>NC_056733.1:1743326315-1743938857 GCF_019279795.1 Protopterus annectens
TAGTGTTGTACAGGAGAGTTTCACATTTCCATATCAGGCATAAGTTTAGTATGAAACTATTCAAACCCCTCAGCAAGCAAATTAGGATGCCAATATGACTAGACATGTCCAGTACTACGGTAATGTCAGACTTTTAAATACATAAATCTTAACTTCTCAGTTGCAGCTTTAAATAATCTTACACATGCCCCCTTTATTAATGCAGTATCAGGCTGGTAAGAACCTCTGACCTCAGTGATTTCTCCCATTTTTTTTCCTATCAGTGTCTCTCAGTCCAATCAGGGCACCCAAGCAACTCATAGAATCAGACTTGCCCCTTTCCTGTATCACACAGTCTAAGCTGAACCTGTATATAGTGCAGACAGTGTATCTCAAGAAAGGCTTTGCTTATTCTCCACTTTTACCTGAGAGTTAAACAACACTGCAGATATTCCACTCACTTGTCTGTAAGTGGCATAACTACAGCACCATTCAACAGGCACCCACTGTAAATGTAGCTGCCTGGAACTAGCAATAGCATCTAAAAAATGTAAATGTTACAAATGGCAACTCCGTGAGTCAAGCTGAACTACCAAAGCATGCATCCAGAGTATATGACAGCCACCATTCAGATGTGCCTCCATGTTAGGCTGTTAAGATCTCATATCCATTTTAACATTTTTTTTGCTAACAGTAACAAAAAAGTAAAGCAGAGTGTTCCCTCTAGTTATCAAATCCATCACAGCCTCCATCCAGACTAATAGACCTGTGTCTCAGAAAAATAGTTAGTTCTCTATTTCACCTGTCACCTTACTGATAAGGCTGCCCACTCAGCAATTACCTTTTTGCATCTGAAAACAATAAACAGCCCTAAAAGAGCTTTGTTTAGGATGGGCTACAACCTTGCTGTCTCTGATTCTGCATCTCTCTGAAATGAAGGCATAATCATGCCCTCTGGTTAATCACTGATTTGTTGAAATTGCTACATGTCTTGTAAAACCCCTGAGCCCATCACGTAGGTTTTGGACCCGGTAGCAACAAACATCATTAGCAGACCGGAGTTTCGCTGTGGCGACCCCTAACCGGGAAAAGCCGAAAGATACAACAACAACAACAACAAAGCAACAAACATTTTGAGAATGGTGGATAGAAGAAGTTAAATCTAATGCCTTTTAGTATGCATAAATGCTGTGCCTAAAATAAATGCCCTGTCCTATCTGTCTCACTGCTGAAAAGTCATCTTTAATGGAGACTCTTGCTTCATGCAGCACATGTTAAATCTAATGCCCTTTACTATACATAAATGCCTTGTCTGAAAGAAATGCCCTGTCCTATCTGTCTCACTACTGAAAAGTCATCTTTAATGGAGACTCATGCTTCATGCAGCATATGTTAAATCTAATGCCCTTTACTATACATAAATGCCTTGTCTGAAAGAAATGCCCTCTCCTATCTGTTCCACTGCTGAAAAGTCATCTTCAATGAAAACTATTGCTTCATGTAGCATAAGCTGTTTGTCCACTTGCCAGACTAATGCAAGAATCTTCTCAGTTCTCTTTCATGTCAAACGTTTGAATGCAAACACTTTCCTGTTTTGGGCTGTTAGTTTGATGAAGATCTTGTTAGTCCACCTTAATAGCTCTGCTGCCATAGATTTAACATGAATGTTGCCTCCTGATATTTTGGGCATGCCTGAAAAGATTTGTTTTTTGGGCCTTACCACTTCTTCTTATTTGATTAGCTTGTCCTCTAGTTATTCAAGACAGGTCTTCAATGATAAGATCCAAGTTTTGGTCTCCATTCTCTCTGTTACCAGTGTTTTTATGGAGTCAGACTATTCAGAATGCATTGCTTCAAATTATGTACACCTCTCGTTAATGGCATCCATGCATTCTTCCAGAAGGACTTTAATTTTCAATAGCTCCTGAGATATACTGTACATGCAAGAAGCATTCATTCTCTATTTCTCTATTTCTGTTCTGTAATTTGAGAAGCACTACTCCTAGGGACAACTAAGAAAGTCATGTAGCCTACTTACAGTTGTTGGACGTACTGTTTAACTTGCTTTTTTCAGTTTTGTTTACTTAGATATAGACAGACTTCTACATCTGATGACCTCAGTTTAAGAAAAATCTAAAGAGATTGAATCACAAAACTCAAATAGTTACACGAAAGGATGAGAGCTCCAAATCAACCAGTCTAACTCAGAGATGCCATACCACAATACCAGAAATCCTCCAGTCATTAAATGCTTTTTAAAGCAACACCTTTATTAAATTCACACAATTGTAGCAATGAAATGGGTAAAAAAGAAAACAAACAATTACAAACACGTTTTAAAGTTTATTACACCTTACATATAGGTTTTCTTTTTTAACAGTTATAATTCAGTCCAACATCACATAAATTGTTCCAGTCTTGCTTTCCCTCAATTTCCTCCTCCTCCTGAAAATTATTCTGCATGTATTTTTCCCACAAATTCCATCTATTTCTATGTAATTTGCTCCTTACCAGTTTCTAAAGATCTCTATTCCACTCTTTTTATCTCCTTTACAATATTAAATACTTCGGCTATGGATGATTTAGATTTTGACTTCCATTTTCTAGTAATTGCGTTTTTGGCTGCAAATAGCATTAAAATTATCAAGGCCTTACTATGTCTAGGCAATTCAGAGCCTATATCCTAATTCAAAAGAATTAATTTCCTTAAGTCTGACAACTTGTTACATTCCCAAACATGTTCCCAATTACCCCTCTCTTTGCCATCACACCTCCAAAAGTTGCTGTCTATCAGAACATATTCTTCAAAGTCTACTTGGGGTGTAAACATTCCTTTGCAATACTTTTGTGCAAAAATTCTAAACATACTGGACTTTGTTGCATACTTGGAAGCCAGGCAGATGTCTTCCCACTGGCCTTTGTATGTTGCCTTTCCATTCTCTGTTTCCAATCTCTCCTAATCTCTTCTGATTTATTCTTATAGTCATTGTACCATATTTTATATGCCCTACTAGTTATCCCTTTTTAACAGCAGCTTCTGTTGTAGACTTGACTAACAGCTCTACATCAGCTGATCATCTTTCATTCTGGACTCTCCTATGCCTTTGTCTTTTCACATATGTTGTCATCATTCTCTGATAGGGGCGACAGTCTAGAACCTGCAGTCCACGCTTCTGCTTGGCCTAATCCCACCCTCTTACCTTTCCCTCCATAGTTATTTGCTCCCAATACCTTGTTTCTTTGGCTAATTTTCTGCAGTAATTTCCAGCCCCCACCTATTTTCTATGCCTGACTTGCAGTCATCCCTTTCAGTAAAATCTCCTTTGTCCATTCCCATAATTTATTGAATACTTTATCACATCTATCATCAAGCCAGAATCTGAGATTATGTGAATCTGAAGAGTCTGTAAAGAAGCTATTTTCTTGAGTGTTACAGATTGCCAGGAGTTTATCTGACAATAGTGCTTTTGCAGAAAGAGCTATTATTGATAGGAAAAAAATATGAATGTAAAAGTAAAAGTAATATTTCAGACTCAGTTCTATTTTATTTTCACATTTTTTTTCTTATAGCTTACTTTTTCCTTCAAGTGATTTATGCAAGACGAAAATATAAGGTGCCTCCTCCCACAATCTCAGGACCACTTGAGTTTGAGAGAATCTTCAGAGCACAGTAAGGACTGAAACTGACTTTTTTGTTTTTATATATTCATTGTTCACTTAAGCTTTGCTTTCTGGCTGTGAAAAGAAATGAAAACATGAGGAGTCTGAAACCTTTGTTTTATCCACATGAATTTACTCCACAGGGGGAAGAGATTTACCTACTTGCTCCAGTATTTATTGTTTTTGGTTATGGTGGTGTATATTTTATATAGATAATGTGAGAGGGGTAAATACAGCTTATTGGGCCTTTAACAATGCTGTTCACTTTGCTCTTGAATTACAGGCTGATAAACAAGATAGACTACTGAAGGCAATACAGGAGGTTCATAGTGTGGGCTACAAAATGTTTCCAAGATGCAATACAGAGTGTGCATAAACAGAGTGCACATGCATGCGTGTGTGTATGTGTGTGCGTGAGTGTGTGTGTGTGTGTGTGTGTGTGTGTATATGTGTGTGTGTGTGTGTATATGTGTGTGTGTGTGTGTGTGTATATATGTGTGTGTGTGTGTGTGTGTGTGTATGTGTGTGTGTGTGTGTGTGTGTGTGTGTGTGTGTATGTGTGTGTGTGTGTGTGTGTGTGTGTGTGTGTGTGTGTGTGTGTGTGTGTGTGTGTGTGTGTGTGTGTGTGTGTGTGTGTGTGTGTGTATATGTGTGTGTATATGTGTGTGTGTGTGTGTGTGTGTGTGTGTGTGTGTGTGTGTGTGTGTGTGTGTGTGTGTGTGTGTGTGTGTGTGTGTGTGTGTGTGTGTGTGTGTGTGTGTGTGTGTGTGTGTGTGTGTGTGTGTGTGTGTGTGTGTGAGTGAGAGAGAGAGGCAGAGTATGTGTATGCATGTGTGTGTGTGTGTGTGTGTGTGTGTGTGTGTGTATGTGTGTGAGAGAGAGAGGCAGAGTATGTGTGTGTGTGTGTGTGTGTGTGTGTGTGTGTGTGTGTGTGTGTGTGTGTGTGTGTGTGTGTGTGTGTGTGTGTGTATATGTGTGTGTGTGTGTGTGTTTGTGTGTTAGTGTTTGTGCATGTGCAGATGCTGCACATGCTGAAAATATTGTGAACTAAAGGGTGCAGTGAATTTTTCAACATGATACCAGATAATGTAGCAAAAAAAAAACTCAGCAGTTAGAAAATGGATTATTAAGTTATTGAGTTGAACTGATTAACATTCTGAGGAGTCAAACAAAGCAAGGAGTTCCTTTGCAAGATATTCAATCATACATCTAAAAAGAGGCCACACAAATCTGGAATGTTCCTTGTGAAGAATAATTGTGAGCTGACAAGACTAATCCCAGAACCAAGTTTCGATGACTGTAAAGACAAGCAGTATGTTAAAATCCTTTGAGATGGACCCCATATACAAAAAAGAGAAATGGCATTGCCACTGCACATGATTCTGGCCATAATCCCAACCACCACCCTGGCCACCTCAAATCCATCCATCCGTCCACTTTCAACCCCTTTTTCCCATTTTGCACATGGGGTCGGGGAGTCACTTCAACAGTGACAATCATCTCAAACCGAGGTTTACACCGCCAGGCAGCTAACCCTGCCTCCGTAGTTTATCCGTACCACTCACTCACACACACACACTCACACCTAGGGCCAGTTTAGTGTGTCCACTTCACCTGCTGTATGTCTTTGGAATGTGGGAGGAAACCGGAACACCCAGAGGAAACCCATGTGACCACATGGAGGACATGGAGACTTCACACAGCCACCTCAAATAGTGTCTGTTTTTGAAACATACTAATACGTTAATGCAAAAGTAATTATTAAACAAAGTAACTGTTATTTTTCATAAAAAAGTGGTTGTAAACTTCCAGCATTACTCTTAATATAGTAAAAAATAAAATACAGCCTCTCTCCCTGCTAATATAATCCAATATGCAGATCATTCAACACTAATATGTGTAGCTTCTTTATTTAAACATCTCCAAGATGTCCTATAGCATTCCTTTTCAAAAATTTAAATTACTTCTAAATCCAAAGAGAACTAAATAATGGTATTATCACCTCCAACCTAACTACTGCAACTTAAAAATATTATCAGTTGATAATACTGTAAATAAGTTAGTACAAAACTAAAATTACTGGGTATAAAAATTGTCTGTAAGTTAAGATTTGATCAACATATCCAAGAAGTCTCATAAACTAGGACTTCTTTATGAAATGAAATATTTAGTAATAGACCATGCTCCACATTCCAAAGACATGAAGTAGGTGGATTGAACACTAAATTGGCCCTAGGTATGAGTGTGTGCATGCAAGTGTGTGGTGCACCCTCTAAGGAGGGTTGGGCCTCGGGCTAGTAACCTGATCCCGTAAAACTCGTACCTGCTACAGAAACAGCGAGTGCTGAAAGACGCTCATTGCCGGATGTGCTGAATGCATGGGAGCGAATCCAGGATCCATGCACATAAGACCATAGCTCAAATCTATCTGCTCTGTAGTCTTAGTCATACCACATTAGTTTGGAATTATCGACAGTCATCTCAGCTAGTCAAACTGAAGCAGCTGTATAATAAAATGCCAATGTTTCCAGATTCACCAAACACGTCACTGTCTCGCACTTCAGTCCCTTAACTGGCTGAAGCTACTTAAGCTATTAGCCTATAGTCACATTAAGACCACCTACTGCATTCTCCAAAGTATAAACAGATACTGTGTCACCAGCCAGTTATTAGACAGGTGCTCACAGCACAGGGAACTGCATTCTCTGAAGCAACACTTAGTGCTTACTTATCAATCTAAAAATCATAATGGTAACTGCCTGTACTTGGTTTATGTTGCTAAACTGTGGAACTATCTCCCAAAAAGCATCTGAAATATCTCATCTTGTCTGCTGTTTTTGCACTTATAACACCTCTATTACTAAATGTCTTCTTATTTGAATCATTAGGCATCTATATTTTAAAATCAGCATGAAATCATACCAGTCAACATAACAATCATGCTGTGTAACAGCACGATAGGTAAGCCCCCTGCTTATGCAGCTAAATCAAGCATCATAAAATCGTAATACATTGTCACACGTTTATATGCATCAAATGGCTAACTGGTTAAAACGTGCTTATGCCTGCTCTGCTGCCTGTCTACTAAAATTTCAGTGTGGCTTTATACATAAACTGTAAAATAATACTGAATATTCTTTAGATGTGTGTGACTTTAGCATGCTGTAAATACTGTACAGTATTTAGTAGCACATTTTTATTGTTAACTCATGCTAGTTGCTTATAAAAGTATGTAATGTGGAAGCTTTCCTCCCTGGGCCTCTGATGAAAAGGGGCGTCATCCAGTCAGACTTTCCTGGTAATCAAAGACAATTATATAAAATAAATATTAATACGCTATCTATCAGGAAAATCTACTTTCAGATTTGGAAAATCAGGATATATCAGAAACTATGTGATGTATAACATATGGTCAATATTTAATCAATATTTAAAAATGTTGCTAGATGCAAAATATATGACAAGTACTACAGCAAGCTGCTGTTCTCTAAGCATTACTTTTAAGGATATTTCACTATATCGCCTATGTATTAATAAGGGGCACTCCAGTTTTTGTGTTTAGCATAAGTGGCACAGCAATAATTAACAGTGTATGAGCCCCAGACTATAGGGCAACCAAACAGACCATTTGCCAATAACGGATATAAAAGTAGTGTGAATTTCTTCAGAAGACAGGCAGTTGTTTATTAGAAGAGCAGGTCCTAAGAGATCACGGTTTTCAAAAAAGCAGCAAAAGAAGAAGAGAATCTGTTGGGTATAACAGAATGCAAGTATGCAAAGATTCAGGAGAAAAAATATGTGAGGATGATAATACAGGCATTTCCATTACTGACAGAAGAGTATGAATGAGAATCACTACAGTTACTGGGGGCCTAACCAGTAATTTATCATGATTACAGAAAATAAGGACAATACATGACATTCCAAACACTGGACTTGTATGGTATCTTATGGG
This sequence comes from Protopterus annectens, assembly GCF_019279795.1. Classification (NCBI taxonomy): domain Eukaryota; kingdom Metazoa; phylum Chordata; order Ceratodontiformes; family Protopteridae; genus Protopterus; species Protopterus annectens. Next base: position 1,743,333,910 of record NC_056733.1, read on the forward strand.
AAAGTGATTTTCTGAATTTCCACATCTGGAAAGGCATTAGTAGTGACAAGAACTGAAACTGTTGAACAATGTTCAAGAAAATAAAATAAAGATGTGCTTCTGTATACCTAGTTCCATTCAATATTATTGGAGTAGACTGGATGAGAGAAGAAAAATGGGTGAATAAAAGTAGTGAATGTTATCCCACAATAAATATCAGTCATAGACATGTTTTCATTTTGAGTATCTGCCACTGCTTTGATTGTGTTACTTTGTTTGTCACATGAGACGATTGTTTAGCAATTGTTCCATTTGTCTGACGTCATATATGTCACGTATCTAAAATTGATGAAAAGCAATGTCGTGGTAAGCAAACGTTTCTGCTGCTGCAGCAGATGTATACAAGATTTGTGTATTCAGCTGATCTTTCATCAGCATTAGTAAGTCTTGTATTTCTAATGGCATCTGTTGATTTATAATTTGTTGAATCAATTCTAGAGCAGAATAAACACTGAATAACTAGATGATGGTTCAAAATTAAACATAAGAATACATTTCTTTCAACCTCGAATAAATGATTTCGGAAATTATTAGTGTATAGTTAAAGGCATTTTTCACCAATATCCAAGTGTTGCCATTGAAAGCTTTATTTCATTTTACTAACTTGTTATTAGTTACATTTTTTGCCGTACCTGGAAAGTAAATTGCTTCTAGTATTGTTGTTACTGCTGTTCTTATTGTTATTGTTATTATTATTTTATCCAGTAGTATGCATGATCTAGTCAAAGAGAGAAATTATACCAGATTTTTAGCATCTGTAAATGGTTTGCAGTGGGGACTGAAGAATATTAAGGTCAAATCAAAAACTTCGACACCATGAAAATTGCAGTTTTCCTAAGAACCGGAGATTCAGAAATAGAATAATTATTTTGGAGGACCAGATGTGGAGGCAAAGCTATATGCAGAAATAAGCTATAACCTATTTACTTTACAAGCATATGACTAGGTTTGTAACTTTTTAATATTGACCTCCATGGTAATTTTGAAGATAACGTATACTTCCTTTTTAAGATTTCTTGAATCCTCATCAGAAGCCAGTACATTCTTTGTATCACTGAAGTGTTAAATTTTTATGGAAAAAATGATTGCTGTTTGTAAATATTGACATCTAAGACTTGTGTATCTCAGCCTGTTGTCTATATTATCTGTCATCTATTGTTTCTCCTGCACATACAAGTATGTATTCATAGAGTATCTATCACTTTAGCTTTTAAATTAAATTATTCTGGAGCATTCTGGGCATTCTGCATTGAGATCTGCATGCTGTAACAAGCCATCTTGATTTGCTTTCTTCTCAATGTTGTATGCTATTTCACAGTTCAGGGCTTTCTAATTTAGCTACCACCTTGCCTCTTCTTTAGCAGTGACTTTTAAATCACTTTGTTGTCTGCTCCACTATTTTATTGAAATAGTTTATTTTCTATGCCTGGGACTTTTGTGTTTTTACAATGTATTTGTAATTAGCTGAACTTTTCTTGCTTTTAAGTGTATAATCATATTTAATTTTTATTAGCTTTTCTAGCCTGACAAAATCTTTAAACTTTTTTTTTAATTTCATGTCATTGGAATAACAAAGTCCAGGCAACAGTAAAGTACTGTACTATGTGCATTGACAAAGTAGGAGTGGTACACCAAATGTAGTATTAATGTTTTAAAATATAATGTAAAAAAAAAAAAACTACTTGGAATTAACTGTTGTATGCCTATCATCAAACTGGGGTATATGTTGATCATCTGATAATACTATAATAGAACGCTGAACAATCAAAAAATAACCAGGGAAATAACTTTTGCTGAACCTCAGAGATCACTTTTTGAAGGGTGGCAACCCCCTGCACCTACCCATGTGGGAGGACACTACCTCCACACTCTGAACTTAAATATACTCTACTCTGAAGTTGCAAAATCGTGAAGAAAAAGAAACTCCACTGTTGGTGAAAACTGTTTTGCTAATTTATCCTTGATTGTTCAGCATTTGATAATAGTGTTGTTGATTGAATGACAGATACCCTTTTATCTACATGCCTGAAATTAATCTTTCTCCACTTTTCACATTGTGTATTAACTAATTTTTCATTTTGGTATTACTTATTACTCTTGTGTGCTACTTGCTTTTGGTCATGTATTCCAATTTTATAGCAGCCTAAGTGTTACATTTATACTTCAAGATTGTAGTAATTAGCAAACAATACCACTAAGTGTGCAAAACTGTAAATCATGCAAGCATACTTTTACTTGGATTGCTACATGATCTTATTGCAAATACTTCATAGTTTTAATGGCATCTTCTAAAATTGTCACTTCTTTTTGAAAGCTCAAGGGATATGGAATGATTTACATAAATTCGTATAAACAGACATAATCAAAATCCACCAACTTAATTCCAACCCTTTGCATTTCACTGTATCAATAACATAGCAAATAGAATAGTGCAATAAGTGAACCGTTGCTTTCCTTTAACATACACCCATTAGCATATGGGTACACAGTTATAAAAATGCTAGGGCCTATCTAAAGGTAGTTACATGTCTTGTGTTATACATTCCTTCTAGAACCAACCTGATTCAACACCTCATAAAAGTTAGTAATGCAGTTAGTGTGTTTGAGTTATTTACTAAGCACTCTGGCTATGGCTAATAGATATGTATTACGTGGTAACAGAAGAGAGGAAATATGACTGCCATGTTTAGAAATACAGATGTATAATACGCAGTTGTTAAAAATATTACATCTGCTATAGCCAGAAACTCTTTCAATGCAATGTAGTTTATCAGGAAACTGGAAATTTTGGATCCAGAAATCTGATGTATACCTCAGTGAAAATGAAAAAGCAAAGAAGCCTGAAAAGGTACAATGTGCACACTTTTGCATGTTTCTAGGGAAGAAACATGAAATGTATATAATACGTTTATTCTTTTTGAAAAAGAAAAACTACCAGTACATAGAAACTGTGGTATTGATATGAGACTAAAAATATCTTGCCATTTATTTACCATTTTTTCTTCAAACAAATCTTCACAAGGTCTAATAGACACTATAGATGCTCACATTGCTAATCTAAAGAATCAAGCTAAAGATTATGACTTTGATGAGCTACATGAGTCACTGCTGGTAAAAAGTAGAACAGTGTTTGGTATAAGTATCATCAAAAATGAATGGCTACTTAGTGAAACAGACCTGACCTTATTTAAAGATATGGATGTGAGAAGAGTGGGTGAAATTACAATTGCATGGCTAAAAGGATTAACTTAAGCAATGAGAATGTATGGGATAAAATATGACTCAAATACACGAACATGAGAAATAAAGTGAGAACGAATTGCAATGGTAAAGGCAAGGAGAAAAAAGTCAAGTGGTACATGGGGTGAAATTCAAGCTTCATGTACTAGGCACATCTATGAGCATAAGAGCTAAATATATTCTGCATGTAATACATTTTGTAGAGGTGAACTAGGAAGAACCATTTCAAAAATATGTATAAGGAAGGAAAGGTGACAGTAAAAATGTGCATGACATTGAACAGAAATATGAAAATGAGTTATTTCTTGATGCTATTAAAATGAAAAGAGGTGACTCAGTGAAACCCATATCAGAAACAATGATACATGGGGATATGTCAGATTATTGCCGTAACTGCTGAGAATAAATGAAATAATGAATTTGAACTAAACATGGATTCAGAGTATATTATGTCAGAAATAGTTTATTAGCATTGGAGCTGAAAGACACAGAAATGTAAACTACAGATACATTGTTGAGATATTCAAGCCACCAAGTGTAGTCACTGGATCAAAAGCTACTGAAATATAAATGTAAAAATAAGTATTGCATGATCCCATATCAAATCCTACCACTTAAATAAGCTAATTCTCTTAATATTTGTGTCATTTGGTTTGTGAGAAACCAAGAATGGTAAAGTGTATTTACAACGTGAAAGCAAAGACTGAATGTGTACATGCACCATCATGCCATCACACTTGATGAGTATTATGAATGCTTTATGACTATGCTAATTTATTTACAGGTTTAGGAAGCTTGCCAGAAGAATGTCATACTCAAATAAATGGTAATGCTATACCAGTAATACATGCTGCAAGGAAAGTACCAATATGTTTCACGAATAGAATAGTGAAGGAAATGAAGTGATGAGAGAGTGTAGATACCAGTAAGAAGCAACTGTTGCAAAGCAAGCCAACATTTTTAATTGAATCGCTTTGTAAGATCCGAATACAGTGATTAAATGAAAGCATTGCACATTGCTTACTGTTGAAGATTTGGCTTCAACAATGACAAATAATAAGCACCTGTAAGAAAGCATTCAATGAAAATCATGAATTCTGGTGCATTCAGGTGGATAAAGAATATTCACTATGTCACCAGAAAGGCACAGTTTCCTTAACTCACTTATGCCCGAACTGCAGGGAGTTAATTAACACCTTTGCTTCTTGAGATCTTCTAAATCAGGAAACTCCGTGGATCCTCAGAGCTTTTCTCCAAACTCCACTACTGAAAACATATTTCATTCAATTTATAACATCTAATAAACGGTGTGAATTAGAAAAAAATGTAAAGTATGATAGTTGCATGGTAGACAATTGGGTATATACTGGTGTTAGTATCAAAGGTCTATCTGTAGTTGTAGAGCATATACTGCAAATTTAGGAAAGCAGAATTGTATTTTGTTTGTCAAAATATACCAGTGTTATGATCAAACAAAGGTTTATAGTGATGTAAGGGTGCAAGACAGATTCACTAGATTAGTGAGAGATCTGTTCAAGACTTTAACAATGATGAATGCTAAGAGGGAATTGCACCCTACTTTTTGCCAAATCTATGCAAATTAGGAATGTAATGATTTACAATGTTTCAAAACAGTATTAATCTACAAAACTGTTTGTGTTAGATAGGATCATAGGTTAATAGGTATATACTAAGTTAACTACCAGGGTCTTTGTAAGCCTAGCTGTGCATCCCGGTCTAATTGTATCTTTATGTATTGTGGGTATTTATTAACAGAGGTATGTTAGAAAGTTTCTAGAGGTTATGTGGGGGTGTGGGTATGTTAGTTTGGGCAATACTGTCTGTCTCTGTCTATCAGAGACATGGAGGACAGATCCAGGATGAATTTCCAATCCACTGGTCAGGGTTATGCTTAAATAAGGTTAGGAATGTGGACTCTGCCATATACAGATGGGGAGCCTTTTCCAAAACATGAGGATCCTCTGAGGCACATATCTATCTCACCAGCTTGTCTTATTTATGTCACAAGCAAAACTTAATCCTTAAATCTAGTGATTCTGATGGTGTTCATTTTGCAGATGTGCAAAAGTTCCATCAGTGCTGGATCTGAGGAAGGCTTGTATGCCATGCCTAGATTGCTTCTCAGCAACCTGTAGAAGAGCAAGTATAGAGATAGGGGTTTAAGACACTCCATGCATGGATTCTCCTGTTAAGAATTCCAACTGATGCATATGTTTGGCCAGGTACATGCTGAAGTGTGCATTATACTCAACAATAGGTCTGATAAGAGCTAAAACATGTGGGACTATAACTTTCTTGAATCTGAATGCCATGCTTTTGCTATTAAGTTGGGTGACATAGAATGCATTTCTCACTACCTTGAGCACAGGTCAAAGGCCAGATTACTATTTACATATGTTCCCAGATCCTGACTACTGGGTCAATGTTTAGGGGTGTGTTATCAATGGAATAATTAGCCTGGATGGTAGTTTTCCCAAAAGGTGCTATAATGAATTTCTTGTCATTGAGTTTTAATGTGTGAATTTGGTACCAGTCATTTGCCTGTGTTAGACCCACATGTACGATGTTTGTGTCATGGGGAGGAATCCATGACAGCTCCCGATTTGCAGTGATCTGTAAACGTGGCCAGCCAAAGGCTCTTGACATTAACCTTTACCTCCAAGAAGTAGATGCCAAATAGGAGACGTCCCAGCACAGAGCCCCGAGGTACCCTGCTGGTGACTGGTATGTTACTGGAGGTGATATCACCAGTCCTGACTACCTGGGTCCTGTCTGTGAGCCAGCTGGCAATGCAGTGAGTTATGTAGGGCTTTATGCCCAGTTTGGTGAGTTAGTCAACCAAACATGAGTAGGAGATTGTATTGAATACCTTAGCCAGGTCCAGGTAGGTGGTATGCACTATTTTCCCCTCATCCATTGCCTTGGTGACCTTCTCAAATAAGTCCACTAGGTTTAGTAGGCATGATCTCCCCTTGACAAAGCCAAACTGGGTTGGGTCTAGTGTCTGAAGTTTGCCTATATCTTTGTTGATTATTTTCATGATAATTCATTACATGGTTTTGCATATTAGACTACTCAGACTAATAGATCTGTAGTTTCTGGGGTAAGTTGATGGTCCACCCTTGTGAAATGGAATAATCATTACAGTCCTCCATTATTGTAATTCAAAGCCTGTTTTGAGGTTATAGCTGAAGAGTGACTCAAGTAGTCCTGATAGGTCATGTTTCAAGCAGTTTAGGAGGTATCCCTGGAAACTGTCTGAGCCCATTAAGGCTGTGTCTTTGACCTTAGGAAACACTGCCAAGTTCTGCTCCATGTTAATAGTTGGGGGGGCTATACTTCTAGATCTTTCATGAAGGGAGGCAGCAGAGGAGTAGGGGGGGAGAAGTTTGAGCTGAATTTGTCAGTCAGCAAATTCACTATGTCACTCTGCTCAGTAAAGGTGGCACCTATGACCAAGAGTTAATCACACTGATGTGTGCTGCTTTTAAGGCTTTGGACATAGCTGTAAAAAAACTTATAATTGGCATTGTTGGACTTAATTAGTCTTCTTAGTTTCCTGTTTACTTTAATTAGAACACTCCTATCATTATGGGAGTTGTTCTTCCTGATTTTAACTATGACTTGTTTCCTTTTCTTATTTCCTTTTGAACCTATTAAGGTTCAAATTCCATTAGTGTGGTTTATTTTTAGTTTGTTTTGAGCTTACTTCTAGTAGGTACATCAGCCTCTACACAGCCATTTACATGGCTGTACAGGGTCTCTGTGAACAATTCCGCATAGGTTGCTTGAACTCGGAGCTGGGAAGGGCATTGAAACTATCACTTAATAGAATGTAGTTTGCTTTGGAATATTTCCTAAGTGTTACAGGGTTTGCTGTTACCAAGCTGATTTTTATTTTGAAGAAGACATATTTGTGGTCTGACCTCACCAGTGAGGACATGACACTGTGGCGGTAGGGGTGCAGCACTCTCCCATATTGATAAGTACCAGGTCCATTATGTTTGAAATGCTGGTGGATGTATGCTCTATATGGTAGAAAGTATTTGTGTTAATAAAGTCCATGAATCATTGTGCCTGCAAGTATAAAGCAGTGCATGTTTCCCAATCCAAAAGGGGTAGTCAAAGTCTCCCATGAATAGGGTATTTGGTTTAATGCTGAGTGTCTCCAATAGGCCTAGGTTTGAGCTATGGAATTCTAGAGACATTGAGTATGAACTATAGCTTGGTAAGATATGGTGTGATACAGGACTTTGTCTATGGTGATTTGCACATGGATATATTCCATGGCATTGTCTTATTTAACTAAGCTAGACTCCTCCACCTTTTGTCCCCACCTGTGCTGCTGATGGTCTGAATGTGTGGAAGGCACTGAAGCCTTCTACTGCTGGAGTGCTTTCTGCAGATGTAAACCATGTCTTGGTAACAGCACAGATGTCTATACTCTTTGAAGTGAGGAGAGCTTGTAGGGTGTGGCGTTTCTTGTTTAGGATCTTAGCACTGAGCAATAACACTTTTTGGTTTCTTTGGGTTTTATTTGCTGTGTCAGTAGGTATGTCAATTTGGTATTGTCTAAAATAGGCTTTAAGGGGGTGAATAACGTTTTAGACAATTTTTGGAAGCTTAGGGGAGAAAGGTGCAGACCATCCTTTGAAAAAAGCAATATTTGTTAACCATGTCCCCCCATGCTGACAAATATTGAATCCCCTTGAAAGAAAGCAGAAACTAAGCCAATTATTGAAGTCAGTCATCTTTTGATCATACTATGGCATCATCCTTCGTGAATGTAGAATGCTACTCAGTGCAAGGCACATACCTGCCTAAGACCTATATTCAGAAAGATCAACAATGTCTCTCTTTAATATAGTCCAGGGAAGTATTTTCATCCAACCCCTCTTTCCCAGATTTGCACATCTCAAGTCAGTAATGCCCACATGGGCCATGACAGAATCCCACTAGTAGCTGTAGTGTGGTGACTTGAGTGCATGCATAACTTGGCAGATCCTGGCTCCAGATAGGCAACTAACTGTTGTCTTTTTCTTGTTTAGTCTGGTGAGTGTGGCATCTGTGTGTCCTACAATGAAGTCCCCTATGACAAGAGTCCTGGGTAATGTTTTTGCATGCCTTATGGGCTTTGCTGTTGGAGCTTCACGGGGTGTAGGTGTATGTGTGGTGCTTTATGTTGCTTTTGGTGAGTGCTTTAGAGATTGTTGAGAATAGGCATTGCCATTTATAGGCTTAGGAGGTCTTTGAGGTTTGGGAATATTGCTTTTTAGTGCCTCAGCATATGTTGGTTTATGTGTGTGGTAGATACTGTGTATGGCAGACGTACTGTGCGTGTTCTTGACAACCTTGCTTGTATATGAGATTTTTACCTCCACTGAAATTGTATATGTGCATCTCTTGCGTACTGTGTTTGTTTCTTTAAGGATTAAATGGTTGTCTGTGAACATGAAACAGTTACTACATTATCTCAGGGTACCTATATCTACCAAGCTGGCTATGGTGATATTTGGAGATTGCATATCCATACTGTCCAGACCTGTATTTGAGTGGGCTACTGTAGGTTGTGGACATACCTCTCAACCGTACCGAATTCCTCTATATTTACCGGTTTTGAAGGCAAATTAATGGGGTGCCACAAATTCCTGAGTGGCCCCTTTAATTCCTGATTTTTTTTTGAGCTGATTTCATCACACTGCATGCATCAGCTTTGTGAGGCACTCAGGCAGACTGCCTGCCTATTGGAGACACTGTCTGGGTCATGGGACTGTGTTTACCTATATTTAGCAGGCACCTGTTTGGATCTGGAAATTTGGAGTGAGCGAGCAGAGCTGTGTTTACACTTTACAGTTAAAGTTTAACTTAAGTGTTCTGCTTCTGCCAAGTGCCAAGCCAAGCCCAAGTACTTCTGCAGACTGCAGTACAGTCCGGTCTGCACTCCCAGTCTTAGGATGAAAAAATGTACTTTCTTTGGTGGCTTGAGTTTGACCTCTGGCTCCAGGTAAGTAAAAAAGATTATAAAAAAAGAACGTTATATATGGCAGTTGTGTAACCATGAATGTTTAGTTGGACTTGGTAGTAAAATGAAAACATCTGCTTTGTTTATTGAGGATGTGGTGTATCCTGCTGAGTGCCGATAATAACTGTGTATGTGAGTGTTTGGCAAACTGTATATTGAGCATTGGTATTTTTGTCTTGAACATGAGTAAGAATATTGTTCCTACTAGGTTTGCTTATTCATTTTGTTCTCTTTTTAAATGTGATTTGACTTTGAATCCTACTGGAGGATTGCGATCTTAGGCTGTAGTAATCTTATTGAAAGCATGACTCTGTCAGAGGATTGTATTAATTGGGATGCTTTTTTTGCCGGTACAACCTTGAGCAGAGTTGTCTCCTAAAATACTTTTACCAGACACTCGTATTTGTAGTCATACTATCGCAAAATAATGTAAATTTTCAGTGATCCAGGAAAGAAGAAGCATTGATTCTGCTCACTGGGTAATATTGTTCTTTATTATAAGTAATAGTTTTGATACTCTGTGGTGCGATTGCTGTTGTATAAGACCGTCATGTTTTTGAACACCCACAGCATACTCTTGACAATGCCAAAAATAATGAGATATGGGGTGGGCGAAGGTACTAGATTGGGGACATATTTTGACTATTGCTATTTGTAGACTTCAGTAGCTGGGGTGGCGGGCATGTTAGCATGCATGTTCTGGAACCTATAGTGTGAAAGTTGGATAGTTGGTGTCATTTAGTTTCTTCAGTCATGGGTGATTTTCTCTAATACTGCAAGCTTTATGAGGCGCAGACCAAAAATACACGGTAGAAGTCGACAGTCGAGAAGTATGACTTAAAGTGGGGCATTTTGTAATGGAAACTTGAGACCCTGTACCTCTCAACTGTACAGATTTTTGCAGAATGTCCAGATGTTTGCCTAGTATTTTTGGTCTGTTCCTAATGAAGTTTGTTATTTTTCTGGAGAATCACTGGGAACTGAAGTCACTGGATGATACACTTCACAGCGGTTAATTAAAACAGTAAGCCAATCATTTAGTAAGTATGACATGCTGAACTTATTTTGGTTTCATTCTATTCTATTTGGCAAACAGCTTTTAATTGTCTTCAGACTTCAGTTTAGCTTGGATTGCACAATACTAAGCTATAACAGTTAATGGTTGGTCACGAATGGCTACTTTTTCTGCAATCTAGAAGGACAACCAAGATACGAGTCTGTAAAACATTGTGTAAAACAGAAAGGGTGAAGCTTGTTAGTTTGCTGAAGACTTTTACTTCACAGTTTATTTTCACTGCTGGGTCCTGATGGGTTATTTTTTTATTTCAGACCTGCCTTGTTTTTGTAGAACTTCTCAGTGTCCTTTGTAATTTTTTTTATTTACTGGTAAATAAAATCACCAAGAATTCTAATCAGTCACAGTCAGTGACGAGCATTAGAGTCTCTTACCTCTTATTCTTTAGAAAATGCATGATGATGCAAAGTATGTTGATCTATTAACTTTCTAGGCGAATTAGGGTAGTACTAAACCGTCCCCGAATTTCAGTATTTGTTCCACATTACTATTATTATTGTTATTATTTGGCTTGGTCAAGACTAAATAAATTGAGTACCTCTTATACTGCAATTGTAATGAAATTTAATAAATGTGTATGTTACTGACAGTTGTGTTGCTGCACTGCCAAAGACTTAAATATGAAACTTTCGCAGCTGTTATATTTTGCAGGTGTAGGCTAAGTCGTGCTGAAGTTCATATTGTTTTTTGACACAGTATCAGACACATTGCTATGTCATATCTAAGTCTAGGCACATTATAGAAATGTGAAAAGTTGTCAGGGTGACCCATGATCCAATGAGTGAGTGTATGTGTGTGTGTGTGTGTGTGTGTGTGTGTGTGTGTGTGTGTGTGTGTGTGTGTGTGTGTGTGTGTGTGTTGTAAGTACCATATATGTTGGTGTGTTTGGGAAAGGGGAGTGCCGAGCAGTAGTTCTCTAGCCGAACCGGAGAAGAGCAAATTATGTTTCATGCTACGCCGAGAAGAAAGAGTGGAGTGTGATGTTAGAGTGTCAAGATTTTTATTTATTCCATAATGTGTACTGCTAATTACTTTAATAATTTATTTTCACTTGCATTTTACTGATTTTTAGTTTTATTTTATACAAGTTTAGTAGTTAGAGTTTATTTAATTTGTATTTATTTAAATTTTATACCAGTTTAGTAGTTAGAGTTTATTTAATTTGTATTTATTTAAATTTTATACCAGTTTAGTAGTTGTTAGGATTAATTTGATTTTTTTTACACAAATTGTAATTATTGCATTTATTTTAGTTGTATATGAGTGTAGCAGTTAATTATATTTTTATACTAGGAAATTTTTAGTTTTATACAAGTTCAAATGTTACTATAAATAAAATGCTATTGTTCTGGTTATGTTTTTTGTTTAATATTTTGTCTGTTCAATTTGTGTTTGAATGTTGGCATCCCACAATTCCACTGGAATGGGTGGGGTTACATACATATGTATGCAACTTTTATGTTAATCAGTGTACAGATTTTAGGCCACTTGTACCTACTTTTCATGGGCCTTTGTCTAGATTTTTGATGTTTCCAGGCTGAGAGGTATGGTTGTGGACTAGGTTATACAGAATACTCCTTGGGTGTTCTCTGAGATTTGGTACTAGAGTAGATTTGACTGTGCTAAGATTTGATAGTAGTGCTGTTTAATGTGCTAACTAGCTTCTCTAAGCTTGTCTCTGTGCAATGGCTTTATTTTAGCCACACAAAGCTGTGGTCTTAGTTGTAAGGGTAGTTTTATAGATATAATTTACTTTCTGAGTGTTTGTGTCTTTACAGGACACAGCTAACCTCTTGATGTAAAAACACCAAGAAAGACTGCCTTAATGTTCTGCATAAGATGGTACCATTTTTTCAATTGCAGGTTACACAGGTTTTATGAAATTATTGCAGTAATGATAATACAGGTAAATTTCTTTACCAAAAGAACATTTATATCTCTGAATGTCCTCATGTTGCCCATCATGTTTTAATGTCAGTTTTTATTAGCACCCACTACTTGAGCACACTACCCTAAACATGACAGTGTCTGTATCAAACTCTTTTCTAGCATTATTAATGTAAACATTGAAATATTTCATAACCTTTTGAAAACACTCCTTAATACCTCCAGTTCTGCACATCCCAAGCTAACCATTTAACTGTCATGCCTAGGAAATCATGTCATGTAGATGTCACCTTGCTGCCTTAGTTTTATGCATGTAACTTAAAAATGACATCAGAAATTAGACTAAGAAAACAGTAGCTAGTATTGTGTTTTCAAGTAACAATGAGTTAAACTTCCACTGGTATATCAGCAGCAGCAGGGGTACTCGATTGCAAGGGGCTTTTACCTAAGTAATTGAAATATTGGAATGAGTTAAAACACAATAGGTGATCTGTTAATGTATGGTTAGACACAAAAACAGAGACAGAAGACTGATACAGCTGATAAACAGCAGAAATACAGTAAACTCTCAGTTAACCGGCACCCATGGGGATTGGTTGATGCCAAATAACTGTAGTTTCTGGTTGCTTGAGAGTTACTGTTAAAAATAGGCCTAACTAATACTGTACCCTACACTATTATAGCAATAACCCACGCCTGGGTGTGGGTAATGCGGGATTTACCCACGGTTGGCGTGGTTTGGTCCCGAGAGCTACAAGAGAATATACAAACTGCCTGTGTGTGAAGAGCGTTTACAGATGCACACAAGACATATCCCCATATAGAGAAGGAACTGTTAGGAATAACATTTGGGTATAAGAACTTGCTTGAGAATATATGTAGGAAAGATGTTCAGACAGACATAATGGCTTACACAGTATATTTAAGAAGTATTTATGTGAAATATCTTTGCAGTTGCAGGCAATGTCACAATGTGCAGAAATATGATTCTGAAAGTAAAATACGTAGCAGGCAAGATCTCCATATAGCAGAGTTGTTAAAAAGAGTATATTAACCAGAGAATCATTAAGAATTATTATAAAATCAATTAAAAGTTATTTAGAAACAGCACAGTTATCAGGAACAAAATAAAAAGGTAAAACAATTCCAGAGATGTATTGATTTAGAGATGCAGTTACTGGAAGAAGTTATGGTTAAAAGGCTGACCTAATTTTATTTTCTCTTTCATGAAAGAAACAAGTTGGGAACATGGTTTAATGTTGAAATATGACAAAATAATAGTTTTAAATTAAATGAGAAAACACATTTTTAGAGAATACATGAATAATGTCTGCAAAATGAAAAGTTCAAAGAAGAGCAAGAGATATAAGGTAGTGGCCACAAAAGTAAATCCAGGTAAACTAAGTAATGCAGCGTTATGACTTTCATAACTGCAATAGCAATCTAGAAGAAATGTTAATTTATACTTCATGGCTGTCCTGGTGGTGAATAACATCTTCATACAGTTGTTTTAGCTTAAAGGAGACTTATATCTTATATGTGCAGATTATTTCGAGTTCCTCAAAATAATTAAATTGACAAACAGATGTGCAAGTTTGATTAATGCATTAATGTTTATATTCTCCAGACAGGAAGTTTGAGATACGGTGCTGTCAGATAACTGTATGCAACACAATAGTTAGGAATTCAGAAGATTTGTGCATGAGTGGGAACTCCGATACATAACATCCACTTGAAGCTATGTGCAATGTAATGAATAACTGGAGGGAAGTGTCAAAGCAACAAAAAAGTTTCATGAGAAAGAATTGTTGCATATGTTACAATGACTATCATCTCAGATTTGGAATATAGTAATACTCCATTGCATGAATTCAGTCTATCATCATCTCAGCTGCTAATGTATAAGAGGGTGAAGAGAAAATGAATAACATCAGCTATATTACAAATGCATGAAAAATTTATATGTTAAAGGAAATGTTAGACAGAAGTTGTCAAAGGCAGCCATGTAAACCGAAAATATATTATAGACTACTAGACTCATAAGAATAGTAAAACAAACACATACGATAGTATGCATCTTGGAGATGCAGTTCTTTTTAAAACAGCTTAACCCAGATCCTATGTAAAAAAAAATCATGGATAATTGCATCAGGCTAGTATGTCAAAATCCAGGCAAGATGAACAAAAAGTACTGTCACAAGAAAATAGAGATCATAAGAAGTGCAATAGTCAAGATTTGCAGAGATTGGACCCTCAGTTTATGTCTCCCACAAATGTTTGCTGAAATGCAAGAACCGTCGTAAAAGGAAGATGAGATGTCCAGTGAGAAGATCACTGTTAAATACTTCAGAGTTGAAGGAATACTGAAAAAGCAAAATATATGGATAACTCAAGAGGTGACCATGATACTTGAAAGCTGCATTTATTAAAATGTGTTTTGAATGTGTACAACAAGATGCAGTTTGAAGTAAAAAGCCCATGACATGCTTAGTGAAAAAGTTAAAAGCTGCAATTTAAAATGATCAATTTAATTAGTGCATACTACCTTATAGAATGTTTATAAAATAAATATATTTGTTATAACTAAAAGGGGGTATAGTAAATGGGGTATACAGGTTTAAATGTACTAGTTCTGAGATACAAGGAGTTTAATGCTATTATTATACATTTCCTGTAGAAGTAGTTTGATTAAATACATCACGGAGGATAGTCATGCATCCACAGTGTCTGTGTTGTTTACTGAACATTCTAACAGACACCAAGAAGCTGCTTCTTTTTTTAGTTTTTTTTTTATTTGATGTTCGAACATCCAAATGTCGAACATTTGGTCTTGACCATGTAAAGTTCGACATTTTGGATGTGCGAACATTTAACATAGACCTGGCCTCCCACTACTATGCATTGTAGTGGTTCGATTCAATGAAATGCTGTCTTCATGTGCATTATGAATTCTGGTACATGACTAAACTTTGAGATAGAAATATGAAACAAAACTGACCACATTTACAGATTATTGCAAGTTAGGTGCAGTCACAGAATCCCCCACTGACACTAATGTTTTCCAGGAATGGCTGACACTGACAAATAACTTGTGTCAAAGCCGGGGACTTAAACTGAATGCCAAGAAATGCATGATAGATTACTAGGCTATCCACCCAAAGGTCATTTTAAGCCTAGTCTTTTCATCCCAATGTAATACCATAGAAATGCTAGTCAGTACCCAAGATTGTATTTAGTGATGACTGCCCATGTCCAGGAGGGTTGTAGGCTGTATCCCTGGTAAGAATTTATGGTCCCCATCCACTCGTCCAGGTTCCTCTTGAACAGTGTCATAGAGGTGCTCTGTTTCACATGAATTGATAGATTGTTCTAAAGATGTGGCAGTAACTGGGAGATAAATGTGTCCCTCCAGCATGTCCTATTTAAGTTGCAGGCCATATTTATGGCCCTAGTCCCCATTTGATTTATGGATATGAAGCAAGTTCATTAGGTCTAGGTCTTGGATTGCTCTGTAGGCCAGGCATAAGTCTCCCCAAGAAGCCTATATGATACAGAATATAGTGACAGGGATTTTAGTCGATCCATGTAAGGCACTTGCTGTAGCCCCTTGATCTTTTTTGTTAGAAACCTCTGAGTTCTCTCTAATTGCCGCAGGTGCTTAGCACAGTACATGCTAAATAGGGCATTATACTCAGTTATGGGCTGGATTAGTGCCGAGTATAGGGGGTTATAGCTTCTTTTTCTGTTAAGGCGATGCCTTTACTAATCAAGTGTGCTACATGGAAAGCTTTCCTTACTACAGAAGACACATGGTGGTCAAAGTTAAGGTTGCAGTCAACTTGTGATCCCAGGTCCCTTACCACTTCATGTGTACTTAGGGTACTGTTGCTGATTTGAAAATGTGAGGGGACATTGTGTCGAAAGGAATGATGATGCATTTCTTTGTATTCAGTTTGAGACCGTGACTAATACTGCAGTCACTGGTCTGCAAGAGACCCTCCTGGAGTATACTGACATCATTTGGGGATTCAGTGATTGCACCTAGTTTGCAGTCGTCTGCAAACCTGGTCAGCCACAACCCCTTAGTTTTGACCTGAACTTCTGAGAAGTATATACCAAACAGTAGGGGGCTCAGCACTGACCCCTGTGGCACCCCACTGGTAACAGGTATGCTGGTTGATGTGGAATCACCCACTTTGATAGTGTGTGTCTGGTTTGTGAGCCAGTTGGCAACCCATCTTGCAATGAAGGGGTTTATTTTCAGTTTGCTAAGTTTATCAGTAATACCTGAATGTGGGATTGTGTCAAAAGCCTTTGCCTGGTTGAGGTATGTTATGTGCACAGAATTGCTCTTGTCAGTGGCCTTGGTCACATTTTCAAAGAAATCCACCAGATTTAACAGACAGAATCTGCCCTTGACAAAGTCGAATTGGGTAGGATCCATGGTTTAGAGGTCACCTATGTATTTATTTATGAGTTCCATACTGATACATTCCATGGTCTTACAGCTGAGGCTGGTCAGGCTTATGGGCCTGTAAATCCCCAGGTCTGTTGCTAGGCCACCTTTGAGGAAGGGAATAACTGTTGCTGTTCTCCATTCCACAGGAACAAAGCCTGTGATTTGGCTAAGATTGAAAAGGGTACTTAGTGGTGATGCTAGTTCATGTTTTAGCCTCTTTAGAAGACATCATGGGATGTTATCTGATCCCATTGAAGGTGTGGTTTTTGCCTTGGACAAGGCTTTGAAGACCTGCTCTTCAGATATGTATGGTGGGGGGGAGTTTGGAGATAGGTTTGTTGTAAGTTAGGAGGGCATAAGGGAGTGAAATTTTCACTAAACCTATCCATTTGCAGGTTTGCTACCTCTGTGGGGTCAGTGTGTGTGTGATGCCGTTGAGCACTAATTCTGCATATGCTTGCATCCTACCCTTTAGGTTACTTACATAGCTGTAAAAAGCCTTATGGTTATCCTTGGCTGTACTTGCTAAGTTTCTCTCAAAGGAGCCCTTGGAGGATATGAGAAGTTGTCTTATTTGCCTGTTGAGGCTGAGGAGGGTGCTTTTCCATTGTTGGGGCCTTGCCTTTGTTTTCTTGGACCTCCTGCATAGCTGTAAAGCAAACAGCACCAAAATTATCCATTATAAAAACTTAAACCTTTCCTGAGATATAAATAGGATCTGCTGGAGAGACAGGTATGTATTCCAGAGACTATCTCATTCTCTGGAAGAGGCTCCCCATCCATGTGAAGCAGAGTTCCTCCTTAACCCAATTCAAGTGTAACATGGACAACTGGGTGGGGACCAGGAAATTCATAACTGGGTTAGCACCTATGTCTCTAACAGACACAGGCAGCCTGTAAATGTTTAATCTCCCAGGCCCCTACTTGTAAATGTTTCATCTCCCAGGCCCCTGCTTGTAAATGTTTCATCTCCCAAGCCCTTGCTTACACTTATCAAGGTTACTGGAACTTTTAAGAGATTTGGGATGCATGGCTTAAAAAGGCCTTAGTGGTTAGCCTTGTACTCACCAATGAATCTATGAAATAAAAAATGCAAACAGTAATGGGATACTAACAAGAAAAACTCGCTGTAACAATGCTAAAGCATTTTCCTAAGGTCTTTGCCTTCTACACCCAAAAATGGTGGGTATATATATATATATATATATATATATATATATATATATATTTATATATATATATATATATGTGTGTGTGTGTGTGTATATGAATATATGTGTGTGTGTGTGTGTGTGTGTGTGTGTGTGTGTGTCTCTGGGTCCCATACAAAACGTGACAGCTCACAATGCTGACACCCATATGGCCGATGCCATATGGTTGACTTCAGAATATCGACAATGGGGAAATGCTATCTCCCAATAGTGCGGAATGGAAAAATTTCCATTTTTGCTCTGTAGTGCGATCTTGGAGTTGGTATATTAAAGGTATGGGGGGTGCAGGGGGCCCCCCTGCTAGCACAAAAACGGAAATTATATTTTCCTTTTTTGTGAAGTTCTGGCGCTGTCGATATTGTGAGTGTCGACAATATGTCATCCGCCATATGGGTGATGGTGTTTTGGGCTGTCGGTATTCTGTAGGTGATGTGTGTGTGTGTGTGTGTGTGTGTGTGTGTGTGTGTGTGTGTGTGTGATTGTATGAGTATAAATATACATACGTATAAACTCTAAGTTCAAGGTCTCTGTATCATGGAATGAGGGAAATTCTCCAAGGTACCTCAGCCTTGGAATTATTATAAAATCAAATGCAGTGAAACTCAAGCTCACTTTTGTGTTCATACTTTTAAGAGTCAAACAAATGTATGCCAAAATTCTATCCTTGCTTCCTGAATTTCATATATTGTTTCTTTTTCTTCAAAAAATATTAATTATTAGATTGTCATTCTAAGATGCAGTTTGTCATTCATATGGTCTTACTAAGCTTGCAGCCAAGAAGGCCAATGTGAATCTCAGCCGTATCACACAGTATTGACTGGAGATTGATAGTGGTGCCATGAAATAGATTATCCCACATGTCCAAGGTAAAAACTGTGATCACCTTTCTGGTTATCTAGACTGGTTTTGAAGGTTGTCAGGGGAAGTACTGTATCCGTTATGTAAAGAGAGCCTATTCTGGAAATGTGGCATGTATTTTGTTAGGTATCTGATATTCCAGATGACATTGTTAATTTGTCAGTTTAGGCTTAGGTCTCTAGATATGGTGTTTGAATTACCACCAATTCTATATAGGTGGGGTTCAAAAAGTGTGGGGTCATTTGTAACATGGAAAGCTAAAGAAAGATCATCCTTTGTGCCTTTATCAGGCTGAATAGATGAATAGGATTTTTGTTCTATTAGAGTAGCCATGGGTGCTAAGACATGAGATCTGTTTGATCAAGAAAGGTTAAGATCTCTTGAGCTCGTTTAGGTTTTTAGTGAGGTATGTGCTAAATGAATATATTGTATTCAATGATGGGCCTGATAATAGAGGAATAAAGTGGGACTATAATTTATCTGGACCTTGACGAAATGCCATAAAGGACAAATTGTCATCACAATAAACAAAACATGCTGGAGAGATAGGTTCCTGTCCCAGAGACTCCCCAGACTCTGGAATAGACTGCTCATACATGTCAAGCAGAGCACCTCTTTGGCCGTCTTCATAAGGAACCCTGATGATTGGATGGGAGAAAGGAAATTCACCCCAGGGATCACATCAGTCGCCCTGCTAGACAGGGGTCCAGGGAAGTAAATAGTGTGGGAAGTAATAGCTAGGGAATTGTTATGGCTAGGCTTCTATAGGCCCTAGGGCCGATAGCCTAGTACCAACCTATGAACCTATGAGAAAAAATTCTTACAGTAACAAAGATATGGTGACCAAAGGAGAGTCTGTTATTGACATAGACACCCAAGACTGATGACTGAGTCAGATTTAAGTGCAGTGTTATCTATGTGGCATCTGCTGGTGATTGTCTATTTACCAAAGGAGTCTCTATGGCATATATTAGCATTAAGGATAAGCCCACGATTAACACTCCAAATATTTGTTTGGCCCAGCACTTGCAGAAGAGTTTGAGTATCAGAATGTGATTTGTACCTTGATATCAACTTTTATATCATGCAAGAGGGACATCAGGACTGAGTCGTGTTGTACATTGCTGGTGATATTTTTCTATCTATAGCAAGTACTTCCATGTTTAACAGTACAGGTTTTATCAGCCAGATGATTTGTATCCAATGAATTAAGTATGGATTCATGATGATTTGGGAGAGTTTGTCCATATTCCCTGCATGGGGGATGCAGTTGAATGCCTCTGCAAGGTCCAAGTATGCAGTATGGGGATGAAAGGTCACCTATATTCCTGTTTCTTAGTTCAGCTATAATACTTTCCATATCCTTACAAATAATACTAGTAAGACTAATAGACATGCAATTCTCAGGTTCAGGAGAGGGACCATCTTTATGAAAGGCTACTACAACATCTATCCTCAGTCTACTGTATTCAAAGCTGTATTCATATAAACCATCAGAAATACTGTTTGTAAGGAGGCTGATTCTATGAGTAATGTTTTTATGTTATGTATCAAGATTATTACCTAACCAAAATCACCACCAAATGGCACGACTTGGGAAATAAAATGTATGATTTATTTAGAGCTTTCGTGTGACTCAGGGCTTCTTCAGAATAAATAACACTGTAATTTCATTCATTTTTATACAGCAGTTTCACCAAGCATCAGTGTGACTCAATTAATCAACAAACTAATTGTACATCAAAACATTCAAAACTTAAAGTGCCAGTCATTAAAACTCCATACATAACCTAACTTAAAAACATTTATAGTTTAATTTAGTCCAGGAAACTTGTCAGCTTGTAGCCTTAGCTACCATGTTTCTTTCCTTTCAAGATGTGTTTTAGATTGTTATCTGTGAAGCAGTGGTTTAAATGATGCATCTAGATGGGTGATCACCAGTCTTCACCTTGGATATGGTGGGCTAACATACTTAATAGTAACACTATTACTCTCCCGTCAATATTTGGTGATATATATGTGTTTCTTCATACAGGATCCACAAAAGAAAGACATCATTAAATTTTGGTGTTGGTATTATATAGTTCCTTTTCATTTTGCTGGTGTACTTAAAACTGTTTAACATCAGATGACACACTTAGAATGAAGTAAAATACAAGGGACATAATGCTTAAGTGAGTACAGTTGGTACAACTGATATAAAGAATTGTATCCCCTTGAAAACATTTGATGTACTTGCATAGCTAAATACTTTGTCTGGGATTTCAAGACCCAACAACCTAGAGCAAACCCTTTATTCCATGGTTGTTTGTGTCACTTGTGTGAAATGGCATAAAAAAACATTTTCAAGACATTGCCCTGCTGCCCAGGTCTGTGCTACTGCAATAAGAAGAGCAAGAAAAGTATCCTAAAGTTGATACGGCAAATGAAGATGTCTGATTCAACTTAATGAGTTCTGAGTCTGGCAAAGAATGCTGAGCAAAATCTGACATTCACATAGTTTGTAGCTACGAGATTTCAGACCATAAGCACAGCAGCAACAAACGTAGCATTAAAAAACACACCTATCAAACCCATGGATGACATGTTTATTAAAGTGATTTTTTTTGTCTGTACCTCTCAAGCTGTGCTTAGACGAAGTGCGAACTGGGGTGATAGCGTTCTTGGTGTTACCATTCACAAAATGGCAGATATTCATTAAAAGTGAGTACCAGAGAAAGTAACTCAAATTTGAAAGTGCACATTAGTCTAAGATGCAAATGTGGGCATTTGTTATTCCTTATGGTAGCTTCAGTAAAGGATAGCTATGGTGACATTAAACAACATGAACTGTTTTAGTAAACAACAGAATATCAAACATCCTTTTGCAGAGTAAGTGATATTTAGAATGTAAATATGAATATATGAATGCTATGTACAATTTTTCACCAATGAGACCAGCTGATACTTGAGCAAGATTTTGGTTAGTCTTACAGGAGAGACCAACTTTCCTAGGAGTAATTCTGGAGGGCTTACATTCTTACTGAACATTTTTGTTGTTAACAGCTTACAGAAACAAAACAATTGAATCTGACATGACTAATAACACACGTCTGTTTAATAAAATGACATTAATCTCATTTTATGAAATGATGGTTTCAAATTAATGAAACATTCAATACTTTCCAGTCCTCCTGTAACAACTTATGTTTCTTGTTCAAATGGGCCACGTTGGTCGCTGGAATCAACTCCTCCTGTATTTTATGATTTTGTTCTAATTTTAGTAAGAAAATTAGATATGATTCCCCCATCCTTCGAAGTTAGATTTTTGACCCAAACTTGGCATGACTGTTTATAAATATTGATAATATGTTTTAAAAAGTAAGATATTTAAAACTGGAATTATTTCTTACTTGGTGCCTATTAATCTGTTTGCTCTTTGTTTCTTTGTGTTTTTTCTCTTGTCCTCTTTTTATTCCACTTTATGATCAATTTCCATATATATATATATATATATATTTACATTTGATGACTAGGATTGTCTTACTGGGCAGAATCCATTTTCAACTGAGGTAAGGGAAGAAAGGTTACAACAGCATGGTACAATCAAGTCTGATACAGTATACATTTGGTTACAATATAATTTCATTGAGTTTTACAAATTCAGGATATTAAAAATGAGCAAAATGTAAATCTAGTTGCAATGCTATTTATAGTTTAATACAAGGTGATGTGTAATTAATTTGGTTTATTTGTTTAAAGAGTCTGTTTGTAGTGTAGGAATGCTATAGGTTCATAGGAGATTACTAGGCTAATGGCCCTGGGAGGCATTTTAAGCCTAGCCATATTTTCCCATTTGTAAATAAATGGATGCATTGCCCAAGGCTAAATAGTTTGGGCTGGCCATATGTTTCCATTTATACTTGATAGAATATTTAACCAGGGGCATATACTTATGTTAGCAGAACATTTACAAGTTGCCTCTGTCCAACATGGGCATAGATGTTAGTCCAGGGGTAAATTTCTGATTTTCCATCCACTGGTCCAGGTTGCATTTGAATAGGGTCATGGACAAACTCTGTTTCACGTGGATGGGAAGCCTGTTCTTAAGCAGGGGTAGCCTCTGGGAACACATACCAGGCCCTCCAGCATGCTCCATTTATGTTACAGCCAAGGTTAACGTCCTTTGATCAAGTGTTTCTAATGCTGCTAGACTTGTGGATGAGAAGCAAGTCCATCAGTACAGGATCAGATACTGGCTTGCAGACCAGGTGTAGATAATCTCTCATGAGTCTATATGAGACAGAGTATAAGGATAAGGCTTTGAGGCCATCAGAGTATATAATGTGGTTTACACCTTGTATTCTTTTTGTGAGAAACCTTTGTGGTCATTCTAGTTGTTACAAATGCCTGGTAAGGTACACACTGAAGGGGGCATTGCACTCAGTGATCAGTCTGTTGAGGCCTAAGTAGATGGGACAATGACATCCTTTGACCTCAAAATCATACCCTTCCTTATTTGTTGTGCAATATAGAAAGATTTCCTCACAACAGTAAATTCATGATGGTCAAAGGCCAAATCACTATCCAAATGGGTTCCCAATTTTTAATCACTGGGTCTCTCAAGGACATTTCATGTATGTAATAACTTTCAGGGGTGACCACCTTACAAAAGGATACTATTATGTATTTTTTTGCATTCAGTGTTAGTTCATAGTTCTGGCACCAATTATTCCTTTGCAACAAGTCTTTTTGGAGGATATCTGTATATTTGAGGGATTCAATTATTCAGTCATCCACAAACTCGGTCAACCAGTGGCCATTAACATTAGCTTGGACTTTAGAAAAATAAATGCCAAAAAGAGTGATCCCAGCACTGACCCCTAAGAGACTTTATTGGTGAGTGGTCTTTTTGTGGAGGTAGCATCCTCTGCCCTGACTTCATGTGTCCTGTCCATGAGCCAGATGGTGAAATATGGGTTTATTCTTAGTTTTTTGAGTTTGTTATCAATGCCAAAATGGAGAATAGTGTAGAATGCCTTGGCCAGGTCAAGAGGTCAAGATAGGCAGTGTGTACCATTTTGCTCTTGACCATGGCTTTGGTGGTTCTCTTAAAAAGGTCTACCAGGTTAAGTAGAGATGAATTGTCCTTGATGAATCCAAACTGTGTTGGATCCAGTGTCTGAAGATTTCCTATGGCCCCATTAATATATTGTTTATTGTTAAAGCTTAACAACATCCTGATCTGCTTCTTTGTTCCAACATTAGACAGTCAGCTACTGAAGAATTAAAATATTTAAGATCTGTAATCAAAGTCTTGTGGTCAAAGAAAATTAGGGATCAAACCGCGTCATCTGTGGGTAAACCCTGAGGGTCTATATTATATCCTCGAACGCTTAAAAAAGCGAATACTGATTGATCGAACTTATTTTTGCGAAACTGCAAAATATCGAAGGAGCAGAAACTCAAACTTTTTCCTAGGGAAAGAATTTGGTTGTCCGTTTATGTTGCTTCGGTATTTTCAGTGTTATGGTAGAAAGTTACCGGTCGGATTCAGGTAAGTGTGCGATTGTGTGGATGTGAGTGTTAGGGTGATTTAGGTGAGTTAGGGTTAGGGCTCGGGTTAGGTGTGTGTGCGATTGAGTGGACATGAGGGTTAGGGTGGATTTAAGTGAGTTAGGGAGCAGGTGAGGTGAGTGTGCGATAGTGACGGACGTTAGGGTTAGGGTTTGGGTTAAGGTAAGTGGGTAGTTAGTGGTGTGTGCATAGTTTAGTGTAGGGTTAGGTATCAGATTTTAGATGTATGTGTGTGGATTTTTGTTTGTTTGGTGTGCTTGTGTTGTGTGTATGTGTTTTGGATCAGCGATTGTTTTCCCTGGGAAAAAATCGCTGATCTGACAGTTCGAGATTGTAAGCTTTCGCTTAAATTAGGTCGATCAATCAGCGTTCGCTTTTTTAAGCGTTCGATGATATAATATAGACCCTACCCTGATATACCAACACCATCTTGTGGGTTATTGTTTAAATATAAATGCAAAGTCAAAACAGGTCGCTACTCCACGGCTATACTAGTTAATCAAATGTCTTGGTACAAAAACCCAAATACAAGATTTAAAATGTCATTGTATTTATTAGATAAAACCAACATAAAATGTAAAAGATAGTATAAAGTCTTTTGATGTAAATAGTTGGCTTTTTGCAAATAAGAATTCAAATTAATAAAAGTTCTAGTTAAAAGTAATTAACTTTTCACGGATAAAGATTCTAATTATATACGCTGCTGCATTCAGCTGCTGGCAATGAAAATCTCAAAAACAAACGTTTCAAGAAAAAACGCTGATATGAGCAGCTTATAATTGATTCCACCAATACCTTTGTATAAAATTGCTTAGCAAGAGCAATAATATTGCTGTTACACAGATGGTATCTAACAGACTCTAACTGGCTTTAAACGCAAAAGAACTGCGAAATTCAGGCAGTCAGACATCCATGAATTACGACTTGCAGCATGTACTCCATCAGATTTCTTCAATAAACTTACACGTCTTGCACGTCTTCTGTGGTCCTGTAATGATCCTAATACTCCTAGACAAGCCAACACTTGTAGAATACAACTTCAATGGCATATAATAAAATGGTCCCAATTTTTCCACGATAAGCGCTTTCGGTAATCCTTCCTCAGATCGTTGTTGTAAAGGGACTCCATTGCTTAGTATTTAAACAATGTCTTAGCCAACAGAATTTTGGACATAGGCATTGCCTCCAGTGACATCACCAAATCTATCCAAATATGGTAAATGACACACCTCTATTTCCAACCTATCATTGGTCTTCTAGTTTTCAAAAACGGCTTGATAGGAATAATATTGTTGAGTCCTGGAGGCCGATCTGCTCGCAAATTAATAATCCATTTCGTCTCACATAGCTCAGTTCTATTTGTTAAGTCACCTCTTTTATGGCCAACATTAATATTTTCAATAACTTTGAAAGCAAAACTATGCGTGGAAAACTTTGAGATATGCGCTGCCAATGCATTACGCATATCTCCTCTTCTAATTTCACTTAAATGGTGAAGTAACCTTTTCTTAAATATTTGGTTTGTCTTTCCAACATAAAAGGAGGTGCAATTTTTGCAGGTAGCCAAGTAAATCACGTTTTGAGTTGTACACGTTGCCTTACAGTTATATACAAATTCTTTGCCCATGCACGGATGTTTAAAAATGTTGCTGGAATCTATATATTCACATGCAGAGCAATTTTTACATTGGAAGGTACCTTTCCATCCTACTATTTTAGGTTTGGGAAATCCGTCCTTCGTACATAAAAGTCTCTTAATATTTTTCTGATTTTTATAAGAGAAATGCAGTTTGTCACCTACTATAGTCCGTAATTTTGTATCTTGCGTCACTTTTTTAAGCGTTCGATGATATAATATAGACCCTACCCTGATATACCAACACCATCTTGTGGGTTATTGTTTAAATATACATTCTTTGGCTATAGAATTCTGTTACCCAAATATTATGCAGACATCACTATCACTGACAGGGTAAATAGCTACAAAGATTTGGGAATAGTCATGGATGACAAATTATGTTTTCATTGTCACACTGACAAACTATGTAAGAACAGTTCTAAAGTATTAAGTTACATTTTTAGGTATTTACAAAGCTGAAGCACAAAATATGTAGACCACTGTACTGTCTTTGCTGCAGCTTGATGAGATTATGGATGCCCCTTTCTGCCCCTGCCTTGAACAAAATTAGTTGCCACAAATTAGAGCATATAGGAAGGCTGAATTATCTGCAAACATTGCAGAAGCTAGAATTATTCTTCTAGATTATAGCAGAAAACAAAGTGACTGGTTCAATGTTTTTCTTTTTATATACCTAGGCTATACTAAAATTACAAAACAACTGAGTTAACATTAATTAGAGGAAATATTAAGAACAAAAAGTGTGATTTATGGCTCACTGAAACTATTTCTGAGGCTTGGAATTAAAGACAGTGACAGGGCTTGAAAGTTTTAAAAACATATTGACAAATATCGTGCAGATAACTTTTTTTTTCCTTGGAGTAATAGGAGAGTATAACCACATTGTCCTTGCCTGAGTTGTTTTTTTATTTGTTTCGATAGTGACATTTTGATACAGAATAGATTTTTATCACTACAAATCTTTGTATGTTTTGTTTTCACGCACCTTAAGGGTATAGTAATGATAAAACGAAAAATGAAAAAGGTTCCAGGCCAAAAGTGATGTAAATCTTCAGTTCTTTATTTTCCAATAACAAATGAGCGCTTTCGTCTGCCAAATGAGACTTCTTCAGATAAAACAGTACTGGTGCCACCCTCAATTTATACAAAATGTCTTAATTAATCTAATTAACCAATAAACAAAATTTTAAAGCTCCACCACCAAGTGGTTTCTGGCTCTTTAGTTGTTTTACCAAACACCCCACACTACACAAGTGTGGAAAATACATTAATGAATAAAATAAAAGATTGTTAAAAACAATCATAGTATTAAAAGTTAAAATAAATGAAACTTCAATCTTGATAATGTCTTTTTATGTATACACATATATATATATATATATATATATATATATATACATATATATATATATATATATATATACATATATATATATTTTTAATGTAGCCCCATTTTCACTAAAATGCTGTGACCTACAGCAATAACATCACACTCTACCTGCCCTCTCTGCTGAAATGGCCTTAATACTAATATATTCATTCAGGCCTGGACTTATATTGGCCTTCAGCCTCAATTGCCATCTAAGTTCCCTGTTGAGTAATGTGTTCCTCATGTCCCCTCCTCTGGGGTTATTTTTAACCAAATCAATAATCCCAAACTTAAAACCACTAAATGAAGTGCAAAAAACCGAGTGTTTGTATAGGGCACTAGTTTCTTTCCTATTTTTTATGTCATATATGTGTTCATATATTCTATCTTTAAGTGCCCTTTCAGTTTTCCCTACGTAAAATGATGAACACTTTGTACAACTAGCCAAATATACTAACATCTTGGTTTGACAATTACCCTTACAAAATTTTACTGTACTACCTAAACCATTTTTTAATTTGATGAATTCTTCTTTGAAAATGTGTGAACATTGCCCACATCTACCACATGAACTGGTTGCTTTTTTGGTGTTATCTAAATGGTTACCCTTTTCAAGCAACCATTTAAAATTAATTCCTGTCTTATATATAAAATGAGGTCTATTACCTACCACCTCATAAACTTCTTTGTTAGTTTTTAATATAGACCAATTAGTTTCCACTATTTTTGTGAACACTTCAGAAAACCCATTATATTCAGTAACACATGCCCCTAAACATTTTCTTGTCTCTTTCTCAGGTTCCACTGCTGTTGTGAAAGGTTGGCCTAATAAGGCCTTATATTTAGTCCCCCAACCAGTATAAACTTCCTCCAAAATTTTACCCACCATCTCTCTTGGGTATCCCCTTTCCACAAACTTTTCACCCAAAAATATAAATTCATTTGATAAACCCTGATAGTCAGAGGTCATCCTCGCTATCCTAACAGCCTGTCCCTTAATAAGGCTTCTTTTTTGGTGAAATGGATGAAAACTGTCGTGGTGCAAATAACTATTGCACCATGTACTCTTATGAAAGATCCTGGACTTAAAACCCTGTGGTACTTTACTAATGGTGATGTCCAGATAGTTAATACTCTGGTCTTCGACATTGTGTGTGAATGAAAGAAAATCTGTGGTATGATTTAAATAATAAATAAATTCCTCCATATTTTCTTTTGACCCTTCCCAAATCACAAAAATGTCGTCCAAAAATCTCAAGTAGCATTTAATTTGCCTCCTAAATCTACTTTTTAATATATATCTTTCTTCCCATTCTAACATCACCAAATTGGCGTAGATGGGGGCACAAGCTGCCCCCATAGCTACGCCACTAACTTGTCTGTAGTACTCTCCTTGGAAGCCTATAAAATTATTGTCTAATACGACCTCCATAAGTTCCAGTATTAATATTTTTTGACCGTGGGGTACATCTAGATGTTTATGAATACTTTCTTCAAAAAAATCGAAACCCTCCACTCTAGGGATACATGTAAATAAGTCCTTTACATCTATGGTTAAAAATTTACATTCTTCGGACCACAGATCGTTATTTATTTTACCAAGAAAATCCCAAGAGTCCTTAATCAGATGTTCTTGCTTTGTTATAATATTTTTAATAGTTTTATCAATATAAACTGCTAAGGGGTGAGTTTTTGAATTTTTTGCTGAGACTATTTGCCTAAATGGGGGCTTTGGAATGGATTTATGAACTTTTGGCACTCCAAAAAATTGTGGAATAATTGGATATAGTTGCCTCAAAAAGTGGTATGTCATTTTCTCTACTCTGTTTTCTATCAAGTATTCATCCAATAAGGAGTCAATCCTCCTGTAGGCTATTTGTATCTCATTATATGACACCTAAGTGTACATATTCAAATCCATCAAAATATCGGTAAGGGCATTGTTATATTCCTCATTGTTATACAAAACTACTCCCCCACCTTTGTCAGGCTTCATAATTCTAATATTATTTTGTACTATTAAGGCCTCTAACAAACCCTCTTCTTCTTTGTTCAAATTGTGATGTTGCCTTTCCTTTCTATTACTTATATATTCCACATAAATCTCATTCGTAACTATGTTTTCAAATGTGTATATAGCCGGCTGTAAATGGGGGTTGTAAATGCTACTCCTAACCAAACCTTTATTTGAAGTGGAACTTTCATCCACTGTTTTTTTATGTATTAATTTAAGGTTTAATTTTCTAAGGTATAACTTCAATTCCACTAAAATGTGAGCTAAGTCCCCATACTTAGACCTAACAAACTTGAATCCCTTTGAAAACAAATCAAAGTGTTTTTTCTCCAACTCTGTAGATGTATAATTGAAAATTTTGAAACCTTTATGTTCAAAAACTATTCCATTGGTGTCTTGTGTAATGTTATTTATCTGCCATTCCTCCCCATGTTTTTCCATCCGTAATTGTTCCCATATGAATTCATTGGAAAACCTGGATCTGAGGGAATCCTGGCCTTGCTTGCCAATCGTTCTGATCTCCTGGGGCCTAAAAAAGGTTCAATAGGCTCTGAAAAAGAGTCCAATTCATCCAAAA
Organism: Protopterus annectens; assembly: GCF_019279795.1. Lineage (NCBI taxonomy): Eukaryota > Metazoa > Chordata > Ceratodontiformes > Protopteridae > Protopterus > Protopterus annectens. Next base: position 1,743,363,877 of record NC_056733.1, read on the forward strand.
CCCTGCTGTTAACTCCCCCTCCCTGTTCATTTCTTCCTTGAAAACTGGGTCTAACAGAATTACTAGGTGCATCAGTGACATGAAAGTTTAAGGGGGCCCTTTTGTTTAATTTATTTTTATTATTATTATTATAATTCTTAAAATTGTTAATAGGTCCTGGGTAACTCTTCCCCTTAATATATTGCTCCCTGTCCCTAATGAAGTTCTTTTGTTTCCTAGCAAAAACCTTTTCGATCCTACTATCTGTTCTTTTTAGAACCTTAATGTATAAATATTTGTTTTCTTCAAATAACAAGTCCTTGGAAATATCATCATTAAGTTTGTTTAAATCAATCAACAAACTGTTCAAAAAGGTCTCATTATGTTTGATGAGTTTCAAAATTAATCCAAATCCACATTCATCAAAAAAATCATGAAAGTCTTTTAAGACAACATCTGAATATGTAATTCCAAAGGGATATTTAAAAAATCTTAGTCCCTGAGGGACTATCTTATGACCAAGGCAGTTATGCAAATACCGATTATCTATTTGTACACATTTGTATTTAAACAACATTTTCTCAAAAGAAAAAATCATGTCCTTCAACGTAGGAACATACGTATCGTTCAGGTTGTTACCTTTAGTACTAGGTAAATAATTTTTTGCACTAGGCAGTATGCTAAAATCGAAATTTTTATCCAAAATGTCTTTTAAGCTTAAGAATTGTTCCCTACCCTCAGAGGAACTTGGTTTAGGTTCAGTTACATCAACCGCTTGCTTGTTTGTGCTTGAAAATGCATGAAAAACAGTACCTTTTGATTTTAAATTAGTCTGTTGTGTCATCCGCTCCTTTTGCTCAATAGATGGGACCTGTGTTTCCTTCCGACTATGTGGAGATAGCAAAACCCCTTCGTTTCTGATTCCATTATTCCTTTTGTTGTCCCTAGCATTAACCCTGGTTCCACCATTGCTCTCAAAACACGAGCGTGGAGATGATGTTGTAAACAGCGTCGAGCCTCTGTCAGAATTGTTACGAGGTACGTTGGCTCCCTCTACTGGCTCGACTTGACTAAACAAGTCAATAAGCCTAGTAAGGTCTCCTCGAAGGGTAGCCAACTCTTCACGCACTTTAGACACTTCCTGTTGTGTCTTAATGATGCTGCTCGGGCTAAAAGCATTATCTAGTCCAATAATTGTAGAATCATTTAAAGATTCTTCCATAGTGATAGCACCAGCGTACCAACAAAATCTCGACCTTACACCAGCAACCAATGGAACCTATAAATGTCACTAAATCAAACAAACAGTCCAAACCAGCAAAAGTAAAACGAAAAAGGTTCATGATTTTTTCTTTTGAGAAAATGTTTAAATACAAATGTGTACAAATAGATAATCGGTATTTGCAAAACTGTCTTGGTCATAAGATAGTCCCTCAGGGACTAAGATTTTTTAAATATCCCTTTGGAATTACATATTCAGATGTTGTCTTAAAAGACTTTCATGATTTTTTTGATGAATGTGGATTTGGATTAATTTTGAAACTCATCAAACATAATGAGACCTTTTTGAACAGTTTGTTGATTGATTTAAACAAACTTAATGATGATATTTCCAAGGACTTGTTATTTGAAGAAAACAAATATTTATACATTAAGGTTCTAAAAAGAACAGATAGTAGGATCGAAAAGGTTTTTGCTAGGAAACAAAAGAAATTCATTAGGGACAGGGAGCAATATATTAAGGGGAAGAGTTACCCAGGACCTATTAACAATTTTAAGAATTATAATAATAATAATAAAAATAAATTAAACGAAAGGGCCCCCCTAAACGTTCATGTCACTGATGTACCTAGTAATTCTGTTAGACCCTGTTTTCAAGGAAGAAATGAACAGGGAGGGGGAATTAACAGCAGGGTTTTGGATGAATTGGACTCTTTTTCAGAGCCTATTGAACCTTTTTTAGGCCCCAGAAGATCAGAACGATTGGCAAGCAAGGCCAGAATTCCCTCAGATCCAGGTTTTCCAATGAATTCATATGGGAACAATTATGGATGGAAAAACATGGGGAGGAAGGGCAGATAAATAACATTACACAAGACACCAATGGAATAGTTTTTGAACATAAAGGTTTCAAAATTTTCAATTATACATCTACAGAGTTGGAGAAAAAACACTTTGATTTGTTTTCAAAGGGATTCAAGTTTGTTAGGTCTAAGTATGGGGACTTAGCTCACATTTTAGTGGAATTGAAGTTATACCTTAGAAAATTAAACCTTAAATTAATACATAAAAAAACAGTGGATGAAAGTTCCACTTCAAATAAAGGTTTGGTTAGGAGTAGCATTTACAACCCCCCTTTACATCCGGCTATATACACATTTGGAAACATAGTTACGAATGAGATTTATGAGGAATATATAAGTAATAGAAATGAAAGGCAACATCACAATTTGAACAAAGAAGAAGAGTGTTTGTTAGAGGCCTTAATAGTACAAAATAATATTAGAATTATGAAGCCGGACAAAGGTGGGGGAGTAGTTTTGTATAACAATGAGGAATATAACAATGCCCTTACCGATATTTTGATGGATTTGAATACGTACACTTCGGTGTCATATAATGAGATACAAATAGCCTACAGGAGGATTGACTCCTTATTGGATGAATACTTGATAGAAAACTAGAGTAGAGAAAATGACATACCACTTTTTGAGGCAACTATAACCAATTATTCCACAATTTTTTGGAGTGCCAAAAGTTCATAAATCCATTCCAGAGCCCCCATTTAGGCCAATAGTCTCAGCAAAAAATTCAAAAACTCACCCCTTAGCAGTTTATATTGATAAAACTATTAAAAATATTATAACAAAGCAAGAACATCTGATTAAGGACTCTTGGGATTTTCTTGGTAAAATAAATAACGATCTGTGGTCCGAAGAATGTAAATTTTTAACCATAGATGTAAAGGACTTATTTACATGTATCCCTAGAGTGGAGGGTTTCGATTTTTTTGAAGAAAGTATTCATAAACATCTAGATGTACCCCACGATCAAAAATTATTAATACTGGAACTTATGGAGGTCGTATTAGACAATAATTTTATAGGCTTCCAAGGAGAGTACTACAGACAAGTTAGTGGCGTAGCTATGGGGGCAGCTTGTGCCCCCATCTACGCCAATTTGGTGATGTTAGAATGGGAAGAAAGATATATATTAAAAAGTAGATTTAGGAGGCAAATTAAATGCTACTTGAGATTTTTGGACGACATTTTTGTGATTTGGGAAGGGTCAAAAGAAAATATGGAGGAATTTATTTATTATTTAAATCATACCACAGATTTTCTTTTATTCACACACAATGTCGAAGACCAGAGTATTAACTATCTGGACATCACCATTAGTAAAGTACCACAGGGTTTTAAGTCCAGGATCTTTCGTAAGAGTACATGGTGCAATAGTTATTTGTACCACAACAGTTTTCATCCATTTCACCAAAAAAGAAGCCTTATTAAGGGACAGGCTGTTAGGATAGCGAGGATGACCTCTGACTATCAGGATTTATCAAATGAATTTATATTTTTGGGTGAAAAGTTTGTGGAAAGGGGATACCCAAGAGAGATGATGGGTAAAATTTTGGAGGAAGTTTATACTGGTTGGGGGACTAAATATAAGGCCTTATTAGACCAACCTTTCACAACAGCAGTGGAACCTGAGAAAGAGACAAGAAAATGTTTAGGGGCATGTGTTACTGAATATAATGGGTTTTTTGAAGTGTTCACAAAAATAGTGGAAACTAATTGGTCTATATTAAAAACTAACAAAGAAGTTTATGAGGTGGTAGGTAATAGACCTCATTTTATATATAAGACAGGAATTAATTTTAAATGGTTGCTTGAAAAGGGTAACCATTTAGATAACACCAAAAAAGCAACCAGTTCATGTGGTAGATGTGGGCAATGTTCACACATTTTCAAAGAAGAATTCATCAAATTAAAAAATGGTTTAGGTAGTACAGTAAAATTTTGTAAGGGTAATTGTCAAACCAAGATGTTAGTATATTTGGCTATTTGCACAAAGTGTTCATCATTTTACGTAGGGAAAACCGAAAGGGCACTTAAAGATAGAATATATGAACACATATATGACATAAAAAATAGGAAAGAAACTAGTGCCCTATACAAACACTCGGTTTTTTGCACTTCATTTAGTGGTTTTAAGTTTGGGATTATTGATTTGGTTAAAAATAACCCCAGAGGAGGGGACATGAGGAACACATTACTCAATAGGGAACTTAGATGGCAATTGAGGCTGAAGGCCAATATAAGTCCAGGCCTGAATGAATATATTAGTATTAAGGCCATTTTAGCAGAGAGGGCAGGTAGAGTGTGATGTTATTGCTGTAGGTCACAGCATTTTAGTGAAAATGGGGCTACATTAAAAAAAAAAAAATATATATATATATATATATATATGTATATATGTATATATATATATGTATATATATATTTATATATGTGTATACATAAAAAGACATTATCAAGATTGAAGTTTCATTTATTTTAACTTTTAATATTATGATTGTTTTTAACAATCTTTTATTTTATTCATTAATGTATTTTCCACACTTGTGTAGTGTGGGGTGTTTGGTAAAACAACTAAAGAGCCAGAAACCACTTGGTGGTGGAGCTTTAAAATTTTGTTTATTGGTTAATTAGATTAATTAAAACATTTTGTATAAATTGACGGTGGCACCAGTACTGTTTTATCTGAAGAAGTCTCATTTGGCAGACGAAAGCGCTCATTTGTTATTGGAAAATAAAGAACTGAAGATTTACATCACTTTTGGCCTAGAACCTTTTTCGTTTTACTTTTGCTGGTTTGGACTGTTTGTTTGGTATAGTAATGATACTAAGTTTTCATAAAGTTCCTCACAGCCCTTTGAGTATAGTTACCTAAGGTGCTGTAAGAGAGTCTTTAAAATCTGGGCTATATATGTCTATAGAATTATGAAAAAACTGTATTGCCAGGTTCTTATGACATGGATGCTTCACTGGACTGGTCTAGGAGGTGCAGCTATAAAATGTCAGTTCTTATGGAAAACATTGTCATCTTTAAAACTAAAGGTAAGCCAACCCAATGGGGAGAAAGAGTGAGAGAAAGGGATACTCTTGGAGAGTGTGTGTGTGTGTGTGTGTGTGTGTGTGTGTGTGTGTGTGTGTGTGTGTGTGTGTGTGTGATAATGCAAGTGACACTGCCTCTTCACAGATCAAAAAACTAAAATGAAGCATTACTGTATCACAATAAAGTTTTCATCTCTTACGTCATATTTCTTACTCATGCATTAGTCTAGCCTAGCCTTGAGATGAGAATAAATCACTTGGTGGCTGCAGTATAAGGAAAGGGCATAGGACCCCACTCCATAATAATCTGTATTGTTTATTTCTTCATTCTACAGTTGGAAGCAAGCAAAACTACTTGCAGTGTCAGACACTTATATAAAGAATCTTTATATTTCAGCAAGCTGGTGCGTATCTGTTTGGAGTTAAACTCTGAATTCATGCCTAAGGTTATTACTTAACATTATTTCTACAGGATGTTTTAGGCAGCTATAGTCTGGAAAAAAAAAACAAGAACTGTTAAGGTTCTGACATTCTAGCAGAAGCAGTATTCCCAACTTGCCAGTAAACACTATGGAAATTATGATTTTGTAATTGAAGTAACTTAATATAGGAAATTGATGCTTTAATCCGATAGAGAGAGAACATGTCATATGCATAGGATTGGATTGTACACTGTCCTTAAAACACAGTGATTCAGTAAATATTTATTTAATTTTAGGTTACTAAGATCTCTGCTTAACATACAAGGCCATGTCAAACCCAGAGCTGTTGGACATGCTACACTTAAAGAAACCCCAATCCCTCAGAGCCACATGCTTCAGGTATCTAAACCTTGTCATCACAATAAACAAAACATGTTGGAGGGATAGGTTCCTGACCCAGAGACTCCCCAGACTCTGGAATAGACTGCCCATACATATCAAGCAGAGCACCTCTTTGGCCCTCTTCAAAAGGAACCTTGATGATTGGATGGGAGAAAGGAAATTCACCTCAGGGATCACGTCAGTCGCCCTGCTAGACAGCGGTCCAGGGAAGAAATAGCCAGGGAACTGTTATGGCTAGGCTTGTATAGATGCCTTAGTGCCGATAGCCTAGTACCAACCTATGAACTAAATAGTTGTAACCCACAAAGTAAGAAAACTGAGTGACTGCAAACTGCTGCACATTCCCTTTTGCATTTTAAAGTAGTAAGAAATATTTTCTAACATGTTCTTACTGTTTAATAGGTTCATAGGTTCATAGGTTCATACTAGGCTAACTGCCCTTGCGAGCCATTTTAAGCCTAGCCAATCATCCCTTGTAAGACTCCAACTCTGCGCTTTGTGTTTGTAATAGTTTCTTATACATATTTATGTTTACTGGCACCAAAACTGTCAATCTGGAAATATGCCTTATGAACAAGCAGTGTGATTCTTCTGTGTTTTATCTTGCTAGTCATATACATGGATCCCACATAAGGTAACCTCTCAAGGTATACCTCCTATGGCTTGATTACTTATCCACCAGTTAGGCTCATTGTTCATTGATTCATTGATTAGTACTAGGCTAACTGCCCTTGCGAGACATTTTAAGCCTAGCCAATTATCCCTTGTGAGACTCAAACCCTGCACCTTATGTTTGTAAGGCAAACAACTTAACCATTAGGCCACCCTCCCAGCCCTTTAAGTTTATCAGTGCAACATCATGAAATATATTTTCAGGGAATGCTAGTGAAACAATGGCAACAGCTTCCTCCAGATCAAGCAACAGAAAATATGCACCGATAAACTTAAACACATATCCATACAAAGTTGATTGTTATGCTGTTCTGCATATATTACTGTTGTTTCTAAAACAAGTTTTCTCACTTTTGAGAAGCAAGTGTAGATTGTTTTCCAGCTGCTGTTTGCAGTTTGCTAGCTTTTGCTTTGCATGATAGGTATCGTTTACTTGAAAACATTCTCTGTGTAGCACCTTGAATGTGTTTGCTTCTGTATCCATGTTTTTTTCTGAACTTCCAGCCTTTTGTAAGGCATGCTTAAATGTATCTTAAACCTGCTACAAAGTGCTTGAGTATTTAATCCCCCCTCCCCGTAAATATAAAACATTCTTTCAGGATTCACAGATGAGGTGTCTGTGAAGATTTTATTCTACAATGATACATCATTGTTTATTTTTCATATTTGCCGGCTATCACTTTTTAGGAATGTTAATAGCAAATAAACACTCATGCTTCAACATTTTCCAGACAAGGCTCTATGCAATAAGATTCTGAAGTTTGCACTCTATGATTTAGACTAATTAATTTGAATTGCATTATTTTTGAATTTCTGGTTTAATGTTATTTCATTCCTAAAATTATTGTCTGAACATATCATTGCATCTTGAGTCTGGACTAAAGTCGCATTACCAGTTTTAAAGAATGCAGTTCCTGTTTTGAAAGGGAAGTCATGTGGTTGTCGTGTGCTCTGTGAAGAACAATGATATGCATTTGCTTCACTTTTACAAGTTTATCACTACAGCCCATCATCACCAGGTCTGCCACTTGAAGATCCCAAAGCCAGCCTTCTCAAGCTTAGTCCTGTTGGTGAATTGAATACAGTGATTAAATAGCATAACGTTTTTGCCTGCAATTAGAGTCATAGCCATAGCAAGCCTTGTGTCTAGGAAGTGCATTATGAACCTGAGAAGGGCACAAACCATATAGCCTAAACCTTTACTTCCCTCTTCTCTAGGTGAGGGAAAAAGCATAAAGCAGTTTATAAGCCAGTAAAAACATAACCCAAGGTCACTCTTCCCCTCCTCCCACTATTAAAGACTAACAGTACTTTACCTAGTGAACACTTAACAACCTATCTAAAATGATAAGCAAACACCAGTCAGTGCATACTACAGAAATTACTCGGAAAGGCCATTAATTAGAATAATGGAAGACATATGCCATAACGAAACCTAAACATCTCTGCTTAACATGCACAAGATGATATACATAATAAAGTAAAACTGAAAAAATATGGTATAACATTCATATAATGTACAACCATTGCTTTATGTTGAGATACCAAAAATAACTTCATATAGTTTGTCAATACTTTTTGCTAGTATTGACCTTCAGCAAATAATAATGCTAGACTTCTAGCTAGTCATAGTTCAGTATCATAGAATCATAGAAAATACAAGGCAACTGGGCCCTGTGGCCATTTATGCCTTGCTAGTCTCCCCTCCCCATTAGACTTTTCCTCATTTTTTAAGGAGGAACAGGAAAGTCATATCAGGGATGAATTTGTGGATACCCATCCATTTGTCTGACTCTTTTTTGAAGGAAAGCATTGCTTAATTTTCAGAGGAATTCTGGAGAAGTAAGCACTGTATGACAAATTTGTCTCTGCTGTATGTTTTGAGGGCCAGATTCATTAGTGTCTGCACTAAGTTTACACAAAGTGCACACAATCATATATTCAAGAAAATCCTTGCCACATTTTTGTGTTTTAGTCACTCAGAAATATTACACTAAGTGTACATGTAATCTATACTTTGTGATAACCTTTATGAATTCCTCTGGATATTTAAGTCTGCAAGAAAATCTGTGAAAACTAAACTAAGGGACAAGAAGGTATGAATTATGCTTGTGTTGTCTATTCACTCAGAATGGTGTACACTTAATGTAGACTTTAATGAATCCCAGGGCCTGGTTCTAGTGTTAGTGGGACTGTTGGATTTGTGGAGGTATTTTATAATGCAATATAATATAATTTTCAACTACTGCATTATATCTGGATACCAAAACAATGAGTTAAAATAGTTTAAAAATACATTTTACCAATAATAATGTTAGACTTCTAGCTACTAAGTATCATAAAATCATAGAAAATACAAGGAAACTGGGCCCTGTGGCCATTTACACCTTTCTAAACCCCCCCCCCCAATTTACCTTGCCTTTTTTTTCAAGGAGTAACGAGCCAGTCATACCAGGGATGAATCCGTGGTTATCCTTCCAGCTGTCTGACTCTTTTATGAAGTAGAAAGGTGTGTCACATTGCTTAATGAGGGGAAGAGGTAATCATTACATGACAAATTTGTCTCTTCACTGTGTTTAGTTTGTTTATTACCCGCGGTGGTGGTGCTGCGGTAGCGTTGTCGCCTCACAGTAAGACGCTGTCCGGTTCGATTCTCAGCTAGAGCGTCTTCTGCGTGGAGACATGCATGAATGGGCGTACCTTCGTTGAAGGTTGTGCGTCAGGCCTGGCAAGCCGGTACGTAAAAAATCAACTGCCAATCATTAGCAGACCGGAGTTCTGCTGTGGCGACCCCTAACCGGGAAAAGCCGAAAGACACACTGTGTTTTGTTTATTAGCTAAAGCAGGCTTAGATCCATGGTTCTGGTGTTATTGGAACTGTTCTGGAGAATTGGATCTCTAATGGCCCAAAGGGCAAGTCCCAGATCACCCCTAAGGATTCTGCAGGGCACTCAACAAAGGGACAGTGCTTCCAGCCTCTGCTGGTAGCTCTTGCCTTTTAAGCTTATGATCTTTTAGTTAGGGTCTTTCCAATTGCTTGATATACCTAATAAGTTACATCACAAAAGAAGCACTGTTTTTGATAATGGGTCTGATGAAGAACATAGAGGGGTAAGAACTTTTTTAGATCTAGATGAAATATCTTTTGAAATTCCCTGCACCAGGTAAAAAGATTTCCTAACCACTGTTATACCATAATAGTTGAAGACAAGGGAATTATTTACCATGATCCAATGTCTTTCCTTTTGAAATGGTGTATTGTCTGTATTATAAGATGGATGACTATTGTACATTTTTGCATTTAGTTTTAACCCATTTCTTTAGCCACTGGTTGTTTACATGAGTGAGTTTCAGTTGGAGATTCTATGTATCAGAGTGAGACATGAAGATGAAATCAAGTTTGCTCTCATCTACAAAGCTGGTTAGCCAGAGATCTCAATCTGTAATTTGGAGATCTGCAAAGTAAATGCTGAATTGTAGGGGTCTCAGCACAGACCCCTGAAGAAAACACTTGTGTTCACTTTCATGTTTAATGGGGATGCACCTGCCATCCTCACTACATATGGTTTTACCTCCCAACCTATTTGCTGTCCTCCTTACTAAACAGGGGTCGGTTTGGAGCTCATTCAGCTTGTTTGTTATGTTTCAACATGATGTTGTGTCAAATGCCTTAGCCAAGTTGAGGAATGCTGTGTGGCTAGCATGCATGCTCTCCACAGTTGTATTTTTGTCCCAAAGAAGTTGACCAGATTCATTAGACATAATCTGCCCTTAACAAAGCTGAGGTTCAAGCCTTACAATATTTTTTATATTATAGTTAATTAGGTTAGTTATGATATATTCCATTGTTTTGTAGATGAGACTAGTTATGTTAATGGGTTTGTAGTTTCCAGGGTCAGTGGTGGGCCTACCTTTGTGAAGTGGCATCACAACAGGGACAAAAGCAGTGGTTAAGCGCAGGTTGAATAGCTGTAGGAGTGGTTCCACTAGGACATGTTTTATACTGTTTCTTGGTCTCCATGGATGATGCATTTTCATTTTTGAGAGTACCTTTAGCAAGTGTTCTTTGTTTATGGTGGGGGGAGTTGAGACTGTGAGACATGTGGGCTTTGTATAATTGTTTTTTGGGTAAAATTTGCAGTGAAATTGTTTGCAAGTATGTTGTCTGTCTCTAGTAGATCCAAGTAGGTGGTGTCAATTTGGATACTTTCTGAACAGTGCTGAGTGTAATTCCTTAGTTTCCTAATGTAACTAAAGAAGGACATGTAATTGTCTTTCATTTCTGATGATAGTCTAAGTTCATGGGATGCCTTCATATTCTTGATGGTGACTTTTAGTTCCTTGAAATTTCCAAATGTCACATATGTGTATGAACCCAATTATACAAACACACATGCACACACAGACACACAGACACAGACACACAGACACAGACACACACACACACACACACACACACACACACACACACACACACACACACACACACACACACACACACACACACACACGCACACACACACACACACATGCACGCACACGTACATGCACATACTTGCACACTAACCCTCCTTATAATGAAGAAAAGTTAAAAAAAATCATACTTTTATTATATAATGTAGATACCAAGTTCAGTGACTTAGGAGCTTAATTAATAACATGGTATACGCATACACACACACACACACACACACACACACACACACACACAAAAAAAAATCACAGGTAGATAAATAGATAAACAGATGCCTTTTTGGTCCTGAGCTTTTGGGTTACTTTATGCTCAGATGTAGTATACCTTCCCAGTTAACACATGTAAATAAATAAATAAATACTGTAAGTATACTTCTCAAGAAAAATAGACTTACCACTAAAGATTCTTTGTACAAACTGACTGATAACTTTTTAGGGGCCCAGAGTAAGTATATAACAGAGTAACAGCATGGAAGTAAAAATGGTAGGTTTTAGTAAAAACAGGCATGTCTGCATTTGTCAGAGAAGAAACTGACATATTACAGATTGCAAAGGCACCAGTCTAAATAAAGTAAAGGATAATCTATACAAGCCCCTTGTTGTACAAATAAAAATGGCAACCAACCTCTGGACCCTTTGCATTTCATATGCATTTATATATGTACAGTATGTATATGGAAAATTACATACCACCATTAAAGAAATATCATGGGAGATATGCAAATTATTGTTTAAAGGCATCTAAGTGCTATAGCAGCCTGGTCTTGAATGTGGAATGGTACCCAAGTCTTTATTAATGCATCTAGACCAGTAAGTTAGACTTTACTTGCTGTAGACATTTCACCCTTTTTTAGATTCTCAGAAGGGCATAATTGCAAAGTCAGCTTATACTTTGAAGCACTCAGCTTATGAAAAGCATGATGTCTATTACATTATGGGTACATTCCAAGTAAGGCCCAAAATAGCAACAACAAAAAAATTCCCATAGCAACCTAGAAAGACTGTGACAAAACTGGGTATCATCTGTGAAAAAAGCAATTACAAATCTCCCTTGAAGAAAGCATCATGTGAGTTATGCATATACCCCTTAAGGACATAAAAGTGTTCCAGGCATGCTTCCTTTTGAATGCACAATGATACAAATGTCTTTAATGGTACATTTGGGTCAATAAACTCAACTTGACGTGCTGTACAAAAGTTTCTGCATTTTTGGGTCTCATTTCATTAGTACAGCATAAGTGAAGAGTTTATCGATGTGCTGATGCACTCAACCTGTACACATAGACACACACACACACACACACACACACACACACACACACACACACACACACACACACACACACACACACACACACACACATACACACGCATGTGTGTGTGTGTGTGTGTGTGTGTGTGTATATATATATATATATATATATATATATATATATATATATATATATATATACTCACACATACAATTATTTATATGTGTAGAGGGAAAAAATAAAAACAAAAACCTCTGAAAAATCATATCAAATAGTTGAAAAAAAAACTATGGACAAATAAAGAACATGTATCCGAAACTTTAAAATGTGAGGCCAAAAATAACAAGCAAAAAATCTGATCTCTTTTGTATTAACAGCAGACCTCTTCAGATGAGTTTAGAAGAAGACTTTCACGCTGAAGTAAATGTGCCAACATATGAAGATTCATCTTCTTAATAAATTCTTTCATTAAATTAACTATTTTGAGCTCCTATGCTCTGTAATCTTTGGAGGGTATGTCCATATCACCATTCCAATAGCAAATTGATCTGGAGGGCTAAAAGACCATGGAATGGCCAATGTGAGTGAATCAAAAAATGGTTGAACAGCTAATTAGGAGATGGTTAATCATGAAGATTCGCCTTGTGGAGAGAGGCCAATGATATGATATTCATAAAAAAAACAAATGGATGGTGCGAAAAAGTGAAACAAATGTCATTTGGGCAGCAGTATTATTGTACTGGCAGAAAAAAAATACCCACATGCTTAAATGCCGTAGTGTATAAACCAAGCCCATAATCTAAGTGGGCAGTAGAAAAGTCAGCACAGATTCAGAGGAGCCCTGCATAGGAGGATATACGAATAGAGAAAATAACTGTGGATCAAGCAATTTAGAGGGATCTTGGAGATGTAATACTGTTACTGTTATGGAAGAGGGTAATGAGAAAATTAGTAGGCGAACATCAGACTCGTGTTGAGACAGGAAGAACAGAAATGGATACATACAGGGATATACCATGTAGAGAAAAGTATTTGGGAAAGAAATAGAATGAGAAAGGGTTCAGGAAAGGATTTGCAAGGGCTGTTGCAGAATGAATAGGAGCTTAGCTATTTATTCATCTCTACACGTCCACAACTTTTGTAGAATGAATGGGAACTATAAAAGTAGAAAACAACATTTTATGTCACCTTATTTCTGTGAGTGAATCATGGGCAGAGTTTATAAAGGGGTTTATATACTTCCTTCTGTAGCGATATACTCACTTTGGTGGCGGGCTTGACGTCTCACTTTCTCTGTCAAGTTCCTGATGGAGTTGTCTGTAAGTGACTGCTCTTGAATGGGCCTTTTTGTAATTACTAGCAATAGCTGTTAGTTGTTTTAATGTTACAAAGAAAGCAGAAGTAAAACATTAGACTGTAGTCAGCCACACATTATTAGTTTGAGATTTCACCCAGAGGTTTGTGGGTTCAAGTCCTTCTTCTTTTTTATTACTGACTTAACTTTGGCAGGATTATATTACAGGTATTAGTGGCCACAACTATAATTAGGGTGCTTGCTAAATAGCCATTTTATTTAAGTGTCTGGAATTGACTAGAATATAACACTTGTGGAGGAAGGTGATTTCAATTGAAGGGGATTTGGCCCTTCAGTGTGATGCGAGTTCCAGTCTGCTGCTCATACTACTTATAGCTTTGATCCTTTTATTCCGCCTAAATCTGGAGATTTTGTGTGATAGGTGGTGAGCTACACTTAATAAATAATGACAATAATTAAAGTTCCAGGAGGAAACCACAAGTGGTATTGATTTATTCACTTCAGAGATGTTCGCTAATTCAATTCTCTTGTCTGTCCTTATATATAGTCAGTACTAAATAATCTAAAAGTGTCCCCAATTATCCCTGATTATTTCTGAATTTGTGTCTGATTTGTTGAGACTAGACCATGATTGGTTGACAGGTATGGTGGTGCATTTAGATTGAGATAAGTTGCTGCAAGTGAGGAGGAAGATAACGAGGTGTCAATCCTTGAATCTTATCTCTTAACTGTCCACATTGTCATACCAGGTTATTTGGCTTTCATTTTGATCTGTTCCTCTTAAAGCGAGGCTATGTTGTATTAGCAATATTAAACCTGGCTTGTGATTTAAAGCTGGGGCTGGAGAAGGAGGCAGAAGTTTGGTTAATTAAAGTTTAGGTCAGAAGCCAAAGTTTGTCTGCCTACCAGATGTCAGCATATAACATACATGTATATTATATATGTGTTTTTAAGTCATTATGTATTGTTGTGTCTTTCGGCTTTTCCCGGTTAGGGGTTGCCACAGCGGAACTCCGGTCCGCTAATGATTGGCAGTTGATTTTTACGTACCGGCTTGCCAGGCCTGATGCACAACCTTCAACGAAGGTACGCCCATTCACGCATGTCTCCACACAGAAGACGCTCTAGCTGAGAATCGAACCGGACAGCGTCTTACTGTGAGGTGACAATGCTACCACAGCACAACCTCTACAATATGATATCCATAATGAGCAGTTCCATTTGGCATGCAAGTTGCAAACCTGGAGGGCCCTACCTATAGGAAAGTAGTAGGGTGGGAAGAAGCATTCTAGAATGCTTACAGCAGCTTTGCCTCAGGGCAGTCTAAATAGAATGCTTTTTGGGATATACTTCTCAGAGGTGCAGGCCAAATATAGTGGGCTATGGCTGACCAGGTTTGCAGATGACTGCAAGCTGGGTGCTGTCATCAATTCCCCTAGTGATGGAGATATCCTCCAAGAGGGTCTCACCCAAACAAATGACTGGTGCCAGAAACATGGGTTCAGTCTGAATGCCAAAAAATGCATCATCATCATCATCATCCCTTTTGGGGACAATGACATCCCCACAGATTATCACATTGATAATAAGGCACTAAGCATGCAATCAGTCGTGAGGGACTTGGGAACCCAGGTTATAGCAAACTCACTTTTGACCACCGTATTGCCTCCGTTGTGTGGAAAGCTTTCTACATGGCCCACCTCATTAGTAATGGTATCTCATCCAGAGACAAGGTGGTCATAACATCCCTGTATTCTTCCCTTATAAGACCGATTATTGAATACTATGCCCCTTTCAGCATGTACATCACAAAGCACATGCAGCAGCTGGAGAGACCACAGAGATTCCTCATCAGGAAAATCCAGGGCCTCAAACATCTACCCTACACAGATAGGCAAAATGTCCTGTCCCTCTACTCAGTATCATACAGACTCCTCAGAGGTGACCTCTGTCTAGTATACAAAGCAATCTCAGACCCCACCCTGATGGGACTGCTGCATATCCGCAAGTCAGGTTCCACTCGAGTAACCTGCATGCGAGACCTCAACCTGGTTTGTGACATCAATAGGAGTTGTTGGTGGGACAGATTTGTGTGCCAGAGACTGCCCCTTTAGTGGAATAGACTCCCTCTCCATGTAAAGCACACCACCTCATTAAACCTTTTTAAGTGCAACCTGGATAACTGGATGGGGAACAGAAAATACACCTCTGGGTTTCCACCTATGTCCCTGCTGGACAGTGGCATAGGGTGCTGACTTGTTGGAACATGGGCTAAATTCTTGGTTAGTCTTCTAAGGGCATCAGGCCAATAGCCTATAACCTCCTATGCTTGATCCCTGATTTTCTCAACTGCACTTACAATGTGATAGCAAGTGAAAAACACCAGCCAGGGAATGATGCCAGTTTTCATAATGTAATGTATTATTCAGAAGATCAGGCAGCTTGGGTTCTACAAGGAGTCAGTTAGCTTGGTCTCTCTAATCATCTGTAGTCCAGTTGAGTATAAGTACTCTGATAGAATTAAACAGTATATGAGCAGAAATGTAGAATAATGCTTAATCTGCCTCCAGGGCTGTCACAGTGAATTGAATCATGTCAAGACAATAGACTTATCACTAAGTCAGGCAGATGGGTCAGGACAAGTGAAATTTATCAATTTAATTAGTGTGTGTGTGTGTGTGTGTGTGTGTGTGTGTGTGTGTGTGTGTGTGTGTGTGTGTGTGTGTGTGTGTGTGTATATACACATGTAGTAAGACTCATGGACACTGACCAAGGGTGATACTTCATGAGTGATAGTTTATAGTTTTGACTTATAAGTTTTTGCTTCCTCAACTAATTACTCCCAGAATTTCAGGTTTAGTTGTTATTCAGACCAGGAAGTACAGATGGCAATGTTTAACCTCTGAAGCTTAGGATCATGTTTTAGAACTGGAATCGACAAATAACCAGGACAGGAATCCACACACCAAAAGGTGTCTACAACCCACCACAGAACCTGAACAACTGCCATCTGAAGCAGCAGCCAAAAAGCCAGTGTGGAAAAATCATAACAACCCCCCTACTCCCACAGAGGTTCTGGCAGAAACATCCACCCAATCTGTGGAGATGATTCTAGGAAATGAAGGCAATGAGGGTGCAGGGGTTGGGGCTCTAATTGCAAAGGGGGTTAGTTACATCAGTAGATGAATATCTAGAGCAGTTTTTAGATTCACTACTGGAAAAGGGTAGGTCTAGAATTTTTAATAAGGTTTTAGAAAAGAGTTTTGAGGCAAAGTGTTGCTTTGTTAGCACTGGTTCTCACAAATCTCAACAGCCCATTTGGGAACAACGCTCCATGTCAACGGCTGTATCACACATACTACTTCTTTAGCAGGGAAGGCAATATCAGTTGCCCAGGCCTTAATGTGGCTCAGTTTTTGTCCCCTATGGCATTAGGCAACAAGGAGACAACTACTGTTCCTGGATTCTACATTAAGGCTCACGTTTCCATGAGTATTAAAGAAAAACCTGTTCGGAGAGATGACATAGAAATTTTCAATTTAATCGATACAGAGGGATCCAAAGGATTATTAAGTTGGAAAATGCAGGGTCAAAAGACATTGTGGTGGAACTGGCTGCCTTAGGCAAGAAAGCTTAATTCAAAGTGATTGTTAGAAGCTGGGACAATTGGATTTTGGGTTTTACTGTCTGTATGGCCATCCTCATCAAAAAGGACTCAAGCCAGACACTTCCTTTGCTAGCTATTTTCTTTCACTTAGAGAAGTGCACCACATACAAAGAGGATCTTCCTGGTACTGGTATGATCAGCATTTCAGAAAATTAAAAGCATCAGAAAAGACACTCTGGTGGGATCAAAGACATCCTGATATCTGTCTCAGTGTAATGCTGGACAAGCCCAATACCTGGAATTATGATATCCCTATTAGCATCCAGTCCATTGTTAGATTCTGCTGAACCTTTAATAATGGGAAATGTTCCTGGCTTTCTTGCAGGTTTGCCCATCTTTGTTTGCACTGTGAGAAGAATCATCTGGGTAGTAGATGTTGGTCTTAGGCGGGCAAGTGACTCCAAGCCCTGTTATGTGTCTAGGTGAAAAAGGTTTCAATCCTACTCATGATGCCACATCTCAAGGGAAGCCCATTTTTCATGGATTTACAGCCAGCTTAGACTGTAGTCAAGCATTCAAAGATCATTCACTGATCAGGGTCACTAAGCTAGCTGAAGAACTATCCAATTACCCCAACAAGGCTGCAGCACGATTTTTCATCATAGGCTTTGGGTCAGGATTTGCCATTCAGTCTTTGGTTGCTGGGGATTCAGTAAACAAAACGTATCCTCAGTCAAAGGCAAGGAGGCAGTAGTCAACAATGTGTTTGAAAAAGAATTACCAGTGGGGAGAATCGTTTTCCCCTTTCACACAACCCCTTGGCTGTCCTTTAAAGGTGATTTCACTTAATCCATCACCTCTCTCATCCAGATGGCTTCTCTGTCAATGACTTTATAGACAGGAATATAACAAAAATACATTATATGTCCCTCAACCCCACAACAGAGGTTATTAAAGGCTTCAAAAACCCTTGGCACTGCAAGTTAGACCTTCAGTCCACTTTCCACCTACTAACCATCAGAGAGGAAGATTGGCCCCTGTTAGGTTTCTCCTCTGACAGAATTTTTTTCTTTGACAGAGGCATGCCCATGACTTGCTCCCTAGCTTGTTCAGTTTTTTTAAATATTCAGCTCCACATTGCACTGGCATTGGCAAGGATTAGCCTCAGTGGAGACCTACCATCCATTACCTCGATGATTACCTGATCACTGGCGAAGAGAAGGATGGTGGAAAGGAGGGCATGCAAATATTCATGGAACTTTGCTAGGACTTGGGTGTATCATTGGCCCCAAAATGTCAGAGGTTCCCAGACAAGTCATGAACTTTTTAGGCATAATAATTGATGTCTCAGCTGCCTACTTTAAAATTCCTGCTGACATGCTACAGCACCTCTGAGGTACCATTGATAGGTTCCTCAAAGTAAGCAAGGTTACAGTCAAGGAAGTAATGCAGTTGTATAGACTCTTTAATTTTGCTTGCAGGGCCATTTCTCTGGTCAGGACTTTTCTCTCAGATACATATCAAATTTGCTACTAGGCCAGAAATGTAAACACCACTGGGTATGTGTTACAGGCAAGATTAGAGAAGACCTCAGATTATGGAAGAGCTTTTTGAGTCACACTTTGGCAGAGCCCTTGGATTTCCTGTGATCAAATGCTACTCTTCACAGATACAGCAGCAGGTTTTGGGTTGAGAGGTTACTTTCAGGGCAGCTAGTTATCTGAAAAAATGCCCCACTCTTGATCAGAAAACAGGAAGTGAGACATCACTTTTTTTTAGAAATCCTGCCTAAATGGGTAGCCACATTTTATCTGGAGGGAGCATTTTGCTAACAGAAAAGTAATGCTTTACTTTGATACTCAAGCAGTGCTTTGGACCATTAACAAAGTATCTTCAAAGACCAAATGGGTCCATTCCATTGGTGCTGTTAAGTCTACAGATCAGTTTGAATTTTTCTAGTCAACAAATTCCTGGCATTCAAAGGGCATTCAGCAAAGGTTTTAAAGAGGACTGGGTGATGGAGATTTCATGACTACCTTTCCTACATTAGGATGTAACACTAGCATTTTATCTTTTCAGAAAAGAAGATGTATATTTTGGGGCATTCCTTTATACACAAAGTGGTGTCAAAGACAGTAGTTTGCCACAATGGTTTAATCTGCTTGTTGGATCAAAAAGAGTGGATGACTTTTTGGGCTGGGTTGCCAGGCTTATCCTGGTTTCAGCTATGTGATTTTGGCACCATCCACTTGACAGCTGGCCTTCATTCATCTTGGAGGCAATGATCTAACCAGTGTTACAAAGAAGGTGCTGCTAGCTAAAATACTATCTAACCTTCACACCTTTGTCTCAATGCATCCTGACCTAATCATATGCTGGTCTGCTATGGTTCTAAGATTTCACTGGAGAAGATCATGGAAGAATTCAGCTATGGAACCATCTGGCATTTTACCAATTATCAGTGGTGCAAGCAGTGAGTTTGCATGGCATCCATATCATTAAACATGATTATCTAACAAGACCTGACCAGAACTTTTATGATCAGGATGGAATTCATTTAAATGAGTTTGGTTTGGATTTATTTAACTTGCAGTTGTCATTGTCTCTTAAGCAATTTGTTAGCTTGAATATTCATTGAAGCTCTTGTTCACTCAATAATACAGTTATTATGCATTTTATTATAATCACAGGTCAAGGAGGCTGTAAACAAAGGGGGAACAGCATATATTTTGCATGCTGGTAGACAGTTACTTCATGACTCAGATCATCTTAGGATTCCCCCTCTTTTAGTTCAGCAACTTCTTGTGTTTAGTGAGAGGTCAGGAAGACCTGTGAATCATGGTGTAAAAAAGCAAGCCTTTGGGGGAGAAAGTGTTAAGCCCCAAACTTGGTGGGTTAGAGGACTGGATGGTTAGCCACAAATTTACTCCAGGATGGGCTTGTATGATTCACCTTACAAAGGAGGTGCAGTATAAGGGAGGATGTAGGCAAGATGTGCCCCTCACCAGGCTAGATAAGGAGAAAGTCACAGTTAGTTGTTTGTCAAGTGCCAGAATCCACCATATCACCCATGCACTCAAGTGTCTCAACAACAGGTACTGTTATGACTCTTTCATCGTCCATGTTGGTGTGAATGACATGAGATGTACCTCCCTGGACTATATGAAGAGAGACATGATCGAGCTCACTGAATATGTGTCCCATGCAGGTATGTTCCTAACCTTAAGTGGCATTCTACTGTCGCCCAGAATGATACCTCAATACAAACAGAAAATGACTGACTTTAACAATTGGCTTAGTTTCTGGTGTCATTCCAAGGGGATCCAGTACCTGACAGCCTGGAAAGACATGATCGACAGACCATGATGCTTTGCCAGAGATGGCCTGCATCTGTCTTGTTTGGGCTTTAGGCTTCTGGCAAAGGCTCTTGCCTCCCCCATAGTGCCTTTTTTAGGCAATGCCATGAGATCAAAACTACTAACATGAAAATGTCATCAAAATGCAAATTAAAGCTCATGCTACTAAACGCTAGGACTCTAAACATGAAACTGCACTCATTGCAAGCATTCTGAACTCTGGAAGATGCTGACATTTGTGCAGTCACAGAAACCTGGTTCAAAGCTGCAGAGAGCACCCCAGCCATACCAGGTTGCTCATCCCATCATACATTCAGACCCCAAACCATGGGCAGCAAAGCAAAAGGAGGTGGAGTTGCAATATATATTAAAAACATACACACCACCAGGCTGGTCAAACAGTGTGATGCACTGGAGACACTCCAGGTGCAGCTAACCACTGACAAGTCCCCTTTTCAATTCATAGCTAGCTACAGACCCCCAACTTTGACTCAAAATGCCCACTCCAACTATCTGGACCTCTTTAAATCTATCAAGATTCAACCCTTTACCCTGATCCTGGGTGACTTTAACTATCCAACTACAGACTGGAAGAACTACTCATGCCAAAACATAAATGCCCAGAGATTCCTTGATTTTGTTAATGCAAATGCCTTGGACCAGCTGGTCGACACCCCCCCAAGAGATGATAATATCTTGGAGTTGGTATTAACCAACATGAATAACCACTGCAGTATCCCTACAGTGTCATCCACCTTGGTAATATCTGACTACAAAGTTGTCACTTTCAAAGTCTCCATCTCCCCCGACAGTTTCACAGCCCCCTCCCCCTCCATAGGAGCTGGAACATATGTCTAAACCTACACCAAAGTACGGCAGGAACTTTCAGCATCATTAGGGACCCTGTTCAACCAAAACCTGAGTACCAGCTTTGTCCCAGCTGAGTGGAGGACAACCACTGTTATCCTTTTGCACAAAGGTGGAGCCTCCACCAGTCCAGGAAATTATACACCTGTCAGCCTAACTAGCTTGATCTGCAAGGCCATGGAAAGGGTTATCATGGACCTCATTAATAAGGACATTGGCAACCTCCAAACACTCGATCCCATACAGTTTGTTTTTGTCAAGGGGAGGTCATGCCTGTTAAATTTGGTTGACTGCTTTGAGACAATCAACAGAGCCACAGATGAGGGGAAGAGAGTGCACACCACCTACCTGGACCTGCCAAAATCAGTCAATACTACTCCCCGCTCGGGTATAGTAGATAAACTCTCTCAACTAGTTATCAAAGCATATGTTACCAGATGGGTAGCAAACTGGCTCACTGATAGAACCCACCTAGTCAAAATAGGGGAAGCCACCTCAAGCAGTAGACCTGTAATGAGGGGTGTACCCCAGCGATTGGTCTTGGGGCTTCTGGTGTTTGGGATATATTTTTCTGTAATGCAGGCCAAAATCAGTGGACTATTGCTGACCAAGTTTGCAGATGACTCCAAGCTGGGCACTGTCATCAATTCTCCTAGTGATATGGACATCCTCCAAGAGGGTCTCACCCAAACAAATGACTGGTGCCAGAAACATGGCCTCAAACTGAATGCCAAAAAATGCGTCATCATCCCCTTTGGGGACAGTGACATCCCCACAAATTATCTCATTAATAACAAGGTCCTAAGCACACAGTCAGTTGTGAGGGACTTGGGCACCCAGGTTGATAGCAAACTGACTTTTGACCACCATATTGCCTCCGTTGTATGGAAAGCTTTCTACATGGCCCACCTCATTAGTAAGGATATCTCATCCAGAGACAAGGAAGTCATAACATCTCTGTATTCTTCCCTTATAAGACTGATTATTGAGTACAATGCCTCTTTAGGCATGTATCTCACAAAGCACATGCAGCAGCTGGAGAGACCACAGAGGTTCCTCACCAGGAGAATCCAGGGCCTCAAAAAATCTACCCTGCACAGATAGGCTAAAAGCCCTGTCCCTCTACTCAGTCTCATACAGACTCCTCAGAGGTAACTTCTGTCTGGCATACAAAGCAATCTCAGACGCCGCCTTGATGGGACTGCTGCATATTCACAAGTATAGCTCCACTCGAGTAACCTGCACGTGTGACCTCAACCTGGTCTGTGACATCAATAGGACTTGTTGGAGAGACAGATTTGTGTCTCAGGGACTCCCCTTCTGTGGAATAGGCTCCCTCTCCACGTCAAGCAGAGTACCTCATTAACCCTTTTTAAGTGCAACCTTGATGCGGAACAGAAAATACACCAGTGGGATTCCACCTGTGCCCCTGCTGGAGAGAGGCATCGGGTGCTGACTTATCGGAACATGTTCTAAATTCTTGGCTAGACGTGTAAGGGCCTCATAAGTTCCTATGATCCTAAGACATAAATGGTCATAAAACCTAGTGGCCTTATCTATGAAATCTATGAAATTAAATATATGAATCCCATTTGCAGCATCAGTTAAAATACTAATCAATAAATTAAAGAAAGTGTCTATTAAATAACCCCTCATCACTTTCAAATACTCCTTATTAGGCAGAGAGTATATGTTAGTAATAGACCATACTGCTTTACTGTGACTTGTGTAACAAAAAAAGATTGTAATCCAAGACTGCCACAACAGGTTTTGGACCTTCAGCCATTTAATTTCAAGATCCACATCTGTCCTGGCCATAGTTATTTAAATGCATATGGATTGTTACAGGCTTACAGCTTGTCTGGCAGTGCTGGAACCTGTGGCTCTAGTCTGGGGGTCATGTGACATAGTGACTGCAGAGACAGGGGCTGAAGCAGGGAAGCATACTAGGGGAGCATATTAGAGTGGCTGATGTTGAAGGGCAAATTGTGCCCCTGGTATTTAATGGAAATCAGATGCCTCCGAGAGCTTTACATGAGACACTGTTCCTATTAATGTCCGATTCAAGGTTCATGGATTGAGAGAGGAGTCACCAGAAGGCAGCAAATATTGTCAAATAATGCCTCTGCAAAGAAGCGGTTTAGGAATACATCCCTGAAGCTAGGAAGAGAAAAAGAGCAGTTCTTTTGTACATTAAATGAGAGACTTGTGGAAGTCGGAGAAACACCTGCCTGTTCTTGGCACTGAAATTTTTGCAAGTACTGTTGCATTTTAGGTTAATATAAGGTACGACTTAGACAGACCCAAAAAGGTCTGTAGAAAGATTTTGCTGGAATACTACTTTTTATTTCATGTGACTCAATAAGGGCTGTAGAGAAACTTTGCTGAAATACAAATTATTATTATTTTCTGTTACTTCTCTATATTTGACAAAAAAGACATTTTTTATGTTCTGTGAGTAAATAAATCTGCTTAAAACTAAAATGTTTATATATATATATATATAGAGAGAGAGAGAGAGAGAGGTGTGTGTGTGTGTGTGTGTGTGTGTGTGTGTATGTACATGTATATGACTTAAATCTGAAATAATCAACTTTTTGGTCTTGATATTGTTAATTTTAGTCACAGCTATAGCTTCTAAAAAGGATTGGGCATGTCCAGCATTACACTGAGCCAGATATCAGGATGTTGTTGATCCCACCAGAAAGTTGTCTGCCTTGCATTATTTATACAAGTTTTCCAGGCAGACATAGAATGATATATTGGATTTTACATTACATGTTATGCACAATTGTAGCGGAAAGTACTATCTGATATTGTTAATCATTGTTCATTCCTTACGCATGGGTATCGGTTCAGAGCTCGTAACTGAGCCGGCCATTTTCCAAGCTCGTGTCAGCTTCAAACTCTCGAGCTAAACTCTTACCCACAATTCCCCTCTCCCTGTTACCTCAGATTTCATTTGCCGCGTTGCCATTCGGTCGTGTCAAGCTACTTCTCTTGAGCTAAGTGCAGTCAATTGTTGTTTAATTGCTTTACAAATTAGTTTTCTGTCAGAAAAGTTGATATTTTATTGTCTCTTGCCCTATCGCATCTAGCGCTCATAATTTCCTCAGGGTTTTTCTGTCCTTTACTTACCTTTTTTACCGCAAAGTAATTTTCTCTTTACCATCGTTGGTAATCCTTTTTCCCTTTCTCTTTCATACCTTCAGGTACTCTCTTGTACCATTGTTGGTACTTTTCTTTTAGTTAATATGGCAGATAAAAAAGGTAGTCCGGGGTTTAAGCAGTGTTCTGATTGTGGACACAAACTGCCTACTTCTGATGCACACTCTTTATGTGTTTATTGTTTGGGAGCTTCCAATTTATCTGTTGAACCACCTTGTACTATATTTTTTTTTATTTATTTTTTTATTTTACATTTGTTTACCGGGCTAGTCCAACTGGATATATTTCCATTTTCAGCAGAGGCCCGGGGAGAAAAGCTCCACATTAAGGTTAATACAAACAAGTCATTACATAAAGAAAGCAAATAGTTAGTAAAAAATACATACAGAAATAAGGTTCAATCTAAAATATAATAGGAGAAAATTTATACTAGGAAGGACATTTACTTTTATTTACAGTATAAGAATAGGGGAGTTATACATTAGTAAAACATTCATGAAGAGTAAATTTGCATAAGCAATTATAAAACATACAACCATACAGCGTTGTTAATTAATTTGTATCAGAGACTAATTAACAAAGGTGTTTTGAGATAGTTCTTCAGAAGGGAGTGAGTAGAAAGAGGTAAGAGAGGGTAAATACGAGAAGAGTCATTAGTAGAATCATAAGATTAGTCGGGATTGATGCATGGGCATAGCCAGAGTGTTTTTAGGTGTTGCTTGAGCTTTTGTTTAAAGAGGAAGGGTGATGATGTAATAGTTAGAGTGGTAGGTAGTGAATTCCAGTATTTACCTATGGTGTTGGAGAATAGTGAATCACCTGCAATATTATTGGACTTAGTTAGCTTCACAAGAAGTTTATTAGAGGAGCGTAGTGAATTTAGATTAGAATAGGGAGAAATAAGGTCAGAAAGTATAGGGGTATTTTTTGGTTGGTGAAATATCCTGTGAACAAAGGTAAGTTGGGAGAGTAATAGTGTATTTTTCAGTTCTAGCCAGTTTAGTTGTAGTAGATTTTGACAGTGGTGAGTTCTAAATGGGTTTCCAGTAACAAATCTAGCAATGCTATTGTATGCATTTGCTAGTTTAGTAAGGTTATTTTTCTTTAAGTTAGTGTATATGGGTGAGGCATAAAGAAGAGTAGAAATAAGATGAGAGTGAGCAAGTGTAATTTTGGCCTGTGGAGCTAGAAAGGTTTTAATTCTAAATAAGGAGCCAAGTTTTCTATTTACAGTTTTAATAGTATTATTAATGTGGTTATCAAAAGTGAGGTTATTGTCAATTGTAATACCTAACAGTTTAGTGGTAGAGTCAGGGACTATATGTGTACCATTATTGGAAGTAATAGAGAAGTATAAGAGGGGGGACTTACTATTAGGTCTGAAAAGCAGGAGTTTGGTTTTATTGGCATTCAAAAGTAGGCAGCGTTTCAAGAACCATGCCTCAACTGTGGTAAATATGTTCTGTGTTAGGGTTTGTAGTTGAGAGGAGGTATTTGCAGAGCATATGAGTGTTGAGTCGTCTGCATATTGAATACATGTAGCTTGAGGTATTGCTACATGTAAGTCATTTATGAATAAAGAGAAAAGGAGAGGACCTAGGATGGAACCTTGTGGTACTCCAAGAGAGACTGGCAGAAGGGATGAAAGTGTGTTTTCCCAGAGAACAGCCTGTTGCCTGTTACTAAGGTAGGAAGTAAACTATTGAACAGCTTTGGTATCTAGAGAGAGAGATTCAAGGGTTTTTAAGAGCACATGGTGGTTTACCATGTCAAAGGCTTTTGACAGGTCCAAGAAGAGTGCAGATGATAGGATACTATTATTGCGGTTTCTATTGATACACTCGGTAAATGATTTGAGAGCTGTGGTAGTGCTATGAAATGGCCTAAAGCCATGTTGGCAGTTAGCTAGTAAATTAAATTGAGTTAAGTGGTGCATTAGCTGATGATGAATACATTTCTCCATAATTTTTGCTAAGGGTGATAGGAGAGCTATAGGTCTATAGTTAGAATACTCGTTTGAGCTGCCTCCTTTATGTAAAGGGATTATGTGGGAAATTTTCCAGATAGCAGGGATGGTTCCTTCACCGATGGTTCTATTTATAAGGAGGGATATAGGATAAGCTACTGCTTCTGCTGCTTTTTGAAGGTATTCAGATGGTAACTGATCTGCAGATGGGGTACAGGGTTTGAGTTTTAGGATGAGTTTTAGGATGTAGGAAGTAGAGATAGGTTGTAGTTGAAATATGGGGAGATTAGCAGGTATACAGGTGGGGGGGTATGATTTGTCTATAGTAAGTTGACTTGCTAAAGAATTAATGGTGTCTGTGAAAAAGGAGTTAAAGACATTGGCAGTTTGGTGTGAGGTATTCATTTCAGCCCCTGAAGGGGAAGGTGTACTAGAGTGGCCTGGGTGTAGGAGCGAATTTAAGGTTGACCAGAACCTTTTGGGGTTGTTATAGTGAGTTTGTTGTAGTTTACAGTAATAATTCTTTTTATCCATAAAACAGCTTTTTTAGTGCTATTTCTTAACTGTCTAAAGGTTTGATGGTCTGAAATAGTTTTTGTAGTTCTCCATTTAGCCCAAGATTTATTCCTAAGTAGTATTTTTTGTCTTGTCTCTTTGGACAGCCAGGGGGCAGGTTTAGATTTAACTCTGACAGATCGTTTTGGAGCATGTTGGTCAAGGATAGCTAGGAATTTGGTATTGAAGTAATTGATAGCATCTTCAAGGGTTAGGGTTTTTAGAGGATTCCAGTTACAGGCTTTTAGTTCATTTTGGAATAGTAATGGGTTAAAGTGTTTATTGCTGCGTGAGACCCTGTAGGTAGGGGTATAATTAATGTCATTTTTTTGTCTTATGATGTAAGTTAAGGAATGATCACTTACATCATTAGGCAAAGTTCCTACTGTATATGTTTGTTGCAGTTTGTTAGTAAGAATCCAGTCTAAAATACTTTCTTTGTTATTGGGTTTATTGATTCTTGTGGGATTATTGATTGTCTGAGTAAAGCCATGAAGATTTATATGAGATGAGGGATTATTTGTATTGACAGAGGACCAATCACAATTAAAGTCACCTAAAATGATAGTTTCTTGTGGGTAAGAAGAAGATATACAACTTAGGATATTCTCAATTTTAGTGTAATTATTGCCAGGAGGAAGGTAGATACAGATGATATATATTGATTTATTAGGGTTTAGTTGTAGTTTAGAAGTAAGGATTTCAGCTTTATCATCATTTAATGGGTTGGTAGGTTGTGAAGAGATTTTTAGTACATTTTTAAACAGAAGTGCTACTCCTCCACCCTTACGTTTTAAGTGGTCCATTCTCAAAATGTTATATCCAGGGGGAAGTATTGCATTGTCTTTAGTACCAGGTTTCAGCCATGTTTCAGCAAGACAGAGAATATCAAAGGAGTGAGTTTCAAGGAGGGCATGGAGATGGGCAATCTTATTATTAATGCTTCGGATATTCAGATGTCCAATTAGTAAGGCATTAGAAACAGTGGTTAGTGTAGGTGGGGTAGAGTGTGAGATATTATAAGTTATGTCAGTGGAGTTATTAGTTGGTCCTGGGTTAGGGTGGATGTCACCATCACAAAGGACTGGTATTTTTAGTTCAAGTGATGGTTTGCATGTAAAGTTGGTTAGATATTTGAGCCTCCTTATGTTTGGATTGTTGAAGTTAATGTGTGTATGTCTATGGTATTTGGGTAGTAAGTAGTTGGGGGTGCTTATAATGTTTGAATGAGTATAAGTATGACTAGGATTCTGAAAGGCTGTTTGTCTGTGGCAGGTAGTAAAGTGGAAATAATTAGTTCTTTCATAAGAAGTAAGGAGATAGCTGAAGGTTAAGCATAAAGAGCATATGTATGTGAACATTAGGTTAGTTAGTATAGTTTTAGATAAGAGAGACATAATGCTATGAGGAGTTTTAAGTCCTAGGAGGTAGGGTTAGTATTTAAAAAGCAAGTTAAAGTATAAGATAGGTATTGGTTTTCCTGGGTGGTGTAGTTAAGAGTATAAGTGAAAGGTAGATGTTAGGATAGAGGGAAATAATAGAATAAAATTTAGAGGGATGAAGTGGGGTTCTAGTAATTAAGAGAGAGATAATAGATAAGGTAGTTAAAGGAGGGACGAGAAAGGAGTTATATTAATAAGCAGTTAGAGGGGATAGGATGGCTCAGTGTGAGAACTTTTCTAATAGAACTTTGTTAGAAAGGAAAAACCAGCTGATACTGAAGGGAATTCTAAAATCTCTCTTTTCAGAGGCTATTTCTGGGTCAGAGATCTCAAACCCCTCCTAAAGCCCATAAGAAAATGGATGTTTTTACTAAGACTAAATCCTTGCCTTCATCCCTGGCTGGGGACTCTCACCAACCAAAACCTAAAAAGGCAAAAATTTCGGCTCTGGAGTTCTCTCAGTCAGCCCCAGTACTTTCGGTGCCCAGACCTTCAGCACCGAGGTCTTCAGTTCCACTAGTGATTTCGGCTCCATCCTCTCCTGCAGCCTTCTACATATTGGCACCGAGGGGCTCCTCAGTTCAGACCATTATCACTGTATCGGCAGCGACCTTGACCTCGTCGGCTCCGAGATCTTCCTCGGAACTGAGACCTTTATTGCTGACTCCAGTTTTGTCGGTTCCAACTTCGGCACTGACAACCACTTCGGCACCTATCCCTGTGTCAGTGCAGACAATGACATCGGCACCGATTACTTCTTCGGTGCAGACTACAGTAGTTCAGTCTTTCTCGGCACCGTTGTCCTCGCTGCGGTCAGATGAGATGGGCACCGAGTCTGCCTCTTTTGTGGACAGGCCTGTTTCTCCCTCAGTCTCTGTGAGGTCCACTAGAAGCCTTTCTGAACATGATGTGTTGCATCTTGTGGACCAGAAATTCTTGGCCAGAGGTATTCCATCCCTCAGGACCTATCCTTCCTTGGGAGGTGATCACCCATCTCCAAAGACACCTTCTTATTCTCCTCCTTCATTGCCTTTGAAGTCTATGGATATAGTACAGTCTTCCCCTTTTGCGGTTCTCTTTATGGATCTCACTAAGGAACCGCAGTTGCCTTCATGGCAGGAAAGTTTTGCTACGACCCAGGATGACAGCTGTGACACGCATAACTTGCTGCTGCACAGCCATCCAGGGACTCTGGGTTGGCAGGCTGAGCCACTTAAGGGAGGAGTGCCCCCTGTCCTAGACATATACTCCTCTCCGGGTGGACCAGCCTTCCAACTGATGGAGAAGGCTTTCTCTGCTGCTGGCGATACCGGACTGTCTATACCTCTGCCCTCCTCTGGTACACTGGTTTCACAAGTTGCACCTAGCGGACACCGGGTGCAAGGGCCTCAGGACATATTCCCTCAGGAATCCCCCTTTCTGTTGTCTTCCCCAGCTTCTCCCACTAAGGAGGTACACCGGAAAAGTTCATGTAAGAGGAAGCACATGGACTCCACAGAGGAGTCCCTCACCGAAGAAGATTTTGATGAAGGGGAAGGAACCCCTCAGTCACCCTCTGAGGTATCCTTTGGTGATATCCTTGAAATCCTGAAACAGAGAGGTGATTGGCAGTCCTCTAATCCAACCCCTGAGGAATCTGTGTTCCTGCACGTCTTTCATGCCCAGCCCCTACCTCCTGGGTTACTCCACCTGCCGATGAACTGGTCAAATTCATCGTACAGCGTACTTGGAAGGCCCCTGATACCGTCAAAGCTATTCCTCGAAGGCCAGATAAGATCTTGTCCCCTCCTGCTTCAGATCCCCATTGGTCAAAGGTCTTCCTGTAGATGCTTTGTTGGTGGTGGCCGCAACAAAAAAGGATCTGGCAGAAGAAGAAAGCCAGACTGTCCATCCAACTAACAGAGAGTCCCGGGCCCTGGACAGAATAGGGAAGTGCACCTCTGCTTCAGCGACCTTTGCTATCAGGTCCCTGAATTATATGGCACATTTTACCAGGCTTCAAAGGGATCTGGTTTCTGAGCTCTCTGAAACCTTGCTGGTGCAGTGTCTGATGAGGTCCGTAACAAAGTGGCCTCTCAGCTGGTCACCATTGAGTCTATATCTAACTCCTCTATGTGATTGATATCTCATGCATCAGAAGGAGCAGCTAGAGCGGTGGGTACAGCTGCAGTCTTGAGATGACACACCTGGATGCGCTTGTGTAACTTCGTGGAACCTTTTAAGTCTTCCTTTCTTAATGCCCCCATTGAGCCCTCCTCATTGTTTGGGCCCAGAGTTAAAAGCACACTGGCCAGATGTGAACAGGACGGTAAGACCCTTTCTGCCATAGGTGTCCATTATTCTTCCCCTCAATGTGCTTTCTCCCGAAACCAAAAGAGTGGGAAGATATGGTTCAAGAAATCTCAGGGTCCTTTCCGTGACACACAGGCTGAGTTCTCCCCCAGAGGCAGAGGGGGAAACTCACAGGGAAGATGCTCCTTTTGAGGCAGAGGGGGACCGCATAACCTGGGTTCCAGGGAGTCTTTCCCTGGTCAATCCTACCAGCGCTCCTGAAGAGCGGCCCAACTCGTTTCCTCTGGAGGTGGTTGGGGGACATTTCTCCTTGTACCCTTCTGCCTGGCTAACCATCACCACCAATTCTTGGGTACAAAGGATTATAACCAGAGGTTATTATATCCCCTTCGATCTTTGTCCCGTCCCTTCAAAAAACCTTCCTGACTTTCCACCTAGTCAAAGGGAAGAAGCAGTATTAGAGATAGAAAAGCTGCTAAGAAAGAGAGTCATCCAAATAGTCCCGCCAGACCAGATAGGATCCGGATTCTACTCAAAACTATTTTTGGTGCTAAAGAAAACCGGGGACTGGAGACCAATTTTGGATCTCAGTGTATTGAACAAGTTTGTGAGAGTACAAAAATTCTGGATGGTCACAATACAGTCTATCCTCCCGCTTTTGGAAAAAGACGATTGGATGTGCTCTATAGATCTTCAAGGTACGTACTACCACATAAAGGTGGACAGGCCATCAAGAAGATTTCTGCATTTCTGTGTAGGAGCCAGTCACTACCAGTTCAGAGTACTGCCCTTCGGACTCTCTACAGCCCCCAGAGTGTTCACAAAGTGCATGGCAGTTGTCACAGCTCACTTGCGACTTCAAGGATTCCAGGTGTTTCCATGCCTAGATGACTGGCTCATTTCTGCCCCCACCAGGCATCTACTGGAAAAAGCCCTGGCATACTCTCTCCTCGCTGCTCAAAGGCTAGGCATAACCATAAACTGTCAGAAATCCAATCTCACCCCATCTCAGTCAACAGAATTCATAGGGGTTATCTTGGACACAAAAAACTGCAGAGCTGCTATTCCAGAGCACAGAAATTTAAGGATAAGGCAACAACTAATTCCAATCCTTTCAAAGGAAAAATCCACAGCTCAATCAGTTCTACAGCTGTTGGGTTCCATGGCAGCCTCCATCACCATTGTTCCCCTGGTCAGGTTTCATATGAGGCTTCTACAATGGCTACTGCTCACCCAATAGTATCCCTTTCAGCATCCTCTTTCAGCCATGATTCGAGTAACCCACAGGTGCAAACAAGATTTAAATTGATGGATGACACACAATCTCTCACAATGTTCTCGCCCCTTCTCCCCCCAGCAACCCAAGGCCACAGTGACCACGGACGCCTCCTTGATGGGGTGGGGGGGCTATGTCAGGGACAGACAGTCCAAGGCACTTGGTCCCAGCTGGAGGCCCATCTGCATATAAATGTTCTAGAGCTGAGGACAGTGCTTCTGGCGTTGCAAGCATTCCATCCCCTGCTGCCGTCTGGGACAATTGCGATTCAATCAGACAACATGGCGGTGGTCTGGTACATCAACAAGCAAGGTGGAACCAAATCTTACCCCCTTTGTCGAGAGGGCATGAGGATTTGGCAATGGGTGATATAACAATGTACATTCCTGGGAGTTCCAACGTGATAGCAGACAGACTCAGCATGTGCATTCTTCAACCTCACGAGTGGTCCCTGAATCCCTTGATAGCGGTGGAGATCTTCCATCACTGGGGCTGTCCTTGCTGTGACCTCTTTGCATCCCCGACCAACTACAAATGCAGCAACTACTTCACCCTGATTCCCCCTCTGGGACAGTCACCCAGGGACGCTCTAGTCCACGATTGGCCCTTGGGTCTTCTCTATGCATTTACACCCTTTCTTCTCATTCCCCAGTTTCTGAAGAAAGCCCGGCAGTTGAAGAGCAAGGTAATCCTCATAGCACCATATTGGCCTTGACAGATTTGGCTCCCATTCCTTTGGCCTCACCTACTAGATCGACCATGGATTCTCCATCCAATCCCAGAGTTGATCTCACACCCACAGAACCTGATTCATCCCAACCTGAACAGCATGAAGCTAACGGCTTGGCTACTCCAATTCCCTTGATTGCCAGGCAGAATGATCTTTCTTTACCAGTACGTGATATTCTCATTGCTTCTCATAAGTCTTCCACTAGAATTACTTATCTGAGCAAGTGGAAAAGGTTTACCTGTTGGCTGAAAGATAAATAAGTAGACCCCTTTTCAGCACCATTGTCGATAATACTAGACTATCTGGCCGACCTGTTTCAATCGGGTCTATCGGCCTCTACCATTAGAGTTCATTTGGCTGCAATTGCTAATTTTCATGAGGGGTGTCCAAGATTCCTTTCTTATGTTCCATAAATTGTGCAAGACCTTCATAAAAGGTGCGAATCATCTGAAGCCACCTTTTAGAGAACCTATGCAACCATGGGATTTATCATTAGTTCTACATGCTCTGACGATGGCACCTTTCGAACCAGCTTCTTCTTGCGACCTCATGTATTTGTCATGGAAAACCTTGTTTTTGGTCGCTATTACATCTACCAGATGTATTTCTGAACTTCAAGCTTTATGTATCAAGAGTCCATACTTGATTTTTCATAGAGATAGAGTGTCTCTGAGAACTAATCCATCATTTCTGCCTAAAGTGATCTCTGAAATGTCCATTAATCAAGCAATTGAATTGCCAGTTTTCTTTCCCAACCATTCAAACTGAGGAGAGTATTGCCTACATACCCTAGATATACACAGGCAAATCCATTTTTACTTAAACAGGACTAAACCCTTTCATAAATCTGACCAGTTATTTTTGGCCTTTTCTGGATCTAGATTAGGATCTGCTGTTGCTAAGGTCACATTAGCTAGATGGTTGAAGGACTGTGTGACCTTTATTTACACACAACATAATATCTCATTACCTACTACCATGAAAGCTCATTCAACAAGGTTGGTGGCAACTTCTGCTGCCTTCCATGCCAAAGCTTCTTTACATGACATCTGTGCAGCTGCAACTTACGCCTCATACCTTCATCAATCATTACAAATTGGATTTGGCCTCCAGGGGAAGAGCATCTTTCATATCATATGGTGCTTAGGAATGTCCTTCCATGAGAGCCTCCCAGGAATAGAGGTAGCTGGGGACTCTGTCCCATGCATAAGGAATGAACGAGGATTAACAATATCAGATAAAGTAGTTATGTCTTACCATAATGTTCCATCTGTATTGTTGATCCTCCTTCAGTCATTACGACCCTCCTTCCTTCCCCCTCCTGTGGTTTCTAGTGGATCTCACCATCCGATTCTCTTAGGTTATTTGACCAGATGTACCCTCTACCTTCTTTAACTTGCAAACTCAATCTGAGGTAACAGGGAGAGGGGAATTGTGGGTAAGAGTTTAGCTCGAGAGTTTGAAGCTGAAGCGAGCTTGGAAAATGGCTGGCTCGGTTCCGAGCTCGGAACCGATACCCATGCGTAATGACTGAATGAAGATCAACAATACAGATGGAACGTTATGGTAAGACATAACTTCTTTATCGCACTGTTAGCTATTTTGTAACCCCACTTTGTATTATTGCTTTATGTGCTATGTACATCTACGTGTATTTAATGTTATTTCTTGTGGCTCTCTGCATGGGCTGGGAGTGAAAAGGTTCCTAGAAACAGCAATATATGTTCATAACCTCATAATCAGGTCTTTGGTAATAACCAGCTTCTTACGTGTTCAAGACATGGAAGTCAGGAAATTTATCTTGAAAGTAGAGCAAAGCAAAGCTTGAGATGTGAATCTTGGCATCCATGTTGAGAGAACAGTTAACTAGTTAGTTATTATTGCAGATATCTCATCTTTCTTTTTTTTTTTTTTTGCTTTAGCTGGAGTAATGTACTACTAGTTACAGGAAGAAATGGTGAGGCGCTAAGAGATTTACAGTGTTGAAAATTTGTAATACATGGCTGCTACATAGACAGCAGACAGAAGCAAAGTTCCCCTGATGAATAAAAGCTTTAAAAGCTGTCAGACACTTCATTCTGCTACAACTCTTTTTTCTTTTTAATTTTTTTGCAAAGCAGAGGCCCACGGGAGAATGCAGTAGCGCTATACCTCTCAACCTTTTACAGCACAGATTCTGGAAAAGCCAAACGTAAGGGGACAAAAGTCCAGAATGAGGGGCAGAGTTTAAATATTGCTCTTAATAAACATAGAAAGGTGTTAGACTTTTGCATTAGTATGCATTTTATGAAGGATATGAAGTCTGAAATTCATTTAAATATCTGTCATTTTATTTAATGAACTCAGTCTATGATATGTTAGAAAACCACAGATTTTATGAAGAACAGACCAAAAAATATGAGGCAAAATATGGACATTCTGGAAAATTCTGGAGAAATGTGAGATATGATTATTTCTCCGGAATAGGATACCTAAGGACATTGTGGATCACAGAATAGTTGAAAGATCCAAGGAGATATTGGAAAATTGGAAGCTGAGTTTGGGCTGGGAGCTTGAGAAAAGCAGCCTCATACTTAATATAGTTAAAATACAAGGTCAGTTGAACAAGGAGATTGAGATAAAAGTGATTCAACTTGGAGTTCAGTTTCCTCAATTTGCATCTGAATCAAGTAGATAGTATTATCTTTTGGAATTTCAAGAAATTTCAGTAGTCTAGGTAAATGTTTGACACCATTAAAATACTGACATCCTTTTATGTTGTGTTGGTAATTCTAAAATGTGTCAGTAAGAAAATGAAATCTGGGCTGTAAGACATTATCGTGAGCTGAGGAGTAAGTGGGTAAAATTTAG
The DNA here is from genome assembly GCF_019279795.1 of Protopterus annectens. Taxonomy (NCBI): domain Eukaryota; kingdom Metazoa; phylum Chordata; order Ceratodontiformes; family Protopteridae; genus Protopterus; species Protopterus annectens. The sequence continues at coordinate 1,743,399,622 of NC_056733.1, forward strand.
CACTAAAACTTTCTTAGAGTGATGTCAGTTCTTAAGTTTTCATGGAAACTCTATTCTGAAACAAGACTAAACAGTTGAACTACTTTCAGCCATCTATCCATTATCTGTAACAACTTAGTCCAGTTCAGAGATGCTATGACCAGGCACCTAATCCGTAAACTGTGGCTGCAAGGCAGGATGTACCACTGGTGGGGTGCACGTTTATTACAACAGACCAATGAGCAACTCATAGCAGCCGAGCAAGCTAAGTAGAATGACTTTGGGAAGAAGCATGTTTTGACTTAGTGAGAACATTTAATGCCCACGCAGGTAATAAACAGGTTATAAGATAATTTTTGAGCAGTGAAATGCTAGTCACTGTACAGTCTTCTTTCCTACCCATCCGTATTGTGAATAGTTAAACTAACAAGGTACACACCATAGTGGTGCAGGGATAGCCATTGTTGCCACACAACTTAGTTCCTTAGTTCATTTCCTGGCTGGGATGCCTTCTGTGTGGAGTCTGAATGTCCTTTCCCTGTGCACATGGGTTTATGCTGGGTTATTTGCGTTCCCTCCCACATCCTGAAAACATGGCATTAGGTGAGCTAGCAAGCCTCTAAATTGAGTATGTGTGTTGTGGGAGGGCGTATTTCTTTGCGTGCATGTGTGTGTATCATGTGATGGACGAGGGTCCCATTCAAGACTGATTCTCTGGTTTATACCTGCTATTTCATGGATATACACTGTCTCCCCTTGACCTTGAATAGGAAAAGCAAGTATCAGAGGATGAATGAAATTAAGACAGCAACATTGGCAGTGTATACTTGTCTGTCTTATCCACCTCACAGCAAAAGGTTCTCCGGTTCAATTCTCAGCTGGAGTGCCTTCTGTGTGGAGTCTGCATGTCCTCTCCACTGTCGAGTGATGTTTAAAGACATGCAGGTAGGTGTCTGCATGAATGGGTGTGCCTTCTTTGAAGGTTGGGTGTCGGTCTGGCACCTCGGCACCGTACAAATCGACTGCCATTGCGACCTCTAACCAGGAAAAGCAGAAAGACATTAGTTTACTTGTCTGTGTTATCCACAATGATATGTACTAATACTTATATGATATCCCTGGTAATTCCCTTCTGGAGGACAGGTACATAAACTAGGGTACTTAAGAATGTTATAACTGAGTGATTTTATTGTACTAGTCATTATCTTACTTTGCAAAAGATACACTATGATATCTGATGTTTTACACGTCAATGCTTCAAACAAATTCCGAGATCAGCAAGTATTTTTGCTATGTACTGCAGTTGCTGTTGTAGTGCTATTTATATACAGGTCATGAAATGTTTCCAAGGAAAAGGAAGTAGATTTTTCTTTCTGCAGTTTGAGGAGTATAGACATTTGAAAACAAATTCTGAGAAATGGAGAATGCCAGCACCTTACTTAACATGCAACAAATTTCAGGCTACACTTCTGCTAAGTTTTGCAACATACCATAAGTTACTGTGGCACTTTCATGTCATTTGGGTGGAGGAACAGTTATCTTACCACAACAAAACAAAAATAGTTAAACTTATATTTAAAATAGGATTCTATAAACTAGAGAACAAATATACCACATTTAAAACCTAAGCAAGAACGTGTAAGTATAAGCAGAGGGAATTTTTTTTGCTCTGAGATTAGAATGCATTTGAAGCTTGTCACAGTGCAGACGATGGGGCCATTTTATTGTCCTCCACAATCTTTATTCTAGTAACATATAAATGACAATCTATTCTTAGAGTTCCCTAAAAGCAAGTTGTGATATTTCTGTGTCTTTTCTGTTCAAGAAGCAAATGTGCATGTACACCATCAAACAGCTGTTTATGAAGCATAATCTGCAAAAAAAAAAAAAAAGAAAACAAACATATAATTCATTAGAAGAATTAATTATGACAAAATGTTAGTAGGCAGTGTATGAATAAGCATATTAGAGATGCTGTAAAACAACTCGTATGTCAGCAGATATGTGGCAGACTCCTTGCTGCAATGGTTGTTTCTCTTACGCAACTTATTTCCTTTGCATATTTACTTTTTTTGAACAATAAACAATTGTGATCAAACTCAAACAAAATTCTGTCAATAACTAAGTAGACATGTAAAGAAATGGAGACATTTGCCTAAATTAATATCTACTATTATCTGTTCATGGAGATGTGAATCTTTTACACACTGCTGTATTTAATGCTTTTACTTAACAAGAAGGCTTATGCCCAGTTTTGGGAAATGGGGTGTGGAGTGGTTGTCATGACTGTAATAATTTTAAGATGAATCACTTTTTAATACCAGCAAGATAAAATCCCTCATAACGCCTGCACAGCTAATGACCTAAGCATGTATTTTTTGTATTCACGTTTCCTTTTTTACTCATCAACTCTGATAGCAGTATTGAAAGAATTTCAAGTTTTCTGCTGGTAAACTCAGAGTATACATATGCAAACAATGCTGTTGTATAACAGGACTGTCTGAAATATTGTGAGTGTCACATCAGAAAATGAAATGTGCCGAGTGCAAAAAATAAAAAAATTGAAAGGCATACCTGCAATTCAGAAAGCGTGCAGACGAGACCAGAGCCAGTCCCACTGCGTTTTCTGTTTTCTGTATGTACAATGAGCCATGATACTCATTAACATTGAATAGCAATACAAATTGGAGCAAGATAGTGAGCTCACTGAATATGCTGCTGGTGGCTACATCAGGGCCTGCAGGAACAGCATGTACTATGCAGGTGTGGCTGCAGCATAAGACCAGCTTGTCCATTAGGCTCTTACTTCGATGATGGCCAGTGCAATCCCATGTGCACAGCTGCAGGAAGTAGAAGTGATTTGGAAGCCTTCGTAAGCCAGGACTGAGATGTGTTCATCTAGTTCTTAATCAGATTAAAGGGTGATAATGAGAGTATATGAAAGAGATGAAAATGGAGAAGCACGGATAAGGTGAAACATAAGGTGAAAGCATAAGGAATGATCTAGAAAGGGATGGGAAAGATGAAGTAAAAACAAATGTGTGGATCAGGTGCCCATTTTTCATATATGAAGATAAGGTAATTTTGGAAAGCAAGTAAGGGAAGTAAGAGAAAGGCAAGAAGGTTAAGGTGGATAGCAGGGCACACAAACAAACATAAAAAACAGACAAGACTAACTGGTACAGTGGCTAAACAATGGGGGGTGATAGACAGAGGGAAGACAATGATGAGAGGAGGACTGGATAACAAACAGTGGTGGGTGTACACACAAAAGCGAGGGAAACACCATGATGGGGGATAGAATGTGGTTGTGTGGTCCCTGCCCCTGCCAGCTGTAAACCATTGGGAGCACACTCACCACTCTGGGTTCTCACACCACTGGGCCCTGGCTTAGATGGTCAGGACAGTGCTGGGCAGGGGAAACAACTCAATGAGTTGCTAAAGGAATTTTTCCATGTGGCTGATGAAGGCTGTTCAAAAGGAAAGGAAGAGAATTCCACATTTTGGAAGGAGTATAAGAAGCTTCCAAATGAGTTAAGTGATTTGGTAACATGGAGCAGGGCTTGGACTGTAGAACAAAGAGACCTGTGGGGGGGCATAGAGTTGAAGGATATTGGATAAGGCTAGGCATTCATTGGGCTTGTTAATGACTTTATGGGCATATCCAATTTGGGAGAAGTGTAAGAAGTGTGGGAGTTCTAGCCAGGAGAGTTGTTTTAAGGGCAGACAATGATTGGATTTTGTATGACTTTTAGTTGCAAATTTAGCTATTTTATTGTAACACTAAGTCAGGAGGATGAGTAGAGCAGATTGTAGGTTGACACCTGTAAGAGATGCTTGAAGTAGGGTGAGATATAGAAAAGTAGATGCAAGGTTTATTCTGTTTGCAGTAGTTAGATAAGGACTGATCCTGTACAGTGCACCCAGTTTCTAGTGAGCTGTTTTGACTACTTCCCTTATATGACAGTCAAATTTGAGGTTATTGTGTATGGTGACACCTAGCAGTTTGGTGTGGTGCACAATTTTTATTTGAGTGACATTAAATTAAGGTATTGAGAAATAAAGTTTCACATATAAATGTTCTTTGGGAGTAAACGTGATTAGTTTAGAATTTTAGGGATTCAGAAAGAGATGAGAATTATTAAGCCAGGTTTCTATGTATGTAAGGGCTTCTTGTGTATATACTTGCAGTTCATCAAGGTTGTTAGCAGATCACAGAAGAGAGGAATTGACAGTGTACTGCACCATGGTAGCATATTTCCTGGTGGTATGAAGGTCACTTATGAAAATACTAAACAATAGCGAACCTAGGATGAAACCCTGGAGATCGTTGACGGTAACAAAGAGGAAAGAGTAATAGGAGTTTAGCCATTTTACTGACTGGGATTTCCTGTAAGATATTTTTAAACCAGTAGAGTGATGGGGCATCCTGACCTAGAGTGGGTAACCTGTTAATAAGAAGGGTATGTAATACTGTATTAACAACCTTAGAGACATGAAGCAAAATGACAGATATTAGTTTACCTTGATTTCTCTTTTGATTTATAAGAGTTGTAAAGCTATGAAGGGCTGTAGTAGTAGCAGTACTGTGGCCTGACCCGAGGCCGTGCTGTACAGGATAAAAAAGATTGCTATTGAGTATGAACTTAAAGAGTTGGGAATGTATACATTTTCTAGAGTGTTTGATAATGAAGATAAGACGGCAGTTAGTCTGAAACCGGAGAGTTCAGTTGAATTGCCTCCTTTGTGTAGTGATAGAATGCATGATTTATTCAGTAAGGTGGAGACATATCTTGGGATTCAGCAAGCAGCTGTGCAGGAATAAGTTATTCCTGCATGGCAGGGACTGCTCCTGCACAGCATGGCAGCGTGCCTTGCATATTCATGAAGGCGCACTGACTGAGCTCTTAAACTAACATGGAGCCATGTACGACTGCAGGGTGTGTGTCTGAGAGCAGAGCTCTCACAATACACACACCCCTGCACTCCATTATTGCCTTTCGGCAATTAAAATGAGTGAGAACACTCATAACACCCCAACACATCAGGATACCTCTCAACTGTACAGATTTTCACAGAATGTCCACAGTTTTGTCCCATATTTTGGTGTGTTCCTCCTAAAATCTGTACCTGTCTGGAAAAAAGCTGAGGATTGAAGTCATTAAATAATGACAAATATTTGAGTTTAAAAGACTCCACATCCTTCAGAAAATCCATGCTAATGCAAGATCTATCATCAACTGTCTAAAAGTTTGTAAGAGCAATATTTAAAATCTGTCCCTATTTGTCCCCCCATCATTTTAGGGTTTGTCCACAGTTTTTGCTCCAAAAGGTTGAGAGGTATTCCCACCATGAAGCAGAAAGCTGATAAATAACAGGCTTAGCATTAGCAGGGGTATTCTGAAAGGTATAGTTAGTATAGCACAACAAAACTTGTTTTTTTTTATAAATGCGATAAAGTTTAAGCGTAGATGTGCGGGTGTGCCCATTGCTTGCCTACGCTTAGTCCAGCTTAAACAGCACAAGAAGTTAAATAGCAAAAGACATTCAACATAAGCAGTATTGCAATAGTGTAGTGGTTATAGAGTATGCTTTGTGAGCAGGCATTCCTGGTTTGATCCCCACTGTAACCAATTCACATTTTAAATGTGACAGTAGTGCATTAACAATTTTTTTTGTATTACCAACTAAATAACATACATCTGTCAACCAGAGTATCGCATTAGGTCCAGATGTGAGGTGTCAGTGTAATAAAGCTGTGAAATCCCCATATAAACACAAGTGCACCATACAGTGTAGTCACACATGAATAAATGTAATGAAAGCACATTGGGGGATGTCAGGGACAGTAAACAAATTTATAATATGTAATGAATGATGAATCAGTGCCATACAACAGATAGTCTATAAAATGAAAAATAAGCAATGCTAAGCATTGCATAGCTCTGCTTGCCAGGTGTAAGAATTGTGTAAATATGACTGCTAAGCAATGAGTAGCCCAGCTAAATGGATTTCCCCATTGGTAAGCAATGCTGAACCTGCCCCTTTAAGCAGTGCCAACCATAGCTAAGCAGGTTTTCCCATAGCTTACCTTAGCTCAGCATATTCAAAACCGTTCAATCATGGCAAAGGGTGGGAAATCAGCCATATTTAAACCCCACAGGTGGAATCCAGCTCATAACTGGTTGCATCTTCCCACTGCAAGCACCATGGCTGGAGTTGGAGAGGGGTTGCGCTTCTGGGTGCAACGCTGGGGCATCCAGGAGTCTAAGGTCATGGTAGGATTCCTGATAAAAAAACATGATGAGAGACTGCTGCAGGGCCAGTACCAGGGCTCCCAATATAAAGCGGAAGCCTGGGACCGTCTCACCCATGACCATACCAGTGCCACTGGTATCCCTCGGACTGGTGAGCAGGTCAGGCACCACTATGCCGACTTGAAACGGAGGAAGAGATAGCTCTTGGATCAGTGGATCCAAGAATCTAGGCAGAGGGGTGATGTCCCAGCAGTGTGTAAGTACTCATGCCAGTAACTGTTTAATAATGTCCAGCCTGTGATGGTTAGGTATGGCTAAATATTTCTCTATTTCTCTAACAGCTGCAGCTGAGTGGGCTGTGAATCAAGAAGCCCATGCAAGTAGGCTGCAAAGGCTGCATCGCGAAGCTGGTGAGTAACAATCCTGCTTGTAGTACTCATACCAAATAAATATAAAAGTAGTAGAAAGTCAACTGCCAGTATAAAAACTGTTTTGTGTATGGGTTGTACTGAATAAACCAGACAATATGACAGTAATAGTCCCATATAGGTCATATTTAAATAAAATTGTAACTGCCTGCCAATAAAGCTCTAAATCCTAGACTGGTTGTGTTTACTCTGGTATCGTAATGTGTTACCCACACTGTGCTACATAATAAAAATGTCTAGGAATGTCTGTATAAGACCGTTGTAATCACAAGGTCAGATTGTACAACTGAGGGAGACTTTGACAGAAAACAGTGAAGAGATAGACAGCAATATCCAAATAGCACACTATACTGTGACTTAAATGTGTTGTATTTTAAGTTACCTGTAACACATCGCATTTAAGTGACCTGGCACTTGCTCACTAAGTCAGCACTAAAAAATTAAAAGCACTACACCCTCACAAACTCCCCTTGAGTACCTTGCTCCCCATTGGCCCTTTTTTTCAATTATAAAGGAATTCCCAATACTATTCTAGCATGTCCAAAGGTCAGTTGTCAATCTCCTCTCCGGTCCAGCTGGTGAATCTGGGAATCTTGAGGCAATGTTACAACTGCCTCATGTACACAGACAACCCTCTCCTCCTCCCAACAAATTCCAACACATGTGAGAGATGCAACCATATAGCCAAACTGGAGGCTAAGCTCTCTCAACTCAGTACTGGCATAACCAGTCAGGAGGAGAAGGAAACCACACTCACTACAATTCCAGTCTCACATAGACCTACCACAACAGCAAACCAAACACATAATCACACAAAAACATACTCGGAGGCTCTAAATAAAAATCTAAAACAAAATGCAGAATCCGGACTGGCCAGAAAACCAAGAAACACTGAAATACTTGAACGGTTCACACTATGGATGCCAGAAAAACGACAAAAAAAGATTATATTTAGCGCTTTCTTCCACTTTATTCATATCATGGACTTCCTCAGAAAATAAATAAAAATCTGCCTAAGCAGCAAAGACCTCCAAAGCAGACACCCAAGCAACCACTACCCAAAAACAAAACACGAGCAACACATAGCTCACAAAGCTAGTGTGCCAAACAGTCACAGCCCTTAAGGCTAAACAACACACCTGATACACTTGTAATAGGTGACTCTATCGTCAGGCACACTGACGTCCCGCTCACCAGGCTGAACAAGGAGAAGGTCATGGTGAGCTGCCTGTCGGGCGCTAGGATCCGCCACATAACACAAGCACTCAGGTCACTCCAAGGCAAGTACAAATATGACTCGGTCATTGTCCATGCTGGTGTGAATGACCTGAGACGTACCTCCCTGGACTACATGAAAAGAGACATAGAGGAGCTCTCTGAGCATGTAGCCCAGGCCGGTATGACCCTGACCTTGAGTAGCATCTTACCGTCACCAAGAATGATGCCACAATATGAAGACAAGATGATCAATTTCAACAATTGGCTTAAGTATTGGTGTTATTCAAAGGGTATCCAATGCCTGTCAGCCTGGGATGACATGCTCGACAAGCCATGATGCTTCGCTAGGGACGGCTTGCACCTGTCACCACTGGGCTTTCGGATATTGGCAAAGGCTCTTGCTACCCCCATAGTGCCTTTTTTAGGCAAGGCTCAAAAGACAAACCCACCTCCATAGGTATCACAAGGGATAAGAAACTAAGAGCAATGCTACTCAATGCCAGAAGTCTAAACCTCAAGATGCACTTTTCGAAACTCTCCTTAGCATGGAGAACATCGATATCTGTGCAGTAACAGAAACCTGGTTCAAGGCTCCCGAGAGCACCCCAGCACTATCAGGTTATACCTCATACCATGCTTTTCGGCCCCAAAACTTGGACCGAACTACAAAAGGAGGGGGAGTATCAGTAGTCGTCAAAGATACCCACACCTCCAGGTTGGTGGCACAGCACGAAGCATCAGAAAGTATCCATGTGCAACTAACAGTGGGTAAAACTGCCTTCCAGTTTATAGCCTGCTACAGACCACCCTCCCAAACCCAGGAGCCACACTCGGCCTTCCTGAGAACACTGGAAAATATGAAGGTCTCTCCAAACACCATTATATTGGGCGACTTCAACTACCCAAACATAGACTGGGAGCATTACTCTAGCTCCAACACCCTAGCCCAAAGGTTCCTACAATTTATAAACTCAAATGCTATGGAACAACTTGTTACCACTCCCACAAGAGGGGAAAACATACTGGACCTGATCATCACCAACATGGGGACTGTATGCTCCAGACCAGAAGTGTATCCCTCACTGATAAGATCAGACCATAAACTAATCTCACTGGATATTCACATCCCGACCCCACCCCCTGATCAGAAAACCACAGTGAAAAACTTCTCTAAAGCAAATTTCACACTACTCAAAACCGAGGTGGAATCCTTCAAAGCCCCCGGGCCTGTGGAAAATACGGCCCAGACCGCAGAATCCTTTATAAACGCATTCTATGATCACCTTCAGGAATGCATGGATCATGCAATCCCAAATAAAACCAAGACCCAATCCTCCAAAGGCAGATGTCCTGTCTGGTGGACCCCAGCCATAGACAAACTATACAATAGAAGGAAGAAGCTACTACAAGATAGAGCAAAATCCCAAAAAGGGAAGGCATCTCTGATCAGTATTAGCAAAAAACTACAGGCACTCATAAAATCGTCTAAGGCTAGCTTCGAGAGAAAAATTGCACAGGGCACTAAGGATAATCACAAGGCTTTCTTTAGTTATGTTAGGAACCTGGGTGGGAATTCCCAGATATGCTCAGAATTAGTCCAAAATGACAAAAAATACACCGAACCCACAGACATTGCCAACATCCTAGCTGACAGGTTCAGCGCAAACCTCTCCCCCCCTCCCCACCAAAAGGGCAAATATCTATCCCAGCAGAGTGCTGCCCCCCTGACATCTCAGATGCTCAGGTAAGAGCCGCCCTCTCCAAAGCAAAAAACACAGCATCAATGGGACCAGACGGTGTCCCGGGCTGCGTCCTACATGAACTCCAAGAAGAGCTAAACTCAAACATAAAACTACTGTTCAGTCTCAGCCTTTACCACAAAAACAGGAACCAGCACTTCCAAAAACTAATAAGTCAGTAAACCAGTGCCAGAAAATGTTCAAACTCCGTCCAAGCAGTTTATTCACAAGCTATTAAAAACAAGACAAAAATAAAAACGATCAATAACTAATGTTAACGCTCTTGCAACCAGTATTCAGTGTGCGTTTTCGTCCTTGTGCAAAGGACTTCATCAGACATATCCATTTACTTAATTACAACCTTTATATAATAAATACAGTCAATCAACTTATGTAATTTATCCTATCGCCTTTCTTAATTAATTCAAACCATCCTATCAGAATACAGAAACTCATGAATATTTATGCTCATCTGGGTAATGTGCACGACTGCATCTAATACATGAATTAATTGCTCTCAATATTAAAAACTGTCACAGTGTTCATCTCTGATTAAAAAACATACTTATGTATATAAATAAACAAGTGAATATTTAACCAAATAAATAAATAAATATATAATAAATTATTTAAATATACATACAATAATAAATAATAAATTCATATTTTCCTAAAAATTTCTTTCAGTCTCAGCCTTACTACAGGATATGTACCCAAAGAGTGGCGTACAGCAACAGTGGTCCCTCTCCACAAAGGTGGTGCCTCAACGGATCCTGGAAACTATCGCCCCATAAGCCTGACTAGCTTGGTCTGCAAAGCTATGGAAAGGATCATCATGGACCTCATAAATAAAGATATTGGGGACCTACAGACACTGGATCCTACCCAGTTCGGCTTTGTTAAGGGCAGATCCTGCCTCTTAAACCTGGTCGATTTCTTTGAAACAGTCACCAAGGCCATTGATGAGGGGAAGGTGGTCCACACAGCCTACCTGGACCTCGCAAAAGCCTTCGATACAATACCCCACTCGGGCATTATAGATAAGCTCACCAGCTTAAATATAAACCACTATGTCACTAGATGGGTTGCAAACTGGCTCAAGGACAGAACCCACATGGTTAGAATTGCTGGAGCCATGTCAGACTCCAAACCAGTTACAAGTGGCGTCCCACAAGGCTCAGTCCTGGGACCTCTCTTGTTCGGTAGGTACAGGCCAACACGGAAGGACTGTGGCTGACCAAGTTCGCAGATGACTACAGACTGGGCGCCATAATCGGCTCTCCAGCCGACACAAGCATCCTCCAAAAGGGCCTCATAGAAACAGACAAGTGGTGCCAGAGCCATGGCCTCAAGCTAAACGCCAAAAAGTGTATAGTCATCCCCTTTGGCAAAAACAAAGTGCCCTCAAATTACCACATAGGTGGTAATCCATTAAGTACAGAATAAGTAATTAGGGACCTGGGGACCCAAGTTGATAGCAATCTCTCATTTGACAACCACGTGGCCAAAGTGGTTAGAAGAACATTTTATATAGCTCACCTAATCATGAAGGGATTCACATCTAGATCAGGGGAGGTCATCGTGTCTCTTTACTCATCCCTCATCAGGCCCATAATTGAGTACAATGCCCCTTTTGGGATGTACCTTGCCAGATACCTGCAGCAACTGGAAAGACCCCAAAAGTACCTCACCAAGAGGATCAAAGGGCTCAAACAGATGCCATATGCTGCCCGGTTAAAGAAACTCCAGCTCTACTCAGTGGCATACCGCCTGCTCAGAGGCAGTCTGTGCCTGACGTATAAAGCCATGTCCAACCCGGAATTAATGGACATGCTGCACCTCAGAAAATCCAAATCCCATCGAGCTACGCTCGAGAGACTTGAACCTCAGCACTGAAATAAATAGGACATGCTGGAGGGACAGATTCATAACCCAGAGGCTCCCTTCACTCTGGAATAAAATCCCAGTCCAGGTTAGGCAGAGTCCCTCATTGACTCTCTTCAAGAGGAATCTTGATGAGTGGATGGGAGATCGTAGGTTTACCCCGGGTATCACTTCTGTGTCACTGTTAGACAGAGGCACAGTATACTAACCTCGAAAAAGGGCATAGCAAAATTAATTTAAAATGGGTGGTGAAAGCCAAACACACTCTGGCTAGGCTTATAAATGCCCTAGGGCAGATAGCCTAGTATGAACCTATGAACACAGCCACGATTAGAATCCTGGGAGTGGTTGCAAGTTGTATGCATAATCATACCTCTTAACTGTACAGATTTGTTCAGAATGTCCAGATAACTGGCTCATATTTTCTGCCTGTTACTGTCCCCCTGGCATATCAGTGGGATGATCTCAGAAGTTTAGGCAGCAAATAATGACATACATCTGATTTTCAGACCTCAAAACTGTAAGAAAATGTATATGAAAATAAACCTGTCACTCTAGCAACTCATCAAAAGTTTATGAGAGTAGTATTCAAAATATGTCCCATTTCTACTCCCATGTTGTTAAGTTATGACCAGAATGTGTGCATTAACAGATTGAGAGGTATGTGCATAATATTAACTCAGAATCTGGTAATATGTGTGGAAGCATTCAGGTAGTGTTAACAAACATTCCTTCCACTGTCAGATAAGAAAACTGTGCCTGCCAATAAAGATTGAAATCCTGGAATGGTAGTGTTTAGTCTGGTATTTTATGACATTTTTAGTGCTGCAGTCTCTGAATAGTAATGTATTAACCACTGTTACCCACACTGTGTGTCTAGGAATGTTTGTATAAGACTGTTGTAATTACAAGGTCAGATTGTACAACCACAAGAGACTTAGACAGAAAACACTGAAATATGGGGAGGTAGGTTGTATTTTTAGGAGACATAGCCATGGTTTGAATCTTGAGATTGGTAGTAAGCTGTATGCATAATCATACCTCTCAACTGTGTACATCCTTTCAGAATGTCCAGATAATTGGCTCATATTTTCTGCCTGTTCCCCTGTCCCTGTGGCAAATCAGTGGGATGATCTCAGATTTGTAGTCAGCAGATAATGACATACATTTGATTTTCAGACCTCAAAACCTTCAGAAAATGTATATGAAAACAAATCCTGTCACTCTATCAGCCCTCCAAGTTTATGAGAGCAATATTCAAAATATGTCTCATTTCCACCCCCATGTTTTCAAGCTTTGACCAGAGTGCGTGCATTAAGAGATTGAGAGGTATGTGCATAATATTAACTCGGAATCTGGGAATATGTGTAGAAACAGTCAGATATTGTTAACAAACATTCTTCCACAGGTATACGGGGTAAGAGATGTAGAATTTAGCTATAAGACAGTTGAAGTATACACTTGTTTACAAACATATCATTGGCCAAACCAAGGCCATAGGGTAGTGTAATAATACCTGTATCTTAATGAGTAGAGCAATGAGCATTAAAGTTGTGGGAACTACAAGGATATATAAGTTGTTAAATGACATCTCTGTCTCCCTGCACCATATCTGCAACAATAATCTAAATACACAAATCAATGGGGATGTTTAGACCAAACCTACTGTTGGGACATATATCCTATTATATTGAAATGTGTTTCTATTAATGTTCCATGTTGAAATACTATCATTGGTGGCCTGTTGCTATCAATGTAACCTGCATACAGTTGTCATGGCCACTGTGGTTCCATATATGCATGTGTTCTGTTTGCTATGCAACTGTTCCAAATCTGGTGTTTTGGGTTAATGGGAATATCTATGCATGCTGTTATAACGAATCCTGGAATGTGTTGACTATTATTAACTCACAAATGTTTTAAAACTGCAACACCATGCTTGGGAAGGCCAGTCCCAGCAGACCCACCTCTTCCACCTCATCTGCCCATGGCACCAGGCTCCAGCATGCCTGGGACCCACCCCAGGACCTCCTTGTCCACTGGTCCTGCACCACGTTCAGGTGGAACCACCTCAGGGGATGGGGCTCACCCCTCTGGGAGCGGGTGTGGACAGGAAACTGTCACCCATAGTCAGGTCCGGAGCTTGGTGCATAGCGAGCTCCGCAGGGAGTTTGGAGATATGCTACACCAGCTTGAGGGCTGCATGGTGCATTTAGAGGGTCAGCCTGCCCCTCCTACAAAGCCCCCAGCACAGCCACCTTCGGGGCCATGAAGGTGCAGTGGTGACTGCCCATGGGAGGGGACCTCAGTCCCACTGTTTCCATATGGGGGCTCATGGGCTTCTGACTTCCAAACACCCCTCCCCGTCCAAGGTGTTTATCCACCACATGTGTCATATACCACCCCTGTATTCTGTCTTGTCTGTCTTCCTACCCAACCTACCTCCCCAAATATACCTAATATCCTTCCCCAACATTCCACTTTCACCTTAAAAATAAAGGGCAATCTGTTCCCCCCAAAAAATCTCGACCCATACATTGCTGTCCATTTCGCATGTGTCCACTGGACACATGTAATCTGGTCTAATTGGCTTCACAACATATTATTGTTGTCCTCACCCCTCTCTCAGGGGGTTTGAGTGTCCAGATCTACCTCCAATTTCAGTTTATATGCACAGCTGTTGCTGTAGAAGAAATGGACAGCTATGGACCTTCCCTACACCCGTCCTGCACATCCCTAGCTATTTTCCCTATTGTCTTTCCCTCTGTGTGCCCCCTTTTTCACCACTTTCCTATCACCCCTTTTTCTTTTCTTTTAAAGAAATTTAGCATGGGGTAAGTGGGAGTAAGCACTTTTAAGCAGTAGTAAGCGGGTTTAAGCCTGTTTGCACAGTGGTAAGCAATGCCTACACAGAATAAACACTTTTCCGGCTAACTGGCTGTAAGCATATTTAACTGGAAGTTAGCATTGCTTACCTCCAAACAAACCCACACAAACCTGCTTACAACTGCTTACAAGTGCCATAGTCACTCTGTATCCAACAGTCCTTGTTCTGCCCAGCAACAAAATAATCAGCCCTTGCAAGTCTCAAACCAAGGACCCTGCACACCATAGCCACAATGATTAACTACTCCATTTGAGCTCAACATAAATATGATGTTTTCTCAAACATATCATGCAGCACAGTCATTCAACAGTAGGGAAAATGTATTTATATATGTAGATGTATGTGTGTGTGTGTGTATGTGTGTGTGTGTGTATGTATGTATGTATATATATATATATATATATATATATACACACACACACACACACACACACACACACACACACACACACATCTAGATATATACAGACATATATATGTATATATGTAGACAAAATAAAATAAAAATGGTCCAGGCCACCAATAAAGGCAAGAAACTTTTATGTAAACTTTTATATAAATACACAGATTAGCGCTTTCGTCTTGAGGCAAGACTTCTTCAGATAAAACAGCACAAATGATACACATTACTTATATAGCTATCACAATTACTAATAATTAAAGTTTAAAGAACCACTCACACAAATTGAAAAATATGTGAATTAAAATACATAAAATATGTGTTTACATAATGAATAGTGTATTGCACCATACCTTCTTGTAATCCACATACTAATAGAAAAATGTGCAAAATTACAGTCAAAAAATTAGTATGTGGATTACAAGAAGGTATGGTGCAATACACTATTCATTATGTAAACACATATTTTATGTATTTTAATTCACATATTTTTCAATTTGTGTGCGTGGTTCTTTAAACTTTAATTATTAGTAATTGTGATAGCTATATAAGTAATGTGTAGCACTTGTGCTGTTTTATCTGAAGAAGTCTTGCCTCAAGACGAAAGCGCTAATCTGTGTATTTATATAAAAGTTTACATAAAAGTTTCTTGCCTTTACTGGTGGCCTGGACCATTTTTATTTTATTTTGTGAAGTTATTTTATTTTATTGTGAGTTTTGACGTCTGTATATGTAGACAGACATGTCTCTCTCTCTCTCTCTATATATATATATATATATGCATATATACATATATATATATATGTGTGTGTGTGTGTATATGTGTATATTGCATTCGCACATTGGAACCACACTCTGAACCTCTCACTGCAAAACATCTGACCAACCGTACTGTTAATGGGGGTAAAGGAGCCCAAATTAGAGATCTCTTGTAATTATTGTCATTTCCCCTTCTTCCACAGGTGAACAGATATGCCTTGCTACAAATAACCAGCAGTTGCAAGTCTTGAACCCAAGACCCTGCACAACACACCCAAAACAAGATAACAGTAAGCCATCTCAGCTGTAAGATGTCAGAATGATATCTGTAACATATCATGCAGAACAGTCAGTCGGTCATAAGGAATGTACAATGTGGAAGCACTAAACATTTCAATAGGTTCATAGTTTCCTAGGTAGGTACTAGGCTATCGGCCATAGGGCCTATACAAACTTGGCCAAAAAGGTACCCTGGCTTTCGCCACCCAAGAAAATTATTTTCCTGTGCCCCTGTCGAGCAGAGCCACAGAGGTGATCCCCGGGGGGAATTTCCTATTTCCCATCCAATCATCAAGATTTTTCTTGAATAGTGCTAATGAGGAGCTTTATTTGATATAGATAGGTGGTTTTTTCCAGCGTATGGGAAGTCTCTGGGACAGGAATCTATCCCTCCAACATGTTCTGTTTATTGTGGTGACAAGCTTTAGGTCCCTAGAGCGTGTAGCTCAGAGGGATTGGGATTTCTTTAAGTGGAGCATGTCCAACAGCACTGGGTTTGACATAGCTTTGTATGTTAGGCAGAGATTGCCTCTGAGTAGGCGATATGCAACAGAGTAAAGCTGGAGTTGTTTGAGACGGTCTTCATAGGGCATCTGCATGAGGCTGGTAATCCTCTTTGTGAGGTATTTCTGTGGCTTTTCCAGGTGTTGTAGATGTGTTGTGAGGTACATACCAAAAGGGGCGTTGTACTTTATAATAGGTCTAATGAGTGATGAGTAGAGGGGAACAATGACCTCTTTTTTCCTGGATGAGAAACCTTATGTGATGAGGTGTGACACGTAGAATGATTTCCTGACTACTGTGGCGATGTGTTTATCAAAGGAGAGACTACTGTCCACCTGTGTCCCAAGGTCTCTTATCACACTTTCGGTGTTAAGTAGACTACCACCTATGTGGTAGCTCATGGGTACAGAGTTTTTACCAAAGGGGATGACAGTGCACTTTTTGGGATTGAGTTTAAGCCATGGCTTGGACACCAGGCATTTGTCTCAATGAGGCCCTTTTGTAGGATGTCCACATTATTAGGAGTTTCAATTATGGCTCCTAGTTTGCAGTCATCTGTGAACTTCATTAGCCAAAGACCTTCTGTGTTAGCCTGTACTTCAGAAAAGTAGATACCAAACAGGAGAGGACCTAGGACTGAACCCTGTGGTACTCCACTTGTCACTAGTCTGAAGTCGGATTTGGAGTCTGCTACTTTCACAGTGTGGGTTCTGTCAGTGAGCCATTTGGCAACCCATCTTGTAACATAGGGATTTATACCTAGTTTAGTGAGTTTATCTATAATTCCAGAGTGGGAGATGGTGTCAAAAACCTTGGCGAGATCTAGATAGGCTGTGTGAACCACCTTACCCTTGTCTATGGCTTTGGTGACTGCTTCAAAGAACTCAGTCAGGTTTAGGAGACATGATATGCCTTTTACAAATATGCACAAACACATATATACATATACAAATATATACATATATACATACCCGTGTGTGTGTGTGTGTGTGTATATATATATATATATATATATATATATATATATATATATATATATATATACACATATAACGATATTATTACTTATAGATATGTATAAGAGGGGTATATAAAGAGGGTGCACAGCATATCAAACAGCTATTATTCCTACATTTACCACCTTTTAAAATGGCCAGTGTTGGATTCATTCCTACAAATGAGAATTACTGCATGAAACATACACCCACACAAAATGTAGAGGACATGACACCACACACAAGTTTGCGGACACAGAAATGTTTATTTGTGTACTATTTAATTGTTTGTGCCATTTCTTATAGCAGTTAGGTATTTGAAATACATAATAACTGATTAATGCAACTCTCAAACAAAACATTTGATACAGTAATGTGAAAAACATAACATACTTTGCTGTCCAGGCTAAGGCCTTCAAGTAGTACAACAGTAAAAAAACACTTGCCTTGAAGATAAGAACCAATCAGCAGTTAATTACAGATGTAGTCCAGCAGCCTCCAATTACACTCTGTACTTAACCCCTAGGGGGAAAAGTATTAGTTGTCACAATGTAAATGTATCTGTTACATAACAATGCTTAGCTTAAAACATCACTATCACACTGGCAAACAGAACTTTGTGTAAGACAGTAAGCTGTAGCCCACCACTGTTTCCATGGCGAAATGTATGAAAATGTACAGTCATATACCTCAATGTTTCTTAACACTGGTATCCCTCACATGTTGTAACAGCCTAGGTTAAAAGTATTTAATACCCCTCCCCCATAAAATGTCTTACAAGGGCATATAACAGTGTTTTACATACACTGACCTCCGGACTGTACAAGGTCACACACTTTTTGTCCAGCTGTTGCCCTCATATATATGGACCCTACCCCACAATTTGTGTGGGAGTCCACAACATCACGGGAATGATAGCAGGACTGCCAGCATTAAATAATGATAGGCCATTACCTAACAACCTCTTACTGCATGACATCTGGACAAAGCCTGGTATATATGTGGAGGACAGAGGCTGGAACACAGGGCCGTATTTGCAATATTGCTGTTATACACTATGAAAGTTGCTGCTGTTACAGGATTGGTTACAACATACCCTTACTCAGGAATATGAAGTCAGAAACACAAATGGATGTCACCATGTACCGATAGCAGTCAGCAGAGATAATGCCACTGATATGTCAGACACAAGACCTGTGTGGTGAACAGATAAAACATAACAGCCAATCCTCTGGCCATCATGTGGATAGGCCCACAGTTGAGAGCTATGCAGACAGACTGCATTCCATGTAAAACTAACATGCACACACAAACCCTGTAAAATCAGCAGTATTCAGTGCATATAACAGTAATACTCACACTGTCTGTAGGTCTGGAACCTTATACAAATATGTATTTGGCCTGCGTCTGTAAGTCCTGTTGTAAGAGATCTTGCTACCTGCTGTCTGTAACACTGCTGCCCACACACAGGAAGGATGTATTCCATACAGGAAAGGTAAAGGGACAACGCCCACATGATGTAGTCATTTATAGTAGTGGGTTGCTATGACATTGGCAATTGGATGGCTGGGTGCATGCATTTAGCATGTGGGGAATACCAGTTGGTGCAAAGGCCATCACCTGATCTTGAGCATACAAAAGCCATGCTGCATCCTATTCGAACCAGCTCGATCCCTGTAGTGGAGAGAGAAAGAGAGACAGAGAGAGAGAGAAAAAACAAACAAAAAAACAGCAAAAACAGAAATAATAGTAAAAAACAAAAATAATACTAAAAAGAAAAAAAACAAACAAGGGAGACATCCTGAAGTGCAACACAGAAAAGAGCATACTAATAAAACAGGTATGTGAAACATGTCAGTATCTAATTGAATTTAGTACTTGGTCTGTAATAATGGGACAGATGAAAGCTTGATATGTGCCATCAAGACTTGCTGTAATGATGTCCTGCTGAACTACTGATATGGACATAGCATCTGGCCCTGTGGGCAGTGGGCCATACCTGTCAACTGTGTGGATCTGCACAGAATGACAAGCTGTAAGCCATCATAGTGTTTGTTCTGTTTCTCCAAACGTATATTAGTCTGGCAAATAGCTGAAGGTGGAAGTAATGAAGTTATGATAGACACATGTGTCAGACCCCACAACCTTCAGAACAGTCATGCTAATGTGAAATGTATCATGAAAAAACTTCATAGGTTTGTAATAGGCCTATCTACGATCTCTCCCTTTTTATCCCCGCCCTAATTTTAGGCTGTGTCCACATATGATGCCCTATGTGGTAGCAAGGCAGAACAGTGCAGCAGCTGAGGAAGGAGGTTCAGAGTGTGGACCTGATGTCTGAAGGCATTCCATATATATATATATATATATATATATATATATATATATATAAATATATATATATATATATATATATAGACATGTATGTCTACATATATGCAGACACAGATTTTATATATATATATATATATATATATATATATATATATATATATATACACAGATGTGTATGTGTGCATATATACCAACACAAACACACACATATATATATATATATATATATATATATATATATATATATATATATATATATATATATATATATATATATATATATATATATATATATACACACATACACATTTCCCCTACTGTTGAATGACTGTGCTGCATGATATGTTTAAGCAATAACCCATGCCTGGGTGTGGGTAATGCAGGATTTACCCACGGTTGGTGTGGTTTAGTCACGAAGCCAGTGGCCAGACAAAGACAACCGTGGGTAAATCCAGCATTACCCACACCCAGAAGTGAGTTATTATATTAATGACATTATTTAAGAAAAAAAATATTTTTCTTAAATAATGGCATTGTATAATGCCTCTGTGTTGCCTTTCCACAGCTGTCTGGTATTCTGTGGCAGTTCTGATGCACTGTGCATGTGTATGCTTACGCAGTACATCACAGCTGTGTGTGGAAGCAACGGAGAAAGCAAGATCTCTGTTGCTTTTTAGAAAGTTTCTCGCTATGTTAAAGGAGTTTAACATAGTGAGACAGCTTTAAAAAAAGCAACGGAGATCTTCCTTTCTCCGTTGCTTTTTTAAAGCTGTCTCGCTATGTTAAACCTATTTAACATAGCGCGACAGCTTTCAAAAAAGCAATGGAGAAAGGAAGATCTCCGTTTCTTTTTTTAAAGCTGTCTTGCTATGTTAAACTCCTTTAACATAGCGAGACACTTCATAAAAAGCAATGGAGATCTTGCGTTCTCTGTTGCTGTAACAAAAAAAAAAAAGACTTATACTAATGGAAAAAGTCCGGGTGACCGGACCTTTTTCCATTAGCTTAAGTCTGATTTACAACAGGCACGATGACCAATCAGCGTGCATATTTTGGAATATTAATGGGGGGTGATTGTATAATTGAGAACACATCACACATATCTGCAGCTCAGATGGCTTACTGGTAAATTGATGTGGTTATGGTATACAGGGTCCTGGGTTACACACTTGCAAGGGCTGATAATGTATTTGCTGGCCAGAACAAGGGCTGTTAGATACAGAGAGATTAAGGCACCCTTAAGCAGTTGTAAGTGGGTGCAAAATGGACAGTCATGTATGGTGTGACATTTGTGTTGGTAACAGATTGCCCTTTTTGTGTTAAGGTGAGAGTGGGATGTTAGGGAAGGATAGTAGGTAAATATGGGGAGGTAGGTTGGTTCAGAAGACAGACATGAGAGACAAGACAGCATACAGGGGGCAGTATATGACACATGTGGTGGGTAAACACCTTGGACAGGGAGGGGTGTTTGGAAATTGGAAGCCCATGAACCCCCAAATGGAAACAGTGGAACTGAGGTCCCCACCCATGGGCAGTCACTACTGCACCTTCATGGCCCTGAAGGTGGCTGTGCTGGGGGCTGAGCAGGAGGGGCTGGCTGAACCTCTACATGTGTCACGAGGGCCTCAAGGTGGTGTAGCAGATCCCACAATTCTCTGCAGAGCTTCCTATGCACCAGACCCTGCACCTGACTTCAGGTTACAGGATCCTGTCTGTGCGTGCTCCCAGGTGGCTCCACCTGAAGGTAGTGCAGGAACAGTAGATGACGAGGTCCCGGGTTGGGTCCCAGACATGCTGTGGCCTGGTGCCATGGCCAGATGAGGTGGGAGAGGTGGTTCTGCTGGGAACAGCCTTCCCAAATGTGCTATTGTGTTGCAGTTTTAGACCATATGTGGGTAGTAATAGTCAACACAATCCAGGATTAGTTATAACAGCATGCATGCATATTCCCAGTAACCCAAAACACCAGATTTGGAACAGTTGCATAGCAAACAGAACACATGCGTATATGGAACCAAAGTGGCCATTACAATGGCATGCAGATTACACTGTTAGCAACAGGCCACCAATGATAGTGTTTCAACATGGAACATGAATAGCAACACATTTCAGTATTTGTTGCACAATAGGATATATGTCCCAACAGAAGGTTTGGTGTAAACATACCCATTGATGTGTGTGTTCAGATTAGTTATGCAGATATGGCGGGGGGAGAGAGAGATGTCAATTAATAACTATGATATCCTTGCAGTATGAGGTTTTCAGACCTTTTTACCTGTTTATGTCTTGCAGGTAACATGTCAAGAGAGTGACTGCCAGCGTTCACCCCACAAGAGAACAACATTGTGATCAACTTCCTGGTGCATGACCATGGAACCCTTCTTGGGCATATGGCCCATGATCTGCAGGAGAGGACTGCCCTGTGGAATGAGCTCATTCACAGGGTAAACGATATTGGCCTGCATAATTGTAGTTATGAGCAGGTGTGACATCATTGCACTGACCTCATCCACCATGCCCATCAGTGTGCTGCTGCAGTTAGGAGGGACCAGTTACCACAGGTGCGGGTCATGCCATCCAGCCCCCACTGACATATGTGGAGGAGCTCATCATCAGCCTTGGGGCACCTGCCCACCAGCAAAGTCAAGAACCAGAAGATAGCATTGTGGAGGTGGGTGCTACCCACACAATGGACGAGGAGTGTGCAGGTAAGGGCCCAGGGCACATTAGTAGACCACTGTTGCTTATCCATCCTCATCTGTAAAGTATCTTCATGCATATGTCAGATAACATAGTCAGTCGCTGCAGTGTAGTAATGAATAGATGTGGATAGGCTGTAGTATTGTGGGTTTGTACTGTTGTACTGAAATGCTGCTCCCACCCTGTACCAATGCCACAGGTGTGGCTACTAACATCACATCTCTCACACTATGTGGGTCCCTCTGGTATACCTCTGGGGCAGCAGCCTGTAGCTGGTGAGTATGGACGTCTTTTATTCAGGTTTGCCAATACACCGGCCATGTTATGGCCATGGCATTTACCATGCATACATTTAACACGCCTACCCATAATGCATGCTGTACATGTTCACTTATTGTTGCTGTTAGCTGCACTGCATCACAGTGGTGACCATGGTGGAATATCTGAAGGGTATGTAAGAGTCCCGCAGTATAACTAACAACCTGTCAGTGCAAGATGTGTGGACAGAACTGACCATAATGACGTGGCCTACAGTTGGGACATGTCTGAAACATTACCCTTATACAGTGGCTACAACAGTGAGTGTATATACCAGTATTACAATGGCAACTGTTACAGATCTACACAACAGCATATCACAATACCACATTCCACAACTTCTACAACCTGTAATGTGATCCTAACATGAGCAATGAATGTGTAAGATGGAATTCTATGTTATGACAACAAATATGGGGAATACATAGCTTAACAAACAATGGAAGCATATGTGTGCACACATTCCAAATAACATATTGTGGAAGCAGCTTTTGAGGTACTGCAGCATTCACTCATCTTGAGTATGCACCTTCCATCAAGTAAGGGTCCTCAGTGTCACACCAAGTAATGGTCTGCTCTCCAAGAAGTATGTCCATGACATTTGCCCACTCACCTGCAACAGAGGCAGCCATGGCTTGCACACATCTTACAAACCATGGAATATTTCCCATATTCAAAAGGTGGCACTCAGGAGTGGGAGACGTAGTCTTACCTCACCATTGCATATATCATGGCAAACAGTGCAGACAAGCATGTATGTGATGATGAAGTATGGGACACCATTAGTGTAGAAAATAAACAGATGCCCATCCAAGACAGATGACAACATATGTTGCATACTGGTCATGGAGGCTGCCCAGACATATGCAGCAACACTGGGAACATGCAGGAATGTCTAGCAAGTACTGCCTGTGCAGTACCTGTGTTGACAATTACCTGGACTCTGCATAAGTGTGGTCTATGGGTTAGGGTAATCAGATGGAAGAGTTGTTCCACAGGAGACATCATCCAGGGCTCTCTACAGGTAGCATATGCATAACATCAAGTCTCCCAAAGGCATGTGCTGCAATGTGTACCGAGACCAAGGCTGAAACCTACAGACAGTATTAATAAAGATATGTGTGCTGCACAAGCAACACCTCACTCTACTTTAGGTTCACCATACTCATCTGTACCTTGCTGGTGCCAGTTTACACCTGTAAGTTTTCTGTTCATTAGCAGGAACTAGGCCGGTAGACATGGTGTTTTGAATTTGGGACACTGCAAAATGACACTCATGTGTGGCCCATAGTTGTCAAGCATGTGCAAAAAGGCTGAGAATGGGGAGGGGTGTCATCCTGAAACACAACAGTGAACTGAAGCATACATCCAACGCTCGCTAAGAATGGCTGTATATGAACACAGTCAAGGTCATGCATTGTGCCAGACATAACCCTGACTCCACAGCAATAGTGAAGGCACTGTGTGACCTCCATGGGCTGTGCACATGAGCTGACCTTAAAATTTGGCAGAATTGGAGGACATTTGAAGGGCGAAGTGACCAAATAATGGCATGTGAGATGGGCCATGCTAGTATGCACCTTCCAGGAATAGTGACTGCTGTAGTTCACTTAACAGGTGCTGCAATAAACCATTGTGTTAAGGGTGTGCACACTTATGCAACCCAATCAACATCTGCACAACTAACACATTTGTTTGATACTGCATTTGATATCACATGTCATATGTCGCATATTAGGTGTGTGTAATGTTAACATATGCAGTATTGTGGCTCCATGGCATATCAGAGAAGAGGGTGGCATGTCAATAAGGGTGTGTACACTCTTCATAGCCACGGTAAGCTTTGGAGGTTGTCAGTATAATTAGATTTTATTGCTCATACATGCAGTGCTGATAATGAGATCTGCAAATCGGACATCAGGCATTCACTATTGACATCTGTCCTCATATAAACCCTGGTATGTGTCAAACACATAGGGACTGTGAGCAACAGAGCAAACATAACTGCCACACATATACACATTCAGCAAAGATGTGTACACTTATGAGGTATGGCGCACAGTACATGGCAGGGTGCTGAACAGGTGCACAGTTATACTGTGTACATGGGTGTAAGTGTGTTCCAGGGGAAGGGACATCACCTACTAACACAACTCATGCATCATAAAGATGTATAATGTTGGTAACAGGGATTGAGTATAGCTGCAGTGCATGCTGTCAAGTGCCATATGTCATGCATGTTGACATTTGGGTAATGAGAGGTCTGTGTAATATTTTTGTGCCACCTCACCTGTAAGTGTGTGTGTGTATGTGTGCGTGTGTGTGTGAGTGTGTGTGTGTGTGTGTGTGTGTGTGTGTGTGTTTGTGTGTGTGTGTGTGTGTGTGTGTGTTTGTTTGTGTTTGTGTGTGTGTGTGTGTGTGTGTGTGTGTGTGTGTGTGTGTGTGTGTGTGTGCGTGTGTGTGCACGCACGCGCGCGCTTGTGTGTAGAGGTAAGCAATGACGTACAGGTCTTAAAGTACATTTTCTGTTTTCCCCTCACAGGTGGCGAGGTGGGTCAGGGTCCCTCCTGCAGGCAAATTTATGTTAGTGTCCATACAGACTCTGACAATGATGATAGGTATGGTGAGGCATAGGCTGAGTTGTCAGGGGCTGAAGCTGTGCCATCAGTTGACATCCCACTGTTATCCATCTCATCCCTGCACACAGTCACATTGCCTATACATACCCCATCACCAGTCGCCATAGATGAGGGACAGTTGGTGGGTGGTGGCATGGAACAGGACAGTGTGGGGACTATGGCAAGTGTGTCTGTACACAGCAGTCATAGCCGGATGAGATGGTGGAATTCCTTAACCGTGCAATGTCCGTGTTAGAACATATGGTGGGAGAAGGGCAACAGCCACATGGACGTAGGTCAGCAAAACTAACAGGTTGAGGCCTATGTGGATGTGCAACAAGTCAGAGCCACTCCTGTCGTGGCAGTACCAGCACCAGCACTGCAGGGGGGTGCTGTCCAAACCACACACAGCAGGCCACGTGAACGTGGCCCTGGCCGGTCACAACAAGGACCCAGATCCAGCGGACATGTGTCATCATTAGGGGAGAGTAGCATATCTGGCCTTGTACCTGGTAGTGCCCATGGAATCCCTGGCAGGCACAGTTCTCATGCATGTTGAAAGTTGGGTAATGAGAGGTCTGTGTAATATCTTTGTGCCACCTCACCTGTAAGTATGTGTGTGTATGTGTGTGTGTGTGTGTAGAGGTAAGCAGTGACATACAGGTCTTAAACTACGTTTACTGTTTTTCCCTCACAGGTGGAGAGGTGGGTCAGGGACCATCCTGCAGGCAAACTGATGTTAGTGTCCATACAGACTCTGACAATGATGATAGGTATGGTGAGGCACAGGCGGGGTTGTCAGGGGCTGAAGCTGTGCCATCGGTTGACATCCCACTGTTATCCATCCCATCCCTGCACACAGTCACATTGCCTATACATACCCCATCACCAGTGGCCATAGATGAGGGACATTTGGGTGGTGGCATAGGATAGGACAGTGTGAGGACTATGTCAAGTGTGTCTGTACACAGCAGCCATAGCCGAATGACCAGTGAGGTACCACACAGGCAGATGTACTGGGGTGCTTGTAGGAGGCTGCTGGCCATTGTGCCCCTGGCAGAAGTGCCACAGCAGGTGTCACCAGATGCATGTTTCGGGCCATCATGGAGGCACAGACATGTATGGAATGTTATACCAGACAGGGTTTGAGGCTCTAGAGGGCTACACTTTCTGCTGTTATTGACAACATCCGTGATCTCGCAGGTGCGCATCGTTATTTTGCAGAGGTCCTGGATAGATGGTTGGGTGAGATGGTGGGAATCCTCGGCCATACAATGTCTGTGTTAGAGCATATGGTGGGAGTAGGGCGACAGCCACGTGGACGCAGGTCAGCAACACCAACAGGTGGAGTTTTATGTGGATGTGCAAAAAGTCAAAGCCACTCCTGTAGTGGCAGTACCAACACCAGCACTGCAGGGGGGATGCTATCCACACCACAACACAGCAGGCCACGTGCATGTGGGCCTAGCTGTTCCCAACAGGGACCTAGATCAAACGGACATGTATCATCATCAGGGGAGAGTAGCATATCTGGCTTTGTACCTGGTAGTGACCATGGAATCCCTGGCAGGCACAGTTCTCATGTCTGTGGCCAGAGATGGTGAACTGCACACCCTGCCATGTACAGTCTGCAGCTGTCCAACAAACCTCTGTATAGGGCAGCCACATGGCGAACTGTGTGCATACACTTACACACACACACACACACACACACACACACACACACACACACACACACACACACACACACACACATCACCAACACAGCTAGGGCACCTCCATACCTACACACACCACATTTTCTTCTTCTTCTTCTTCTTTCAGCTTTTCCCAGTAAGGGGTCGTCACAGCGGATCACCCGTCCATTCATGATAGACAGTGGAGTTTTATGGTGTCGAGTTACCAGCCCGGCGCCCAACCTTCCACAGAAGGCACACACATGCACACACAGGGCCAATTTAGAGTGTCCAGTCCACCTACAGCATGTCTTTGGGATGTGGGAGGAAACCGGAGAACCCGGAGGAAACCCACGCGACCACAGGGAGGACATGCAGACTCCACACAGAAGACACCCCAGCCGAGAATTGAACCGGAGAACCTCTTGCTGTGAGGTGGCAATGCTAACCGCTGCACCACCATGGCCACCCACACACACCACATCTGCACAGCCCAATTAATAACGAAACCCCCTAAGACACACATGATATCAACCAAACGGCTCAGCCTAGGTCTCTGGCAACCCACAACACACCCTGTGCATATGATGATACCTGTGCCACATCCTTGTCATCCATACCATCGATGCAGGAACAGGCTAATATGGTTCTGATGCACAGGGTGAATGTACTAAGGTGCAGCAATGTAATGCTGTGTAACATGTTTACAGCAGGAAAGTTTAATGCTTACATGTCAGGATGTGTAGCTGTTCAGCCATGATGCATTATAGCTGTTATTAACACTGACTGATAGTGGTCTCCATAATGTATTCAGTTTGTGGTGTAGGTGTCTATTTGTCAGCAGGATGTTGGTCTGCTGTTGTTTCCTATAAGGGGTATGGCACTTTGGTGACACATTGACTGTGTCATATCCTGGGTACAGCTGAACACAAGTAACAGGTCTGTATAAGAGTTACTGCATGTGCCACATGGCTGATAGGTCTGAGGGGTGTATACAGGTGAGTGCATGGTGGCTGATGTCAGCAGCCCTTCTACAGTGGACAATGGTAAGTGTACCGGGTGGCACACACCACATGTTTGTGTATAACACACACACACACACACACACACACACACACACACACACACACACACACACACACACACACACACACACACACACACACACACACACACACAAACACAGGCTTTGGTGTTGATGCGATATACAGAGAATACTGTACACGTGGATGTACTTAATTTTGCAGTGAACCCATTTTAGCTTATGCAATTCCACCAAGACATAATAGGCAAAACATCACATCAGTAAATAATCAGTCTGCTACTTTAATGTCATCAACGATGGTACTGGCAGGGTATATGTCCCCTTCCCAAATGTAGTGCCATCCCAGTGGTGGTAAACATAGGTGTGCTGGTGTGGGTGGCACAGCCCTACACTTTGGAGGGTGTGGGGTGGTGTGGAGCCACACATAGTGTGAGTGACAACTACCTAACTTGTTATACACTGTACAGTATTACAGCAGACTAAGCATGGGGATACACACAACAATAACCCCAATGAGGGTGGCTTTGTCCACAACATTGACAGCCGACTATATATACCAACTCCAGTATTGCTGTGCAGCTATACAGTGGGGAAGAGGGCATTTACACATCTATTACTAGTTTTAATGGAATGAATTTCCATGACATAATTCCTTTGAAGTGTTAGTATTTGCCAGTCAGTTCTCGGACAGATGCCCTTCTGGGGCATGTATATTCTGCAAACTGAAGTAGATCCCTTCACATACACACACACATACTTGGCAACACTGAGAGTAGAACCCCTACCTAGGTACTTATTGCTACTAATATGTTTGGCCTTAATTGCACACACCACACAGATTTTAGGATGAGGTGTGTCCCGAGTCTCTTGTTAAGTGAGGAGCATCACCAGGCCTTGCACAGTATGGTAATGGGGGATCTACTGGGTGTTAATGGACAATACATAGTATGCCATACTGTCACATACACATTGACAAACACATAACAGTCATAGACACATCAGAGAGACCTGGGTTTATCAGTGCTAACTACCTTGTCAGTGAGTCCATTCTGTTACAAATAATTTGCACACAGCACATGCATCATTGGGCTGGATAGTGTACTCTGTTACTTGTATGGTGGATGGTAACAGTGGTCCTCATACAGTGGACCTTGGGACATGTACTGGGGGTACCATGGTGTAAAGACAGTATACCCAGCAACCACACCCCAAATTGGATATTTTACTCACTGAAACATATGATAATACTCTGACATACCCACAATCACACATTGGCCAGGACTGCAATACAACCCCTTGTCAATATCATCAGTGCTACTACAGGGATATGCATTTATTGCACATGCCACAGGGATAGTAGTGTGATGGATAGTCATGGCTCTCCTAATGTCAGCAACATCAGTATGCCTTATACTGTATGGCCAGGTGTATTGTATTTGGAGAATGTGGTCTCAGAATGCTGTATCCTACAAATATACACACTTGCACACATACACGCACTTGCCAGGACTCAGAGGGTAACCCATGCCTATCTAGCCATTTGTACAACAGTGTTGTGCTGGTACTGCAAGCTCCAGGTAGCCCATAGCATGAAGAGTGTAACAAGGTACATTTAATGTGCATTACAGCAGCAGCCATTTCTAACTATGGCAATGGGGGTGCAGTGTGTGAGAAGGTCCTAAGGGTATTATCAACTGCAGATTTACAAACACACAGACACTGTTATTCTCAGCAGTGCACACTGACACATTTGTCAGTACTGGGGTCCATAGGTGCAGGTGTTCCTAGGTGTGTACCAGGATATTATCCTTGAAGAGATGAGAAGAGTAGGGGATGTGGGTACAGTGGTACAGTATGGTAATGGGGGATCTACTGGGTGTTAATGGACAATACATAGTATGCCATACTGTCACATACACATTGACAAACACATAACAGTCATAGACACATCAGAGAGACCTGGGTTTATCAGTGCTAACTACCTTGTCAGTGAGTCCATTCTGTTACAAATAATTTGCACACAGCACATGCATCATTGGGCTGGATAGTGTACTCTGTTACTTGTATGGTGGATGGTGACAGTGGTCCTCATACAGTGGACATTGGGACATGTACTGGGGGTACCATGGTGTAAAGACAGTATACCCAGCAACCATACCCCAAATTGGATATTTTGCTCACTGAAACATATGATAATACTCTGACATACCCACAATCACAGATTGGCCAGGACTGCAATACAACCCCTTGTCAATATCATCAGTGCTACTACAGGGATATGCATTTATTGCACATGCCACAGGGATAGTAGTGTGATGGATAGTCATGGCTCTCCTAATGTCAGCAACATCAGTATGCCTTATACTGTATGGCCAGGTGTATTGTATTTGGAGAATGTGGTCTCAGAATGCTGTATCCTACAAATATACACACTTGCACACATACACGCACTTGCCAGGACTCAGAAGGTAACCCATGCCTATCTAGCCATTTGTACAACAGTGTTGTGCTGGTACTGCAAGCTCCAGGTAGCCCATAGCATGAAGAGTGTAACAAGGTACATTTAATGTGCATTACAGCAGCAGCCATTTCTAACTATGGCAATGGGGGTGCAGTGTGTGAGAAGGTCCTAAGGGTATTATCAACTGCAGATTTGCAAACACACAGACACTGTTATTCTCAGCAGTGCACACTGACACATTTGTCAGTACTGGGGTCCATAGGTGCAGGTGTTCCTAGGTGTGTACCAGGATATTATCCATGAAGAGATGAGAAGAGTAGGGGATGTGGGTACAGTGGTAACATGCGACCTGACATTTGTCGGCAGGCCATCTATCAACTGATGTCACGTGAGTGATCCTCAGGGTAACAGTTAAATGCAACATCCGATCATCTGGTTGTCTCTTGCAGAAGGCCAGTAGGGTGCTCCAATTGACATGTATGCAACATATATTACATAACATGGTCAGTGTCAGGTTGGAGACCTGTACCTAAGCATGTTCTGTTGACTGTGATAGTCTAGTTGAGGTATCCATGGCATGTGGTGCATACAGGTTGGGGTTTCCTAGCTGTGGCATTCATAACACAGCTGGACAGACATGTCAGTGTCAGTCAAGCATAGATTGCCTGTGAGCAGCCCAGATGGATACCTGACATCTGCACATCTGTACAGAGGACAGACAGAAATCAGCTAGCCAACAGGTTATGCATTAGGATTAATGTTTTGACAGATAGACGTCTGACACTGATAGGTATGCCATTACTGCATGACAGAAGCCCTCAATCACATGTCCTATACACATAGTAGTCTGTAGTTAATATCCACATATCAGATCAATATCTAGTAGCAAATACTTAATAACACACAGTTCAAACACCAAGAACACGATAGCACTCAAGAGTCCAGCTTTGTATGCAGGGGTGTATGGTTCCAGTACTACAATCTACTCTTACTTGGGAAAGCACTGTTAACAGTAGTAATGTAATGATACAATACATGCAAGTGTAACTGCATATAATCTGGGATACTACCCATGAATAAAACACATACAAAAGGAAAAGATTGTTGTACTAGCCATATATACTCAGGTGTCCCAGACAGTATACTCACACCCCTTGCTACTGTAATGACAGCACATAGAAGCATGTTATGTACATGGAATTAAATACACTTATTAAAGATGTCATTACCCTGCTATTTTATCAGACTGGAATGTGATCACTGGTGACCAAGGCTAAGCTATGCTTAACAGGTGTTACCATTGCTTAAATGTCAATGCTAAGCTGATTTGCGCAATGGTAAGTGAAGCCTATACTGTGTAAGCGCCTATTTGTTTAACCGTATGTTAGCACTGCTTACCGTCGGGCAAACCCATGCAAACACACTTAAAGATGCTCAAAACTGCCTTAACCACTCTGTATCCAACAGCCCTTGTTCTGCCTAGCAATAAAATAAACAGCCCTTGCAAGTCTTGAACCCAGGACCCTGTACACTATAGTCACATCAGTTAATCACTAAGCCATCACAGCTGTGAAGATGACTGTTGTTTTTTCCAATATATCAGTCAGTGCACATACTGAATAGTATTGAATAACTGCTTTGACTTCTACAATTGTGTAGTACTTGTTAGTGATATTAGTGTTAAGTAAAGTATGTTGTTTTATGTAAATATACACATATCAGATAAGTATGGTGTGATACATCTGGGAAGGTATATACAACAGTCATGTCTACACATAACAAGGATATGGATATATATATATATATATATATATATATATATATATATATATATATATATATATATATATATATATATATATATATATATATAGATGTAGATATATGCATACATGTACATGCACATATATATTTATATACATATTTATATGTATCTGTACAGTGATTTATATATATATATATATATATATGTGTGTGTGTGTGTGTGTGTGTGTGTGTGTGTGTGTGTGTGTCTGTATGTATATATATATATATATATATATATATATATATATATATATGTATGTATATATATATATATATATATAAAATATATATGTATATATATATATATATGCATATATATATATATAAAATATATATGTATATATATATATATATATATATATATATATATATATATATATATATATATATATATATATATATATATATATATATATATTATATATATATATATATATATATATATATATATATATATATATATATAAAACATATGACCATAACATTGTAGAGTCATACCTCAGCACCGATAGTCACAACCTCTTACTGCAAGGGGATGTAATGTAAGTATTGCAGGTATAAATGTGGAATGTTGCTACAGTAACAGGGGTTGTGTTAACAGACATGTGTGGGAAGTCACTTCTGATACTGACATGTATACCATCAGTTACTGACAGACATCATAAGATCATCACAGTGAAGTACCCCGCAAATCACAGTAATGATCCTGTGGAATACAGCAGAGATATGACCAATTAACATGCACAGTCTGGCACAATCTGGTCAGTGCAGAGGTATACACAGAACTCCTTAGTGTAAGATGTGTGGACCAAGCCTGACAAAGTGGATGTTTACAGCCATGTAAATAGTGATATCACAAAAATACTGGAATAGATAAGCTCACACAGTTGAAGCATTCATGCACTCCTGTCTGTCCTAACACATATTAACTGGAGGAGCAGAGGTCCCAAACCCACATACTTCACACTACTTAGTGACATACATCTTTACACCATCCCACTGCTTTTACGGACATTCACAACAATTATGGTGGCCAGGCAACAGTTTATCTGACAAATATCTGGACCTAACATCACACTAGGTAAATACATTGAGCTGCTAGGCATGTCACAAAGCACTGTTCAAACTACAGGCAGACTGCCACAAAACTGACCTAAGTTTCCTATGGGGGAATACACATGTACTTGCAAATATAGCAGGCACTACAGGCATGTAACAGCACGGAGTAACAGACACCAGTGTGAAAGTGCATACCCACAACCAGTCTGAACACAGTCACAGTCACATTATGGTAAGCCTAAGTAATATTACAGTATATGTACTGTGTGAACAACACCACCCTCATATGAGCCACTCACACAGTAACCCTACATATACTGGGCCAATACACAGTGTAGTCTGATGCCTGACTGTGATATGGGACATGTGTCAGTCTGGCCCTACAAACATGTATGCTGATAGGGTGCCATAAACTGGAGCAGCATTCAATATCAGATAGAACAGGACCAAGAACAATGACATCTACCACAGTCTGTACACAGGCCAAGTAACATATTCACAATACACACTGTCAGCAATCACCATAAGTACACAGACCTTACTACTGTACACACTACAACAGAATGTCCAGGTTTTGTCCTCAAATATGAGGCCTACTATACATAACATGTCTATCACTCTGAAATCTCACTGGCTTGTTACCAGGTATGATGCCAGTAAGTAATGATGTACTGTACATATGCACCTCTTACTGCATGACATATGGACAAAGGGAGACAGACTTGGAGGACAGAGGCACAAACACATGCAGATCCTGACATATTGCTGTGATAATCTGAGAAATTTCCTGGTGTAACAGGGTTTGTTGTGACATATCTCTTCTGAGGGACATGAAGTCAGTAACTCACATGGATGTCACCATGTACTGACTGCAATCATCAGAGTATGCTACTGCATATCTAAAGATAGGAAATGTGTGAGTAACACAACACATGTAAGACTCCAAACTCTGTACAGTTCCCAGATAGCCCTACATGTGACAGTTTCCTCAACCACATAACACTGTCATGCCAGACTTTAAATTATGTAGAACAGCCATATCCACACAAACTCTGTTAAACCAACATTACTTCAAATGTAGAACAGCAATACTTACATTCTGTCCCCATGTCTGGAACATCCCCCTCCTGTTTGTTGGCCTGTCTCCACAGTGTATGTTGTAAGAGGTATTTCCAACTACCCTCTGTGTTGTCAAACATCCACATGAAGTCCTGCTTCCAGTGAAGGAAATGGGCCAACACCCACATGAAGTGCGTAGTTACAGGAGTGTGTTTCCATGCAATTGGCTATAGGAATGCTACCACAGCTGTTCCACATGCAATTAGCAAGTGGGGGACTGCAATTCATGCACAGGCCATCAGCTGATCATGAGCATTCCTTATAAAACTCAAGCTGCTGCCTATGCAAAACAGATGTACTTTCCCACATCCACCAGACAGAGAGCGAGAGAGAGAGAGGGAGACAGAGACAGTGACAAAATAAGAAAGGAAGGGTGTAAGATAGCAAGAGCCAAGTGTGTTTGTGTATGATTAGTGGGTGGAGAGTGGTATCTGGGTATTATAACAGTTGCCTATATTGTTTACTACTCCATACTGTCAAATAGTAATTGCACATGGCTGTACATATTTATGGCTGAGGATTGTCTACAACAACCTCTACAGTGTTTGAAAACTCTTGGCCTTGTAATGTGGACAATGGGACATATAGGTCCTCAATATAATGATGTAGCAACACCCAAACTACAATGGATCCTACCAGTACACACTCACCATAACAGGATACTGATGACACACGCACACACACTTACCAGTACCGAGTTTTAAACCCCTACCTGACTATGTATTGCTATTACAGTGTTATGCAGTGATTGCACATGCCACAGAGCTTGCATGTTGGAGAGTTATCCAAAGATATCTTTGAAGGTGAGTGACATCAGCAGCAATGCTAAAGAAGGGGTAAGGGAAGTGTAGTACATGTGAATCTCCACAAAAGCAGGTGTCAATGGAGACAAACGCACACAGACACACAAACACACACACACACACACACACACACACACACACACACACACACACACACACACACACACTTTGTCAGGGAAACACACACATCATCACAGTTGGCAGGATCAAGATTAGAACCCCTACCTAACTAGTTTGCTACATTACAGTATTACAAGTTATCATAAGTACCACAGACCTTATATAGCTGATACATAGCCAAAGAGTTATGTCAAGGTGAATGACAGCAGCAGGCGTGCTAAAGTAGGCCAATGGGAGGTGTAGTGATTGTGAATGGCTTCAAAGTCATTGATCTCCACACAGACACACACACACACACACACACACACACACGCACACATACATGCACAGACACACATGCATAGACACACACACACACACACACACACACACACACACACACACACACACACACACTTGCCAGTACTGAGATGCATAGGTTCATTACTTCGCAGGGGTGTAGTAGGTGGATGGGCCTGACAGCTGTACAAGGCTAGGCAAAGGGAATACCTTGGCATCAGGCCACATGACAATGGTCTCCGGTGTGGCTCAGGGGTGTAGTCCCTGGAGTGGTCCCCACTGGTGGGTATTGCATTCACCATCCACTCATCTGGGTTACTATTGTGGGTGGCCAGTGATGTGCACTGCTTCCCATGTATGTGAGCTATATTCCATAACATGGACAGTATCTGGGTTGTGCACATGTCCCACACACATGTTCTTTGACATGTGGCTGTGTACTTGAGGTCTCTGGGGCATGTTGTGTGTACAGATTGTTATCTTCTGATGTACCATTTCTGACCTCATTTGGGGAGACCAGGCTATGGAACTGAGGTCATGCTTGCACAAACATTGACAGCATGATATAGGTATTCAGTGGAGTTAGTGGCATCTGTCCATGCAGAGCATGTGTATAAGGCATGGTATTCCTTTTGTGGATCCAGTGGGGAACATAGCAAAAGGACCACTGTAAGCATTTATTTGCCTATTGTAGGGATGGAATAGGGTGCCATGTACTTTTACTTGCTGGATAACAAACACTCAGTCAGGAGATGTTACACATCACAGTACTTTCTGATGTCAGCGGTAGTGTTGTGGTTAACAGGCATGTAGTCACTGCAATCACACCGTGGTTACTATCTTTGGGCAGTATGCAGGGAACTACCAATATAGTGGTTGTTGCCTAGCCAAGTGTGTTTGTGTATGAGACATGGGTGGAAAGTGTTCTCTGAGTAATACAAGCATTGCCTGTATTGTTCACCGATCCATAATGTCACATGTAAAGCTATGGATTGTCTACACCAGCCTCTCTGCTGTTTGACATCTGTTGTCCTCATAAGGTGGACATTGTGACATATAATAGGTCCTCAATATAATAATTTAGCAAAATCCACCCCCACAATGCATCCTGCCATTACACAATCACTGCAACCTTCCCACAGCATACTGATGACAGACACACACTTGCCAGTACTGAGATTCAACCCCCCTTACCAAGCTATGTATTGCTACTACAGTGTACCGTATTTAACGAATGCATCACAGAGCTTATTGGATGGATGTTGTCCCAAGGTACTTGGGTGATGTAGTGGGTGAGAGATACCAAAAATAATTTTACCCTAATGACACATTTACATTTGCTGGGGTGAGCTTCAGACCTCTATCTAACAATCTTTATGGCCCATTGTGTTACGCATTTACCACATACACCACTGACGTAACATGGTTTAGGCTTGGCAACAGGTACTTGTAAGGTGGATGATATCTGAAGGACTGCTAAATTCAGGCTCTGAGATGTGTACTGGCTGTAAATGGGTCCAAAATCTTTGAGGTACACGTACAAACATTTGCCAGAGATGAGATTCAAACCCATAGCTGTGTAGTTACTACTACTACATTGTTCCGCATTTATGGCACACACCACGAAGCTTACAGGGCTAGCCCTTGTCCAAAGGGGTATTTCAAGGTGACTGACATTAGCAGGCTTGCTAAAGTAGGGCAATGGGAGGTGCAGTGACTGTGAATGGCCTCAAAATCATTAATCTCTACACACACACACACACACACACACACACACACACACACACACACACACACACACACACACACAGTTGCCATGTTTGGGATTAAAACTCCTACCTGACTCGTATGTTACACTATAGCATTACGCAGTTATCGCACATACCACAGAGATTATGGAGTTGAAAATTGGCCAGAGGGTTATTTCAAGGTGACTGACATCAGCATGATTGCTGACATGGGCTATGGGAAGTGCAGTGTGTGTGAATGGGCCATAAACCATTCCTCTGGAAACACACACACAACACTCAGTCACACACAACTTTACATTTGACAGGACTGGGTATACAAATGCTAGATGAATACTGATTAGTACTATCTTGTTACACAGTTATCACAAGCACCACAGAAACTATTGGGCTGAGGGCTACCAAAAGCAAATGTGTACAGTGATTGACATCAGCACGTCATGTGATATTGGCCAATTAGATGTGTGGTTTGTGGGACAGGCTTCATGATGGAAATCTCTCTGTCTCTCTCTTCTCCACATCTCTGTGTGTGTATGTTTGACATATTATAGTGTGTTGGCCTTGGATATCTGTGAGTATTCCTATCCAGTGTGTGTGCAAACCATGAATGGTGTGCAATGTGGTGTGCGTGCACAGACATCTGCGACTGACAGATATGTATAGTCCACTGTTGTTGTCATACATGGGCTTCATTTCTCTAAGTGTAGGAGCATGCCCAGTATAACCTTCTGTATTGAGTGTGTGAATCCTCCAGTGCAGGATTTTTTGTTCTACACCTACAGCTAGCAACCTGTTTCTGCAGGATCTGTGTAATTGGTCCAGCACCTTGGTACTGTGGTGGATGAGGATCCCCTGCTTGTACATCTGTTGACATAACAGAATGGCCATATCCTGCTGTGGCCATACCTCTCAGCTGTACAGATTCACCCAGAGGCAGGGCTCATATATCTGGTCAGTTCCCCTTCACATTGTGGTTTATGAGCGGGTTTGCAGCCACACATTACTGGGTTTGCAGGTAGTGGTAGTATGGGCACACATCAGAGTTTCAGACTTCACACACTCCATGATGTCCATGCTTCTACACCCCCCACTCTGTTATTCTGTCATCTTCCTAACATTATGCAAGTGATATCTGGGAAGTATCCCTATAGTTGTCTCTTTATCCCAGCATTATTTAGGGGTTGGTCCACAGTTCATGCAGTAGGACATGGTGGGCATGCTACTGGGATTTGTCGACATGGCCTTGCATTTGTGTTCTGTGGGCTGTGTTATGTTGTTGTTTGGGACCCCATGAGACAACATACATTGGCAGTATGGGTGAGGCACAGGCCTTTGACAGAGGACTGTAGGGCATTTGGTAGTGATGCAGGCCAACTGTAGCAGGCCACTGCATTCTGTCACTCCTACAGTCCCAGGCTGTGAGCCACTGGATTCCCCTGGGTGACAGGGTAAGTGTGGGAGGTGTTAATGGCAATAGCTCCTGTCCATATTAATCCATTGGTCTGGATGCTGGCAGGGTGCTGTTTACAGCTAGGAGTAGGGACACACCTGCATAGGACACCTCTTCAGCATGCTGTATTCTGTGGGTATTCCCATACAGAAGTGGGGGTCATGCTGTACTCATTCCCAGCAGCAGGGACATGACCTGTGATAAACCTGTGGATGATGGTGGGGTGATTTGAGTGCATGTGTGATATGGAGGCTTCTTGCAGCTGACTCACAGATATACATGGGACAGTCCCCTTATGCTGCCTTTTCCGGGGACATAGGCATTCTCTCATTACTTCATAACTGTGCCTTTTGTGATCTGCCAGTGATTGGCCAGACTGCATCAGTATTCCATACTACACAGACAACTAATGTGCTGCTAACCTGTATATACAATTCCAAAGATGTGTGCAGTTGACAGTTACATTTTATGTACACTGTCTAGGGTGCTTCTACCTGTGTACTGTGTGTATGTCTGTGCCCACATTCATGGCATGTCCATCTTTCAGATGGTGACAGATATTGACATCTGAACAATGAGAATGGATGACTGCTGAATTGGGTCTTGCTGGGATGCATTGTGGTTGGCACTGCAGTTGTCAGAAAATGATCCTGTCATCAACAGTCGTGGCCATAGGCCACCGGGACACAACCCTTCATGCCTACATGCTGACCACTTTCAATACAATGTACAATACACAACAACCTAATACACAGAGCCCTGCATATTGTACACACGCAACAATCTGTCCTGTAAATTGGGCCAGCTCAGGTAATCTGTGCTCCATTGTTATTATACCCACACATACATGTTACTACATTTCTACATAGAATTGTGGAGGTGGGGGCACACCTGACAACTGTAAACATTTGCTATGACTGTACTGGTATATCAGGTACTGTGCTGGCTTCCATTTCATTTTGTATTCTGACCTATCATGCAGACTAGTGGCATATCAGTAGAGTACAGATCTTAGGTTTCATTGACTTACATTTCAGTTTCAGACTTCATACCCTGCAGAACTAACGTACAATTGCCTGACCTGTTGTAGCCTGTCTGTGTAGGTCTGGAGGGGGGGCTGTTATCCATTGCCATTAATTGTAGGCCTTAGCACAACCTTTCTTTATGGTCATCTACACCTGTCCTGCTGGCTGAGGCTGTTGTTGGGTAAGTGAACCTCACTGACATGCATGTGTGTGTCCTATGGACACACATTTGGGCCACCACATGTACTGCAGTGGGATTTGTCACCTTGTTTAGTACTGCCTACTTTGTTGACACCAGTATTTGTTATGGATTCCATGCTACCCATATAGGTGTCCACTATCTGCTGCCATCCAATTCAGCAACCTGATTCCCTTGCATGCTCACATCCATACCATAGCTATGACTAGCAGAACATACTACTCCATTCAGCAATTGATAGGAAAAGTGAGTTACTTGTGGCTATGCCAGTATTGAGGATGGTGCTGGAGGGCTGACTATGTCAGATGCACATAGTACAGTCCCTATACATGGTAAAGCACATGTAGTGTCATGTTTGGCATCCCTTTTACTGCATGTGCAAGTCAGAGAGAGGTGTCATTTCTTCGGTTCCTACCATGTCAGTGCATGTGCTATGCGTTCCTCTTTGCCAAAGCCTGGGCATACTGGGCACGCCTCCTTCTGCCTACATGGGAGGCTCAGGTTGTTCCTTCTCTGAGTCACTCTGTGCCTGTGCTGGCCTTGGCAATGGTGGGGGGCTGTGTGACCCTGCCCTGTGCTGTTCCTGCTGCAGCTGTTTCCACAGGATCATATTGTCTAGCATGGCACATACAATGAAAATTTGGGTACATGTACCTGGAGAGCACTGGAAGGCTCCTCCGGATATGTCCAGGCACCGGAACCTTGACTTGAGCATCCCAAACACACGCTCTCTTTAGATTCTCGTTTGTGCGTGTGCCTCATTATGGAGTGCTTGTTCAGGTGTGTGTGCATTTCTGATGGGTGTCATCAGCCACGGCTCCAGTGCTTAACCAGCAT
This sequence comes from Protopterus annectens, assembly GCF_019279795.1. Classification (NCBI taxonomy): domain Eukaryota; kingdom Metazoa; phylum Chordata; order Ceratodontiformes; family Protopteridae; genus Protopterus; species Protopterus annectens. The sequence goes on from NC_056733.1 coordinate 1,743,440,548, forward strand.
CCCCCCACTAGGTGGCCACATGGGATGTCCCCACTGGCAAATCTCTGATACAGCTGTGTCATATGCCAGACGTGGGAGTCTTGATAGCTTGCAGGGCTGCCAGCAGACACATTCATTATAATGCCCTGGGCATCGCACGCGACCTGGCAGTTGATGGAGGGGAAGCCCTTGCTGTTTATGTAGACCCTACCCCCTCACCAGTTGGTGCTTTGATGTGTATGTACATGCAGTCTATAGCACCCACTACCTCATGGTATTCTGCTGTTTAGTGGAAGAGATGCATATTGCTGGTCAACGCCTCATGAGTGTTGAGGAAATATATGTGCTCACTGGCATGTGCTGACATGGCATCCAGGAACTGGTGGAGTACCGTGAATGCTGATGCCTGTATTTATCAGTATGAAGACTGGAAGTGGTAGAGCATCAGCAGCAAACTTTAGGTGCTTGGGAGGATTATCTGGTGCAAGAATGATAGGTTTAAGTTGTATTAGTTTTTTGATAGCTGAAGTGGGAACTGGTTTAAGAGACAGCATATTATTAGTATCATTGTTAGACGTTTTTTAAGGTTATAGCAGAGGCTGAGTTATGAAAGAGAGAGGTTACTGTATGCATAAAATTCTCATTGAATTTGGTAGCTATATATTCTGTGTTGTTATCTAGGAGGAAAGTGGTTGGATGGTATGGCCTGGATACAGAAGTTTATTGATGGTTAACCAGAATTGTTTGGGATTTTGTTGGTTAATGCTTTGGTAGTTTATCTGATAGTTTTTCTTATCTTGTTCAATTTTTTTGTTTTGTTAACTTCATGAGTCTTTTAAAAATGAGGATGTCTGAGTTGGAGTAGATTTTTTTTTCAAGTCTTTCAAAGCTTTGTCACATTCTTTCATTAATTGTTTGGCTTGTTTTGATAGCCAGGCGGCAGGGTTAACTTTGATCCATTTGGATCTGATAGGGGCATGAGTATCTAAAGCATCAAGGAAAGCAGTGTTGAACAGTGAAATAGTTTCATTTAGTGGAATGGTTTGTAGATGTCTACAGTCAAATAGCTTTAAGTTTCAGATGATTTTTTTTCTTTTATTAAGGTTGTATAAGTTACAGGTTTGCTTATAATTGTGTTGTTTTTGTTTGTTGGTATGGTCTCTTATTATGAAGGTAGGTAGATGATCCCTGGAGGTGTCAGGGAGGTACTCGCTATAGGTAATTATATTTGGTGAGTTTGGTAGAATCCAGTCAATTGTAGTGTTCCTGTTGCTGCTTTTGTTGTCGTGGGTGGGGTTGAGACCATACAAGTTTAGTACAGTGTTTTTATGATAAAGTTTTCTATTGATTGCTAGTCTATGTTAAGGTCTCCCAATATGATTGTTTCATATGGGATATTAGTTGTGACCCAGTAGAAGAATTCTTCTGCTATATCAATATTATTTCTGGGGGGTACGTATATAGCTATAATACATATGAGTTTGTATATTAAAATTTCTGCCTTGCCTAATGGTGGAGGGGAATGAGGATACTTAGTTTGTTTTGACAGATTATAGCCACTCTGTCCCCTTGTCTCTTATTTCTGTCTGATCTTATTATGTTATACCCCGCAGAAAGAATTTCCTAATTTTTACCTCTTTTTCAGCTAGGTTTCAGTGAGAATGTTGGTCTATCCATGCATGGCATTCTGGGATTTTGTTTCATATACTACATAAGTTAATACTGTAGACATGTAGCCCTACAGAGCAGTGACTGCAGTGGTGAGGTTTTAGGGTGGGAGTAGTTGATGATATCTTAGGGCCAGAGTTTGGTTGTATGTCTCTACAGAGTAATAGTATACGGTTAGTAGGGAAATATTTTTTTATTTTATATTTTTAGTTTCAAGCAGTATGTAGAATTTACAAATGATGATAACTGTGCCTCCCCTTTGTATATTGTTACCTGGGTTCTTTATTCCTGATACATAGCATGGGCAGCCCATGCATGGGTAAGCGCAGTTTGGTTTCAGTTTTACATGCATCAGTTTTATTATAGTGAATCTGTTTTGTTCTGGACTACTGTGCTCTGAAGCTATGTGCAAGCCACTGTCTATTTTACAGTGACATGGCATACTGTGCCCTCCCCCCACTCTGACATAATCATCCCTTGCTGCTGGCCCCTTCAGTGACTTCTCATCTGACTCAGACACCACTGCCTGGTGTGCTGGGGACTGCTGCTCCTGCAAGTGCTCACCCTACTGTAACTGCCCCCAAAGCATAATATTACGTAACACTGCACACAATGAAAATAATTTTGTACATTTGACAGGCTAATACTGCAGAGTACCACCAATGAATCTAGGCAGAAAATGCATACCCTCAACTCAAACAGATATGAATAATGTTTCTTGTTTGTAATTAGGTATGATAGTACCCCTGGTCTATTTCATTTTGTGGATTTTTGATAAGTATCATCAGCCAGGATCCCAGGGCATATTCTACATCAAAAACAAGATTCCACTGAGGATGTTACCCCTTGCAAATTTTTGATACAGGTTACAGGTATGCCATATGTGGGAGTCATGATAACTGCCCTGGTTGGCCTGCAAACACATTGTAGATGAAATCCTGTGCATCACAGACCAGCTGGCAGTTAATGGAGTGATACAGTTTGTAGTTAATATATACCTCCTTCCCAGGACACCAGGTGGGGCCTTTATTTCAATGTGGGTACAGTCTATGGCCCCCAGTACCTCATAGAAATGGGTTATATCAGCATAGTGTTTCCCTCATAGAAATGGGTTATATCAGCACAGTGTTTCCCTCCCTCCTTTGTGTTACATGGGAACCACTTGGCATTGAGAAAATGATGAAGTATTCTTCAGTCAGGTGCCAGAGATACCCCCACTGTGTCTCTAACAGGTGACTAAAAGATCTCTGTAGCTAATATATGTAAAGTCACATGTACCTTAGTATGCTGTGGGATAAGTACACTATTACTGCTATGGAGATGCATTGCACTGGCATTGATGTCATGGAATCCATGAAACATTAAGGGTGATGGATGACTTTGAGCTTGCAGGAGAGATGGCATGCACTGTTCTGCACAGTAGTGGCAATCAGAGTTTCTTACAGATAAACGTTTAGTATTGCAGTGAGAACCCTTAACATCATTTAGCAATTCGCTTAGTATGAATGTGGACGTTCATGTGAATTCAGTTATGCTGTGTGCACAACTCCAAGATGTGACTTTTATGCATTTATGAATCACTCTGCCATCTTGTTTTACCTTATTTACATACATCAAGTCACTCATTTTAATAATGTTGCTCATTACCATGTAATTATATGGCCATTAGCATATAATATTCCCGATCCTGCTGCTTGGTATTCCCCACTAGCAGTATGTGTACCTCTGAATTGCGTATACCCTGCTCATGGTCACTTGTCATGCAAATTTGTACACAACAATGCAGAAAAGTTTTCTGAAGTCTCCATTTTGAATTGTCAGGATTCATGATGCTGAGCCCGACAAGCTGACAAAAAGACTGAAAATGTAAAAGAAGTATGAATATTGACAATTGCTCTTCTCCTTTAAGCTTGTATTTGTTTATTTTTTTGTAGGGGTTGCACTCCTGCATCCCTGATGTTGTGAACAAGCCCAGCACACTGCCCAAGTCATAAAAAACAATTTAGAGGTTGCCATAGCTCAGAAAAGCGGGAATATTCCAACAAATGGTAGTCTTGGACTTAGTATATATGTCTAGATTTCCAGCCATTAGGTCTCCTCATTATGGAACCATGCATTTCAAGTCTCAGTATTTCAAATGGCTACCTTTTTGAAAGCTGGTCAATAATCAGAAGTCAAACTTCGAAGAAATTCAGGTGAAAATGTTGTTAAATGTACTCAGTTCTAATAAAACACAGAATGGTCTGTTTAAAAATACAATATGCTGTAATATGCAACAACTTCTGTTTGCTTCACTTCTCAACTCAGTTATTCTAAAGTGAATGTCAGACATTGAAGACAACCATGTCTTTCAGGGCTTGACCAAATATCCATTCTTGTAGCGTACTAATCCTGCTATGTGGAACACATCCATTTAGATGAATTTATCTCTAGCGTTAGAGAGTAAGTAAAGTAATAGTTATATCCTGCTGCTCTGGCTCCTCATATTTCCTGATATTAGTTGATGTTTTAATGCAATTTAGTTATATTTAAATGGTGAATTCAGGAACATTTATGAGATGTAGCAAAACATTTCAGTGAGGTACACAAATTGAGAGAATGCTGTGAGTTTTAATGCAGAATGTCTGTCTTAAAATGTACAGTAAAATGCATAAACGGACATAAAAATATTTGTAAAACTTTTGAAAGCAGAAGTTACAATTTAATATGACATATAGTAACTAAACAGTTTAAATGGTGGTATGCCTTAAATGTTATGGGTATAATTAATAAGAATGGGGCATGTAAAAGTCTGAGGGCATTAAAATTATATAGACCTTTTACCTTAGCTGCCACCGAGAAAACATTAAGCAAGGTTGCTTCTAATATCAGGAATGCTTTATCACAAACTGTGCAAAATAGTCCCCACTTTTTAATATTTTACAGACTGCTAGAGTCTCACCTTGAGAACAGATACAAGTGCAGTTGCCCTGTGGATCCCAGTTAAGCCACATCTGCAAATATTCCATTTTATATGTGTAGATTTTTACAGGATTGTTTGTGGCTTTTTTGTTTGAGACTCAAGAGCTCATGCTGTGACAACTGATACAATTTTGGACATCTATAAACATTTGTTTTATTAAGTTACATATTGGGAATAATTGTAATCATTATCATCTTCATGCTCTTTTTTCAGCACTATCATCATCACCATCATCATCATCACAAATTCTTCTTTTTGTTCTGACACTCATTGGATGTATTTTTTATTGTTCATATTTGTTATGCAGTTTATACTTGTTCATGAGCTAATAACAGTGTATGTATATATCTAGCTCACCAATCCATATATATATTACTTGTTCTTGTTTATGACCATACTGCTCTGTGTTTGTTTTTGCCATTTGGTCTGGGCTGTGACCAAAAATGGTTGAGTGTTTAGGACCAGTTCATTTGCCTGATTAACAAAGGAAATAAATAGATGGTAATTTTGGTGTATACTTTTATCCTGCAAGGTAGATTTACTCAGTTGTGGGACTAGATTCATGCATGGTTTGCTTAATAAAATGACATTTAACAAAAGCTACAGTGTTGGATGTCCTTGGAATGTTAATTACTGTAGGTGGAATAGTGTTCCACAAATAAAACAACTGGCAGAGAAACCAAAAGATGGAATAAGCAAAGCTTCAAAGAAATAGCGTAACCAATAGATTTTAATATCTGCTTTCGTCCTGGGACTTCATCAGAATAATTAAAACTTAAAAATTCACATTTAAATACAATATAGCAAATTAGTCACAATAACTGATTGGTCGAACAATTAAACAATTAAAAACATTGTTAATAGAAAAATGTTGAAGAACTGATGTGTGAATTAAAAACATTAGTATATGTTTTATACAAAAAAACTAGAAATAGATATTTTGTCTTTGTCAATATTGTACAAATCATTTTTTAAAAAACATTTGATGTTAACTGCATCATTCAACCCAGGATTTTTGTCAGCATGTAATTTAATCTGCCAACTAGCTTCTCTCTGTTCAACTAACTTTTTAAAATCACCCCCTCTCAAATCAGAATGAACTTTTGAGAGGGGGTGATTTTAAAAAGTTAGTTAGTTAGTTAGTTGCTATATTGTATTTAAATGTGAATTTTTAAGTTTTAATTATTCTGATGAAGTCCCAGGACGAAAGCGGATATTAAAATCTATTGGTTACGCTATTTCTTTGAAGCTTTGCTTATTCCATCTTTTGGTTTCTCTGCCAGTTGTTTTATTTGTGGCTACGTTCGTTTTTGGTTTTTACTTAGGAATAGTGTTCCAGGCAAGTGTGCCACAATTCATGGACGATTACATTTGCTGTGTCAAGTAAGGCAATTTAGTATGCTTATGCTGCTTGAAATTGCTTCTTCACCAATACACAGACATTATGAAGTGTGTATGTGTGTGTGTGTGTGTGTGTGTGTGTGTGTGTGTGTGTGTGTGTGTGTGTGTGTGTGTGTGTGTGTGTGTTTGCTTCTTCACCAATGCACAGACATTATGAAGTGTGTGTGTTTGCTTCTTCACCAATGCACAGATGTTATGAAGTGTTTGTGTAAGTGTTTGTAAGAGAGAGGTAGGTGTGTGTGTGTGTGTGTGTGTGTGTGTGTGTGTGTGTGTGTGTTTGTGTGTGTATGTGTGTGTATGTATATGTAAGTAAGAGGGGGATAGGAGTGTGTGTAAGGGGGGTCATACCTCACAATTATCCAGATTTTTGCCTCATATTTTCAGTTTGTTTCTCATAAAATTGTGTTTTTTTCTGGCAAATCATTGAGGACTGAAGTCAGAAAATAATGGCAGACATTTGAGTTTTAGACTTCATATCCTCAGAAAATGCATACTTATGCAAACCTTGTTCTATCCACTTTCTAAGAAGGTAGGAGAATGTATGTGTGTGTGCTGTACCTTTCAACTGTACAGATTTTCACAGAATGTCTAGATTTTTGCCTTATATTTTGGGTCTGTTCCTCATAAAAATTCTGTTTTGACAAATCACTGGGATGAGCTAAGGATTAAAGTTACTAAATACTGACATACATTTGAGTATTGGACTTCATATCCTTTAGAAAAATGCATTCTAACACACATCATGTTATTCTAGCAACTTTCTAAATGTGTCCCTAGTTTTGGGCCTTTGTCCCCAACATTATAACAGGTTTTGTCCAGTGCTAAGAGATTGAGATGTATTTTGTGTGTGTGTGTGTGTGTGTGTGTGTGTGTGTGTGTGTGTGTGTGTGTGTGTGTGCTGTCCAGGTTTTTGCAGAATGTCCAGATTTCTGCCCCATATTCCTCCTAAAAAGGATTGAAGTTGCTAAATATTAACAGACATTTGAATTTTTGATTTCATACCGTTTAGAAAACTGCATACTAACACAAATCTTGTTATTCTAGTAATTTTCTAAATTCATGAGAACAATATTTATAATCTGTCCCTATTTATTTTAGGCTTTGTCCAGATTTCTTACACTAAGAGGTTGAGGTGTTTGTGCATGTGAGAGAGAGAGAGTGAAATGCCCTAGTTAGAGTTAGCAGTTGGAATTTATTTTCAAGTGCATTTTCAAGGAATTGTGAGCTTCAAGGGAAGATAAACTTACTGTTGCTCATGCTAAGTCTGCTTAAAATGTGCAACTGTTTTGTTTAGCAAATGCTATCACTATTGTGGTACAGAATTTTAAAGCAGTGTTAGTAGCACAGCAGGTAGCATACTTGTATCTTGCTGTAGAGGCTGTAGGTTCTACTCCCACATCATGTAGATTTGTATTTTAAGGGGGTGGGGTGCTGCAGTTCTGAGGATGTCCTCCTTTGGATGAGATGCCTAGTAATTATGAACCTGTTTTTTAACGTACGGTGTGCAATTTATTCTTTGAGGGCAGCAGGCACTGAATTTTTAGATGAAACAATAAAATATAAAGTTGTTTTCTAGCAACAACCTCTTCATCAGTTTCAGATATATTTAATGTGGAATTATTCAGATGACTTTTACTTCTGCAGAGATTGTGCATATCGACTGATATTGGTGGATTGTAATGACAGAAGTTTGAGTGGCCTTTTATGGTTGAAATGTTCTGAATTGGGCAGTTTGTCATTATTGGTTTGTATGTTTTGTTTCATTGCTTACTGGAAAAATGTTCAAAACTATAAATTTAAAACACGCTCTAGCAAGTGATGCTGTATTATACAAGGGATATAATTCAATTATATAATTAATGTAGTTAGGAAGGTGAATCAAAGAACTTTTGTATGAGCCTAAAAATGTGTGCAAGGGGCCTATGGTTCGAAAACAGTCCACCAAAGGTAAACTTAACCTGCCACTGACCAGATGTATTTTCTTTTAATGTGGGTTTCAGTGCTGTTTCAGTGAATGTGAGTTTCAAAGGTAGAGACGTTTTAATGCTGTCTGTTTTCATTGTAAGACTTGCTTTGTTTAGCGAATGTCCTTCAGAATTTGTGCTATAAACTTTGAAATAAAAGCTGTAAATTAAATCCAAATATCTGTAATTATTGTAGAAGTAAGGCATAAAATAGTATGTACACTGAGAGTTTTGAATAGTGTTTATGGCAGCTGGGGAGAAATAGCCAAGTAATGGGACACTGGAATGGATGCGTTGGGGGGGGGGGGCTGCATATGTGTGTGTGTGTGTGTGTGTGTGTGTGGGGGGGGCTCTGGGATTGCACCCCTGCAAAAAATCCTGCGAGCTCCCCTGGTTCCAGGTTTTAGAAGCATAGAAGAAAAAGCCTTATTGGTCTGAACCAAATGATGAATGAGCTAGCACTGAAATATTTGAAGTGCAGGGGACAGGTGGCCATATGGAAGCAGTGTATTAAAAGCGGGGCAGTGACCTGGATAAGGCAGTTGTACATATTGCAAGGATAAAGTTCGATAGATAGAGAAGCATTTTTTCCAGCGTCAACAGTGATAAAGCTTATTTTTTATTTGACTTCTGGGAGTGTAGAGGGAGGCCATATTCTAGGATAAAGATTATCTTTACCTAATGCGTAACTGGTTTCACTTGTGAGAGTGGGAGAAATGCTAATAGCATACCTGAAATTTTTCTTTTGACACACTCTATATGCTGTTCAAATAAGATGAAGGTTTCCAGAAATCCATCAAAATGTATTGCCAGATACTGACAAATACTGCCAGATGTGTTTAGGCTTCTGTGTCATTTTTGGGTATGATTAAGTTCAGCTGTTGTTAGTGATCGTGAAACAAATCCATTGACTTTATACACTACCCAAGAATGTATGCTTTTTAAGATGAAGCACCTTATACCAGTCAAACAGACACATAAGAATGCAGTGTAGTCACTTTCTTGACTGTAATGAAGGACTATTCACAGCTGTCCCTCCATTTCCAGGTAGACCTACTCTGCAGCACTGTGTATTTAGAGGATAAAGAATCATTAATAATTTATAAGAAAATCAATTGTTTCTCCTTACCATTCCCAGGTATGACTTCAGCAGCAATATATTCTAAAATGCATAGGTACCTTTAGCACAGAGTCCAACTTATCCAGTGACTTATGTAGTGCATCCTTGATAATCATGTGCCCACAACAGGATATGCCCCTTTTACTTGTCTAGGATTTTATGTTTTTTTATATTAAGTGATCTTCTTTATCTTGGCCTGTTACTGGAATATCATTGAAGGTAACTCTGCATATTAAACATTTACCAGAGTAATTGACCCAGTGCCTTTTAGCATATGGCTGACATAGTTTCCACTCTGAACACAGGATGGTTGCATTGCATGCATTTATGATGAGTCACTGGTTACACTTACTGCATAACCAGACTTAACAGAACCATCCTCTGTAAGCAACTTTTAGCGATTGAAAAGGGAAGCATTTTCTTTTTTGTAGTTGGACAAGTCTCCTGCTCGCTTCCATACTATCTATCTGTCTATATAGACATAACTTAGTATCAAGGAAATGTAGTTTTCACTATACAATATGCATACACCTATTCCATAGTCACATAGTGGTTGGAAAATTGTAATCTGGGATTTTCTGAAAGTAGATTGCAAAGAACCTTTCCTGCTCACTTTACAGTCACAGTGTCATCAAGTAGCAGTTGAACTCTCCATGAGAGCAGCTCTTATTTGTAGTAACAGTCAAGAATACTGCCCAGAAAAGTCTTCCTTTTCCATTTGCAGGTAAACATGTGCTAGGTTAAGTTTTGTGAAACAAAAATGTTCCCTTTCCATGGTGATTGACACTTCCCAAGTTTGCAGAATGGAATTTATGGCAACTGTAATATTTTCATCAATGCATTTTTCGTTATTGCAATCACTACAGACATAATTTGCTTCTGAATCAATCAGTCCTATTTTTTTATAATATTCCTGCACTTTTCAAATTGTGCAATTCTGTTGGAACCTTATTTCTGTATTTATTTATTTGCCTGTGCAGTGGCAGTTTCAGGAGGAAGACAAGAATGAAAAATATTTCACCACACCTTTCAAGTCCAAAGCCATATGAGAATACCCACACACAAAAAAACAGAAATGTTAAATCTTATCTGCTTACCTGAGTAGCTAAAGTAATAACCAGGAACTTCAAGAAGGAGGCAATTAATTGGAATAAATATGAAATACAATGATTTCTGGAGAATGACTCCATAAATGAGGAAGAGTTTTTTTTCTTGTTTTTTTTTAACAATTAAATTACTAGGGGTGGATTTGAAATTGACTGCAGTCTTCAGGGTAAAACAGGTAACAAAAAAGTTTGAATCCCTGGGACGAAATGGTGGATTTGAATACCAAATATGTTGAATGAAATAAGTATTCTTAGGAATATGTCATATTATTGTGTGGGCATATTTGCCTGAGTGTTTGTAGGGTTAAGAGGACACTTCCTACAGTACAGCCTTTGAGAACAAAAGCAAGACATTTGCAAGATGAGGAGACTTCCTACAGTAAAGCCTTTGAAGACAATGCCAGGTCATTTGCAAAAAATTCCATAACAAAAGCCACCAACAGCATTTGACAACACATAAAAATAAAATGATTTTACAAAGCATAATGCTTTCTAAGTTACAGGTAACGTAGACAAGACTATGTCTGCAGTGTTGTAGCAGGAACATGGGCATAGGCTGACATATGCAGTAAACACATTGCTATGCACATCTTTAAAAAATATATATTTTGTGCATGAGATGTGCTAGAATTTAAATGAGTTTAAATAGCATAGTTATCATTGTTTATAGCTATATATTTGCTCAATGGCATTTTTTAAGAATGCTTTGTTGGCTATTTTTTTATTAAGACTGTCATTACAGAGTATATATGTTTTTATTTTACAAAAGTGGAAAGGTGTCTTGTCAGGGGTTGGGGGCTATGCCTCTGAGCAGCAGCACTAGGTGAATTCACAGAAGCAAAACATGGAATTCTAAAATGATGTCCTATGTATCCTGCACAAGTTCTGTTATTGTTGGAAGCACCAGAAAAGAAAAATAAATAAAGCTGTTTTTCTGTTTTCAGAAAAAAAACATAGTTTAGGTCTGCTATAACATAGAAAAACAAGTTATACCAAACAACATTCAAGGATGACAACAACATATTAAAATCTTGGCAGATAAATTAACAAAAGTGAAAAATAATAAAACCCACTGGAAAATGATATTGTGGGCATTAACTTAACATGTGCAGCTCTCTTTTCAGTTAGGATAAGTGTTGAAGTGTTCTTTTGTTAGCTGGTTGATAAAAATATGTTTAAGACACTAAAGGGCTAAGCTGAGAGCTATGTTTGCATGTCCATTTAATCGGGTCTCTACCACATCGTTGAATCACTAATAAGTGAACGCTTCTTCGATGAACACTTATTCAGCAGACCAACTAATCATCGAACTAAGTTTTCAGCAAAAACTTTCCTAGGGCAAACTGACTGTAGTCCGCCCTGGCAACTGTAAAAAAAAAAAAAAAAAAAAAAAATTTAACACCTATGTGTGGTGGGGGGGGGCTGCACCCTAACTAAATACACCAACTCTGACATCACACTACACTGGTGAAAAGGGTAAATTCCAGATGGTGGCCAACCATCGTTTTGCCCTAGGAAACATTTCTCTGAAAACTGAAAACTTAGTTTAATGATTAGTATATTCACTGAATAGGTGTTTGACGAAGAAACATTTGCTTGTTAGTGATTCAACAATGTGATATAGACCCCATTTAATCTGGGCTCAATTCCCCTTTTTTCCCTGTCCTTATAAAATAGTAATTTCCTTGGCAGAAGCTAAATAGTAATTCAAAATATGTTCTGTCTTCCACTATTTTGTGCTTTCCATCTTATTAACTCAAACTGCCTTCCTGCCACAATCTGTTTTCCCAATGCAAGATGCATTACCTGCAAAATTTAAATGTGAACTAATTCTTCCAAGTGTGTATCCCCATTGGTAGGGGTGAGGGGGTGTATATTAATCTGTCTCTTCATTCCCCATTTTCTTCATCTGTTTGTTTCAGTTGCAGATCTACTTTCATATCATTTGAACCTACTGTTTTCATAAGCTAATTTATTGTATTCATATGCCAAATAAAAAAAATACTATTTCATGTATGAATTAAGAAGATTATCAAGGAACTTGACATAAGAAATGTTATAGGCAATGTGCATTTAGATTTAGAAGAGGGACAAGTTGGGGAATAATCGCAAGCCCTGTCTGGGTATAAAACAAGTGTAATCTACAGTATGCCAGTAGACATGGATCACCTATATGTGTCTGTGAGTTAGAGAAAGAAGAGCTCTGTCTGTTCTTTCTGTAGACACATGTAACAGCTATTCAGAGTATTCAGCCTACTAGAAGACTGTGGGTGTAGTGATTCTGTAGTCCTACTGAGGGAGTTCAACATTCATGTGGGTAATGGCAGAGGTATCTGGAAGGACATGTTTGAGACTAAAGGTTTGTCTGGTATGGACATAAGTGGTGTATATGTCTTCCCTGCTAGTCATAGTTTGTTCAAAATGCAAAATTAACATCTTGGCTGAACACAAGGCTGCTCATAAGTATACCTGAAACCAAAAGAGCCACAACATTTTGAGCCATTGGTCAATGATTGTCCTTGTAGTCCTGTCATTGGACTTAAGGGTATATCTTCTAGATACACATGCCAACAGAAGTGCTAGGCTGCCAAAAAATCATTTGATGGTGAGTTAGGTCAGTTAAGAAGGGCATCATCTGGGAATAAGCAGAAAACCCAAATGTGTAATGGGGGTGTTTTGGGAATAACTACCAGATGCTTCCACATGGAATTAATTCTACTCCCACCTCCAGGAGAGGTTCTGTTGTATACCAGGGAAGGTTAAGGACATGAGTTCTGAATGACCATTGTTCAAGACCTCAGTAAGTCAAGTGACCATGAAGAGCCATGGCCAAAAGACAGTTAGTGCTTGTAAAGGTGATAACCCTGGAATCCCTTGGTAGAAGTCATCAGTAAGGGAAGCCATCATGTAAAAGAAAGAGTACCTTTGTGCAGTGCTGGCAAGGATGTCTCCAGATGTAACTGATAAGTATTGAATATGCAGGAAAAGATTAGTGGTAGGAGTCACTGAGTATAATAGAAATGTGGTGAGACTACAGAGAATAACTTTGAGACAGACTTAAGGATGTTACAGAAAATTAATCTGCTATATCAGTTCATGTACCGTCTGTTCTAGTCTCATTTACTTCTTACTGTTTACCAATAAATACATGTGCTCGATGCATATAGCATAATAAAATAGCGTACTGTGGGAGAGGCCCCTGTATCCCTGATGAACCCACAACCCATCACCTCTAAATATACCGCCTCCAAAGTTGCACAGACTCAAAGACAACATGTCCAGAGATAACATTTGTTTATTTTAGGACTCAAATATGCAAATAAGCATTCAGCTGTGAGTAAATGAGCAGATTGCAGCTGGAACATCAATGCCAGTATTAGAACTTCAAACTGTCCACCTACTCATGAGGAGGCAGGATGTTGTTCAGATTGTTCTCAGCAAGGATGAAAATATGGTGACCTTGGCTGAAGATAACAAGTGGTCAAATGAGCACTCTGAGAACCTCTTGAACAAAGTGGACTTGTCCTTCCCCGAGAAACCTGTTCCAGAAAAAGCTGATAGGAATGAGTCTATTTCTGCAGATGAGGTCTGTCTGACAATTAAACACTTTCACAGTTTATCTATGTTAGATTGTATCACCACAGTACAAGTAACGCTTTATCATTTTTTTTTTAAATTAAGAGATGAAACAAACCCCCAATAAAAAGAGATGAAAAAACATTTTTTCAATGTCTTTTCCTGTGCACCCCTATGTGTACCTCACCCTTCACACCTCTTTACCTATATATACCAAGGCCATGTTTACACATTGTGGAGAAAAGCAAGAAATACACTGCAGCACACTGCTAGCTAACAAAATGAAAGTGCATGTTCTTTCAATGAGCAGCAAAGAAAGGCAACAGAAACATTCAGTGTACTCATCAGAATATAATAAAATCAACTTCCACTGGGGCAAAGCTGCAGGAGTCTATGAGATATAGTTGGAAATGCTGAAGTCCCCTGTCCCTGGATGTTGTTGGGATGTTAGGGTCAATGTTCCTTTTCGATGTTGCATGTATGGCATGCACAGTACCTCAAGACTGGCAAACTGGGGCAGTGTTCCCCATTTTCAAAAAGGGAGTAGAAGTTGTTTTAGGTATAAAAGTATAAACCAAACAGAAACTTTGCAATGTGGAGAGTGTGAAGTTCAGTCCTTGAAATATGTTATACACCTTGTTCACTAATAAAATTTGAACTTTAAAACACATACTACATAATAATAAAATAGTAGTTAGTCCACAGTTGAGTTAAAAATGGAATATCCTTTATTGAAACACACAAGCACCCAGTCCTAGTTGAGTGTAATGAAAAGCATTAAAGACATTCATTACTTTATATATAATAATATATAATCAGGTTATTTGGAGCAAGGGAGTGGTTACAGAGGGTGGTTCTGTTAAGAGCAATAAAAACATTAAATTCATTCCTTTAACCAAGTTCCCCTTCCCCCTTAACACCATAATGTAAACCGAGACTGTGATACCTTAGAACTGAAACTTAAAAGCTAGAGACAAACTAAAATATATAATATAAGAACAGTTTATTAAGGCTAACCTACTAATCCAAACTTTTAAGAAACCAACTCACTAACAACATGACTAACTAATTAACTAACAAAAAGATCTACCACTAGACATCTATCAAAATATCATGGAAGGGGTATTGTTCTTACTGATACCAGCAGCTATAACTAGAGGATAGAAGAAATGTTGAGTGACGCTATTATGAATCTTTAACTTTAGAAGAGATTAAGGCATCATACAACTGGTACACAGCCTTGACTGCAAGTTATGATGTTGGTTTGTTAACAGATAACTTGTTTGACTATCTACAGACACCTTCCCTACACTTGTCTAACTTCTTTGGAATCCCTAAGCCACATAAAAATAAAGAGAACCCTCTTTACAGGCCAGTGGTTGCAAGCGGGGGGGGGTCTCTGACCGAAGCTGCTGCCATCTACATGGATTTTTTGTTACAACCTCTGGCTGAGAATAGCATTTCACAAATAAAAGACTCTAATGATTTTTTAAGGAAAATAAAAAATGTCACAATTGATGCTGACAGCATTTTGAATCATTATATACTGTTCTAAACATTATTGTATTGAAACAGTATTTGATTCATATAAGAAAAATAACAATGGTACATCAGCGCAACATGAAAGAACATTTAAACCTTTAGATATGGTGCTTAGCTACATTTTTTTATGTTTTTGGAAATTGCTATAAACAAAAGAGTGGTATAGCCATGGGGGCAGCTAGCCAAGCCAACATAGCCCTAGGCAAGTAGGAGAAGGATTATCTTTTTAACAACAGAGAATACATGTACAATATCACAGTGTATTTTCACTTTATTGATGACATCTTTATTGTGGCAGAAAGGAAACAGTGCTAAATTAAAAGATTTTATCAACTACCTGAATCAAACCGCCAACTTCCTGCATTTTACCTCTTCCCACAGCCTCACCTTGGCAGTCTTCTTAGATATGCAGATTACTAAGGACTTGGACCAAGGTAAAATGGACAAAGATCTTTGCAGAAAACCTACCAGAGTAAACCTCCAGCTAAATAATAAGAGTCTCCATTCCACCAGGACAAAATATAACTTTGTTAAGTCCCAGGGCTACAGGTTGGCCAGGACCATCATGAAAATGGAACCCTACCTTAAGAATCGAAATGATCTTGAAAATTACTTTTTGGTGAGGGGATATGAAAGCAATATGTTAAGAAGCATTCTAGAACTTATATTTGAACTACAAAATACAAATTCACCAGCACCTAACAGTCCTTATAGGAGGGTTTTAAAGAAATCTATGGACAACAAATCTAAAGACAGTTGCATCTTGACTTTTGCTGTTGACTATTACAGCATCCATAATATTATTAGAGAGAATTGGGCCATAATTACTGAAAGCTTATATCTAATGGACATCCTTGGAGAAGCTCCTTCCTTTGTGTATAGGAAAGCCAGAGACATCAGGAGTTGGGCTGAAGGTAGACACAGACCATTGGATACGTGCACCAATAAGTGTGGAGCCAACTGTGTTTTTTGTCAGCTCATACAGGAGGGAGACATGTTTTTCTGCCCTTATTAAAGAAACTGATTAAAACCAACACAGGAGGTGACTGTAACTCAATGCAGGTGGTTTACATGGCAAGGTGCAATGACTGTGAAACATTTTATTTGGGGAAAATGCTCAACAGACTTAAAAGAAGGATTTCTGGCCATCTTTCTGAAATTAGAGCTAAGTGCAAGAATAATGCACTAGCTTGGCACCTGCAGCTTTAAAGACACACTGGCTTTAAATTTAAAATGATTGATAGTGTGGACCTTTTGGAACTGGAAGGAGATGTCCCTAATCTTTTGGAAAAAGGTGAACTACTGTAGCAGCTGAAACTGACCTCTTTTAAAAAAACTGGGGCTTAATTATTATTGCTCCATAAAAAGGATACTAGAATTCAGAAAACTGCCTCACTGCTTAAAAAACTATTAAAGGTCTGATATGGGACTGATTAATGCTGACATTACATGCTAATATTATAAATGCTAATATTGTTATAAACAAATATCAAACATTGTAAATATTTTACAGTGAAAATAACTGACATTGATACTGTTTTCTGATACTTTTATTCATTTACACTAAGTGCTTTCTTAGTTAGATGCCACACTTGAACAGATCCCCAGGGCCTTAATGCTGTATTTCTAACATTTTCACTATTTATTTCTAACATTTTTCACTGTATTTTCACCTTTGCAATTATAGCTATGGGTTTCAGCCTACTTAGGTGTTCATGTATACACATGTTCATCAATATGATATGTTCATAGATTCAAAGGTTCATAGGTTGGTACTAGGCTATCAGCCCTAGGGCCTATACAAGCCTAGCTATAACAATTCCCTGGCTATTTCTTCCCATGCTATTTACTTCCCTGAACTCCTGTCTAACTGGGTGACTGACATGATCCCCGGGGTGAATTTCCTTTCTCCCATCCAATCATCAAGGTTGCTTTTGAAGAGGGCCAAAGAGGCACTCTGCTTGACATGTATGGGCAGTCTATTCCAGAGTCAGGGGAGTCTCTGGGTCAGGAACTTATCCCTTCAGCATGTTTTGTTTATTGTGATGTCAAGGTTTAGATCCCTGGAGCGTGTGGCTCTGAGGGATTGGGATTTCTTTAAGTGTAGCATGTCCAACAGCTCTGGGTTTGACATGGCCTTGTATGTTAAGCAGAGATCGCCTCGGAGGAGACGATATGTGACAGAGTATAGCTGGAGTTTTTTAAGGCGGTCAGCATAGGGCATCTGCTTTAGGCCTGTGATTTTTTAGTGAGGTATTTCTGCGACCTTTCCAGTTGTTGCAGATGTCTTGAGAGGTACATACCAAATGGGGCATTGTATTTTATAATGGGTCTAATGAGGGATGAGTACAGTGGGACAATGTTTTTACATACAAACCTGATGAAGTATTTATTTGCTACGAAAGCAATCTTTGTTAAAAGTGTTTCAGTTTATAAGTTATTAAGATTTATTCTGAAAGATGTTTAGTGATAGATCTTTTTTTTAGTTGGTTAGTCATTTTGTTAGTACGTATGTTTCTTAATTAATAAAATTTGGATTAGTAGGTTAGCTTAAGCTGCATGAAGATTGGGGAAAGATGGGCGAAGGCTGCCAGCCTAGTCAAATAGAATTTGATACATAATTCTATCATTTGTATAAATAAATATAAAATACAGGCTTGTGTTGTTAAATGAAAGAAAACTGTAAAATGTGAACTTTAAGATTGTTGCAACATTGCCATCTTCTGTAAGGAAAATCATGCCAAGCATTTCAAATGTTCTTTGAAGTTACAAGTATCTAAAAAAGTGGTACCGAATCATCTGGCTGAGCACATTCTTTCTATTGTCTTAACTTAAGGAATAATTGTTAAAGTATACATGTGAAATGTCTTTTATTATTGTAGTTTCCTGAGCAGGTGTTAGCTTGCTAAATAATGCAGTTTGTGGTCTGGGAACTCCAGACTAAGTGTCAAGATGATGTAATGTGAATACTGGGAAAACCTAAGTGTCAAAATTATGTAATTTGGGAGGGCCTTAGCAGAGCTGTTTGTTAGTGTTTTAAAAACTGTTGTTCAGTGAGAGACTGAAAGCATTTGTCTTGGACCATCAACCCAGCACTGCTTATGCTCTATATGTCTATAAGTAGGATTATAGCACTGTGTTTTCTCTTAAGAATAGCTAAGGATTAGAAAGTTAGATTAAGTGTTTTTCTTTGACATCAGACCTGTCCTACTGTATTGTTTTAAGTTTCTGTGTGATCTCTGAACTCTTAGATATATCTGTGGTGTAGTAGTATTGTCTTGTGTTTTAATTATTTATTATTAAATATTTTAAAAACCTGTACCTGTGGCTGGTTTGTGTAGAGATAGGCTCTATAGTACATTGCATATTTATAGAGGTTATCGTAATAGGCCACTCTAATGAGCCTTAGACTGAATAGTCACATTACCAACTGGATAGTAATATTGCACAGTAATAATTGGACACCCTTTCAAGGGGCTTTGGGTAGCTGATAATTATTAAGCTGGTGGTGGCAGGAATTACTACTATATAGTCTGGGTAAAGGGGCACAGCTGGAGCATCTGTGTCAGCCTTTCCCAGGAGTGTCTGTGAAGTTGTAGAAATACTTATCTCAAAGTGTGGTTGTGTGTCAGCTACCTAGGCAGGGACACGAAGCACTGGTTGGACAGAGGGGGTACTGGAGGTTAGCTTGCCAGCTAGGCTGAGATCTGGACCCTATAGCTGTGCCAGTGGGGAGTCTTATTGGGGACCTGAAGAGCAAGGGAGCAACCAGCCCCAGACTGACTGTGATCTCTGTGTGCACTTAAGGGAAATTGTACTTTACTGTGTGTATTAGTTATCCTTTCCTCTTCTAGGAGACAACCTCCCTGGTGTTAGTGGTGAGGATTGAGGCTCCTTGATTGCTGGACCAGGGAACAGTCGTCACAAGCTGTTCTTATATTATATTTGCCTCTAGCTTTTAAGTTTCATTTCTAAGGTAGCACAGTCTTAGTTTACATTATGGTGTTACGGGGGAAGGGGGACTTTGTTAAAGGAATGAGTTTAATGCTTTTATTGCTCTTAACAGAACCACCCTCTGTAACCACTGCCTTGGTCCAAATAACCTGATTATATAAAATTAATGAATGTCATTAATGCTTTTCATTATACTCAACTAGGATTGCTTGTGTGTTTCAATAAAGGATATTCCACTTTTAACTCAACTGTGGATGATCTGCTATTTTATTATTTTGTAGCATGTGTTTTAAAGATCAAATTTTATTAGTGAGCTAGGTGCATAACATATTTCACACCCTCCGCACTGCGAAGTTTCTGCTTGGTTTGTTTTTGATTTATAGGTTGCATAGTGGGTTTTCTGAGACTTTGAGGGATACCACAGATTTTTCTTTGCGTGGGTATAAAAGTATCATACTCATCAGTTTAAAAGATTTTGGAAAGGAAGCTGCATCTGATAGTGGAGCCCTGGTGCAGAAGACGCCATTCAGATTTTGTACTACACATGAAAGTATGCATCAGCTCTCTGTACTGGCAAAGACATTATTAGAGGAGTAATGGGAATTTGTTGATACTGTCTGCATTTGTTTTACAAACCTGTAGAAGGCACAGCACTGCATACTCCCATATGATTTAAGAAAGGTATTACAACAGTATGGAACTATGAGCCCTTGTCATGGTCCATTTAGTCCCTGGATTTGTGAAGAAAAATATGCATATTCTTGCTAATAATTGAAATGCTCTTAAAGCAGGTGAAGAATCGCACCAAATGGTGTTATCTTTTATCCATTCCTGTTCATAATTCTTACAGACAGGATATTATGCAGTAGCTGCAATTTGGAGATGATCTGGTACCCAGGGTGGGCCATGAAGGTTGCATCTGTGGTGTTTTGCAGAAGATGATGATGTCATCCTGGCTTCAGGTGCAGGTAATGATGACTGTGGCCTCTATAGTGTAGTAGAGTTGGATTAAAATCAGAACTTCTAAATCAAATGTCATAATTCTCTTCTAGAAAATAGTAGATTATTTACTACAAGTGAGGAGGAAGCTATTCCTTCAAGTGGCAGTATTTTGGGATCTTACAAGTGAAGGTAGAGTATTTGTACACTAGATACGCGATGAAGCTCTTCGAACTAATAAGAGCGAAAGCTTAACTATCAGTTTGGTGTCTGCGGTTTTATTCACATTTTTATTTTAAAAGTTACAGTATTTCTTAAAGACAAGAAGTTTTAGTTTTATTGGCATATATATATATATATATATATATATATATATATATATATATATATATATATAAAGAGTTAATTCAGTCAGTGAACTCTTTACAGATATTTCTTGTCATCGGCTACATGAACTATTGTATTTTTCGATCTCCAGAGAGAAAATAAGGAATTGCTTCTGTTGCTGACATTCTTTCATTAATTTTGAAGGCCATTACAATGGAGCTGATTTTTGTCTGAACTAAGCAGCTCAGCATGGTGAAAAGAAAATAAGGGAGAAGTAGTCAGAAAGAAGCAGCATGGACAGGGGAAGAGGTAGGACTGAAAGCAGGGCAGGAGAAAATCAGAGGCTCAGCCACCTGTAATAAGTTCACTTTTAGAGCTAAAGATTTGTATGTAGATACAGAGTTACCTGAGAACAAGAGCAGAGCCTCTGGTGGCGTGTAAATTCCAGGATAAAAAAGTACCTGCAAGCACCCAAGGACAAATCCTGTGGAGTTGGGATAAGATCAAGCTAGGCTTATAAGCTACAGTGTATCTAGGAAAACAGCCTCAGGAGGGGGGTATAGTTTAGGCAATGCAAAGATAGGACAGCTGCCAGCAAGGAGCTCACTGTAGAGGAAACCTACCTATTAGTAGACAGATCTTTCCAACTTGTCAGACGCTCCAGAGGCCAATGACATTACAGGTAGGCAGGCTAGCCCTACAAGATGTGCTCTTGTCAGCTTTTATCATTCCAGTGAGCTATATTACTAACTTCAAATAAGTGTTGCAGAGATTGATTGGGGTGGGCAAGTGGTTGAGGTGCTCCTGATGTGAGTTTGCAGTAAGGGTTAGGGATTTGTCATGATAGTTGTGTGGCACAGCAAGTCGAAAATATAAACAGAGAGGCTGAAGTGAGAAAAGTAAGAATTCGGGAGACCAATATTGTAATAGGAGCTTCACAGAAAGTAGGAAGTTGGCCAAGCAGTTATCAGGATCAAACAGAGGCAGTACATGGTCAGAGTTCAAAGGCAGGACTCGTAGTAGCCAGGAATGTAAGTAGTGGAGGACAGACAAGATCAGTTAGAAATACGAAATGTGTAGGGATTTTAAACAAGGAGCTTAAGGGACATATTAACTAGAGAAGGTCTGCTAAAGAATAACGGATGGGGTCTTAGCGTGGTATGAAAGAACGGTTAGGAAGGAGAAGGTTAGTAACGTGGAGGCTAATAGAAATGAGTTGCTGACCTAGGAGCAGTTTGACACATGAATTCATGATCCTTTCCACTTTAGGTTTCTAAAGTATAAAAAGAATGTAAAATGATTTTATACCTAAAAAAAAAGTGACATAAACACAGGAGCAAGATGAGTTTTGCATTTACTAAACGAAATCCATCTATATTGCCTGTGATGAAGTCAATTTGCACATGGCTAATCAAACATACGTTACTCATATATATCACAACCTGTCCATTAACTTTTATTTTAAAGGGTCATAGCATATTAGGAATACGCTATAGCTAGGATTTAGTGATGTGATTACAATCATAAAACTTTTCCTTTAAAAATAAAAAAAAAATCTTTAAAATACTACACTAAGTTATTATAATTCATTTTCTAGTAATAATTATAATAACAGTCCCGCAATAATCCCTGAGTGGATGTATGACTGTCTCATTGCTAGACTTCTGCTCTGGCACTGGGCAAAACATCAGGTGCTGAAAATCAGCACTGGTGCTGGCAGCCTTGGATTAGACCTTATTTAGGGACCTGATTGATTCTCAGATTGTAAGGCAGCTACTGATCATGTACATTGTTACAATGTTATTTACAACTATGGACCTCATAAGAGGTCAACAGCAGCTAACCTTCAGGAGGAGAAGTCCAGTGAACTTTCTCTCATGCCACTGCATCAAAATCTGCATACTGACTATCATATTTTAAAAGACAGTTTGTTCCATCTCTTACCTGCCCTTTCCTCAAAGTAGGAAGCTACCAAGAGCTGTGGAACTTTCTTTCACAACTCTCTGTCCCTCTCTTTTTCAGATCAGAAAGCTTGGGATTTTGATAGTCCATGTTAGGTGCTCACTTATAGGTGCCTTATGTTGTGTCTCAGTAGTTGACCATTCTAGGTTCATACCATGAGGGATCTCAGAGTGTAGTAATGTATTTATTTATTTATTTAACATTTGTTGACATGGAAAGTCCAGCTACGACAGAGCCTATTTTCAGCAGAGGTCCGGAGAGAAATGATCCAGACACATGTCTTTGGAACGTGAAAGGAAACCTCTTGCTGTGAGATGACAATGCGAATCGCTGCACCACTGCTCCACCTTAACTATTGGATTATCACAGCCTCAGTCTGCCTTTATACATTGTACAGATTGTTTTGTAGTTGCACTACTTGACCTATATAAAGTTCTTAGATGAATCATCTGTTTTGTTATAGTAGACTTTTTGAGTTTGCTGTACTTTATCCAGTTATGTCATGAAACAGGGTTCTGGCACTAGCATTAATAAAGCTGATGATGTTGGTAACTTGATAAATGTCCACTGTCCTGTTAGGTTTTTGGATTTCAGAAAACCCCATTGGTTGTAACTCTAAGATGGTTAGGTACCTGTCCTTGTTTTTCTGTTGAAGCATATTTTTCATTAGTTTTTTGGAAGTTTGCAAAGTTCATTCAACCTATCTATTAGGCTAGGGAGTAACTGGGATGTTTTTATAATGTAGGTGAATGGCAAGCAGTGGAAAAATTGTCTGATTTTTGGTTTTTAAATTGCCATCCTTTGTCTGAAACCAGAAATATTTTTGGATAAAAGAAAATGAAAAATATTACCAACTGTTACTGAAAATTTGCTGTTAACTCATCTAAGACCAACACAAGATCATCCTCGGAAAATGAACAGGTGGGTGATACATTAGCACCTGTGACTTAAGTGCTATAAAAAGAAAAATGTTTGGACTGAGGAACTGCCAATAAATGACCAGAAGCTTGAATTTAACTTAATGGAAGTTGTGAATTGAGCATATTGAATGAATGTAAATGGGACATTGAATTGCCCAATGTTGAGTTTCTTAACATATTCAAGATACAAGGTGGTGCAGCGGTTAGCATTCCCGCCTCACAGCAAGAGGTTCTCCGGTTTGATCCTCGGCTGGGGGTGCCTTCTGTGCGGAGTCTGCACGTCCTCCCTGTGGTCGTGTTGGTTTCCTCTTGGTGCTCCGGTTTCCTCCCACATCACAAAGACATGCTGTAGGTGGATTGGACACTCTAAATTGGCCCTAGGCGTGAGTGCGTGCATGCGTGTGTCTAATGTGGAAGGTTGGGCGCTGAGCTAGCAACTCAACACCGTAAAACTCCACTGCCAGTCATGAGCAGACAGGTGATCCGCTGTTTCGACCCCTAACCAGGAAAAGCCGAAAGAAGAAGAAGATACAGACTTTCACCCAAAGGGCACATTACCTTAATACGAAGTTACAGAATAATATCAAGACAAAAATGAAACATAAAGAGAATACTAATGAAGTTTAACCATCCCAGTTTGATAGTGAAGAGACTACAAGTGCTAAGAATTTATACAGAGCATACAAATTAAAAGAAAATGCATCAGGATGATACTAAAATAAAGGCAGCAGTATAAGAAATGTTGTTACAGCTGCAAGGGACTAGCTATAACCAGACTGGTTATGTATATCATAGCAGGCATTACTTACATATCACAAAAGGAGGTTAAAAAAGGAGAGTAGGAAGTATGGAGGATGATGGACTGAATCAGAAGGAGAGGAAGAGAACATGTTAGACCAGTAGCTTGCAAGAATGAGAAAAGGAATGAAGGAGAGGATGAAGTCAGGAGCTCCATCATTGGAGGAGCTGAAGTTAAGCAGGCAGGGACTGCACATGATGGGTGCAGCTAAGGAACTCATACATAGTGTTTCTGTTATGATGGAGAAAGATGCAGGGCTAATCACGATAAAGTCAATATGTTGAATAGGACAGTGAAAGAGACAGCAAACATAATGAGGAAGGACAGGACCAAGCCTTATGTTGGGGCACACATTGGTCTCAATTCTCGGTCACATGATCAGTGAAAGAAGTAGTCAGGATGACAGAGAGGAGACCAAAGGAAATCAAGAGCATGGTGCATGTTGGATTTCTCAAATGTCCTAGCAGTGTTTGCTACCCCTGCATTAAGAAAGCTAAGAATTAGGGATTATAATAAACAGTTGCAACACTGGGCCAATCAGAATGATATGAGTTATGTGGGTAGCTGGGTTAGGCATGGATTAGGACACTTTTAAATGTTAAGGGTAAGCTCTGCCTTAATAAAAAGAGGCAGAATTGCTGTAAGGTTTGAGAAGAATATGAACATCCTTGTTTCTTTAAAGTGAGGTTTGAGGTGAAAAAAGGAACAAGGGAGCAACTAAAGGAGAACAAGGCAGAATTAATAGAACCCCCCCCCCCAAAAAAAAAAAACAAAGCAAAAGGGAAGTATGCAGGAAGGACACACAGAAATCTAGGAATGAGGAATTGGAGTAGGAACAGTGGGCTGGAAGATGATGCT
The DNA here is from genome assembly GCF_019279795.1 of Protopterus annectens. NCBI lineage: Eukaryota > Metazoa > Chordata > Ceratodontiformes > Protopteridae > Protopterus > Protopterus annectens. The sequence goes on from NC_056733.1 coordinate 1,743,465,625, forward strand.
GTCAATGCTATGAACCTGGACAAAAGATGTGGAATTGCAGGTTATCCCCACTGCACAGGCTTGGGCTATGTAAAAGAGTGCATGGGATAAGTAATTCCAGATGTTTCAAAATGAAATAAAATAAAATAACAAACTGTACCTCAGTGTAAATCTGTCACAGAGTAGGTAACAGCTGGTAGAAACATAAAATGCAGGAAGTAAACACTTTAGCCTAGTTACAGATAACTTTATCACATTGGTAACATTCATCTCACACGTCACATTTTACTAACATGTCTTAATTAATATTCAAGGTGATACCACCAATAACATCTCCTTACAGCAACCAATCATCTTACATCATAAAGCTGTGACATCAGCTGATTGTTGCTACACAATTGTTGCTATAGAGTCTAATCACCATCAAAAAGATGGCAAATTATTTGCTGCATTTATTCAGTGTTTAAATGGCGTCATTTTAAAAGTGATCTTAAGATGTGTGTCATCGTTTAACCCTGGTAAAGAATAGGCATTTAATAAAATCTGTGACTTATATACTTCTTTATCCAGACTACTTTCATAGTCTATATCTCTAATTTATTTTTAGCATAACCAATTAAATACAAAGGATTCATTTAAAATATTTTTATGGTAAGAAATTTTGCATTATTTTATAGCAAAATAATGTTCATAATGGAACTCACAATTTTCACGTCGTACAGATAATATAAAAAAAACATTATACATACTACAGGAGACAGTATAAACCACATTTATGGAAAGGCAGTTTAAACCACACTACATACTAATGCAGTACAAATTAACAATATTTGTATAAAGGAACACTCATTGCACACTCAACAAGGAAAAGTACCTTATTATTTCTTACACTTAACTTTTAGATCCTTATTACCCCACTCTAGGCTGTTCCTAAATTAACAATTCTTATTAACAAAAATAGTCTCTTGCAATACCTTCTTTTTTAAATTAGCTTGACCAAGTGAAATATGATAAATTCTAGACATATTTTTATAATAAAATGGGCAGCCAATGTACTGTGACAACCGTACATTCACTTATTTTATTAGAGGCAGATAATTTCTCTCTGTTCACTCACTTTAGTACTCACTTCCTTTATTAAATCAGACGGGCAACTTCTAACACAAGATGTTTCAATGAATTCATTAATTTCAGCTAAAAACAATTTTATAGCCGCATTCATCAGTTGATGCCACAGCTCTGTGTTGTAAGATGTCTGGATGCTATAAAGCAAACTTAGTAGTTATATCAGCCTAAATGTTAATTAGCTCCTTGTCTTGAGAGGAACTCTCAAAAGTTAACGTATTTAATTTCCTATCACTGACTCCTGAGACCTTTGACAACATCAAGTTGTATATGTACAGTACAAAAAGTGCTCATATTTCTTTAACTATAATTGTTACAACAGAAATATGGTATAAAGAATAAACAGCAGAACTATTCATTGCAGACAAATAGTGGTATTATTCATTAGATTCAAAGTGATAGATTTAGTTTTAAAAGTTACAAGAAACAACTTAATGTTCATTTTTATAATCGTTTCAAAACAACTTGAAATACATCAGTAAATGTTCAATCTGCGCACAAAATCTCACTTTTAAGTTTGTACACAATGTTGATTGGTTAAGATGTTTAGAGAAATATGACAGTTATGATATTTGCATAATTATTCATTGTAGAGATGTTTAGAGAAATGTGACAGTTATGACATCTGCGTAATTAACATTCAGAAGCAGATATCCAACTGCATTATGTCAAGTAGCATTGTGAGCAGTGCCACACTGCCAGCCCAGCTATCAGGAAGTCTGTAAATAATTCTATGTCATTTGTGAATTTTGATATGATTTATACAGAAGTGTGTGTAAAGTACTGAGCTAAATGTAACACCTGCATGCCCTGTTGGAACAGAACAAGAATGTACCTGCATTATTGTGACTGTTTAGATGTATATGTTTAATGGAAACTGGAACACAGGTGGTTAACTTGAAAATTTCAGAGAAAATAGTTGAAATTACATTGTTTTTATAATTACTGGGCCATAAACAGAAGATGTTACCTCTCAGTTTCAGTGCAGTAGCAGACATAATGTCTAGAGCTGGAAGGTTTTTGTATTGTCTTGAAAGAGAAGTAATTACTAGGTTTGAGATGTAGAAGTGTTTTATTGTTTTATGGCTTCCAGGATCTGCAAACATCTGATAGATATGTATTTTTCACAGAGAGATGCTAAATTCTGTTAGTTTCTGACAATGGGAGTTTAGCTTTGGAACTGAAAGTCAGGTGACAAAACCTGATGTCATCCAAGCTAACTCAGCAGTAATATTTGATATTAATTTAAGAACTCTCTTAGAGAGAGACTGTGCATTTTGTCTTTGACCAGGAAACATCCACTCACTTTCTGCACTTACCTTGTTGTAAGTAAGTTTTTATGGCATAATAACTCTTTTAGATTCAGGTAGGAATAAAGTAAAGTATAGCTTAGATGTTTTCTTTATTTATTTGAGACTATCCTGCAATGTTGTTTTAAATATTTCCTGTGATTTTTGAACTCTCATGTAACTGATTACTTACTGAGTATTGTCTTGTTCTTTTATTATTTATTATTACATTTATTTAAATCTTTTAATTGTGGCTGGACTGTTTAGAGATATTTAGGCTCTTAGTGTAATTGCGTATCTATTTGGTGGCACTGTACAGGCCACTCCTAAATAGCCTTGCTCTTGGTCAGACTACCATTTGGATTAATAGTAACATTATACAAAAAGGTTGGACACCCTTTGTTAAGGGCGTTAATGTAGCTGATAGGTAGTGGCTGGTGGCAGTGGAAACTACCTTATAGTATGGGCAGGGGACATAGCTAGTAAATCTGTGCCAGCCTTTCCCAAGAGTGAGTGTGTGTGTGTGTGTGTGTGTGTGTGTGTGTGTGTGTGTGTGTGTGTGTGTGTGTGTGTGCGCGCGCATGTGTCTGTGTACATATTTGTGTGTATGTGTGTGTGTGTGTGTGTGTGTGTGTGTGTGTGTGTGTGTGTGGGCTTGTATATAAATCAAATATCAAAGAGTGTGTGTGTCAGCTACTTGGGAAGAGATATGAAGCACTGGTTGGACAGAGAGGGTACTGGAGATCTAGGTTTCGCCACTCAGCTGAGATCTCAACCCTATAGCTGTGCCAGTGGGGTGTCTTATTGGGGATCTACAGAAAGAGAGAGAAAACAGCCCCAGACTGACTGGGATCTCTGTTTGCCCTTAAGGGAAATTGCACTTCACTGTGTGCGTACTTTTCATCCTCCCAGTGTGTACATTCCCACTGTTGCCAGTGGTGCGGATTGAGGCTTCTTGATTACTGGACAGTGCTGGGGTGTCACATACTAATTGGTTGGCAGCGATGGTATATCCACATCACATATTAATTGGTTTATAGTGGTGGGGATATTGAATTCCTGTAGCTTGTAAACAGTGGTCACTGAAGGTGTTTGTACTCTCAGTCAGCCACACAGTGAACATTCAGAGTTTCATATCATAATAGTTTTATTTTCTTGTTAACTTAGTTAGTCAGGGAGAGCAGGCAAGCATGTCAGCAGAGGAGTATGGCAAGCTGACAAGGAGTCAGTTGGCTGAGATGTGCCAAGCTAAAGGACTGGTGCATGCCAACCTGACTAAGGCAGAAATAATTGTAGCCTTGGCACAGCTGCATCACAGACCAGCAATCAGGAAGACAACTAGGCTGACCTTGGAGATGTACCAATCTCAGAAAATGGACAGTTCAACCTTTCCACAGAGGACTTAAAAATCCATCTGGAGTTAAAGAGACTTGAACTGGAGGCCAAATGGTTGGAAATAGAATCAACAGAGAGACTGCGGCAGGAGAAATAAATGGAATTAAAAGCAGCAGAGACTGAGATGTCTGGAAGCTGAAGAGAATGAGAGGCAGAGGCAACATGAAAAGGAGATGCTGACTCTTTGCCAGGCTCATGGAAGTAATGGGGAAGGGAGTAACCAAACCCCAGAAGCAACAAAGGTTAGTAAATTTCTTCCACAATTTACAGAAGGGGATAATTTTGATAGTTTCATTCATATGTTTGAAAGGGTATATTAACAGCATAATGTTGACTAAGGGCTCTGGCTCTGACCCCCTTACTCCACGGTAAAGCTGTAACTGCCATTTCTAAATTGTCTGACACTAATTGTTAAATTATAATACTGTAAAAAACTTTTAGAATGTTTTAAGTTAACACCTGATGCTTATAGGAAAAAGTTTAATGAGCATAGACGCAAGGCAGATGAAAGTGTGCATGAATATATTGCTGAACTAAGCACTTATGTTCATAGGTGGGTGAGTGGATGTCAGGTCACCACTTTTGAAGGGCTGGCAGACCTTTTGGTGAGGGAACAAGTCCTTAGCACTTTGCCTGAGGACATGAGAATCTGGTTAGCTGACAGACAATGCAATACTGCAGATGAAGAAAGGGAAGAAAGGAGACCTTTACCTAGCAAGCAGGGCATCACTGCACAGGAATGGGACACCCAGTGCTGCTCATGGGTCTAAGGAAACCCATGGTGGGCAGCCCAGACTGCCCCAACAGAGTCCACTGGTAGCAGGGGAAGCCACTAGTCCAGGTACACATCCAGGACCAAGGGTTAAATGTTTTAAATGCAACCAGTGGGGCCATGTAGAATATAGATGTCCACAGAGGCAAGGTGGAGAACCAAAGGAGGGAGAGCCAGTAAGTGGGAACAACAGAATGCCAGCAGTAAGTTGTCTCAAGACAGCAAAGGTACCAAACTACCACAAGAGGTTATAACCTGTCTTAGTAAATGGGAAAGAGGCCATCGATAAGAGAGACACAGCCTCTGACCTAACCATTGTGAAACCTACAATGATTAAAGAGGAGCCACTACTTGCTTGGGCAGTCTACTCCAGTCAGAGCTTTAGGAGGGACCTCATTCCAAATACCTTTGGCTAGGGTTCACCTTGATTGGGAGGGTGGAAAAGGAAGCCAGCAAGTAGGTGTGTTTGAGGATATCCCTTCAGATGTCCTGATAGGGAACAATTTTGATAATGCAGTACTTTGTGTGCACACAGTTGTACGCAGTCAGGCGTGGAGACAAGCATGTGGGTCTGGTAGCCTGGGGGAGACCCAGACAGATCACACACACTTGCAACCAGGACTGGTGAGGTGGTTACTTCAGAGAGGGAGTCACCCTGAAGCAGTGAGACTGAAGGTAAGCCACAGCTGCTTGTGGGTACTGATATTCCCTTGGACAGAATGACTGCAAGGGCAGAGGTTAGTAGTAGTACCCAGGTTAACAGTGAGGCACCACTGTCAGAGAATATCAGACTTCCTGTGGAAGGGGAGCTGGGAAGGGTTACCAAGAGAGAGAATTGAGACAGGCTCAGCTCTCAGACCCTACATCACAAGGCCTGAGGGAGGTAGCTAGTGATTCTCAGGGGAAAGTGGAATCTGTATACTGGGACAAAGGGTTACTGTATAGAGAGTGGACCCCTGAGAGAGAGCTAGAGGGTGAGAGAATACAGCAGTTGATAATGCCCAGAGCCTACTGTCTGGCACTTCTGGCCATAGCCCATGATATTCCCTTTGCAGGACATATACGCATAAAGCATACAAAGAGACATATTATGCAGAACTTTTACTGGCCTGGGATTTTCCAGAGGTGTAACAGGGTACTGCAGGACCTGTGAGCAGTGCCAAAAGGTAGGAAAGGCAGTAGACAAGGTGAAAGCTCCTTTGATGCCTTTGCCTGTTATTGAGGAGCCATTTCAGAGGGTAGCTATGGATATTTTGGGGCCTCTGAGTACCCCACGTTCCACAGGGAAAAAGTATATCCTAGTGGCAGTAGATTATGCTACCAGATACCCTAAGGTGGTGCCTCTGTCCTCCATTAGAGGTGGAAAAGGTGGCAAATGCTTTGTTAGAGATTTTCAGCAGGGTAGGTTTTCCAAAAGAGATACTGACTGACAGAGGTACCAATTTCATGTCAGACCTGCTGGCTTGTCAATTGAAGCACTGTGGGGTGAAGTACCTAAAGACCATCCCTACCATCCCCAGACTAATGGTCTTGTGGAGAGGTTAAACTCTACTCTCAAGTCCATGCTATGGGCATTTGCAGACCAGTTCAAGAGGGAGTGGGACAAATATTTGCCCCATCTGTTTGCTTACAGAGAGGCTCCCTAGGAATCCACAGGTTTTTTCACCCTTCGAGTTGCTGTATGGGCATAGGGTGAGGGGACCTCTAGATCTGATTCGAGATGAGTGGGAGGGTGACTGTGAATCACATAGGACGTCTGTTGTGGCATATATCCTAAACCTCATGACAAGGCTCAGGGAACTCATGGACTTGGCCTAGGTGAACCTGGCAGAAGTGCAACAGCAGAAAAAGGTCTGCTATGACAGGAATGCTTGAGCTAGAGAGCATGCTGTAGGGCAGCAGGTTATGGTTCTCATTCCTGTCAGATGCAACAAGCTGCAGGCAGCTTGGGAGGGACCCTACAAGGTGGTAAGGAAGGTCAGTGATGTTAACTACATGGTAGAACTGCTAGGCAGGAGGCAGGGGCATAAATTGTACCATGCTAACATGATGAAGCCTTAGCGTGCTAGAGAGGTCCTTGTGCTATTTGCAGTGGATGGCAGGAGGAGCCTGAGGGGGATCTGGTGACTGATCTCATGTGAGGCTCAGACTGACACCTCAGTGGAAGGGGTAGCAATGTTCCCTACTCAGGATCAAGAAATCTGAGCAGTGTTACAGGAGTTTGGGGACTTGTTCACTGTGGCACCAGGGTGCGCCCACCTGGTGCAGCCCTATGTGGACACAGGACCCCTTTAGGGTGCCTGAGAGAGTCAAACAGACTCTGATGGAGGAGATACAGGAAATGTTGGAACTAGGGGTAATCCAGGAGTCCAGCAGTCCCTGGGCCTCCCCAGTGGTGCTGGTACCAAAGAAGAATGGCAGTGCCAGGTTCTGTGTGGACTACAGGAAATTAAATAGCCACACAGAGTCAGATGCTTACCCCATGCCTAGGACAGATGAATCCCTAGAGCAGCTGGATGGGGCTAAGTATCTTACCACAATAGAGCTTACCAAGAGTTACTGGCAGGTGCCCTTGGCTCCCAGTGCTAGAGAGAGAGGTCAGCCTGTGTGACTCCTTTTGGTTTGTATGAGTTCACGAAGATGCCCTTTGCCATTGTATATGCAAATGAAAGCAAACATGGTAGCACAATTCAGAAACATATAAAATTAACATGATGATTCACTACAATCCATTCATCCATCCATCCTCAACTCCTTTTTCCCATTTTACACATGGGGTCGGGGTGTCACTTCAACAATGACAGTCATCTCAAGCCAAGCTTTACACAGACGGGTGGCTAGCCCTGCCATAATAGTTCATCCGTACCACTCACTGGTACATTCACTCGTACCTATGACCAATTTGATGATTCACTACAATCATCTGTTCTAAATGTCAGGACTTTATTGGGTATAGAAGTTTTGTTCATTGTATGATGCTAGGGGTAGTATGAGTTTAGCAGGGCAGAATGTGTCGGTAGTTGCCTTCAGAGTTGGTGCCCACAATGTGTGTCATCACCCTCTGCATTATAAAATTGGTCTACTAGCAGCTAACATACTGTAAACCACCATGACTGAGACATTGTTGGCCGACATAGTGTGGACAAAGATGCCACATGGAAGTTAGTGGATATGTTCCACCATCAAAGGGAATCAATGTGGATGCATGGAATGTATATTCTAGTGAATACAAAGTATTGAGTAGCATTAATCTTCCTTACTATGGGAACTTTTCAGCATCTGACAGGGGACACATTAGGAGCTTTGCAGGTATCACCTTTATGAGTCTTACCCCATTTCCCTGGTATGATACTGCAGCATGTGGAGCAGCATATTTTGTTTCTATGAAGAGCAGAGGAGAGAACCACTACAATGCAGGCATTCTAGAACAGAACCCATTTCACTGAGGTTCTGGAGGCTATTGGCTACACCCATATTCTATCAAGTCCTAATTTTCTACACAGGGCATCCAGTATACCACCTGGAAGGGCTTCCATTCCATCATCAGCCAAGTGGCCTGAAATGCATAGGGTATTACATACCTGGTGTTATGCTCAATTAAATTGTCTTATAAATGCATTGGTTCTGAACTGTTGTACTCTATAAATTGCTTTGTTATATTAAGTTAAACTCTTTTATAATTGCACAGCTGTTCAGTTGCAATTCAGAGAGTTCTTGCCATTCCCATATCTGACACGTGACCTATGCCAGCATTTCATGCACACTGACTTGGCACTAGGTAATCCCATTGGTACATGTCCACTTTACCTCTCACAGTGTCCTCTGTATGTTGGTACTGTGAGTATAGGTATGCTGCTGAAATTATAGACTTTTTGGTGTTCCAGTGTGGATAGCAGTCCTGTGATTTAAGCCTTTCTCTGCCAGTTTACCTTTCTAGCATCCCATTTTGTTAAATGCTTCAGGAAAATACAAAATTAAATAAAATGTGTTAGTAATGTCTTTTGCCATGACACCATATTCATCAATTTCTTGAAATAAGAGTATATTGTTAGCCTGTTTCAGATGCCTATAAGTCATATAACAATTCAGGCATAACATTTTGTGGGTTGTCTTTCCTTACATTACACTTTACACGTAAAAATTATTTTCTCAGGTACTGTTATCTATGCTGTCACACATATAAAATGTAACAGTAAATGTATTTCTAAGTTTGAACATTGCTGAGCCATAAATGAATAAATGATTAGACAGTAAAATGTCTATATCACTACATATGAACGCATGAAGACATGTTCTGGCTTCATTGTTATTCAACCTGTATGAAATTGGAAATAAAAAAAAAATAAATGATGTGATCTCACAGTACCCAGTCTCTGGGATGTTTCTTTCTCGTTTCTCTTCATGTGTCTAATCCAAGTCTGCTAATCAGTATCCGATAGATCAGGAATACATCCTGGTTCAAATACAATGGGATGGGATTGCATGAGCTGAGTCCAAGTATTTACTTTTATTGAAAAGAGCTTCAGAAAGGAATGAAGTATTTTCAGTTTTGATGAGTATAGGACCCTGGACCATTATAATCTTATAAAGGTGTGGATGATAAAGAGGTGAATACATTTTCTACTGTACTGTTTTCAATAACTTTTCAATAACACAGTCTGTCCCACGTTAAGGTCATGCATCCTGGCTTGTTCTTTGTGATCTGTTTAGAAATATGTTTTGTCTTTTTGATGACTGTTTCACAAATTCATCTGCTATGGGTCTGAATTGTGGCAATGAAGGCATTTGTTATTACAGGTATAACTAAATGTAAGATTTCCTTGGGAAACTCCAGTTATGTGATGAGTTATACTTCTGTAACTCTTTAACATGGAGCAGATTTGTTGGATCCAGAACATGTCTTTCATGTTTGCAATCCTGACTGCATTTCCTATAATGGACATGAACTACTCTATAATTTCATTAGCCTCTAGCCACAGTAGAGCTCTTCTGTGGTGAGTGAATATATTGTTGTACAGCTGCTTGAACGTGATGCTATTAAAAGGTGATCCATTATCTGAGCTGATGGACTACAGAAGACCAGACATTGAGAAGATTTTGTCTGTAACAAGTTCATAGGAGGTTACTAGGCTAGAGGCCCTAGAGCCCTTACAAGCTTAACCATGTTAATCCTGAGTTGCCCCAATTTTCCTTGGTTAGATGGGCATAATTCACAGAGCGAGTCTGTGATCAACACTGACTGCCCCTCTCCATGAAACATGGGTGCCACCCCAGAGGTGAATTTGTGGTCTCCCATCCATTTGTCTAAATTGTGCTTGAATAGGGTCAATGAGGAGCTCTGTTTCACATGAATAGGAAGTTTATTCCAGAGGAGCAGCAATCTCTGGGAGATATATCTGTTGCTCCAGCATGTTCTGTTTATATCACATGCTAGGTTAAGATCCCTAGAGCAAGTTACTCTTGTGTCATTTGACTTGTGGATGTGCAGCATTTCCATCAGGACAGGGTCAGAGACTGCTCTGTAGGCCGGGCACAAGTTACCACTCAGCAGCCTATAAGGTACTGAGTACAGTGATAGGGCTTTCAGTCTATCCCATTAGGTCATGGTTTGGAGGCCCTGTATTTACTTGGTGAGAAGCCTCTCTGGACTCTTCAGCTGCTGCAGATGTCTGTTGAGGTACATGCAAAAAGGAGCATTGTACTCTATTAATGGCCTGATGAGGGTCAAGTACAGTGCAGTTGTAACATCCTTAGACCTGGATGTGATGCCCTTACTTATGAGATGTGCAAAGTAGAAGACTTTCTTTACTACTGCGGAAACTCGGTGGTTAAAGTTCAGATTGTTATCAATCTGTGTTCCCAGATCTTGCACCACTGGGTTTGAACTTAGGAGATGCTGTTAATATTGTAATTAGCAGGGAATTCCACTTTGCCATAGGAGATAATTCTTCTTCTTCTCTTTCTGGCTTTTCCTGGTTAGGGGTCACCACAGCGGAACTCTGGTCCGCTAATGATTGGCAGTAGATTTTTACGGTGCCGAGGTGTCAGCTCGATGCCCAACATTCAATGAAGGCACACCCATTCACGCATGTCTTTCGAATGCCAGCCACTCAACCATGGAGAGGACATGCAGACTCCACACAGAAGGCACTCCAGCCGAGAATCAAATGGGAGAACCTCTTGCTGTGAGGCGACAATGCTACCGCTGCACCACTGCGGATAGGAGATAATAATGCACTTTTTTGCATTTAGTTTTAGAATGTGACTTTGGCACCAATCATTTGTCTGTGTTAGCCCCTCCTGTAATATGTTAGCATCATTGAGGAACTTAATGATTGCATCCAGTTGCAATCATCAGTGAACTTGGTAAGCCAAAGGCCGTCTATTTTAACCTGGAAGTCCAAGAAATAGATTCCAGACAGTAAAGGGCCCTGCACAGATCCTTGTGGTATGCCACTGGTGACGGGTTTACTGGTAGAGGTGGAGTCACCAACTTTGACAGTATATGTTCTGTCAGAGAGCCAATTGGCTACCCATCTAATGATGCAAGGGTTGATCCCCAGTTGGGAGAGTTTTTCAATGATACTTGAGTGTGAGATTGTGTCAAAAGCTTTGGCTAAGTCAAGATCGGTGGTATGCATTGTCGTACCTTCATCCAGGGCTTTGGTGACTTTCTCAAAGAAGTCTACTTGGTTTAATAAGTATGATCTACCCTTAACAAAGCCAAACTGGGTTAGTTCTAGAGTTTGAAAGTTACCCATGTCCTTGTTGATAAGGTCTATGATGATTGTTTCCATGGCCTTGTAGATGAGGCTGGTTAGCCGTATGGGTCTATATTTCCCAGGGTTGGTTGTTGGCCCCACTTTATGCAAGGGGATTACTGCTGCTATTCTTCACTCTACTGGAACAAAACCAGTTCTCAGGCTATGGTTAAACAGAATGCTAAGTGTGTCCACTAGGTCCTGTTTTAGATTGCTTAGTAAGCAACCTGGGATGTTATCTGGTCCCATTGAGGCCATGTCTTTGGCCTTGGAGAACACAGATATGACCTGATCTCTAGAGATACCAGGCAGAGGACTGGTGTCAGGTATGTTTTAGGTTATGGCTGGTGGGGACAGGAGGGTGAAGTTTGCACCAAATCTGTCAGGTAGCAGGTTGGCAATTTCCTCTGGTATAGCATAGGTGGTGCCATCCACTACCAATTTGTCACATAGATGGGCATTCCCTTTTAGGTTTCAGACATAGTTAAAGAATGCTTTATGATTATCCATGGCTAGGGATGCTATTTTAACTTCTTAGTTCACTTTAGAGGACTTTACAAGATTTCTGATTTGTTTGTTCAGGCTGTGGAGGGAATTTGTCCTCTGCTGGGTTTGTTCCCCCTTGTTCTTAGACATCAGTTTCTTCCTCTTGTTATATAACCTGTTTATACCTGAGGTCCTCCAGGGTGGCTTGTTTTCTGGGAGGACCTGTTTTTGATCCGGTCAGGTACATACGAGTCTGTACAGTTGTTTAAGTGTTTATACAGGATATTTGCATACACCTCTGCATAGGAGTCATTGTTGTCTGTGATTGTGGAGGTTGTACAACTTTTTATGCCATAGCTTAGTTGGCTATAGTTTGCTTTGGCAAAGTTTTTTTGTTTTTATTTTTTTGCTCTTCTGCGGGTGTCAGGTCCAATAGTTACTATGAATGAGACTGATTTATGTTCTGACCTTACCAGGAGGGCATCACAGAGGGTGTGTGAAGTGACCCCCCCATGCTGGTGAGTACTCAGACTCTTGTGTGGGTGCAGAGTATCTATTCCAGAGCATTTGTGTTGACAAAATCAAGAAACCTCTGGGTAAGCTTGTTTGATCTCATGTATGTCTCCCAGTTGATGGAGGGATAGTTGAAATCTCCCATGACTAAGGTACTGGGCTGTATGGCGCATGATGCTAGTAAGTCCAGGTGGGTGGTGTGCTTTTCTTGGTTCATGGTGGGGGACCTATAGCTAGTAATGATGTGGTAGGGTACTTTGTCTATAGTTAACTGGACATGGAGTAGTATGAGAGAGTCATACTGTTTGACCACTCTTGAGGTGTACTTGGCCTTAATGAAGATGGATACACCTCCACCTTTGGTTCTTTCATGCTCATTTTGAGGTCTGAATGTATGGAAGGTATTGTAGCCTTGCACAGCCAAGGTGCTGTCCGTGGTCTTGAACCATGTCTTAGTGACCACACAGATGTCAGCATCTTCCAAGGTGAAGAGTGCTTCCAGGGAGTGCAGCTTCCCATTTAGACTCCTAGCATTAAGCAACAAAATCTTTAGTTTGTCTTGAGTCGATTTTGTTACATCAGAAATGTTTTGACATTACCTAAAAAAGGCACTATGGGGAGGCAAGTGCCTTTTCCAGTAGCCAAAAGCCTGGAGGAGACAGGTGCAGACCATCTCTGGCAAAGCAGCATGGCTTGTCAGCCATGTCTTCCCAAGCTGACAGATACTGGATCCCCCTGGACTGACACCAGAAGCTAAGTCAATTGTTGAAGACAATACTTTTTTGTTTATATTGTGACACCTTCCTGGGTGAAGGTAGAATGCTCCTTAGGGCTAGGGTCATACCTGCCTGGGATACATAATCTGAGAGTTCAATCATGTCTCTCTTCATATAGTCCAGAGAGATACGTCTCATGTCATTCACTCTAACATGGACTATGACAGAATCATAACAGTACTTGTTGTTGAGTCACTTGAGTGCATGCATGATTTGACGCATCCTGGCACCTGACAGGAAGCTGACTGTGACCTTCTGTTTGATCAGCCTGGTGAGGGGAACATCTGTGTGTCTCACTATGGCGTCTATGACTAAGATATTGGGTTTTGTGGTGTTTTACCTTAGGGGCTTATTTGCTGAGACACTGGTGTATGTGTTATTATGTTTAGTGGTTACTATTTGCTTAGAAATGTGTGCCAAGTGGTTTATGTTTGAGAGAGCTCTGATCTTTTGGTAGTTTTCTAGTGAGTACCTCTACATATGTGGGTTTATGTATTGTGACCTTATTTTGTGTGAGAGGTAAAGCGTGTGTGCTGACAACCTGTTTGATGTCTGGTTTGTTGTTACATGAGAAAAATGTTTCCAATTTCATAGTGTAATTACATCTCTCTCTCTCTCTCATAGGGTATGTGTTTGTATTAGGAGTAAATGGTTGTCAGTTTACATGAGGCAATTACTACATTGTCTTAGGATGCCCATGTCAATCAGGCTGGCTGGAGAAATGATGGGAAACTACTTGTCCATTATAGTAGTTTTTTTTACCATATGTACTGTTAGGGAAGGGAGTGGCCTAGTTATCCTAGTTTTTTTGTACTAGGGCTAACAAAGGGGCTTGTTCTATTGAAGGCTAGGGATAATAAGTGGGGCAGTGCTGCTCAGTGAGCAGGTGAGTTACCTGTAGTGCAGCAGGGAAGCTTTGGGAGGGGGGGGGGGGTTCCACTGACAAATGTCTAGAGAAAAATTCTGTTTCAATTTGTTTGTGTCTATACAGGGCACTGCTAGCCCTTGCTGTGCAAAAACAAGGCTCTTCTCCATTACAGGTGTTTTATTTTTGCTAAGTTGGTTACCTTTTTGTACTATCTCTAAGGATCTTGCTTGTTAAGAAGTAGGGATAATCAGCCTTGTAACTTTATGAATGTACTTTACTGATGCTGAAATGGTAAGGTGACTCTTGAGACATTCACTTGTAGCTTAGGGACTTCTGGCTCAGGTTTATTCTTCCTGCAGTTAGTACTAATCAGGCAAACTTGCTTCATACTCTGTAAGAGGCAAACCTTTGTCATTTTCTTCCTCTACCTCAGCTACTGTGTGAACTCTGGAGACTATCTGCATATTTTTGTCTTAATTTTTCCTTATTTTCCCCTTTTCCGCAGTTTGAGATATGTATATTGAGAAGGTAGTTTCCGGTGTTGTAATTTCCTTTTTTTATTGTTTCTGGACTGATAATACTAGTCCAAATTGACATCTGTGTATCTTTAATAGTTATATGGATACCTTCCCTAAGTGGCTAATGTACAAATGTTCACTTGTTCACATTGTCAGTGGTGCTTCATTTTAATACTTTTCACTTATGTAAGCATCCTGTTAACATAAGTTGTGATTTTATTTGCTTTCATTATGCTCCTAGTGAGTGACCCCACTGGCTAGAAGTGTTTCTTTTGAGAGGTGACCTTAGAGCACTGTCTGGTTAAGTGACTGGCTCAGCATTAAACAGTAGAGAAATCGAGGTGGAAGGAATCAAACCCTTGCCTACAAGAGCTACCCATTAACAGCACAAAGCCCTAATCATGTGTACTAGCTTGTCTGTTCACATTTCAGTTACAAAAAATAATGTTTCTTTCTGCACATAAACTATTCTTTAGCTTGTCTAAGGCTACCTGACACTTGTGTTCCCAGGCAAAAGTTTGAATATTCTTTTAAACAATTCTTACAATGGGTCTGCTATTGTGGTGATGTTGTTAATGAAACATGAATTTTAATTCATTATCATTATCAATAAACTTTTGACTTCATTTATGTTAATTGGTGGTATTAAAGGTTTACCTTCTTGGGATCAGTAGACATGTCTTTATACAAACTGACCAGTTTCTACTGTAGACTTCTTAAATTCACACTTTTACTTGTTTGAGGTTGTCCCTCTGTGTAGTTAGTAATCTAACAAATTAAAGGTGGTCCCCTACTCCTTCTTTAGGTTCCCATAGCTTATGATATTATCATTCTGGACATTGTAGTACATTTTGAAATATTTCACTGGCTGTGTTTATTCTTTTGTAACCTATGTGTGGAAGATGCTGTAGTACTTTTGTTGTTGGATTGCAATACATAAAAGCATTGCTATGATGAATATAATAACATGAGATAAGATGAAATAAAGTATAAAACCAAAATTATCTGTATAGGAAAGCTAAGATGAATAATGAATGTGTACAACTCAGCATAGCAGTAGGAAACAAAGAAGCAGTAAAAGTATGAATGAATATAACAAGTTAGTAAGAATGCAAAGTTTAACAAGAGAACAAATAAAAGACAAAGAAATAAAAAAGGTATTACATCTAGGAATAGTTAATGTATTAGTTAATATAAATTGTTTTATAATTGTACTGATATTCAGCTGTTTTAGGCTTCAAAGACTAGTTTGCTGTACTAGAACTTATATACTCTTTCTGTGGACATTTTTCAGTATAAAATGTAAAGTTCCATTTTAATCTTTAAATGGTTTGTTATAGAATATTTTGGAACTGCAGTTTTTGTGTACTACAGTGCTTGGGAGTAAAAGATGAAGAAACCTGTGTGAAATCCAATTATAAATTCAGAGATTCATGAGACTGATGTCTGTTTTTTGAAGAGTCAGAGCAATGGACTTATTTTAAACTTATTGCAGATACTTACAACTATATGAATACATAAGTATAAATGCTGGTGTGAAAGTCTTTAAGGGTTAGACGTATCCCCTTCATTCGATCAAAATTTCAAAATATTGAACCTTTGATCAGCGAAGACCAGAGGATCAACGTTTTGAAATGTTAAACCTTTTAAAAAAAATCTAAAATGTGAAAACGTCTTATTTCATGTTTTTGCAGGGGGCAAGCCACCCTGCCTCCCCCCTGTGGGAAGCTATGCCCCCCTACACCCCCTGCTACTTAAATATACCAACTCCAAAATCACACTAAAGTGAAACAAATGGTAAATTTCCCACTGTACAGTGATCTCTGGTAAAGTTCCTATTATACACTGTATGGTGATCTCCATTCACAAGGTTCAATATTTCAAAACTTTGATCCTCTGGTCTTCGCTGATCAGAGGTTCAATGTTTTGAAATTTCGATTGAATGGAGGGGATCCGGGTTAGACAAATAATGCACTTGGGTTTTCCAGCAGAAGCCATTGAATTTAAATAGCAATGGAAAAAATGCAGTGGCTAACTGATGTGCCAAGGGTTATTGATTTCCTGCACCAGTGTGGCAAAGTAAAACACACTAAATTGATTAGTCAGGTTAAAACTTGTAAGCTACAAGTTGATTCAAACATTCCAGTGCTGAAAACATGGTGCTTTCTAGTAAACAGCTGATGAAAAAAAAAAAGAAAGAAAAAAAACATTCTTAATAATGTGAATGTATTCAAAAATCTCATACGATTTCCAGAATCTGAATGTAAATAAGGTTTATTTCTGGGAAAGGCAATAACTTAAGCCATTTCAGTTTCTGCAAGAGTTTAATGAGAGATAGGTCATCTTCTGGTAAAGTAGTCTAGTTTACTCAATTTAAAAACAAAGGAATTGTCTAACATGACAGTGCAAGGTATGAATCCTGTGAACTTATCCACCCATATATTCATTAGTTATGAGGTGAGTGTCCATAGTAAGGATCTTAATTTTGTACCTGAAGTTGTTCCCAGGGTTGATTTAACATATTGACTGCATTGCATAATTCAGGCAGACTGTGTGAACACTGAATATGTATAATTGTTAAATCTCTAGACAGCTTGAATGTTCAGTACAGTTGTGAATCTGGACACACTTTAGGTGAAAATTGTACAGAACCCAGAAGATTTACTGTACTTTCTTATTTTTAAATCAAAGAAAATCTGTGCCACCAATAATCATCCCTTTTACTTATTATGAAGCTGCAACTTTTGCTATGCGAGTTTCATTAGAAAATAATAGATGCAAGATACATATATTGTATACTTATTGTAAGAAGACCATGTGGCCATAAAGGAGGGGTAACTAATGATTAGAAAGTATTGATAGAGCAGGCGCTACCATGGTGACTTATGATAAAGAAACATATGTTAACAGCCCCATCACCATGGTGAAGTGCGATAAATCCCTGACTACAGCCCAGGTGACCCAGTCCAACTAGTGATTCAGGCATTTGAGGCACTAGCAGTGTAAGATGGTTGTACCCCTGGGGTGCTCATTTTCACCTTGAGGTTGGGGATAGTCTAAAGAGAAGCAGGAATGTTGTCTCAGAATTTGGTTAGACTGGGGGAAAGCTAAGGCTGATCCAGTAGACCCAGTAAAAGAGGAGAGGATCTGGAGCAAGCCGATGGTCAGGTGACAAAGCTAAGAAAAAAAAGAAGCAGCATACATTAAGAAGTATAGGGAACGCTTAAATGATACCAGATTTTATGAGAGGGTTTGTTTTAATCATTTGCAGAAAGTACAAAGTGATTTCAAGGAGATGTGCCACATGGCATAGAACTAAGGGTATTTACTTTTTAGTATGCACATAAAACAAATCCTACATTGCTAATTTTCCGTGGACTTCTCATAGTTGACAAAAAAGAAAGTGAACCACATTATGGCCAGTAATTCAGGGATTGGGGTCTCCTTTTGAATGAGAGGGTTAGTTTTTCAGCTGCTGTATGGTTTAAAGTTTTGCTTGAAAGTTATTGTTAATTTACTTCATAAGTTTTCATATGGCAGATTTTTTAATGTGCAGTCTTTGGTTTAACAAGTCTCTATGTGAATATTGACATAAATGAAATGTATGTACTATATCTAAATATATGATGAACCAGCAATATTACGATTATGAGTCTTACAACTATTTTGAGCTTGTGGGTTATTACAATTTAAAGGTGGAAGGCATGTTGATGGGATCAAGTTCTGACTCATATCCTAATTTGTACAAGGGAGAATTTGGACATACATATATTTATGATAGTAGGTGGAAACTGCATTTTACACTGTCATCCCTTTAGAGATGATCTCTTAATGGTGTGGAGAGGCAGTAAAGTACAGTTGTCAGAGTTCCTGAACACCTGGCAAGAAACTCTTGGGAACTTTCTTTTAGTATATGTGTTTGAACAACTTCACTTGCTTCTCAAAATAATACTGGAAATCACAATTTCTGTTTAACTTTAGAAATTATCCATAAAGTATAGAACCCAGAAGCCTTGGTAGCTGGAAATTACCTGTTATGGCTTTAGTAAAGTTTTTCATCTCACACGTCTTCTCATTACACCTATGTAAGTGTAAAAGGAATAGTTGTAAAATAATGTGCAGTCTGTAAATGTGTTCTTACATTCTAATATTGAAGACCTAGGACTGCACACACACACACACACACACACACACACACACACACACACACACACACACACACACACACACACACACACACACACACACACACACACATATGTTTGCTCAAGAGTGTATGTAATTTATGCAATACTCTTCCCATTTGAAGCATTTATGTAGGTTAAGTTAAAGGTGTCTGAAAGGAATTTGGACCATTTGTCAGTAATAGAGAACAAAGACTGAAAATGCTGTGGTAAAATATTTTTGTGAATATTGTAATGGTAATATTTTTAATTTCAGATTGATGAGCATAAACGGGCTTCAAAATATGCAATTGATGTAAAAAGGCAATGATTCTTATTCACAGATTTAATATTTTAATGTCCAGTCAGGTGAATGATGATTAAATTTAGCTCTGCTGCTGTGAACAGTATTTTTAACTGAAAAACTGAAATTATTGGTAGTTAAATGGAATTGCTCTATAACTGCATTGTTACTTGATTGTTTTAGGTTACATACAGAGACTTTAAGTGGATGTACCTGAACCTAGAAAGGGTGTTTGGGTGGATGTTTTTCAATAAAACATGACCTTATATTTTCTTAGGATCATAGGATCATAGGAAATTACTAGGCTATTGGCCCTGAGACCTTTATAAGCCTAGCCAAGAGTTTAGCCCATGTTTAGACAAGTCAGCACCCAAATCCTCTGTCCAGCAGGGACACAGGTGGAATCTCAGAGGTGTATTTTCTGTTTCCCATCCAGTTATCCAGGTTGCGCTTAAAAAGGGATAATGAGGTACTCTGCTTGATGTGGAGAGGGAGTGTATTCCACAGATAGGGAGTCTCTGGGACACAAATCTGTCCTGCCAACAAGTCCTATTGATGTTACAGACCAGGTTGAGGTTGCGCTTGCGGGTTACTCGAGTGGAGCTTGACTTGTGGATATGCAGCGGTTTCATCAAGGCGGAGTTTGAGATTGCTTTGTATGACAGACAGAGGTCACCTCTGAGGAGTCTGTATGAAACTGAGTAGAGTGACAGGGCTTTTAGCCTGTCTGTGTAGGGTAGATGTTTGAGGCCCTGGATTCTCCTGGTGAGGAACCTCTGTGGTCTCTCCAGCTCCTGCATGTGCTTTGCAAGGAACATGCCAAAGGGGGCATTGTACTCAATAATTGGCCTTATAAGGGAAGAATACAGGGATGTTATGACCTCCTTGTCCCTAGATGAGATACCCTTACTTATGAGGTGGACCATGTAGAAACCTTGTCATACAACGGAAGCAACATGGTGGTCAAAAGTCAGGTTGCTATCAGCCTTGGTGCCCAAATCCCTCACAACTTATTTCATGCTTAGGACATTATTATTAATGTGATAATATGTGGGGATATCACTCTCCCCAAAGGGGATGATGATGCATTTTTTGGCATTCAGCTTGAGGCCATGTTTCTGGCAGCAGTCATTTCTTTGGATGAGACCCTCTTGGAAGATGTCCACATCACTTGGGGAATTGATGACCACACCCATCTTGCAGTCATCTGCAAACTTGGTCAGCCATAGCCCAATGAGTTTGGCCTGCACCTCAGAGAAGTATATCCCAAATAACAGAGGCCCCAAGTCTGATCCCTGGGATATGCCACTTGTTACGGGTCTACTGCCTGAGGTGGTTTCCCCTGGTTTGATTACGTGGGTTCTATCAGTGAGCCAGTTTGCTACCCATCTGGTAACATATGGATTGATGCCTAGTTGAGAGAGTTTATCTAGTATGCTCAAGTGGGGAATAGTGTCGAAGGCTCTGGCCAGGTCAAGGTAGGCGGTATGCACTGTCTTCCCCTCATCCATGACTTTGGTGACTGTCTCAAAGAAGTCGACCAGATTTAACAGACATGACCTCCCCTTGACAAAGCCAAACTGTGTGGGGTTGAGTGTTTGGAGGTTGCCAATCTCCCTGTTAATGAGGTCCATGATAAAATGTTCCATGTCCTTGCAGATTAGGCTATGTAGGTTAATGGGTCTATAATTTCCCGGATCAGTGAATGCTCCACCTTTGTGTAAAGGGATGACAGTGGCTGTCCTCCACATGGCAGGGCCAAAGCCGGTACTGTGACTTAGGTTGAATAGGGTGCCTAATAGTGCTGCAAGCTAATGCCTGAGTTCATATAGGATGCAACCTGGGATGTTATCGGGTCCCATGGAGGCTGTATTTTTTGCCTTTGACAGGGCAGTGATGACCTGTTCCCTAGTGATAAGGGGAGGGGGGCAGGTACTGAGATATCCAGATTTACTGAAGGGGGGAACAGAGGGGTGAAGTTTTCGCTGAATCTGTCAGCCAGTAGGTTGGCTATATCTACAGCATTTGTGTATGTGGTGTCCTTGACCACCAGTTCTGAACAGATCTGGGTGCTTCCTTTGAGATTGTGGACATATGTGAAGAAGGCCTTATGATTGTCTCTAGTAGATGTGGCTAAGTTAGACTCGAAGTTGGCTTTAGAGGATTTCTCTAGTGCTCTTATTTGCTTGTTCAGGCTAAGGAGAGATTGCTTCCAGTTGGGCACCTGTTCCTTTTTGGTCCCATGCAGCATTTTTTTCCCTTTTGTTGTGTAGTTTATTTATTGCAGATGTCCATCATACAGGTTTACTCTTCCTTGCGGAGGATGACTTTGTCCTGTCAGGTATTCCTGATTCCATGCATCTATATAAATGCCCGTATAGTACTTTGGTGTAGATTTGGACATTGGTGCCAGTTCTTACAGAGGGGGAGGGGGGCATTGAAGCTGTTTATATCATCCCTCAGAAGGTTGTAATCAGCTTTGGAGAAGTTTTTTTGTTTGACCCTAGCTAGACGGGGGTCAGGGGAGATGGTGACTTTGAAAGTGACCACTTTATGGTTGGATCTTACCAGGGAGGATGATACTGTAGGGGTGCTGCAGTGGTTACTCATGTTGGTTAATAGCAAGTCCAAGATATTATCACCTCTTGTGGGAGTATTGACTAGGTGTTCCAAGGCATTTGCATTGATAAAATCGAGGAATCTCTGGGTACTTGTGTTCTGGCATGAGTAGTTTTTCCAATCTATGGTTGGGTAGTTAAAGTCGCCCAGGATCCGGTTAAAGGGTTGAATCTTGATAGATTCAAAAAAGGTCCAGATAAGTGGAGTGGGCATCTTGAGTCACATTTGGGGGCCTGTAGCTAGCAATGATTTGAACAGGTGTCTTATCAATGGTTAACTGCACCTAGAGTGTCTCCTGTGCATCATACTGTTTGACCAGCCAGGAAGTGTGTGTCTTTAATATATATTGAAACTTCACCTCCTTTGGCTTTGCTGCCCATAGTTTGGGGTCTGATTGTATGATAGGATGAGTAACCAGGTAATGCTGGGGTGCTCTCTGCAGCTTTGAACCAGGTTTCTATGACTGCACAAATGTCAACATTTTCCAGGGTTAAGAATGCTTGCAATGAGTGCAGTTTCATCTTTTGAAGTGTTTTGTTATGCCGTGTTTTGGAGCTACAGTTTTTGCATTTTTATTGTTCCTGTCACATTTTCAGGCCTCCACCTAGTTACACACACACACACACACACACACACACACACACACACACACACACACACACACACACACACACACACACACACACACACACACACACTGTATCTGGGTTGTGAAACTGATAACTGTTTCATCAACAACCCACACAACCTGCGTCATTAAATCTGCAAAAAACAAAAGTTAAAAAGGTTGTCCTAGGTGATATGAGCCCAGTCTCCCAATATCCCCCAAGCAGGGAGCTTACCGTTGTACCCCTTTACTTAATATAATAACTGCTTATATTGCACCAAGAAAGGTACCTTCTAACTACTTCATACTCAGCTATCTCTCCATCTCTCTTTAATTTCTCCTCCTCCAGTTTTCACAAATTTACCCTCCTTCACAACCAAATGGTTACCCACAAATCCAAACCAAAAATCATCTTCCTCCTCTTATCATATTCTCCACTCACACGTCTTACAAATAACCTTCTACTCTCTGGTGACATCCACCCTAACCCAGGCCCTCAGTCCTTTCATCATCCCTCCACTCCCACCCCTTCTGCTCACACCCCTAACCATACCCATACTCAGATACAACAGACTTCAGCTCATAAACACCTATCCATATATTCTATAAATATTCAAAGTCTAACTATCAATATCTTAGAGCTACATTCCTGGATAGCCCATACAAACCCTAACATCCTTGCCTTGTCCGAAACTTGGCTCAAGTCACACATCACTAACAGTGAAATACTGCCACCTGGTTACAACATTTATCATGTTGATAGATCCCCCCAAAAAGGTGGTGGTGTAGCCATACCCTACTCAGATAGCCTAAACCTCTTTCCTGTCACTATCCCCATCTCCAGCTTCCATCCTGCTTAACTTTTCATCCTAAACTACCATCTAAATCCACACAAGAAATTTGCTGTCACCTCCATCTACATACCCCCTGGAAATAATATACCCACCCTCGAAAATATCCTATCCTGGTTTAGCCACAACTTAGACTAGTTTCTCTCATTATTGGTGTTGTCAATATAGACTGGTCCAAACTTACTAGTAACTCTCTTCAATCTAGTATCAACCTACATGGTTTCCATCACCTGATTACATCCCCTACCCATTTCAATAAAGACTTACCTTCTAACTCAATCCATTGTCTGGATACTCACTAACTCCCACCCCCACCTCTACCATGGCCCATGTACCCTTCCTGACTCCTTAAGTGATCACCTCCCCAACTCTTTCCTCAGACACACCTCCTAGGCACACAAACTCCACCTATATAGAGACTGTCATAAGCTCTCTAACTTCAATAACACCCACTTTAACTCCATACTATCTATTTTTGGTTGGTCCATCCTTAAACACATCCCTCTTGATGATGCGGTCAGTAAATTTAACACCATTTTCCTAGATACCCTTAATTCCCTTGCTCCCTCCAGGAAAATTAGAATTAAATCAAACTATGCTCAATGGCTCTCCAAAGATACTAGAGCACTGATGCATAACTGGGATAGTACCTGGAAGGCATGGCTTAAAACTAGGCATACTGCCCTTCTACATAAATACAGGCAACTACGTAACCTAGTCAAGAAATTAGTCACTAAAGACAAAAAAATCTTACTACAACTCTTCTCAACTAGACAACAGATCCAACATTTGCAAATTCTGGACTACTCTTAACAAAAAACTCTACCCTGGCAGCCCTTCTAACCCCTCACTTTACCCCAACAAATCTCCTCTGGAAATTGCTACCCTACACAACAAACACTTCATTGACACCTTCCAAAACCTCACTCCCTGTAACACTAACACTGCAACTACCACTAGCCCCATTAACCCCCGCAACCAGAATCTCTTCTCATTTACACCTGTCAACTTCTTACATTAAATCTCTTCTTCTAAAACTTAAACCATGTTCTCCCTCTACTGATAACCTACCTCCTACATTCCTCAAACTTGCTGCAGAATCTATAGCCTATCCTATATCCATTCTCATTAACAGATCTATACAAGAAGCTACAGTTCCTGCTATCTGGAAATCCTTCTATACTATCCCACTACATAAGGGTGGCAACTCTACTGATCCATGTATTGTCCCATTTCTATTCTTTCTCCCCTCTCTAAGATACTCGAGAAATGCATTCACTCACAACTTCTCAACCACCTCCTCCAACACAACCTTCTCACGCCATCTCAGCATGGGTTCCGTCTCTTCCACAGCATATCTGCCGCCCTCCTATCTTTTACTCATACCATAGCCAAAGCCCTTGATAACAATCAACTAATATCCTGCCTCTTCCTTGACCTTTCCAAACCCTTCGATACAGTCTCTCACTGTATCCTCCTTACTAAGCTATCTAACCTCAACCTATCTTCTACCTCCCTTGCCTGGTTCTCCAGCTATCTCTCTGGTAGGCAGCAGTCTGTCAAATGGCTCTCCTCCTGCTCTCCCTATATATATGTTCCAACAGGTGTTCCACAAGGCTCTATCTTGGGTCCCCTTCTATTCATCATCTTTACAAATGAACTCTTCACCTCTTGTAGACAGTCTTCTCTTATACAATATGCAGATGACTCTACACTCATCTCCATTAGTATTACAGACCTTCACAACCTTACTCAAAACTCCTTTCTATCCACAGAGAAATGGTTATCTGACAATATTCTTATCCTTAACCCCAAGAAGACCAAGCTCTTGCTCTTTCTTCCCTGATCACTTTCAAACCATAAATCCACATTTACTATAACATCCTCCAACAACACTATCAAAACCTGACCACACACAAAACTGTTAGGTGTCACTATTGATGACAAACTCAAATTTAGCTTACACTTACTACAAGGAATAAAAAAAAAATACACCAGAAACTTGGTCTGCTTTATCGCAGCAAAAGATTTCTTACTCCAAATGCTAGACTCTCCCGAGCACAGTCCTTCCTCTTTCCCACACTTCTCTACGCAGCCCCAATACTAAATAATATACAAGCTATGACCTTGAACAAGCTGTAACAAACTTACCACAAAATTGCAAGATTCATTACTAGCTCCCCCTACAGCTCCCATCACTGCCTTGCCCTGAACTCATTACAATGGCTCTAATTTCCTCAACTACTCCTCCTTTCTCATTCTCAAGTTATACACTCCATTCTATACAGACCTTCTTACTGTCCAACTCTCACTACATTTTTATGTACCTACACCCCTTCTAGAACCCTCTGCACCTCTAACCAGCAACTTCTGAATGTAGATCATCCAAAGAAGAACATAGGCAAACTACTATGCATCTGCTCAGTAGCCCACACTTGGAACAAACTTCCTCTACACATACGCTCCATCATACACCCTGCACACTTTAAAAAGGAACTCAAACTTTACCTTCTCAATACCAAATCTTGTCCCTGCTTAGAACCTACCTAATTCCCCTTTATCCAATGGTGCTTCTTCACTCTGAGTTCCTGTAAGTAAATATACCTTCCTAGGAAGCCTAGGCAATAAATCTGATCACTTGTATATAACTTGTTTGTACATATATCAAAAATAGTTCATCTATTTATTTCATTGTGATTTTTTCTTATGGTAATGTAAATATGTTCGATTATGATCAAATTAGTACTAATATGTTTTGGGAGTGTCACTTGGTATTGCTACTTGCTATTTTGTTACCTACATAATCCTTAATTTTTTGTAACTGGAGCTTTTCTCCTCGGGTCTCCACTGAAAACGGGCCTCTGGCCCAGCTGGGCCAACCTGGTTAACAAATGTCAATAAATGAATAAATAAAATAAATAAATAAAAGGGGAAAATTTCAAATTAATGGATTGGAGAAGTAGTTGTCAGTCTGACAACTTACTGTCCCCCTACCCCACATACACACTTACACATATACTATGGAAAGCAGAACTGTCCACTCTTACAGCAGTGCCCTGTTCCAACAGTCATTACCTCTCGTTCCTGAAGACTGTATGATCAGAATTCTTAATATTCCCTCAATGGTGGAGAAAAAGAGATCCAGTGAGATAGATAGCTAGATAGACAGACAGACAGACAGACAGACAAATAAGTTGGATAGACATAACAGATATGATGTTAGGGAGTTGTACTGATCAAATCTTATAATTTCAGAATGTTAAAGTATAAGATTTCTGAGAAGGAAAATATAAAATAATGAGGTGGTTATTACCCTGTCTCCAAGTTGTGGTGTAGCAATAGGGCAAAGTCTCTTGCATGGGAGATGTGGTAGTGGGAAGAAGACAGCAACTGTGGAAATTTTATTTTCAGTGACATTCAGGCATTCATTCTCAGATTGCCACATCTCAGTTCTGGCAATCAACAAGTGATATCATATGTAAATTATTTATCTGCCTATCTTTCTATCTCTTTCACTCTATCTCTTTCTCTATATATATATAGGTGAGATAGATAGCTAGATAGACAGACAGACAAATAAGTTGGATAGACATAACAGTCTGTCTATCTAGCTATCTATCCCAACCAGATTTCTTTCAGCTCAGTAGAGACGTGGCTCAGTAGTAGTCAGCTTATCCTAAACCCTAAGAAAACAACATTGCTACTCTTCCTTCCTAAATCTACAAACCACATTAAACTATCTTTCTCCATTAGGTCCCTCAACAATACTCCTATAGTAGTTGAAACTAGCACAAAACTGCTTGGTTTTACTATTGATGACCAACAAAAATTCAATATTCACATTAACAACTGTATAAAAAAAAAACATCAAAAGCTAGGACTCCTGTATAGAAATAAAAAAATTCCTCACCACCAAAGCTTGGATCTCTCTTACCCATGCTTACCTCCTACCCTGCTTAACTTACTGCTCCCAAATATTCACAAATCTCAACTCCTCCCTACTTACCAAATTAGAATCAACCTATCACAAGATAGCTAGGTTTGCAGCCCAACAAACATATAAATCTCACCACTGTGTCTCCCTAAATACCTCAACTGCCTTGAACTACCTCACTTGCCCCTACAATCGCAACTCCAAATGATACACTCCATTCTATATCAGCCTGGCTTCTGTCCTAGTTTATCCCCCTCATCTCCCACTATTCCCCCACCAGACTTCTTTGAAGTACAACACAAGACCTATTAAATATCTAGAAACCTAAGTCCAAGACAGGGTCCAACTTATATAGCTATAATCCCTCTATTGCGTGGAAGAAACTCCCGCTAAAAATTAGGAACCTGACACATCCTAAACAATTTAAGCTAGCCACCAAAGACTATTTTAAAAAATCACTGGACCTGCCACTGTACACACCCTCCCTGAACACTACCTACCTCCATAGTACTGTTTTAGCTTGAATAACATCAAGTTTTTGTAACCACCAAATCTTTACCTTTACACTACTCACAGAACCACAACTAGCAAACTATTTTCCAAAGCTTTTTCCTGTACTCTGTTTACTAAACCTTTATATCATGAAATTTAACTGCAACACATTAATTACTATACTTTTATTGTTATGATCTTTTTTGTTTCATAGTATCATTAAAATTGTTACATATTCTTACATTGTTACAAACTGTATGCAACATTTGCTTGGTTGTATATTTATGGAGCTTTTCTCCCCGGGCCTCTGCTGAAAGGTGGCTTTTGCTCAGTCGGACACTCCCGGTCAACAAATGTAAAATAAATAAATAAAAAAATAAATATATATAAGGTATAATGCAATACTTTCATCAGCATTTCATCATTGCTCATTTCTCTGGATAAATAGCATCAGTGGCTTGATTCGCTGGGCCATGGCAGTATAATGTATGGCGATCAGGTGACAATGAGGTAATAAAATAAATCCTTTCCCTCTCTATTGTGGGATCTCAGATTTAGTATATTTAGAGGTACAGGGGCATGGAGGTTGTAGAAGGGCTTACCCCTTGCAAAAGCACTTACGCTGTATATTGCTGTACTATCAGTAGGTTTTGTTTGCAGATTTTAATTTCTGGAACTATAACAGGATGCTGAGTTCTCAAACAATTCTCAGATGAATATTTTTTTCTTCTTCCAATCCTAGAGTGAATTGCTCAGAATATCTTCCACTCTTCATGGCTGTTTTGTGGGTCGCTGGCTTCTTTTTCAGCCAAGGTAAAGACTTTCAAACACCCTTTTGTTGTTAACATACAAAAACTGTGTAAATGTTTAATTCTTATATGTATATACACATCTACTCCCATTTCCCAAAAAGGATTCATGGATCATTTTAATTCCAGTGGCCAACTATGAACAAAACGAAAAAGGAAAGAAAAAGACAAACAGACAGAAAGACAGACAGACACACACGCACACACATACATACACATACACACTTATTGGACACTTTGCTACACTATACTTCCTACTTCTCTTTTAATGGGACTCTATTTTTAACAATACGAATTCTGGCTATAATAATATCACCTTTTATCTTACCTTTAACACACAAACAATGAAAAATGTATACTGAATGATTGAAAGAATTGTTATTGTAGTGCAAACAAAGTTGTATGATCAGAACTGCCATGAGAAAAAAAAGTGCAAGAAACCATGTATGCAAAATCCTTAGTTTGTGTACATTTATTTTTACTTAAATACAAGTTGCTGTTTACTCACAAGATAAACCTGAAGTTGAGTTAGAGTGTGAATGTCATAAAGCACAAGACTTACCACCTGCCATATGTTATACTTTTGAGCCATAAGAAATGTGTTGTGTCTGCTGATAGGTATTTTTTTTCTTTATTAATATTTCTTAACCTAATAGGTATACTTATCAAATTACTCTTTTTAGTTGCAATAAGGACCAAGACAAAAAAAAGTGTAACATATAAGACAGTTAAAGACAAATAAAAACAGTAACAGCAACAACCACGGAACACAACAGATTAAAAGGATAGAATAATACATAAAACAGTAGAAGTAATAGGACCTGCAAAGGCAAGTACATAGCATTTTTAATCATTTGATTCTATTTCAACAATAAAAGCTACATTTACATTCATGTAAGGCTATAATGTGCCATAATTACATACAACCGTTATAATATTTACACTGAAGCATTATAAGTAAGTGTGTTATGGGTTTCACAGTCAGAGGCTTTATAGTAATCAATAAAGTGCAAGTAAATACATTATGGAACTTCCTTGCTTCCTCTCTTATCTAGAGGATGTTGATAATTTGTTCTCTGGTCTCTCAGCTACTTCAAAACCAGCCTATACAACTGTCAGTTTTCAGTCTATATACTGCTGTAATCTAGTTTCCAGGAGTTTGATTATTATCTTGCTAGCAGGTGAAAAAAAGTGCAGTTATTTGACAGTTTAAGAGAGCACTTTAATGGAACATAACAAATTCTGCAAGTTCTTGGAGATACCAGGACTCCTTATTTATCGGCTGTGGTATATATATGTAGAAAAAGAAGAAAAGTGGGAACTGAATTTTGAAGAGCTGACTGGTTCAAGGCTGGGGGGAATGAGTTTGATAAGGCAGCAATGGTCATCCTACTTATTTAATTTATATGCTGAAGATACGATGGAAAATAATGAGTTCATTGAATTAGATGCTGCAATCAAAACTGCTGAAAAAGTATCAATAACCTCAGATATGCAGATGATACCAATCCAATAGCTGAAACTGAGGAAGAGTTGAAGAGCCTGTTGATGAAGATGAAGATAGAAAGCACAAGTGCTAGCTTACTGCTCAACCCAAAAAAAAAGACAATTATATTATCTTGGCCTATCAGTTCTTTACAAATATATGGGAAAGAAGTGGAGGCAGTCGCAGATTTTGTTTTCCTTTCGCAGATCTCTGCAGATGTTAAATACAGCCATGAACTTAAAGATGCTTGCTTCTTGGACAGGATGATATGGCATATCTGAATAAGATTTTAAAAATCAAAGGTAGCATACTATCAGCAGCATTCTATATAGTCAAAGTTATGGTTTTCCCAATAGTAACATCTGGCTGAGAGAACTGGAATATAAATAAGTCTGCATTCTAGAAAATTGCTGGTTTTGAACTGTGTTATTGTGGAAAACCTTACTGAATTCCTTAGGCTGAAAGAAAATCAAAACTGTCAATACCTAAGGAAATAAACCCAAACTATTAACTGGAAAGTCTGATAGTAAAACTAAAACTCAAATTCTTTGACTACATCATGTGAAGACAGGGTTCACTAAAGAAAAAACACTGATGCTGGGAATGATCAGAGTCTGAGATAGATAGACAGCATGACTAAAGTAAGGAGTGTGAGTCTGTAAGAACTTAAATAGGCAATTATTACAGTTTCATAGGTGAATACTAGGCTAACTGCCCTGAAGGGCCATTTAAAGCTTAGCCAATAGTCCAAGGTCTGAATCAAACTCTGAACTTTGTCTCTGTGAAGTGAAAACCTCAACCATTATGCCAGTCTCACCCCCTATTGATAGACAGGCCATGTCTGTTGCTAAAGTTCCTGAAGTCCTGATGAGCCAGACTCAATTAAACAACAGCAAATAAAAGCAAGTAATGTACGTAGATAGTATTCACATGTAACACTCAGCATTTGAGTATTATATTCCCCTTTGTGTACTTGAGATGAGCACCACAACATTACATGTGTATAAGCATCTATTAATTGAAAGTTTAAAAGGAGATGCACTATTAACCATTAGCATAGATTACCCACAAACTGATAATGGGGGACAGCACTAATCATGGCCATAAAAGCACAAACATTTTATGCATTCTGGTGAAATTATTTTAATTGCTTCCTAAATAATCATTTAAAATATGAGTTTTTGTAGGGATAGTGCACCAAGAAGCTGGAACAATTTTGGTAAATGCATGTTCACCCATGACAAGCTTAAAAGGGGACCTAACAGAAGGGTTCTGTCCTGGTAATAAGGATTGTATGGTGATTCCCTGGTGATTACCTTGTACATTAGTGGGAAGGCAGTAGAACTCATTTAACAATTTAAGTACAAGAGACTTTAATAATAAACAGGCAATAACAGAGACAGCTGTCCAGTTGGTCTTCTCTAAAGTAAGACAATGATGTTCAATTGGGCTAGAATAATAAATAAATTTAAGTATCTAGTTTTTATGTTAGTGAAGTATTGTAACAGGAGTTTAGAGAGAGACTACAGGGAGTACATATTAAAGTTAGAATGTTAATTCTTATTGCTTTTCCTAGCTACAGGTGTAAATAGATTTACATTCCTATTTATATACCTCATACCTCCACTGCTCAAATATAACAAATATGAGGTTATACTATCTTGTGGAAAGGAGAAATCCATTTCACACTATAACATTGAACTTTAGCGTAAAAAAAAAAAAAAGCCAGCAGCTACACAAAAGTGATAATCATTAATGTGTTTGACGCAAGCCTGGTTTCCACTGTTCTGTATGTTCTTGAAGAGATAGCTTTTTGTCACAAAATAAGCCAAGCTATTTTTTCTGGTTACTGATAGGAAGTGGTTCCCATGTTTATGTTATATTTTAAGAGATAAACAATGAAGACTTTTGAGGAGAACCAAAGCACGTAACCATGGTTTTTGATATATTGCTAGAAAGCTTATTAAGATCTAGCCAGTTCCAAAAATAAGAATATCTTTTTGTCGTGTTTTTTTTTTTCTTTTTCAGATTATCAGCAGATGCATGGGAATTAACTTGGGCAGTATCATATGGAAAAAAAGCATTTTATATTTGGAAGGTCACCAGAAAGATTATTTAAATAATACAAGAAAAGTAAAGATCTTAGCATGGAACCCTGTGGGACACTTTTAGTAGACTACCCAATATCTGTGCCTTCATTTTGTGATATAAATTGGAAAGATGCATTGTGCAGATATTTAGAAACATACAGACATTTTCAGAGAATCCAGAAAGATAGCTTTTGTGTGGCAATGTATTATGGGAACTAGTATCAAATAATGTCATAAAAGACTCCTAATAATTAATTGGCTAATAGGTAGCAGATGCATTTGCAATATATTTAAGTCACAATCCATGCTGTTTTGTCAAGAAGAATGTCCTATTCAGTTATCTACTTCAAAGTTTTTTTCATAAACAATCTCTTCTGTGAAATTTTGCTAAGTGACAGATATTAAATATAGGATAAATATCTGTTACTGGTGAGGAAAACATAATTTTAGGCAGTGGTCTAATAACAGCATATGTAAAACTCCAAGGAATAAATCCAGGTGTTAAAGGTTGTAGAAGTCGAAGAGTGGCTTAGATGGTAAGGTACTCCCTAACTGTAGAAATCTGGGGTAGAAGAAGTGCCTAGTAGGGTTATAGCCGAAATGTATGTTTTTAAATATAGAACAAACTTTTTATGGTTTATTGACGATATAAAAGTGCAAATAAGTAACAATATTGAGGAGATGATTTTGGAGGCTGTGCTGTTGTGAGACGGGTATCTGATGGATCTTTGAAAACATTAAGAATTTGACAGTCAAGAATGTTACTTTGGGAAGATTTGAAAAAAGATGAGACATGCCCAGAGATTATACTGATCTCCAAAATGACTGACGGGTCCCAAGAGAAGATGTTTAAAGTGAGCTAAGAAGCTTTAACTGTATTCATACTAATTTTTGCATTTCAGCTCATGGAAATTGTTTATCTTAATCATTTCAGTAGCGTTATTTCTATATACTTTCTAAGTGGCATCTTGAGTTTTAATTTGTTTTGTAAGATTCATGGTTAGCCAAGGATCTTTATTTTTTTTTAATTTTAACTTTTTTCCCCAAGGGGTACACTCAGTTTTGAATAGAGGAAATAATATTATACAATATGGTGAGAGTAACAGCAGGGCTGGATTTGTTACTACCCAATCAATTTCTTTTTGATTTCAGGGAGGAGAGTCAGAGTACCAAGGAATGGTCTAGTGTAAACAGAAGAGGTGGAGGATTCTGTGTTTTAAATGACTGTTTTAAAATAACTGGCCAGTGATGGCCTCATGTGGTGGGAAGAACCATGGATAGACTATACATTATTTGGGAAGTTATTGATAATAACATGTAAGATAGCGACTTTGCTGATGTGTGGTTTGAGTCTTGTAGGATGTTGAGTTACGTGGATTAGGTGATAATTAGGTGATAGAGATTGAAAAATCTATTTAATTCAAGTTTTTATTTAACATTCTAGCCCAGTATGAGGTCATCTGGGATTATAGCATTCCTGTTTCTATTATAATTTAGGATTATTTTTTAGCAATTTATAGATTTTTTAATAATGAGGAAACAGGACTTATACTGATGCAAATAATTATTTTGTGTGTTCTCCAATAAAAATTTCTATAAAATGCCATTCTGGATCGGAATCATTTTGAGTGTTAATACTTAGGCTAGCTTTGAATAAGAGTACGTTGTTTAATTATGAATGGAAGAACTTCACCATCATGTGTTTGACAAAATCTACAATGAAAAAGGGAAAATAGTCTTGTGTTTTGTTATTTGGCATGCATCAGTTTTGTTTAAGATCGGATTCTAAGACTGAGAGTAGGTTTAACCAGGTTTGTAGAGATGTTACATATTGTTTATGCTGCATAAGTTCCTGGTGGCTGTGGAGAATTTGGTTATTGGAACTAAATTTGATTATTAAGACTGGTAGCACTGATTGGTGAATTATTTAGGAGTGTGGGGGAGACTGATGTGACAGGTCATCCAGTATAATAATTAGTAAGATGATAAACAAAAGCAGTCTGGATGGTTTAAACATTGAGGGAATTTGATACTGGATATATGTTTGTGGAAAGTGAAATGAAGATTTTTCTTTTGGGAAAATACCAGCAGTCTGGTACTTTATGATCACTTGCTGGGAATGGTGATTTTAATAAAATAAGGTTTGCTGGAAAGATTTCAAGAATGTTTTGTGGAGATATTTTTGTTATAATAAAATATGAAACAGAGTCTCAGAATTTGGAAGTGACAAGTAATGCAAAAGCAAGCGGTATCAATTTTACAAAAAAGTGTGTATATATATATATATATATATATATATATATATATATATATATATTATTTAAATAAACATATTACTGGGGAAAGATATATGGTAGTTCTAATTAAGGGTGTTTATTTAGTTATTATACATTTGTTTACCGGGAAAGTCCAGCTTGGAACAAAACCAATTTTCAGCAGAGGCCCAGGGAGAAAAGCTCCAGACGCATGTCTTTGTAATGTGGGAGGAAACCGGAGCACCCAGAGGAAACCCACACAAACACAAGGAAGACATGCAGACTCCACACAAAAGGCACCCCAGCCGAGAATTGACTGGAAAACCTCTTGCTGTGAGGTGACGACACAACCACTGCACCACTGCACTCTGTTGAATATGTTTTCACTGCTAGTGAAATTATGCAGGAGGTGCTATTTCATGTATTTCTTTATGGCATTTACTTTGGTGGGATGTTGTAGGATTAGTGATGGGTAAGAGAAAAATGGTTTTTCTTCAAGTGTAAGTGATGTAATGTTTGATGTTGGTGGCCTTTCTCAGATTGTCTCAAAGCAAAGGAAACTGTTTAAAGCCTTTGAGTAATCAAGTACTGTTGTATTGCTGTGGAAATGTCTGCACTGCTGCTACTGTAGATGCAGTGCAGCTATGCTGTGACTGTTCTGAATGAAACTGAAGTGAACAACTCAGACGCAGATTAATTAGTGCAGCCATTTCATATGACTATTGCACTACTTGAGTGACCTGAAATTCATTTCACTCAGTGGGAATTGTTACTATCATAATTTGACAGTAATTACCATAACAACAACAATTATTGAGAGACATTTTGTTTACTCTAGTTATGTATGGGAAGACATTAGAAATAACACAGACTGTGTAGACACTGATGTGAATTCAGATGTAAACTCAGAACTGAGACAAAGCTGAAATCATGGACAGCTTTAGTGTACTAAAGCAAAACAGCAAATGTTATTTAGCATGTGATTGTGATTACTACAGTGGCTAATTTAATATAGTATCTTCTGACATATTTCATGATTTTTTTGATATATTTTAATAGGAATGCATGTGAAGTAGATCTGATAGGAACACGTTACACATACAACATAAGTGATGATTTTATTTAATCTTTAAATTTTGTAAACAAATATTATATTTAACTCTTTCCTATTTGTTCTAACCTTATGTGACAGCAAAGCAATTTTGTATTGTTTTTTAAAAGTTGCCTCCTTCTTTTTAGGATGATTTAGAGTGTGAATGTTTTAGAGATATCAGCCAGAATGACTTTAGGTTTTGTTAACATATTGTTAGTGTCAGTTCTTGCTTAGCTATTGTTGAAAATACCAACATGCCAAACTGTAAAGCCATAGTATTGGATTCAATAAACTCTGTGCAAGCTTCACGTGAAGCCTACATGTGTGAGTGGTGATGCATGGTGAGGAGCACCACTCATTGCATATTCATGCCATGCACCACATTTAAACGTTTATAAGAGAGGTTTTGTGGCTGGCAACAGTGTTGCCAGCCAGGAAACTATGACAGCAGTCCTGTTTAAATCAGACCATCGAAGGTCCGTGGTTTTGTGTGGAATGCCGCAATGTTCACCAGGGCTTAACAGATAGCTCTCAATCTCTTAGTGCAAGACATCTGGACAAAACATAATGCGGGGACAATTACCCAGAAACAGGGACATATTTGACATATTTGCTCATTAGAAATGTGTTTGAATAACCAGGGGTTTGTGTTAAGATACATGTTCTGGAGGATTTGAAGTCTGAAACTCAAATGTATGTAATTATTGACTTATATCAGTCCTGACATCATCCCAGTGATATGTCAGAAAACCACAACTTTGATAAGAAACACACAAAAAGATATATAAGGCAAAAATTCCCTGGACATTCTGTAAAAATCTGGACAGTTGACAGGTGTTATAATTAAGTATTTGGTCCAAACGCAGTACAGGACAGTGCATCTACAGTGCAGATTATTGTGAAATCACATTTCTGGCATTCTGTACTGAAGTTGTGTAAAGGTTCTGTAAGGGTATATGGACTGCCATGTAAAATAAACCTCAGGGGAAGTGATGAGTGTATTGAATAAGGACACACAAATGAATTGTAGGAATGAATACAGGGAAAGAGGACAGGTGAAACATCCTAATGTACAGTAGATGAGGGAATGTCAATGAAAGACAGTTGTAGCAGCAACACCAATCACATATCAATCTAGTACAGTAGGGACTGCACAATGAAAATATATATTATGTGACTGTCACGCAGGGTGACATAACAATGGGGAAGATGTCTGTAAGAGATAAGCATCCTTACATGAATAGTGCAGAGGACATCTATCAGGGATGTTACATACAATTGGGGTAGGGTGCATATTGTGAAGTTGTGCAGACTGATCTGCCTGAATATGAGTGTAATCTCATCAAAGGTCTCCAGCAACTGGGACACAGGTAAAGGCTCATGGACAACATTAAAAAAGCAAGCACAATCATGTACAATATCAGAATAATGCCACCAGTAATCTCAGGGTCTATATTAGTGAATGAATGATCAAAATGTCGAGTACAACATACTCGACACACTTTGATCAATCGTTCATCTAATCAAAACCTAAAAACCCTGAAAAATAAAAAATCAAAAGATTTTGTTCGCCCCACACCTTCCCTATACTAACATACAACATACACATACAACCAATGCATACAAACCCCTACACACTCACATCATTCAAACACTTATAAACCTATACAAACACATCTACTTTTAAAATAAAGGGGGGGGCTTCACCCCCCCACACCCCCTAACTAAATATACCAACTCCGAGATCGCTGTA
Organism: Protopterus annectens; assembly: GCF_019279795.1. Lineage (NCBI taxonomy): Eukaryota > Metazoa > Chordata > Ceratodontiformes > Protopteridae > Protopterus > Protopterus annectens. The sequence continues at coordinate 1,743,502,563 of NC_056733.1, forward strand.
CATTGGGGAAAGGGCAATTTCCCGGTAATCGTAAAGCGACTTCTTACACAAGCGATTACCGGGAAATTGCTCTTTCACCAACATACAACAATCTCGGAGTTGGTATATAAAAGTAAAGCAGCCTCTTACCTATCCATTCCGGACAGTGTAACGTGATTACACCACACGCTAGACTCACTAGGAAGGCCGATTAAAACATTTCGGAACTGCACATTTCGACATTTAGAGTCTCCGATTACATGAACGTTCAATCAGAGTGTGTTGATTATGTTATACTCGACATTTTGATAGTTCGTTCATGTAATATAGACCTGTAATCCCATGCCTTTGAAATAACATATGTGATTTAGAGTGATCAAAGATGATTCTGCACACTTGTACGACTATTATGATACATCCACACTGTATGAGGGTACTCACACACACTGTCCTGGCACTGTAACATCTTCTGGAGGTGTTAGGAGGGACACTGCTATACCTGTATGTGACATTATGATAAATACAGGCTAGATGACTGGTGTGCATGGCATATATATAAATATCTATATATATATATATATATATATATATATGTGTGTGTGTATCTATATATATATATATATATATATGGCACAATTCACACTGTCACGAATGTTACTCATGCCATTAATGTTGTCAAATGGTTTACCATCAAAATTGCGAGTGAAGGTTCAACGACCACAGGATGTCGAAATTTGGTTGGCTGAATCCATGTTGTTAAACCTTAATTTGTGCAAGTCCTGGTTCAGTGAATGCACTGTGCATTCGCACATATATGGTTGTCCTTATGACAAGAGATCGCAGAACAGTCCAGAGCTGAAAATTTGCCCTTTTCCCCACTGTAGTGCGATCTCGGAGATGGAATACATAATATGCTGGGGGTGTGGGGACCACAGACCCCCACATGAGGGGTGCAAGGGGGCTTGCCCCTCTGCATAATAGTTATGTCATATGAGGTGCAGTGTCTGACTGCAGTCTACGGATGTCGAGAAAGGTCTAATCTGCTTTAGGAAGTGTGTTTGCGACATACTGACCTTTTTGACATTCCGTTTCGAACATGTACATCGATATTTCAAGTAGGAATTCATTTTGAACATTGACTATTTGATAGTAAACCTTGTCAAACACCTATTTATGTACTGTGTGCATCACCAGAACAGGTAGCACATATGCATCTGGTGTAATAACTTGATGGGGGTTCTGCACCATCAGACATCAATGTTTATGCCACAAAAAGAATGCCTAGGTATGGCCAATAAGATGTGTGACAGCTCACTGTGATAAAGGTGCTACACTTCAGTTACACATCACTGAAAGATATGCAGGGAGGTACATGAAGAAGGGTGCATTGTACTCAGTTATTAGTGTGATAAAGGCTGTGAACTATGGAGGTATTATGGCCTCTGCTGTGGATATCCTTTATGGACTCAGTAGTTGTGTTATATACAAGGGAGTAGTCAGCACTGTGAATACATGCTGGTGGACGTTCCACTTACCATCTACCCCAGGACACAAGTCACATACCTATTGGTCTGATTATAGGGTGTGATGTCCAAATTATACTTGGGTTGTGTGTTTGTTTTCCTGATGTAACAAATCCCCCCATGTTTCTTGTCATTGCAGGTGTTGTCATGGCTGTGGCAGCAATATTGGTGTGTGTTGATACTGTCTGTATTATACTAATATCACAGCTGGAGTCAATAATTGCACACAGTCTGTAGTTCTTCAGGTAGCTGTTTGGGCGCAGGATGTGTATGTCATCTGTGACATCCATCACTTAAATAATGGACAGGAAAGGGCCTAGTAGACAGCTGTGATGTTCTGACCTGATCACTAGACCTAAGATATAGGTCACTTCACACACCTCAACATATTTAGATGCCATGTATGTGATATACTGGTTTACCCACTTGGTGATATAGGCATATATGGCCACATCTGACAGTGCTGAGTGAATACCTCAATGTGGGTTTGTGTCAAATGCCTTGGTCTTGTTAAGTTCAAAAGGAAAATTTATCATTTTGGCAATGGCAATGTAACAACTCACAGTTAGTTAATTAGAGTAACTATGTGGATTTATTCCAGGCAAAAACCCAGTTGACTTTTATTAATGAAGTGTTCATTTGGCTTTGTGTTCCACATCCCTTATGCTATGTTTTGTAGTCAGAAAGCACCAGAGTTTCTTTCTGGACTTGTTTCGTGTAGGTGTTTGGATCTTTCCTCAGAAAAATGTAACATAGATGGAAGAAGTTATTACACTTCAGCAATGTCATATCTGACCAAAAAGGATTTAACACATCTTCTTTTTAAAATATTTTTGATACCATAAAATGCCCGGCATGGAGGGCAGACTTAACTCCAGGTATGTGAAAGGTGACTTCTAATATTCCCATATAAATATAAACAACTACAGTGTCAAAGCATGTTGGCAAAGTCATATTTAGTGTGACCGCTATCAGTTCTCTGAATGATGTAATGACCTGGACAGAGTTAATCCTGCTTCTCTGAGCCTTATATCAGAAAACTGTCAAACACCTTGATGAATTACCCTTTTTGAGTACTATGCAGAAATTCAGTGTGAGATGCTTTTAATAATGGTTTATTTGAAGACCCATATGATTACAGTTGGCCATTGCATTACGTGACAGCTTTCAGCTTAGACAAGCAGATAGCCGATATGTTTGGTATGCTTGTGAGATGGTAAACATGAAGAACATATACTTGCCTACCAGAAGTTTGATGAATATTTTTCCACTGATCTGTGTGCAGTATATAACTGAAAAAATAGGGATAGTTCTCTTTCGTAAATGTTGTCTACAATTTTGTGTGAAGCAGTGTCAGACTTGTAGGTTTTGTGTTTCACTTAGATTATGCCACTTACTTTTCTGCCTTCAGACACAGACAAAATTCACACCTTTATAACTAATGTGCTTCTGTAAAATCCATGTATCCACTCTTCCTGTCAAAAATTTCCTTTCCAGCTAGCTGTTTCACTATCTCAACCATCCTCAACTTACACTTAATTCATTTGCAAATAAAAAAAGTTTATTTTTACAGCAGTTGTAAATGTTGTAAGCAACTCTTTTTGATCTAGTCGTTACTTTCAAACTCTTTTTCTGTAATAGAATGTTTCTGTTCACTAATGTGCTTCATACTGATGTCCTCTGTCAAGACTATGACCTGTTTGCAACATTCATATACATTGTAAATAACACGTTTGAATTCCAGCAACTTTCAAATCCATGTATTATATAATAATCTTTCTGCATATTTATCTGTTTAAAACTTATGTATTACTTTATCTATTGTAGTTTGACCATGAAAAGGGTCATGCTGGATTAGAACTCTGTTTAACAAATTAAGAATAAAGAAACCCCTACTATTCAGTTAGTGAGGACATTACTGCAGTGCAGGGACAGTATAACTTGATCAGTCCTAATATTTGCTCTGTGTCGTAACTCATTTTTCAACCCTGCACATCTTATTTGCAATATGGCATTTAAGCGACATTTTTCAGGTGGCTAATGGACTCCTCTGTTCTTCAGACTGTTTGATGTATTCATTCTGGCATTAACTTTGTTGATGTTAGGGTTATTTAAGTGAGACTTTGCTAAAGTCTGCATTGTAAACTTCAAACACATTATGACTCAACTCCCTACATGCTCTGCTACATCAGATTTTGTAGCACTGGCAGTGACAGACACTGTTTTTTTTCCTTATAATACAAATAACCATCTATATGTAACATGCCTTGTGGTTTGTCAGACTGGATGGTGCTGTAAATATTATGTGTGCTGTCTGGAAAATATATGGGCAGGGATCAGTGTGTAGTGTTTCCATGGAATTGGTTTACATGCTGCAGCAGCAGCTGTGATGGTGTTTATACCGTGACAATAAGGGCTGTTTATTTTGTGCTTATAACTATGGTACACAGGAGGCAATATGCACTGTATTCTCCCTGTGTGACATGTATGTGATGAACATGCTACACTTAAAGAAATCCCAATCTCTTTGAGCCACACACACCAGGGACCTAAACTTTGTCACCACAATAAACAGAACATGTTGAGAGATAGATTCCTGTCCCAGAGACTTCCCCCTGCTTCCCCCTGGAATAGGCTGCCCATTCATGTCAAGCAAAGCTCCTCATTAGCCCGCTTTAAGAGAAATTTTGACAATTGGATGGGTAATAGTACTTAGCTATGAACCTATGAAAAGGCTTATAGTGCTGTCATCATGCATGCCTTAGATGATCTGTTTGAGGACATCTAACAGATGTAACAGACCTGATGCAGCATTAACAACTCACACAGGTCTGTTGCACACAGCCAGAATATCACTGGTGTCCATTTAGTAAAGGTCCATGATAACATGTTGGTCTACCTCACAGATGAGGAGAGTCAGGATGTGTCTACAAATGTATGCATCAACTGCTCTTCCCCTCCAACTAACATGGATGCATGTTGAAAACACCCTTCTATAGCAAAATACTCTGTGTGAGGGAGTGTTGAAGTGTGTATTCAACAGTTTCAGGAAGGTGTATGTGATGAGTCACATGATAGGTGATCTATGATGTTGTCACAGCTCATTGATTCTGTGTGATAGTCTTGGATGTAGATAAGACAGTGCAATACTGGCTATCCTGAACCAGCCTAGGGTTTGAACACAATCTCCCACGTAGGGATCATTGAGAAACTCTCCCAGCTGGGGATTAAACCCCATGTCCCTAGATGGGGAACCAAGTGGCTCACTGACAGAACACACTTATTTATTTATTTATTCATTTAACATTTGTTTACCAGGAAAGTCTAACTGGGACAAAGCCCATTTTCAGTGGAGGCCCAGGGAGAAAGGCTCCAGACACATGCCTTTGGAATGTGGGAGGAAACTGGAGCACTCAGAAGAGACCCATACAAATGCAGGGAGGACATGCAGACTCCCCACAGAAAGCAACCCAGCCGGGAATCGAACCAGAAAGCCTCTCGCTGTGAGGTGACAACACTAACTGCTGCACCACTGCGCCACCTGATTTCACATACTATGAAAGCTGGTGAATCAACCTGTATCAGTAGAGCTGTTACCATTGGTATAGCCTAGGGATCTGTGCTTGGCCCTTTACTGTTTGGAATCTATTTCTCAACAGTTCAGGCTAAAGTATACAGCCTTTGGCTTACTGTGTTTGCTGATTCTTCCATACTGGGTGCAATTATTTTGTCCACCTATATGATGATATATAGGACGGGCTAACACACTCAAATGACTGGTGACAAAGCCACATGGTCTACAAATAATTGCAAAAATGTGCCTTTATTTTGGCCTTCTGCAAAGTGGAATTCCCTGCTAATTACAGCATTGACAACAGTCCTGGTATGCTGAAACTCAGTGATGCAAGTACTGGGAACACACAAACATAGCACTCTGAACTTTTACTACCAAGTATCCACTCTGGTACTGAAAGTCTATGTTGTGTGCATCATAAGTCACACCACTGTATACATATCTCAGGATTATATTACAGCATTGTACTCGAACCTCATCAGAACACTTCTTCTTCTTTCAGCTTTTCCCGGTTACGGGTTGCCACAGCAGATCACCTGTCTGCTCATGATTAGCAGTGGAGTTTTACACTGTCGAGTTGCCAGCCCCACGCTGAACCATCCACAGAAGGCACACACATGCACACACTCACACCTAAGGCCAATTTAGAGTGTCCAATCCACCTACACCCAGAGGAAATCCATGCGGCCACAGGGAGGACTTGCAGACTCTGCACAGAAGGCACCCCAGCCGAGAATCGAACTGGAGAACCTCTTGCTGTGAGGCGGCAACACTAACTGCTGCACTCCCATGGCCGCCCCCCTCATCAGAACACTAATATAGACTATAATGCTGTCTTTTGCATGTACCTCACCAAACACATGCAGCAGCTGGAGAGACCACATGGGTTACTCACCAAGAAAACACATTATATAAAAAACATGCCATGATGTATATGGATAGACTGAAATGCATGTCAATGTGATCTGTATCATATAGCATGAGTTGACTTCTGCCTGGCCTCCAGGCCAGTCTCTGACCCTGGCCTAGTGGGAATAGTGCACATCCACAAATCACATATAACTGATGACATCTGCAGTGTGTGGTGAGGACAATATGGCAATAGCAGTGTCTCGCATACTGATGTAAAAGGCTCTCTGAAATGTCAAGCAAGTACACACACACACACACACACACACACACACACACACACACACACACACACACACACACACACACACAGTTGACTGCAGTGAGAACAGAACCCCTACCTATCTAAGGACACAGACTACAGAACTCTGTATTTAAGGCAAGAGCCACAGCTCAAGTCTGACTTGGAGTGTCTCAGACAACAATTTATAGCTGATGACATCAGCCATGTCTGGTGAGGAGAATATGGCAATAACAGTGTCAAACATGCTGGTGTACAATGCTGTCTGTAATGTCCAGCAAGTACATATATATATATATATATATATATATATATATATACATATATATATATATATATATATATATATATATATATATACACACACACACACACACACACACACACACACACACACACACACACACACACAAAGTTGACTGCAGTAAGAACATAGCCCTTACCTATCTAAGAACACAGACTATAGAACTCCGTACTTTACACAAGTGCCACAGCATAAGTCTGACTTTTACATGACTGCAGTTCAACTTATAGTGGATAACATCAGCAGAGCATGTTGGAGAGAAGGTATTAGGAGGCCTGCATAGGTTCATAGCTTTATAGGATCATATGAGGTTACTAGCCTAATGGCCCTAGGATGTTTACAAGCCTAGCCATGTAAAAACACAAGTACCCTTATTGAGCATAGTTAGATGGTCAACGTTAGCAGAGCGATTTTGTGATCAGCACCAACTGGCCCTGTCCTTGAGGGATATAGGTGCCACCACAGGGGTGAATTTACAATCATTCATACTGTTGTCAAAGTTGCTGTTGAACAGGGTTATTGAGGAGCACTGCTTCACATGCAGTGGGGGCCTATGACAGAGGAGTGTCAATTAGCATGTTCTGTTTATGTCACAACCTAGGCTGAGAAACTGGAGCAAGTTATTCTTGTCCCATTTGATTTGCAGATGTCCAGCATTTCCAGTAGGGCAGGGTCTGAGACTGCTCTGTAGACCAGGCATAGGTCATGTCTCAGCAGCCAGCATGATACTAAGTACAGTGACAGGTCTTTCAGTCTTTCCATGTATGTCATGTCTTGGAGGCCCTGGATTCTCCCAGTCACAAATCTCTGTGCTTTCTCCAGTTGCTGCAGGTGTCTGGTGAGGTACAGACAGAAGGGAGCATTGTACTCAATTAGTGGTCTGATAAGGGTAGAGTACAGCAGAGCTATGACCTTCCTGGTCTTGGATGTAGTGGCCTTATTTATGAGGTGTGCAATGTCGAATGTGAGTCTCACCACTATGGACACACAGTGATTAAAGTGTTAATTGCTATCAACATGTGTTCCCAAGTCTTGCAACACTGTGTCTGAGCATAGAGGGGTGCTATGTATATCATAATTAGCAAGGTTACTTAATTGCCAAAGAGGACAATGAGGCATTTTTTGCTGTAAGGTTCAGTCCATGAGTTTGGCACCAATCATTTGTCTGTGTCAGCTCCTTCTGTAATATGTTAACATAGTTGGGGGTCTCTATATGACTGCATCCAGTTGACAGTCATCTGCAAACTTGGTAAGCCAAAGCCATCTACCTCTGCCTGGACTTCTTAGAAATAGTTTCCAAATAGTTGAAGGCCCAGCACAGATCCTTGTGGTATTCCACTGGTAAGTGGTGTAGTGGTAGAAGTACAGTCCCCAACTTTGACAGTGTGTGCTCTGTCTGTGAGCCAGTTGGCTATCCATCTAGTAATGTATGGGTTAATCCCTAGATGGGAGATTTTTCTCTCTGATACCTGAATGGGTGATAGCGTTAACGGCCTTGGATAACTCAACATAGGCAGTATGTCCTCTTATCTCTCATACAGGTCTTCTGGGTCAGTATCAAATAAGTCCACTAGGTTTAATAATCAAGATCTTTCCATTGTCAAAACCAAAATGGGTAAGATCAAGTGTGTTGAGGGTCACCTATGTCTCTGTGGATAAGGTGCATGCTGATTACTTCCCTAGCATTGTAGATAAGGCTTTTTAGGCTTATGGGTGAATAGTTCTATTTCTATGTGTTAACAGATTCATGTGCACTGCATATCACAAAACATTCAATATTAATTTCTGTAGTGTAGGTGATATATGTGTGAAAAAATTACTGAGACACCAGGGTTGCAGTGCTTGGGGGGAGGCAACACATGGCTGTACTGTAAATATGTGACATGTTGTTAGATAGGGCCTTCAGTTTGTTATGTTTCTACATGTCATAGACATGAAATGTACAGTAAACAGTAGTAATACATTATAATATTTACTTTTCCATAGAGTGGCAAGCTGTGGATTTGCGTGACTGTTGGCAAAGTGTTACACACGAGGTACACATCATCAGTACTTTCCATGTTTGCGCATAGTTAAGCAGTGTGCAAATGTGAGCCGCATTGCTAAAGTCTGACAGCTAGTACTGAGTCTAGGAAACACACATGCTGCTTAACTGAATCTGTAGCAGCAGGTGTAAATGCACTGACACATTTCATTTTGAGCCCATATGATACTGGGTTCAAATCCAGGTGTATCTAATACTTTTAAAAACTTTTAAATAAACAGTGATAATACAATGGCATGAATTCTTTATAGTACTATTTAACATCCTTCTTTTATACTATACCCTTACTTCCTATGAGTACTACACCATTAGCAGATCTCCTAGCTTAGCTAAACACACAGGTTCATTCCTTTCCCTAGCTAATCAAACCTACATTAACCTCCTATCATCATGTTCCTACCTTCCCCCACTCTATCACAGAATACCACATAACAGGTTTCACACATCTAGAAAGTTCTACATCATACCCTCCAAAAACTCAAACATATTCCCACTTCCTCAAATACTCTTACTGCTACATGGGGACATCCACCCCAACCCTGGCCCAATCAATTCCCTCCTTAACACCCTCACAAAACCAAATACTAACAGTTCAAACTCACCTTTCTGTTCTAATTCCCTTTCTATAGCACACCTAAATATTCGGAGCATTAACAATAAAATTACACAACTCCATGCTTTAATTGACCTCTACTCATTTGACATCCTCTGTCTTACTGAAACCTGGCTTAAACCAGGCACCAAAGACAATGACATTACTCCTCTTGGTTATAGCATTTTAAGGCGGGATCGTCTAAGCAAAAAGGGTGGTGGTGTTGCTTTACTCTATAAATCTCAACTACAAGTGTCCTCTATTGACTCCCTCCCTCCCTCCCCTGCCAATGCTGAAATACTCTGCAGCAAATTCCACTTAAATAAAAACAAAGCCATATATATAATTTGTTCCTATATCCCCCCTGGCAACAACTTAAATACACTGGAAAACATTCTTAGCTGGTTCTCCTGTAGCTTTCCTCAGGAAACCATAATCCTAGGAGACTTTAACATTGACTGGAACTCTTGCATATCCCCCAAACCCACCCATCACCTCAACCTCTTTACTTTTCAACAAACTATAAACTCCCCCACTAGAATTCACAAATCTACCAATAAACAAGCCATCTTGGACTGGATATTGGTCAATAATAATCCTCTTTCTTATAAAACTGGTATACTTCCTGACAATATCAGCGACCATCTTCTCACCTACATCACCAAACAAAAAAACAACAATTTAAATCAGCCCAACTATCGTATTATACGTAACAAAAAAAAACTTTAACCTTCCTAGCTTCCTCAATGAACTCAAACTGTATAACTGGTCAACTCTAAAACACCTGCCACTTGAGGAAGCAGTTGCCCATTTTAACAACACATTCCTCCAAATTCTTGAGCATCATGCCCCCTCTCGCGTAATTAGAACAGGATCCAAAGCTGCCCCATGGCTTTCTAAAGATACCAAGCAAATGATGCATTTAAGAAATAAACAGTGGACAAAATGGAGAACTATTAAAAACCCAACTGACCACCAAAACTTCAAATACCTTAGAAACACTACAAAAAAACTTACCTATCTTGATAAAAAAAATTATTACCTTCAACACCAACAAAATCAAAATCATAACCCCCAAAAATTCTGGTCAGGAATCAATAAACTGCTCCATCCAGGCAATACCAAAACACCTACTCCAGCTAGCTTAGTGCAGACTCCACCCAACTTAATAGCCTGTACATTCAACACCTTCTTCTCTGAAACAGTCACCTCTCAAGCAAAGACCATGATTCCCCACACTTCCCTCAAAATGACCTCTCCTCAAAATAACACCCCCACTCTAACATTTAGTACAGTCTCCACAACCTATATACACAAATTACTCTCAAAACTTAAACCATGCACTCCTTCAGCCGACCTACTACCAGCTGAATATCTGCAGCTTGCAGCAGCTGAAGTAGCATACCCAGTCTCCATCTTAATTAATAGAACAATAACTGAATCTACTATTCCTTCCCTCTGGAAAGTCTCCCATATCATTCCTCTACATAAAGGAGGAAACACTAATGAACTTTCCAACTTCCGTCCTATAGCCTTATTATCACCTCTATCTAAACTTATGGAACATTGCATACACCAACAACTTCTACATCATCTTTTACATAATAACCTACTTTCTGACTCCCAACATGGTTTTAGACCTTTCCATAGCACCTCCACTGCTCTTCTCTCCTTTTCAGACACTATCAACAAAAATCGCAATAACAATCTCTTCTCCTCTGCTTTATTTCTTGACCTCTCTAAAGCCTTTGATATGGTGAACCATCACCTTCTGCTAGACACTTTGAAATGTCTCTCTCTCGAACCTTTGGCATTGCACTGATTTGACTCCTACTTGAAAGATAGACAACAAGCAGTCCTCTGGGACAGCCATCTTTCCTCTCTGCTCCCAGTCACTATCGGTGTCCCTCAAGGATCCAACTTAGGACCCCTTCTCTTCTCCATATTTATAAATAACCTGTCTACCTCTCTTCCCACTTCCACATGTATTCAATATGCAGACGATTCAACTCTCACTTGTTCTGCTGCTTCCCCTGCCGAACTTCATTCTTCCACCCAACAAGTCTTTACAGCATCAGAAAAATGGTTCCAAGATATCTGTCTCCTCCTTAATCCCAAAAAAACAAACTATTACTTTTCTCTCCTACCCTTAAATCCCCCCCTCTCTCCTTTTCAATTATGTCTGACAATGGCACTATCATTACACCTGACTGTTCCACTAAACTACTAGGCATCACAATAGATAATCAACTAAACTTTGATTACCACATTGACCTAACCATCAAAGCTGTTAATAAAAAGATTGGTGCTCTTTATAGACTTAAGCCCTTTCTAACAGCATCTACAAGGGTGTCTCTAGCCCAAACTCATCTCATCTCCACACTATTGTATGCCTCCCCATCCTTTATAAACCTTTCAAAATCTAACCTTCAGAAACTTGCCATGGCCTATCATAGCATTGCCAGGTTTGCCACAGGTTCCCCATTTCACACCCATCATTGTGTTAACCTCACAAAGCTTGACTGGCTCGAACTCCAAAATCTTATTTTCCTACATCAATTAGTTATCACCTATAAAATCCTCCACTACCCTTCTAATACACCCATACTAAATAACCTTGTTGTCCCTTACAGGAATCTTACTTCCCTTCGTTCAGCCAACAAACTACTAGTTGCCACTCTCAAAACACACAACAAAGCTGATGACTCCTTGTTTACAAACGCCATTGGCTCATACTGGAATAAACTTCCCATAGAACTGACCTCTCTAGGCTCTTCTCAACTTTTCAAGAAACAACTGAGGAACTATTTTAAGTCTCACTGGCTATGCCCCTGCTCAAACCCTGACTGACCTGAGCATCCAACCCTCATCTCATTTCTCTCCATTTACCTCTATGCTTGTCCCTATCACTAATACTACCCCTCTTCTGCAACTATCTACTATCCACTTGGATACTACTTTACCTCTGCAACCTGTTATCCCCCCAAATTTATAGGTTGCTCCCAGCTATGCAAATCTGCCTCTTAATCTATTGCCCTGGCACAAAACGATTATAACAATTGTGAATACTGTGAATACTGTAAATACCTATAGACTCTTATGTAATTTACTACTTTCTTTCTTTTATGACTGTACTATTCCTACTACATCTAAGAATTTGCAAACATAAATCATCTCTCTGTTATAGCTATAGCTTTGTTAAGTTTGCTAATTATAGTTTCGTTTAAGTTTTGCTAATTATAGTTATTGTCAATTTGCTTTAGTACCATTACTATGCTACATTGGACTAATTTTCTTATCATGCTTATAATTTTTGCATCCCGTTGTACTATTTTTATGTTACCTTCTAGTATATAGTGGAGCTTTTCTCCTCGGGCCTCTGCTGAAAATGGACATGTATCCAGCCAGACTAGCCCGGTCAACAAATGTAAAATAAAATAAAATAAATAAATAGTACATGTGTTGATGTGTGTTGGCATAGTGTTTATATGCTTCCTCTGGTGTATGAAAAACCTGGAAACCATATGGTATGGAAGAGTCACCACTAAGCGTGCTGAGTAGTCCATGGCTGTTTTGACATCTTTTTTCCCTAAGGAGCTTTATTGATGGATGACACTGCCTTTTTTTTTATGACAACTTGTTTCAAATAGTCATTATCAAATCTTATTCATCTTCCCAAGTACTTTATACCCTTCTTAGTCCAAGTGACACACAAAACTTTTTTTCTTTTTGCTGAAAAGAAGGAAACCCACTATCACTATTCTGGGACAGGTGTCCAGTTGTGGAGGAGAAGTGAGAAACTTATGTGCCCTCTCTAGCAGAAGTTTAGATTACAAGCCCAATCCCAGGGTAGCGGGGATACAGGCCAGCAGGAATCTAAGCATATAATTTTGCTCTACTCCTTCCTGAGTGAGAAAGAAAGGGAGACAAAAATAAAACAATGTAGTTAGAGCAGGATATATGTAATAAATTACACTGTTTGGGAAAGCATAATAAAATATGAAACTCCTGTTTATATGAGCCTTGTGCAGAACTTGTGATGTCACTCTGTAGCAACATGGGGTGGCATTCATGAAGATGAGCTAATCCATTGCAAAGGCTTGCCTGGTGGGTATTCTCAAAGCTGTAGACTGAGAAGAAGAAGAAGCAGAAGTGAGCTGCCAGGATGGTGACCTGGCCTTTCATAGGGAAGTGCTACAGGGCAGTGTCTTCATGACCCTCTATACAGTTACTCAGTATTACACTTCTAGGTGCAAGTCATGAAAATAAGTTATTATGCACCTAGTCTGCATTTCATAAGGCAGCATTTGTTGCCTGAAGCAGCGTATCAGGACTGCTACATGTGAAAGGAATGAGATGGATCATAATCTGTAAGGGCTGAGGGCACACATCATCTCCTGACTTGCCAGATAGGGTGTTGGGAAGGACAAACTAGTCATTCTGACACCAACTGAGGTGTTCTATTGTGGTAACTTGTTATCCCACCCGCAAAGGTGGACTGGCTGATGCTTTTATTGACATGTGGGTCCAGGAGATGTCAGTCACTGATAGGATGTTCAGGCTAACATATGGTGACACTGTTTTCCTTCAGTATGTGTAGTCTGGTGGAAGTTTAGTGACTAGTTTCTATCAGGAACACAATGGTTAGCATTAGAGATGTTCTTTGATCTATACCAAGCTGAATGAAAGGTTTGAAGGGACACCATTCACTGTAATTTTTCGGATGTGGGAAACTCTGATCACAGTCAATTGGAGCTGTATACTCTGCAGCACTGTGGATGCACTTTTCAGTGGGCAGGCCCTCTGGAGGGACAGACACTCTGCATACAGCAATATGTTTTGCATCTTGCAGACAACTACAGTTTCTCTGGGCCAATATGGTAACTTTGTTTGCCTTTAGTTCAGTAAATGTATGAAGTTTAGGGTGCTGTCATTCCTAAAAGTGTAATTTACGATTATGATATCTTACATCTGCTATATACCTTTTGTATTGTATAAGGTGCTAAGGAAATATTTGTCCTATTCCACTTGTACTACTCTTTCATGTGTTTAATGTGCAGCAGTACACATGTAGAAATAAGCAAATGAGGGGCAGGGGTCAAACAGTTTTTATGTGCTTCAAGTTTTTATTTTTCTGTGTTTCTGCCATGTTAAGAACATGTTGTATAATTCAGTCTTAGTTGTGCAGTAGATACGTATTTTGAAAATGTAGTTATATTTGCCAGTATGAAAAGGAGCTGAACTATGCTAAAATTGAGATAATTACTACATGACTAAACTGCAGCTTTCTACAAGGAAGTTGTGGATAGTCATCATAAAATATTTGTTAGTGACTAGTTCTCGTAAACCAACAAGTCAAACAATTCTGTCAAAAATGCTAACTGTAGAATGACAGATGGTGTTTTCTGACATTGCAGGCATAGGGAAACAGAGTTTGTGAATCAAGCTGTGATAGACATATTTATACTACATTCTGGAAATTGTGCAGTTGTACGGAAACACATTAAACTAACACTTACATAGCATTTGCAGCATACTGACAATACAGTGCTAATTTTAAATTCCTAATACTTGTGTTTTTCAAAGATGTATGTGACAGAAGTGGACACTTTTAAATTACTTTTAACCCTCTTTCACGTATGCTGTCTTGTACTGCACTGAAGTCATTTTTAACTGATCTTAACCATATACATTTTTAGTTTGTTTCAGCAGATGATTTTTTTATATGATAGATGATACTGTGCTACGTTAGACTTTAAAATTTCTCTTTGTAGCTACATGCTAATATTTCTCAACCTTTCAGAACATAATCTAAAACAAAGCCAGAATTTTTCTGGGACAGACAGAAAACAAATAAGTGATACTTTCATAAAATATTAATGCCACTGAGTTAGACAGCTGACGATATAGAAGTCCATGAATTAACAAATGCTTGTGAAGTAAGAGACATTTGTAATTGTAATGAATGATATTATTTGTTGATTATAATCTATCACTTTTTTCTCACAGTATCACTGATTTAAGGAGGTTAGACTAAAATTGAGCCAAAAATTAGGGACAATTGAAAGGTACGCTTATGACGATATTTAGTTTCTGCTTTAGTGTGCATATTTTATTCTGCTATCTTAGAGTTGTTTGATCATTTCTTTGAGCCATAGGTGTCTGTGTAGCAGATTTCTTTCTAGTTTTGATGAAATCTGTTGCATTTAATTTTATGGACCCTTGACCACCCAGATCTGCTGTTGCTTGCAGTCCTCATGCTCCACACCTATGAACATTTCGTGCTAGGGTGGTCTTCCATGTCTATATCAACTTCATAGGTTCATAGGTAGGTACTAGGCTATCGGCCCAAGGGCCTACGTAAGCCAACAAGGTTCCCTGGCTTACGCCACCCAAGAAAGTTATTTTCCTGTCCCACTGTTGAGCAGAGAGACAGAAGTGGTCCCCGGGGTGTATTTCCTATTTCCCATCCACTCATCAAAATTTTTCTTGAAGAGTGCTAATGATGAACTTTGCTTGGCATAGATGGTTAGCCTGTTCCAGAGTATGGGAAGTCTCTGGGATAGGAATCTATCCCTCCAGCATGTCCTGTTTATTGTGGTGACAAGGTTTAGGTCCCTAGAGAGTGTAGCTCGGAGGGATTGGGATTTCTTTAGGTGTAGCATGTCCAACTGCTCTGGGTTTGACATATATGTTAGGCATAGATCACCTCTGAGTAGGCGATGTGCTACGGGGTAAAGCTAAAGTTTTTTGAGGTGGTCAGTGTAGGGCATTTGTTTGAGGCCAGTAATCCTCTTTGTGAGGTACTTCTATGGCCTTTCCAGCTGCTGCAGATGTCTTGTGAGGTACATTCCAAAAGGGGCGTTGTACTCTATAATGGGTCTAATGAATGTCGAGTAGAGGGGAACAATGACCTCTTTTTTCCTGGATGAGAACCCTTTTATGATGAGGTGTGCCACGTAGAAAGACTTCCTGACTACTGTGGCGATGTGACTATCAAAGGAGAGACTACTGTCCACCTGGGTCCCAAGATCTCTTATCACGCATTCGGTGTTAAGTAGATTGCTGCCTATGTGTTAGTTCATGGGTACAGAGTTTTTACCAAAGGGGATGACACTGCACGTTTTGGCATTGAGCATGAGGCCATGGCTCTGACACCAGGCATCTGTCTCAGTGATGCCCTTCTGTAGGATGTCCACATCATTTGGGGACTTGATTATGGCTCCTAGTTTGCAGTCATTTGCGAACTTCATTAACCAGAGGCCTTCTGTGTTAGCCTGTACTTCAGAGAAGTAGATACCAAACAGGAGAGGTCCCAGGACAGAACCCTGTGGTACTCCACTTGTCACTGCTTTGAGGTCAGATTTGGAGTCTGCAACTTTTACAGTGTGGGTTCTGTCAGTGAGCCAGTTGGCAACCCATCTTGTGACATAAGGATTTATACCTAGTTTAGTGAGTTTAGCTATAATTCCAGAATGAGGGATGGTGTTGAAAGCCTTGGCGAGGTCAAGATAGGCTGTGTGAACCACCTTACCCTTGTCTACAGCTTTGGTGGCTGCCTCAAAGAAGTCAACCAGGTTCAGGAGGCATGATTTGCCTTTCACAAACCCAAACTGGGTGGGATCCAGAGCTTGGAGGTTACCAATGTCTTTGTTTATGAGTTCCATGATGATACGTTCCATGGCCTTGCAGACCAGGCTCATCAGGCTAATAGGTCGATAGTTCCCGGGATCAGTGGTGGCTCCCCCTTTGTGGGGTGGGATAACTGTTGCTGTGCGCCATTCAGTATGCACAAAGCCTGATGCAAGGCTATTATTGAACATGGTGCTTAAGTGGGGAAACAAATTACTAAGAAACAGCAACTAAACACACCAAAACTTTATGTAGCAAAGCTGAAACAAATTACTAAGAAACAGCAACTAAACACACCAAAACTTTGCTTTGCTACATAAAGTTTTGGTGTGTTTAGTTAGCTTAAGTGGGGAGCCAGTTCATTCTGAAGTTCATGTAAAACGCAGCTTGGGATGTTGTCCGGTCCCATGGATGCTGTGTTTTTGGCTTTAGAGAGTGCAACTTTTACCTGCGTAGTTGTGATTACAGGGACTCTGCATTCTTCCTGTATAGATATGGGCCCTTTAGGGGGTGAGAGGGGGTAAGGTTAGCACTGTACCTATCTGCCAAGATGTTGGCAATATCAGTTGGTTCTGTAATTTTTGTGCCTTTGTGCTGTAACTCAGAGCAGATCTGGGTGTTGCCATTGAGATTCTTGGCATAGCTATAGAATGCTTTGTGGTTGTCCTTGGAATTAGTGGCAATTTTGTTTTCCTAGCTAGCTTTGGAGGATCTTATAAGGGATCTCAGCTTCTTACTGAGGCTGACCAGGGAGCTCCTCTACTCATGGGATTTTATTCTCTTTTGCAACAGTTTCTTCCTTCTGTTGTACAGTTTCTTTATGGCAGGGGAACACCAGATTGGCTTCCTTTTTTAGGAGGATACCGTCTTGGTTCTGTTTGGGATAGAACGATCCATGCACTTGTGTAAGTGCTTGAATAGACTTAAAGGAAACTGTGTAACTAGGGCCTTCATCTGCAGCCACAACTTAAACTGCTGGGTGTACTTGCCTACTTCTTCTGAATGACATTGTTTTGGTGCAAGAATGCCGACTGAGGGACATTTGCAGACTGCCTTGTGCATGTCTTCAGGTCATCTGACCATGCTGCCCAATACAACTGTCCAGCTGCACTTCCATCTTGACTCGCCCCTCAGACAACACCACAGAGTAATACTGATTTCCCACAACAGTCACTGGATGAGAGGGACACCATCATGGGATCCCACCCTCTACCAAGTGGCCCCCTGGAGCTCCTGCTGCTGGTTGTACCTAAGTTACTAGCACTTCTACCATATATACCTATTGTAAAAGAGACACTTCATGTATGTCTCTCCAGTGCAGATGGCTTTTTGTCAGACAAATCCATTTATATGCAGTGCAGAAGTGAACCATGATTAATAAAGCAATAACCGATGATGTGGTGTGGTATATTGAAAGTTTACACATGGTTGGTTTGGTTTAATCATGAGGGCGAATCCCAAGTGATTAAACAAAGGCAACTGTGGGTAAATCTTCAATATACCACAGCCACGGAGTCAGTTATTGCTATTATACAATGACATTATTTAAGGAAAAAAATACTTATTTTTCTTAAATAATGTGTTTGCATAACGGCGGATTACTGCTCTTCCGACGGTTGTGGTATACTGCTTCTTCATTTTGATGTACTGCGCATGTGTATGGGACTTGCGTTCCCATGCATACCCAGTACATCAGTACTTTGAAACGGAAGCAAAGGAGAAAAGAAAGTCTCCGTTGCTCTGTTTTTTCTCTCTCTTTTTTTTTTAATTGTAAAAAAAAAGGTTTTGGGGCACTTTATACCAACGGAAAAAAGTCCGGGCGACCGGACCTTTTTCCGTTGGTATATTGTAGGATTTATAACTGGCAGGCTGGTTGGGCTGGGCCAATCAGCGTGCACATTTTTGAATAGTAATAGGGAGTCATTGTATAATGGTCAATAATCAAATACAATTCTCACTTCACAAAGCACTACTAAAGCATTTAATAACTTATAATGTCACTCTTTAAAATAATTGATTGTGAGAATTACTTGCTGTTGTCCTTGTTAATTCATTATCGTAATCAATAGGTGTAAGTTTAGTAACATTCTGATAAATTCTCAGACATTAATTCCTTATTCTGTATTCCTTTTTTCAGTGACAGCTGCTAGCTGTGGGTTACTGTATCTCTATGCACGTCACAAGTACTTCAAAGGATATTCAAATTCTTCTCAAGAAAGGTAGGGAAGAAACCAAGGCTTTCAGTCAAAGTCTTTCTATTGTACTCAAGAAACAACTAGTAAATTTGTTTTAAAAAATTGTATTATAATGTGACTGTAAAGGGAATGAAATTCAAATACAAATGTCACAGATTACCGATGGACTGCACAATGGCAAATGCATGCCATACAAAATGATCTTTAAAAGCAGCTCGAATTTCCTGGCACGCAAAGCATAGGTCTGTGCTGAAGGCAGGTTATAGTAGTGGCAAAGTGACACAGTGATCTGTGCTGTGGCCATGGTGTCCATCTTTGTACTGTGCAGTTACTAAATGTGTCTCTCTGTTAGTTTAACATTACATGGATACACAGGGAAGGTTGGAGGGACGCGGTGGAGGACCTCAGGCAGCTTGTGAAGTATCGCAATTCTGCTTCTCTTCTTCATCACTACAAATCAGCTATTCTGTCTGTTTGTGTCAGTTTATCTCTGTGAGCTTTTACACATGTGCACACATACTCATGCAGAAATACGCACATACACATACACTCGTAAGAGTGCACACTCGCTCTCTCTCTCACGTGTGCGCGCTCACACTCACACACACCACCTATAAACACACCCTAGACGGCAGAAATTTCATGCTTATTTCAAAAAGAAAAAAAAGATAAAGCTTTCCTTTAAACCATTTCCTATACAATGACTGATTTCAGTGTATCACTTCTGGATCATCTCTAGGTAGGTATCCCACAGTTTCATACATATAGAGTCAAGCTTCATAATAGTTCTGCCTTATTATGCTTGCCAGCATCCTATTGTATACGTTCCTGTTTCCAGATATAATAGTGTTCTACATGTATCAGTAGTCATAGTCCATTTTACTGCTTCTTAAATCATTCCTTCTTACTGCTCCCTTGTTAAATGATTTTCTCATGCTTTTTAGGTGATGTTTCTTTTAAGTCTTATAGTACAATACCTTAGTTTTATTAAGAATTTTGCATATGTTCACACTATGGCATTCAGATAAGCTAGTAAGAAGCCATCACTGAGCAGTTTGTAAACCAGAATTGTGTCCTCCTAACCTGTGACATGGAAGATATGCAGAACCATTTTAATGCTCTTTTGTACTCAGCATATTGTGCTACACTTATTGTCTTTATAAAGTCATGCATTTTTCAGATGCTTTTTAAGTGTCTCCTACATGGTTAAGCCACATTCCAGTGTACTAAAGATAAAGACTTCTGTAATGGCATTAGTCATACCAAGTGTTTGGATAACATTAATCTAAAAATGCAACCCATTATCTTGGAAGACTCTTTGCATATCTAATCTATTTGTTATGAAGATGATAAGCTGCCATCTGCTGATATACCAGATGAATGGCCAATAATAGATAAGCATGTCAGGGCCCTTAAATATTTAATGTCCCTTAACAACCAAGCCTTTGATTTCATAAGTCTATGCAAAGTTTCACAAATCCATATCTTAATTGGATATACTTCAACCACATTTCTAACTAATTTGAGTTCATCTGGAAGTGTACTATAAGATATTCTGAAAGATAATTGGCTCTGTGTGCTGGAAATTATAAACCCAAATTTTATGTCACCATCATACCTGGGTAAAATGCATTCTCAAGTCAGTTCAAGAGCATATGTTTATATATAACAAGAGCAGAAATGGAGTCCTAGTTCTGGCTTCTGTTGTACTGATCATTTTAGCATTCCCAGTTTGTGTACTGATTTTCTTTATAGACTCTATCCTTTGACTGGTGCATTTGTTCTTCTTCTCAGGCTTCTAGACAGGGATATTATGATCCATAAGATTCAAAAGATTGCAGAAGTCTAGATAAATCATATTATCTACAAGTCTGTATCAAATGGCTCCATAACTCATATAATAAAGAAATAAGTGACAGTTATGATCCAACAACTGTGAATAAATATTAAAAGATGTTCTCTGTGAAGCATTTTCAAAGATCTTCCCTTGCAAATGTTACAATAACTCACCCACCTTCACAGCTCTGCTCAACTCTGGAGACTAGTCTGTTTCAGATTCTTCATCATTTGTTTCCTGGCTTTCTGTTTTTAAATTTGAGCTGCCTGTATGTACCATTTTCTATTCATTGGGGATAATGCTTGTGGCTAGACCATTATAAAACAATACTTAAAATGCAATTTCAGTTTGTCAGCTAAACTAAAATATCTGTGTTTGTTATTTTATTGTTCCCTAGGCTTCTTGTAATTTTTATTTGTTTAGTAGCCTTATTTAGATCTTCCATGTGAATCTTGATTACACTGATACTACTATCCATTTTCTCAACTGATTTGTAAATGACTTTGGTTCAATCTGTAGCTGTCATGTAGCCCATGTCTGTTTTTGTACTACGAACTTTATGATTTAATTATTTCTTCTTATTTACTGAGTGAGCTTTCCTTGCATTATTTGTAATAATTCCAATAACTTCGTACTGGTTTGGTTTTAAAGGCTAAGTATGATTTACTGTGTCGCAACAATAACCCACCAAGTGACTTCTAAACAAAGTTCAACAAATATTTCCAGACATAAAATATAAGACCAATGAAACTGAAAAGGTGCTTATTTCAAAACTTGATTTGTCAGTTCTTTATTGTTTTGAGTAGTTTCCTGTATACTAGATTTTATAGAAGGTTTTATGGTTTATGTAAAATTGCATGTAGTTTTCTATGTAATTAGCTTTGTTATTTCTTTGCAAAGAAACTGTTTTATTTTTACTTATGTCTGGCAACTGTTCCTTGCTGATTTGTAACTTTTGCTCTTTCCAAAGAGTGGCAGAATTTTTGCTCGCTTTATTTTCTGGTTTTGCTATGCATTCCATGATTTCATTACATTTTACATAATGTACAACCCTGCTCTGAACAGTCATTAAATGCCAATACTTGTGTATTGTCCAAGTTTTCCTGCAATAAGGGATGAAAGCATTCTGCATGTTGCTATAAGAGCAGATGTCACAGAAAAATACTATAGTAAGCCATTCCTTCTTTTTAGTTTATTTGTAACGTGGACCATATTT
Organism: Protopterus annectens; assembly: GCF_019279795.1. NCBI lineage: Eukaryota > Metazoa > Chordata > Ceratodontiformes > Protopteridae > Protopterus > Protopterus annectens. The sequence goes on from NC_056733.1 coordinate 1,743,524,609, forward strand.
TTCTGTTGGCTACAGTTCAGTGAGGAATTTAGTTTATGTTTGTATGGTGTTTTTCATGTGACCTATACATGCTGAAGTATATTATTATTATTGTTATTATTATTATTATTATTACTATTATTACAATCGTTTACTGATCTAAAACTCTTATATAGAAGTTGGTTTGCTTCTGTAAGTCAACAACTTTGGCTCTGGATGGCTTAGTAGTTTGTCACTACATTTTAAAGTTATTACTAGACCACCTGCTCAACTTTTTCATTTTCTAATTTATTTTCCTCATAACCAAAAGTTGTTTTTTTTAATATGTCACCTCTTCGTTGATCTTCCCTTAATGAAACATTTATAACTATCATTATGTGTTCTGCAGTCTTGTGTATCTAGCCAGACATCTATGTATCTATCTGTCTATCTATCTATTAACATACACATTTAATGCACAGAGCACTCATAATAGTTTTATTTTTTGTAATTCATAGTATCTGTACAAATTATGATTAGTCTTGTCTTTTTCACCAGATTCCTCTTTCATAAACATACAATTTTCCTTTGTTTAGCACCTAATCCTTTACTTTCTTGATACTTCTTGCCATCAACCATGTTGCCACTGGATTTAAATGACCCCTGTCCTGTTACATAAGTGAACAAAATATGGGTTAGGATTCCATAAACTTCACAACATTTGGTGGATAGTGCCAACCTCTGGACAAGATTTGGGGCAAGCCAAGTTATATAGGCAAAAAAAAAACAAAAAAACACCTGATCTCACCCAATACAAACAGCTCCGAAACCAGGTTAAGCGCCTAGTACTACAAAACAAAAAAAACCCACTACCTTACATTACAAAATCAACACAAGCAAAATCCAAAGAAATTCTGGAGTTCTCTCAACTCTTATTAAACCCAGACTCTAGTAATAATCCTTGCCCAGGCCCATATAAAACACCCACTGAAACTGCTTCAACCTTCAACTTCTATTTCATAGATACTATAGCCAGTCTAACCACTAACTTTCCCAAGATCAACTTGTCCAGCACAGACCTCTCCACAGATAACACCAACACACCCCCTATGCCCAACTTTACTCTGTCACTTACACCCACCTCGACTATTAAAAATTTGCTTCTAAAACTCAAACCATGCAGAAATGCCCCTGACAATATACCTGCCAAATACCTACAAATCTCAACCACCTCAGTCGCTTAACCTATCAGCATACTTCTCAAAAGATCTAGCCAAGACTCCTATATGCCCATCATCTGGAAAAAAGCTTATATCCTCCCTCTAAACAAGGGGAGCCCCAACATAGATGCCACCAACGTCCGTCCCATTGCTATACTATCACCCATCTCTAAGATTTTGGAAAAATGTATTAATTCTCAACTTCTTCACCATCTGACTCACAACCACATACACTCCCTCACCCAACATGAATTTAGGCCACAATATAGTACCACCACTGCCCTCATATCATTCATGGACACCGTCAACCAAGCCCGCGATGCTGGTAAAATCATATATTCACTATTTTTTGATCTTTCTAAAGCTTTTGATACTATATCCCACTCTCTCCTTCTAACAAAACTCTCTAACATAGGTACCTCATCTCAAACTCTAAACTGGTTTACTAATTACTAACAGGCAGCAATCAACTAAAATGGCAGAACTCTTACTCCCCTTTCCTAAACACCACCACTGGTGTTCCTCAAAGCTCCATTTTAGGCCCTCTTCTGTTTAGTATATTTATCGATATCTTCCACACCGCACTCTCTCAAGGCTCAGTCATCCAGTATGCAGATGACTCCACTATTATCTGCACTGCAAACAACTCCTCAGAACTACACCAACTCACCCAAAACACCCTCACCTCCACCGAAATTTGGATGTATAATAATCATCTTACCCTGAACCCCAACAAAACCAAACTAGTAATCTTTGCCCCCAAAATGTCCACACCCTCACAAAAAGAGAACTTCACCATCCAAGCCCTAACAATCCCTAAATGGTACCACCATTGACATTGTACCTAGCACAAAACTACTGGGTGTCATCATAGACGAAAACCTCACATTCGACCTGCATATCCAGTCCAATGTCAAAAAGACACATCAAAAGCTTGACACTCTCTACTGACACAAACCTCTACTCACTGCATCAGCCTGATTTTCCCTTCCTTCTTCTTTTCTATTACCCTCTCTTTTATATGGTGCACCCCTCCTCACCAGCATTCACTCCTCTCTAAAGTTCAAACTAGACCCATGCTACAACAAAATTGCTAAGTTTGTAACTAATGCCTCCTACTCATCCCACCACTGCTTATCATTATGCAACCTAAAATGGCTTGAACTCCCCCAACTATCACCTTTATCCAACTAACTACAGCTCACAAACTCATTCATAATCCATAGAGCCCTGCTCTATCTTCTATACTTACTTTTTACCATCCTAACAGTCCACTCCAGTCCAACAACCAAGTGCTCGTAAATGTAGAAAAACCCAAACTTTCGGCTGGCCAGATGCTTTACTCTTTTACCATCGCAGAACTCTGGGACTCCCTCCCCCCAACACTTAGATCCACCCGCTCAGTAATCCTCTTCAAGACATCTCTGAAACAACACCTCTCCTCATCTTGGCTGTGCACATGTGCTTACACCACCACATCTCATATAATCTAACTTAAACCATCACAACTATTCTCACCCCCCCACTCTACTACTCTAGCATCCTCCTTTCACATCCAACTGTCTTTTTACTTACTCCGCCTCTCCATCCTGTCCACTTTCCTCTTCTGTTAACCCTCATTGCCCTACCATTGATCTCTCTCCTGTCTACTGCCTAATCCTTATAGACCTACCATTGAACCAGGTGAGACATTCATGCACTCCCGCAGCCTACCTTAATGTCATAACACCACTTATATCTGTAACAATGGAGGCCGCGGTGGTGCAGCGGTTAGCGTTGTCACCTCACAGCAAGAGGTTATCTCATTCGATTCTCGGCTGGAGTGCCTTCTGTGTGGAGTCTGCATGTCCTCTCCATGGTTGAGTGATGTCTAAAGACATGCAGGTAGGTGCGTGCATGAATGGGTGTGCCTTCCTTGAAGGTTGGGCATCGGGCGGGCAACTCGGCACCGTAAAAATCTACTGCCAATCATTAGCAGACTGGAGTTCCACTGTGGCGATCCCTAACCGGGAAAAGCTGAAAGACTTTATGTCTTATATCTGCAACAATATCCACCAACTTTGCTGATTCCTGCAACAGGACTCATATGGCCTATCGTTCAGCTATTATACCTCCTAAATGTGTGAAAAGTTTAAGTACCTAGTCTCTAATTAATTCCTGTATCTGCTTTGCACCCACTGCATGAAATATCCTATATACATTTTGCTAGCGGAAAACTTCTCATATAGAATGTTCTCATGTATATACTCTGTATTGCTTGTATAATATCTTTGATTTGAGAATGATTACTTATGTACTGTTTTTTCACCAATTGTATAAGCTGCCAATAATATGTACTAAATGTCTTTGTTAATGTAAATTCTGTATTGTATGCAAAATATCTTATATGTGGATTTTTTCTCCCCGGGACTCCACTGAAAATGGACACTTCTGGCCAAGCTGGACCATCCCGGTAAACAAATGCAAATAAAGTAATAAATAAAAATAAATAAATATACAGATATGCCCTGATCTAGTGAGAATGACTCAGTGCAATGCAAACAAACCAAATAATGTGTGATGTCACTAGTATAGGATGATAGCAAAGCAGTTGTGGGGTGAGGATGAAGAAGAGGGGCACAAAAGAGGGATGATGGAATAGGAAGGTCAGAGGCAGAGTCACAGGGGCATGGGAATTTTTTGAGGGACTAGATCCTATTACTTGTTTTTTAGAGAATAGTGGGTATGGCAAAGACATGTAAAAGAGGAGTTGGGGAAAAGTGTGGGTACAAACATATAACAAATATCACAAGACATGATGGCTAAAGGTCAGTAATATACATTAAGGATAGGTAAGGTACACAGACAGCACACATATTGACTGTACAACATGGGTGAAGGAAAGATGACAAATAGGGTAGGGAGAGATACCAGCCATGGTGCACCTCAAGAATAAATTATGTACCAATGCACAGAGCAGTACTGAGATGTTGCAGATTGCATGACAGTCACACCAAAATGAATATGACTGATGGTATGTCCTTGTCAGCGAACACTAAATGGGGATTGCCAGCACTGCATTACAGAATGGATATCAAACATTATGATCCTAGACTGTTTGCTGTGAAAGTGAAAGTCATGAAACAACAAGGCTGATCACATCCAGTCAAGGACATGTTGGAGCAGGAAACCAGAAGGTAGATTAGAACTGCCAACCCTGCAAATGTAGGCAAACAACTAGTGCTAAGCAGCAGTACTGCATCAAAAGAGTAATGTGTCTATGTAATAAACCAATATGTATACACACCATTAGCACAGATGAAATGGGATCCAGATGTCAAAGAAAACATCCCAGACCAAAGGCAACACAGACTGTGCTCAGGTATGCAACACAGATGAATGACATGCAATGGCATCACATGAGCCAAACATGAAGAAGGCTCATCACATATACCCACAGCAATGACATGAAATGTGAAACACATGGTAATACATATACATTACAAAATAGCATACAAATAATATAAAATAAGAAAAGTAAGCCTATGCATACATAGGTATACAAGAAGCATCAAATGTGTGGTTAATACACAACAAATTGAAACATGAACACAGATGGAATCTACTCAATTACCACCATCTTGTGTGTATGAATTTAATGTGTATGATACCCTAACAATGTGGGACAGTGTTGTATTGTCCCAGTACACCTACATTGCAAGTATGATATGTTACATAAAGGTGTACATGCACGTATATGTATGCCTTGTATATTGAAACATGTAAGCCAAATTATATGGGAAAGGGAGATAGACAATACATGTCCACAGTAGTAAGGAAGTGCATGCATGTATGAGAAACCCAATACAGAAAAAAACAGGGCAAGCATAGCTAAATAAATAAATTGCACATGCATTTGTCCCCAACACAAGATGTCTTCAAGTTCCCTGCAAGGTACATTGAACCGATTGGCCAACATCTTACACACTGCAGTGTGCATTGGTGATGACTATAAATGTATTTGTGTGCAAATTATACAAACAACACTGTAATGTGCAATAGTTAAACAGCAATTAGCACAGGTACATAAGAAAAGTAGGGTTCAATATCACATACCCATGTATGCTGTCATGATAACATAAGATGACAGGTGGCACAGTCACTGAAAGTGATACAAAAAGACTGTGTAAAAGTGTATGAGTTATCAAAGGAATATATGAATTACCAAAGGACGGTTGTATATATGCAACTATGGCACACTATGTTTGGGTGGATGACACATAAACCCTATAGCCTTACAGTGAGTGATGTGCTTATGATGTTAGGGCATCCAGTTGTACAGCAGTAGAAAGGAAGGCTGATGCATTATACATAATGACAACTGGACAGAAATGTTAATGTGTAATACACAGTCAAGGTGTGCTCGTTAGAATATACGCTATATGCACAAAATGGTGTTGTTTGCCAAAATAAGTAGGCCACATGATATGGTAACTAAATGCTTCTGACATTCAAAAGATAACAACATGGTATTTTTAAAGACAACTGGAAATCTCAACCCATGACAGTAACACCATCAGGCAATATGACAGGCTATGGAAATGTTAGAGACATACATTACGTCAGTAGACTAAAGCAGTACATCACATGGCACACAAGTTAGCATTCGTCATCACACATGAGTTCATAGTGCCAGTCAGGACCAGCTCCAGCATGAGGCAACCTAGATAGTTGCCTAGGACCCAGTGCTTGCAGTGGGAAGGCCATCCATTACATACATTTAACTAAAAAAAAATAGTTTCAATATATATATTAAGTTAATATAAGCGCCTTCTGCTTTAAGACATTTGTGCATGCAAGATAAACAGGACACACGTGAATTTCAACCCAAACAGAGCAGCAGCAGTGAAAATGTTTTAGAACACATGCCTGAGAGATTTCAAACAACAGTGAAGATATTTTGCAGTACACAGGCGAGAGATTTCAAACAGCAGTACAGGTTCTTAGGGGCTAACTACTGTTTGGCATATCAACACAACATTTGATTACGGAAAGGGCACTCATGCAGTTTTTTTTGCAGATACTTATGTGTTAATACTTGGAAGAACTCACAACAGTTCTTTACTGTATCTCTCTCAGCATTTGATTAGAATGGTGTGTGTGCAGGTGCAAGATTTCAAACACCAAACAGAAGGTAATTCTACTCTGGGAGTAACTACTGTTATTAGTGTTGGCAGAAACAGTTGAATGTTAATCAGAGTATGTGTGTAATGCCTCCATTATAGAGGATAGTTTTGTTAATTAAGTGGCTTGCTTAGGATCAAACCCCGTACCTTCACTACAAGCAGTAAGAGCCTTAATCCTCTACACTAACTCTAAACCCTTTTGGGAACCACTGAGAATTTCTATCAGTCATTAGAGTTGTTTGAAATGTTCTGAAATGGGTACTTTTGTCATTGTTTCACATATTTTGTTTCAATGCTTACTGTGAAAAATGTTCAAAATTACAAATTTAAAACATTGTTTAACAAATGTTATTGTTTAGAATGGCACACATATACATATCTTAATCTATCAGTGTATAATCCACATGGTAAGGAGTATCATGGAAAGCGCCAAGTCCAGCACCGAGGTGAAAGTGCAAATACATAATTCTTTATTATGGCAACCCAATAAAAAGCAGACCGGTTTTGGCAGTAGCATTGCTTTTTCAGTGCTGTAGCACACAACAAATAACATGTCATTTAAATAATCCAACACATAATGAAGGTCTTCATCCTATTGGTTCCTACCAACTTAACTCAGCTCATTGAGGCCAGGCTTAAACAAAGCACCTAGACATATAATCCAACTGGATTCTTTTTAATTTAGGATAGTGTGCCATCCTGTTTTACACATTTTATTACCCTGGACCGTATCTTCTTCTTCTTTCGGCTGCTCCTGTTAGGGGTCGCCACAGCAGATCAACTGTTTCCATTTCTTCCTGTCCTCTGCATCTTGTTCTGTCACACCAACCACCTGCATGTCCTCTCTCACCACATCCATAAACCTTATCTTAGGCCTTCCTCTTTTCCTGTTACCTGGCAGCTTCATCCTACCCTGGAAATTGGAATTTGGCAGTGGTATGAGTTATAGTATGGTATAGAGAGAATTTGGCATTCTTTTATTTCTAATATCACTGAGATGTTCACTAATTCAAAATCTCAATGGCCGGGATGTTTGTCCAACATAAAAAGCAGAACAAAAACACGTTGCCAAATATATAACCCAATCACTGCTGCAATTCCCAAAAGAGGGAATTTGGTATATCTTTGAAGTGTTCCTACTAGTAAATTCTTTGGATGTTATGTAGTCCTATCTCACCTACATTCTTACCCGTGGGTTTGTAGCCGAATATCGGCTCCGACTCAGCCGATTTTACTAGCTCGAAGTCTTTCATTGGCTGGGCTAAGCAGGTATCCCATGGTGCACTGCTCCATATCCCCAGATCTCGTTTGCTGCTCATGTAGCTCAGATGTGGTCTCGCTTGGCTGTGGCTAAGTACCCTCTTTTTTCTTGTCTTAAGAAAAGTTTTGATTCCTATCAAAAGCTATTTTCATAGCTAATTGTCTAAGTTGTCAAGAATTGTGATTGTGTGATTGTTGTGTGGTATCCCACTGACTGTTCCCTCGGGCTAGGCCCGTTTCAATTAGAGGGCCTAGTTCTCCTCTGTTTTGCCTTCTGTGTGAGTACGGCCTAGACCGTTTAAGTTAGAGGTTTGGGCTTCCTTTTCCTTGTGGTTTTTCAATCCCTTGTTCAGAGTTTGTACTTAATCTTTGGTGTGTGTTTGATCACTGTTTTAGTGTTGGTTACTATTTAGCGTCATTCCTGCTTTTTATAGAGTGAACGCCTGTGCATTGTTTTCAGACTTGGTTTTGTGTTGTGGGCATAGTAGTTAAGATGTCTAAGGATACCAAGGAGCACAAACCTTCGGGTTTTAAAAAGTGCTCTAAATGTGGGTACAAAATGTTCATTACCGATGGGCATTCCATTTGTGTCTATTGCTTGGGAGCCATCCATCTGCAGGAATCCTGCAGTTTTTGCAATGCATTAAGCCCTAGAGTTCTCCAAGAGAGAAAGAATAAGCTAATTTTAAAGGGACTATTGAAACTCTCTTTTGAAGAGGCTACGGATTCGTCTTCCAGTGGAAAGTCAAAATCTGGCAAGTCAAAAAAGAGATCCCTGGCTCCATCAGCTTCATCGGAGCCCCCGGAGAAAATCTCAAAAACTGCATCGACCTCCTCGGCTCCACTGTCCTCGGGGCCGCAGGAAGGATCGGTATTGACGGAACTGGCATCGGCTCTAATTGTATTGGAACCTCCTAGAAGCCGATTACCCAGTCTCAGACCAGCTTCTCCTGAGAGGAGATCTCATTTTCCATCCCTGTCCTCCAAATCCTCCAGGACCCTTTCAGATGTGGATGTTGATAGGGTGGTTCAGAGGCTTCTCCAGTCACCGGTTTTGGCCCGTCCCGACCCCGTCTTCAATCATTCCTCCTCCGAGCGCATCTCTGTCTTCAGGGGTGGAGTGTTCCATGCCATGTGATGTTTCTAGGCTGGCTCCGATGCCCCATTTGGCTCCATCTGTACCAGCATCGGCTCTGACTCTGTCAGCTCTGTCCTCTGGGTTCAGGACTCAAGATTCTTCAGTCAGGCCCGAGGGGGACATCTCGGGGCTTATTTCGGTCCCGAGCCTCCCTCTCAGTGCATCGGCTTGGGGAACTCCGACCCCCGTCATGGCCTTGGAGACTGGTTGCTCCTCGGATTCATGGGGGCTGGCCTTTGAGGCTATGCGGACCATGCTGGCCAGATCATCAGCTACATCAGGTGGGTCGGTCACTCTGTCCCCCACCACTCCGGTGAGAGCTTCTGATCACCACCCATCCATGGACAGCAGAGCACCAGGGCCTAGGGATACCCCCACAAGTGGTCCCCAAATTTCTGAGGGTGCCTCAGAGTTCATGCCTGAGGAGCCCCCAAGAAAGAAAACATGCAAGAGGAAGCACATAGACTCCCAGGATGAGTCCCTTACCTCTGATACTGACCTCGAGGAATCGGAGGGGTCCTCCAAGCCATCCTCTGATGATGTTTCCTTCTCCGACATCCTGGAGATACTGAAACAAAGAGGTGACTGGCCTTCCAAAGCCCCTTCTGAGGAGGAGTCAGTATTCCTTAAGGCATTTGGTGCTCAGCCCTCCACCTCCTGGGTGTCTCCACCCTTCAACGTACTCCTGGACCTGATTTGTCGAAGGGTGTGGGAGAACCCTGATTCTGTGGAGCCCATGCCCAGGCGTCCCAACAAGTTTCTTTCCACCCCCCAGTGCAAAGAGTTTCTGTCTATAGGAGTCCCTGTAGATGCCATGGGGGTGGCGGCAGCCACTCAGAAGGAAGTAGCAGAGTCTTCTTCATCCGTCCATCCTCCTAACAAGGAGTCTAAGACCATGGATCGGTATGGGAAGTGTACCCTCTCCTCAGCAATCTTTACATTACGGTCGCTGAATTACCTGTCTCACTTCACTCTGCTCCAGAGAGATCTCCTCAAAGAGTTAGGAGATACTCTTGCGGGTAACGTTCCTGAAGTGGTGGCTCAGACGGTTAACGCCCAGGTCTCTACCCTCAACTCCATTGTTAACTCATCCATGTGGCTCATTTCTAATGCAGCCGAGGGAGCGAGTAGGGCAGCAAGCTCAGGGGTCGCCCTTAGAAGGCAAGCCTGGCTGCGCCTGTGTCACTTTGCGGAGGCATTCAAGTCTTCCTTCACTGATGCCCCCTTTCATGGTTCCTCTTTGTTTGGGACCAAAGTGCAAGACACCCTCACCAGGTGCGAGCAAGAGGGGAAAGACCCTGTCTGCCATAGGAGTCTGTTTTTCCCTTCCTTCTAGGCCTTATCCCAAGGCCCAGTGGGGGGAAGATGTGGTTCAAGAAATCACAGAGGTTTTTTCCTGCCCCACAAGGTGAACCCCCCCCTCCAGAGGCAGGGGAGGGGGGGTATTCAGGGATATGTCGCCCCAGAGGCAGAGGGGGCCCCTGCAATTTGGGAGACCGCGATTCCTTTCGTGGCTCTCCATACTCTCGTTCCTGTGGGTGTGCCCGACTGCGCTTATCCGGAGCCAGTCGGTGGTCGAATTTCCTTATATCCGGAAGCCTGGGAAAGCATTACCCAGGACCGATGGGTATTATGGATAATTTCCGGAGGTTATCTCATTCCATTTTCATCACAACCCCCGCCAATCAGAAAAATCCCAGATGTACCGCCCAGTCAAAGGGATCAAGCAGCCTCAGAGGTCTCACAGCTGCTAGAAAAAGGAGCCATCCAGCATGTCCCCTCAGACCAAATCGGATTAGGGACTTACTCAAAATTCTTTTTGGTGCCGAAAAGAACAGGGGACCTGAGACCCATACTAGATCTCAGCCAACTGAACAACTACATACACAAGTCCAAGTTCCATATGGTCACACTACAATCGATTCTCCCATTGTTGGGAGAGGAGGTATGGATGTGCTCCATCGACCTCAAGGATGCTTACTACCATGTGAAAATGGACAGGGCATCCAGGAGTCACCTACGCTTCCGGCTGGCAGCCAGTCATTTCCAGTTTCGAGCCCCGCCCTTTGGTCTCACCACAGCCCCCAGGGTGTTCACCAAGTGTATGGCGGTGGTGACGGCTCACTTGAGACGTCAGGGATTCCAGCTGTTTCCATATCTGGACGACTGGCTCCTTACCGCTCCCACCAGGAATCAACTAGTTCAAACCAGGGACACTACCATCACTCTATGTCACCAGTTGGGTATAACAATAAATTGTTTAAAATCTGCTTTATTGCCCTCACAGCGTGTTATCTTTATAGGAGCAGAATTAGACACCATTCGAATGCAAGCATTTTTACTGCAGGAAAGGATTAGAGTCTTACAACAACAGATACACATGCTGATGCCCCTGAGACAAGCGAAGGCAAGATGGGTTCTCCAGCTCCTAGGGACCATGGCAGCAACAATCATGTTGGTCCCTCTAGCGAGATTGCACATGAGAATTCTCCAAAGGCTCCTCTTTGTTCAATGGTCTCTCCAAAGACTTCCATCTCATCCCATCTTGCTCATGGACAGATGCAAGCAGGACCTTGGTTGGTGGCTGTGCACCAACAATTTGGACGGGGGAAAACCCTTCGTTCCACCCATCCCGGTTGCCACGGTGACCACGGATACCTCCCAGATGGGGTGGGGGGGCATTATCTTGGCAGGACAGTCCAAGGCATGTGGCAAGAACACGAGATACATCTGCACATAAACGTCCTAGAGATGAGAGCAGTGCTACTTGCGTTGCAGGCACTTCAGAGTGTTCTTCCTCTAGGGATGATTGCGATACACTCAGACAACATGTCAGTAGTGTGGTATCTAAACCAGCAAGGGGGAACCAGCTCTTACCCTCTGTGCAGAGAGGCCATGCGAGTGTGGCATTGGGAAGTAACTTCCCAACGGTTTCTGGTGGCAATGCACATTCCGGGGAAGTCCAACGTGATTGCGGACCGGCTAAGCAGAGCTATTCTGATGCCTTACGAGTGGTCCCTGAATCACCTGGTTGCAGAGCGAATCTTCAGCAGATGGGGTCAGCCTTGCTGCGACCTTTTTGCCAGCCCCCTCAATGTGAAATGCAGCAACTACTTCACGCTGATCCCCCCACAGGGGGAGCCACCCAGGGACGCTCTGGTTCACAATTGGCCCTCCGGTCTGCTTTATGCTTTCCCTCCGTTTCCCCTGCTGTCAAAGGTGATTCAGAGAGTGCAATCCTTGGGAAGCAGAATCATTCTGATTGCTCCACACTGGCCTCGTCAAGTTTTGTTTCCCTTTCTTCAGCAGTTCATTGTGGATACTCCTTGGACTCTGGACCCTCAACCAGATTTACTGACACATATGTCGGGACAGTTCCACCCCTCCCTGATGACCTTCTGGTTGACAGCCTGGCTACTCCACTTCCATCGTTAGTCAGACTTCATTATTTCTCACCAGAAGTGGTTCATATATTATCGTCCTCTCATAAACCATCCACTAGAAAGATTTATTCTAGAAAATGGAAAAGGTTTTCTATCTGGGCACATTCCAAAGGCATTGATCCTTACACAGCTCCAATCGCTTCAGTCCTGGAATTTTTGTCTATGCTTTTCCATCAGGGTTCCGCATCAGCCACCATCAAAGTTCAACTGGCAGAGATCACTAATTTCCATGTAGTGAATGAGCCTAGTCTCATGGAGCATAGACTATGCAAGGCGTTTCTGAAGGGTACTCTGTTGCTCCGTCCCCTGGTGTCCAAACCAATCATGCCCTGGTATCTTAATTTTGTTCTCCAAGCCCTTACTTTACCACCTTTTGAGCCTGCAGCTACCTGCGAATTGAAATTCTTGACCTGGAAAACAGTCTTCTTAACAGCAATCACTTCAGCAAGGCGAGTTTCAGAAATTCAAGCCCTCTCTATCAAACCTCCATATTTAATCTTCCATAAAGACATGGTCTCTCTTAGACCAAACTCTTCGTTCCTTCCTAAAGTGGCTTCCGTGTCTAACCTAAATCAATCCATTGAGCTGCCTGTCTTCTTTCCCCACTTTTCTAACAAGGCAGAATTTAGATTTCACCAGTTGGATGTACACAGACAATTACGCTTCTATCTACACCGAACAAAAGATATCCGGAAGTCTGACCAACTTTTTGTTTCCTTTTCAGAAAACCAAATGGGTTCCCCGGTCTCCAGGGTCACCCTGTCTAGATGGATATCTAGTTGTATCTCTTTCATCTATCAAGCAGGAGGTAAAGATCTGCCATTTCTGGTCAAGGCTCACTCTACTCGGGCTGTTTCCACATCCACAGCCTATCAAGCCAGATTGTCAATGGATGATATATGTGCTGCAGCTACTTGGGCTTCTCCTCACACATTTGTTTCTCATTACAAATTGGACGTGGTCTCCAGGGGCAGGTCTTCCTTTGGCTCCAGAGTTCTCAGGAGTATTTTCCTATGAGCCACCCAGGATGTAGGTGTTAGGGACGCTGTCCCATGGGTAAGAATGTAGGTGAGATAGGACTACATAACATCAAGAAGTTATGTACTCACCATAACGTTCGATGTATGTAGTCCATCTTGCCTCACATTCTTACTTACCCTCCCGCCTTCCCCCTTCCTTGAGGATTTGGAGGTTAGGTTGTTATCTGTAGAGTTCCGTTGCTTAGCTTATTCTTTATCTGGATGTGATGTGTGCATGGAGTACAAATGAGTTTCACAGCAAACTAGATCTGGGGATATGGAGCAGTGCACCATGGGGTACCTGCTTAGTCCAGCCAATGAAAGACTTCGAGCTAGTAAAATCGTCCGAGTTGGCACCGATATTCAGCTCCGAACCCACGGGTAAGAATGTGAGGTGAGATGGACTACATACATCGAACGTTATGGTGAGTACATAACTTCTTGTTTTCAAAACATGTGCACAAGCAGTACAAGGAATGCTGCCCACTAATTTATCTCCAAATAAAGTGAGCTGCTGAGTATTTGATAAAAAGAAATGTTTGTAATGAGTCAAGTAAGAATTTATTGTGCGGCATCTGCGATAAGAGAATAAACATTGTGGTGAAAGTAATTCTGCTAATTTCTCATTGGGCATTAATATGTCCCAATGATTGTTAATAATATTTCTGAATGTATTTGTGTTGCGTCCATAGGTAGTGACCAGGTGAATGGGTTGAAATGAGTTTGTCCCTATTACTGGATGTATGACGGTATTGTAATAGTTCATCTCAATCTTGTCCTGCTGCAAAGGAACAAGCATTAGATATGTTACCAGCTTGATACCCTCTGATGAGAAACCTATTGACTATGTCCTTCTTCCCAGACAAAAAAGCTTGTTCAGTAGAGCAAATACGTTTAATGCAAAGAAATTGGGACTTAGGTATGTTATGGATGATGTGGCTAGGGTGGTGGCTGGTTGCATGAAGTAGGGTATTGAACTGGGGAAATTTTCTAAAAGCTTCTGTTTTAAGTGTATCATCACTGTCCTGAATAATGCTGCCATCCAAAAATGTAATTTGATTATGATCCCAATTCAAAGTAAAATGAATACCCCACTTGTTTTCATTTAAATATTGTACAAATTCATATACATAAGTTACATCCCCCCTCCACACCATCCAACAATCATCTAGATACCGACGCCAGATGTCTATTGTGTCTAAAAATATGTTGTGGCTGTTGTCGTAGATAAATTGCTCTTCAATGTACCCCATGAACATATCCACATAAATGGGGGCAAAAACACTCCCATGGTGGTGCCTCTAACTTGCCAATAGCACTTCCCTTGGAAATAAAAACATTTTTCATGCGGACATGTTCCGTTAAGCAAACCAATAAGGTATTGGACCCAGGAGTGTATAAGTCAGCTTTATCTAACCAAAACTGAATGGCTTCTAAACCTGCCCAGTGTGGAATATTTGTATATAGGGCGGTGACGTCCAAGGTGCATAATAGCCAACCTGGATCCAACTGGGTGTCTTTAATGATTTGTAAAAATTGGGCCATATCTTTGATCCTGGCCGTAACCATAGGTAGTAATGGTTGTAGATATTCTGCCAGGATGACAGATAGTGGTTCCGTCAAAGACCCTCTACCTGTATCTTTGATCCTGGCCGTAACCATAGGTAGTAATGGTTGTAGATATTCTGCCAGGATGACAGATAGTGGTTCCGTCAAAGACCCTCTACCTGTATCTTTGATCCTGGCCCTAACCATAGGTAGTAATGGTTGTAGATATTCTGTCAGGATGACAGATAGTGGTTCCATCAAAGACCCTCTACCTGTATCTTTGATCCTGGCCCTAACCATAGGTAGTAATGGTTGTAGATATTCTGTCAGGATGACAGATAGTGGTTCCATCAAAGACCCTCTACCTGAAACAGTTGGTCTGCCTGGTGGCTGTGTAGGATGTTTGTGTATTTTCGGTAGATAAAGATACTGAGATTTTGGGTTTGAAACTGTTAGTTGATAACAAATGTCCTGACTAATAATGCCTTCCTCCTGTGCCAGTTTCAAAATCTGATTGATTTCTTTTTGAATTTGTTGGATCCAGTGGCATATGCATATAGAAAAGCCCATTGGATAGTTGTTGCAATACATGGACATATCCATAATGACTACCACCCCTCCTTTATCAACTGTTAAAATAACTAGATCATGATTGTTACTGAGTTTGGTCAGAGCCACTTGTTCCTGTTTGGTGAGATTATGTTTGATGTTATCATATACATTTCTATTGAAATGTAAATCTTTGAGAACACATTCCTTAAATACTGAGACATGTTTGTCCATGGGTGGCATGAAGTTGGATTTCCAAAAACAAAACCCAGTAGCTCTTTGAGCCTGGTCAGTATCTGAAAAAAACAGTTTAAGGTTAAGGGTTCTACAGAAATCATTAACATTATTCACAAGATCATGTTCATTAACAAAACAAGCAGGGACAAAATTAAGGCCCTTATTCAAAAGTTTTATTTCAATATCGGACAATGTCTGAGAAGAAATATTGTGTAAATTATTACTGGTGTTTAGTGAGATAGAATCTTGTCCAAAAGTTGTTGGATGTTGTCTATTTGCTTGATGCTTCCTTCCCCCCTGTGTCTTTTACCCCTAAAGGGTCATTAGTTGGTCTCCTCTTAGCAAGTGGGGACTCCTGGGTCAAGATAGATTCTACATCAGTGGCAGACAAGGAATCATTGCCTGAGGTCCCCCCCGTAGGGATTCCCTTTATTCCTCAGTATAAATCTTGGTCTTTTTCTTTTATTAATCTGTTTGTGTCCTGTATCTTGAAATTGGACACTCTTGTATATACCAAATGGTTTGCCTCTGTCATAGTCTGATATGTCTCTATTGAATGTCTGTATTCTTTTCTTTTTAAGTTGTTGTTCCAAAGAAGCTAAGTCTTTGGCCAAAATATTTAAATGTTTAGTAAAGAAAGCTTCCCCTTCAAAACATTTAATCTCATCACAACTGTGTTTCACCTTCAAAATACTTAGGTCAATGATTCTTTCGTAATATGAAGTAAGGGCATCAACAAACAACATAGAGGCCTTATGTTGGGCTTGAACCCAATCTTGTGTTAATTTTTCATCAGCTTGACACACCAGATGCTGAAAAAGGACCCTCAACCCACGTGAGGTAATGTCCTTTAGTTTGTAGGCCTTAAAAAGTTTCAAATGCCAAATGTTGGATCTTAGCGTTCTCATACTTTTTGTAAGTTTTTGAAAAAGTGAATGAGAGAGAAGGTGCTATTGGCAAGTTAGAGGCATCACCATGGGAGTGTCTTTTGCCCCCATTTATGCGGATTTGTTCATGGGGTACATTGAAGAGCAATTGATCTATGACAACAGCCACAATATATTTTTAGACACAATAGACATTTGGCGTTGATATCTAAATGATTGTTGGATGGTGCGGAGGGGGGATGTGACTTATGTACATGAATTTGTACAATATTTAAATGAAAACAAGTGGGGTATTCATTTTACTTTGAATTGGGATCATAACTGAATTACATTTTTGGATGTCAGCATTATTTGTGACAGTGATGATACACTTAAAACAGAAGCTTTTAGAAAATTTCCCCAATTCAGTACCCTACTTCATGCAACCAGCCACCACCCTAGCCACATCATCCATAACATACCTAAGTCCCAATTTCTTCGCATTAAACGTATTTGCTCTACTGAACAAGCTTTTATGTCTGGGAAGAAGGACTTAATAGGTTTCTCAACAGAGGGTATCAAGCTGGTAACATATCTAATGCTTGTTCCTTTGCAGCACGACAAGATCGAGATAAACTACTACAGTACCGTCATACGTCTAGTAATAGGGACAAACACTCATTTCAACCCATTTACCTGGTCGCTACCTATGGACGCAACACAAATACATTCGGAGATATTATTAACAATCACTGGGACATATTAATGGTCAATGAGAAATTAGCAGAATTACTTTTACCACAATGTTTATTCTCTTATCGCAGGGGCCGCACAATAAATTCTTATTTGACTCATTGCAAACATTTCTTTTTATCAAATGTTCAACAGCTCACTTTATTTGGTGATAAATTAGTGGGCAGCATTCCTTGTGGTCATTGTAGTGCTTGTGCACATGTTTTGAAAACCAAAGAATTTACTACTAGGAACACTTCAAAGATATACCAAATTCGCTCTTTTGGGAATTGCAGCAGTGATTAGGTTATATATTTGGCAACGTGTTTTTGTTCCACTTTTTATGTTGGACAAACATTCCGGCCATTGAGATTTCGAATTAGTGAACATCTTAGTGATATTAGAAATAAAAGAATGTCGAATTCTCTCTGTAAGCATACTATAACTCATACCACTGTCAAATTCCAATTTACCATCATAGATACAGTCCAGGGTAATAAAATGTGTAAAACAGGATGGAATGAAAAAGAATCCAGTTGGATTGTAAGGCTACGTGCTTTGTTTAAGCCTGGCTTCAATGAGCTGAGTTAAGTTGGTAGGAAGCAATAGGATGAAGACCTTCATTATGTGTTGGATTATTTAAATGACATGTTATTTGTTGTGTGCTACAGCACTGAAGAAGGCTATATTACTGCCGAAACTGGTCTGCTTTTTATTGGGTTGCCACAATAAAGAATAATTTATTTGCACTTTCTCCTTGGTGCTGGACTATTTTCTGCTTTCCTGGATATTTGGTTCAGTCCATGCATCTTGTCTTACTTGCGTGGTTGAGGAGGTTTTACACAAGGAGTATCATGGCCCAAGGTGTAAGTACTGAGTTAATGAGTAGACGATGTACATGTCAAAAGGTATGGAAACATAAAAGTATAATAACAGTACATCAACATAATGTAACTGAATAACAGTATATTATATGGGCAATTGATAAAATCAACATACCCTATACATGACTGGAGTAATGAATACCTCCCTAATGTTATGGTTAGGTAAGGACATGACCCTCTGTTGCATGTTGAGTCTGGTACTGGTGATGATTCTTCCCCACTGCAGACTGATACTGTCCATCAGACCAGATGTTGGAGTGTAGCTGATGTGCTTGGCTAGATGTCAGTGGGTGTGTGCTTACTGTTACAGGCACATGAATGTTCACAGTGATGTCATGGCTCTGACCTGTGTGCACTTGCATATGCTACAGATTGTATAGCACACCTGCTGCGTGTGTTACATGAAGGTCAGGAGTGGAAACATAGAGAGGTCATGGCAGCATTGGCTGCACACCATGACAGTGTGATGTGTGTTGCACAATCTGTTAAAGGCCTTGTTAGGGTGGTGCTAGAGCAGTGCCATAGTATGAACTGGGTGTTATGTGCCCTAACTGTACCGAACAGATTATCTCCAGTGGGGAGAGGCAGACCCACTCTTACAAAATCCACATATGACTTTCACACATCATTGACTGCGGTGCAATGTGCAAGTACATCTACTGTTGGTCAGTCTACGCTGAACCCAGCAGTCACATCCAGGTAGACACATCACAGTACTACTCCTATCCACACTATGTCCCACACTGTTAGTGTCACCACTTCCAGCACCACGGTACAGCATAATGGGCCAAGTGTTTCCAGACATGGCAGGAGCAATCAGGACTGGAATGTGAGATGTCAGCATGGGTTTTCTAGCCTGCATTAGACAAACACTGACAGTTGATCCAATGTGTGTCCTGTTGTGTCATTCTGACTCTGTGGCAATGATGACCACTGTGCTGACCACTTCCTAATCCATCTGTAAGTGGTTTCTCAAATTCTGATGCCACAGGCTTTTTCTGATCATTTATCTGACTTAAGTGACTGCCTTCAAATTGTGTTAGGTTGTACATATTTGTCATTATTATATGTTAGTTTGGATATGGACGACTGCAATGCTGTATGTGACAATCTCCGTGCTTCCATGTTTGCACATCTTGATAGTTAACATATAGCAAGCATTTATCATGATCAGGAACATGTTTTTTTCTTCTATCATTGATTGCTACATTACACATTTCATTCTTGTCTGCCATACCTGCATGCACATGTATACCTCTGTAAACATACCAGTGTTACATCTGGCATTTTGATTAGGTACTAGACATGCCTCTCTCCCTCATCATTATACACACTTATCTTGACATGTTTCCTTTGTTTTCCTGTTGCTGACATGTACTTCCACATTTACCTTCCCATATCTACCTCCTTACATATACATATATACCTATGTTGCTGTATCCAAAAGAAAGATCCATTTTCCGTGACTAATGTGTACTGCCTGTCATTGATGATCAGCGTGACTGAATATATTCTTTACATCTACATTACTCATGTTGCAGTTTTAACCTCTGCATTGGAGTGTTGCCTTTTGTGTAACATTCCACATCAGGCATGTAACATGAAACTTGTTTGCGACAGAGGTGTGTTTCATGTTGGTTAGTTTTTGATATGCTGTCATTACTAGTGCTGCTGTATGCTGCATGGTGTGTTGTCTAACACTGTTACACATCATTATACTATATGTAATGTATCAGCATTAGTGTACAACCATTGCACTTAGGTTCTGTTTGTGCTGATAAAGTCACATGCATTGCATGGGCCTAGGTGAGTTATGGTACTGAATGTTATACAGCTAAGGTTACATGCTACTTTTCTATATGATGATATCTTCCCTGGACAATTACACCGTCTAATGTGCACATCTTAAGAGTGCCACACATATGCCAGTGTGGTTCTGTTTGTTGATATACCTTGCAGAGGGTATTCCTGTGGTGATGTTTCCTCTGTCAACATCCTGATGTGTTCCTTACTGTGTTGTATGTATGTGTATAAGGTGTTGCAGGTAAATCATCTGCTTATGTTATGTATGAAGCTCAGTGTGGGTGGCTAATGGGCTGTTTGAGATATCTTACTCTTCTGTAATTATTTTACACTAGAATTTGTGATTTAGTCTTTCAGTTGAACTTCTGATATGTTGTATTTGAAAAAAGATGAAAAAGAAAGTTATATGGTACAGTTTAGTTTGACTGAATTTTCTCAGAGTGAATCACTTCTGAGACTTTGTTACATTTTAGATATATGTAAAGAAACAGATAGGTACAGTTTTTTTGCCTTTTGTTTGATCAGTGGGCTTAAATAACTTCATTCATTTTCAATGAGGTACCAGGCTTGTAATTGTTGCTTCTTTTTCAAAGTTAAATTTGTTTTGCATATTTCATTTTCTGGTACAGTTCATAGGATCATAGGAAGTTACTAGGCTAATGGCCCTAGGGCCCTTACAAGCCTAGCCAATTTCTACCCTTATTTCCATGATCAGCACCTAATGCCTGTGTCCAAGAGGGATATAGGTGGAACCCTCGGGGTAAATTTACAGTTAGCCATCCAATTGTCCAGATTGAGTTTGAAGAGGGCCAATGAGGTGCTCTGTTTGACATGAAGTGGGAGTCTGTTCCAAAGGTGTGGTAACCTCAGTGAGATAAATCTGTCCATCCAGCAGGTTCAATTAATGTCACATGCCAGGTTAAGGTCTTTAGAGCGAGTAACACATGTACCATTTGACTTGGGGATATGCAGCATTTCCAATAAAGCAGGGTCAGAGATTGTCTTATATGCAAGGCATAGATCATTTCTGACTAATCTGTATGAAGCAGAAGAAAGTGACAGTGATTTCAGATGATCCACATAGGACAGATGCTGAGGACCTTGAATTTTCCTTATGAGGAACTTTTGTGGTTTCTCCAATTGCTGCAGGTTCCTGGAAATGTATATACCAAAAGGGGCATTGTACTCAGTTTATTGGCCTAATGAGGAAGAGTAGAGAGAGGTTAGAATTTCTTTTTTCTGGAGACAATGCCCTTACTTATGAGATGAGCACTATAGAATGCCCTTCTTACCACTGTGGAGACATACATTACATCAGTAGACTAAAACAGTACACCACATGGCACACAAGTTAGCATTAGTCATCACACATGAGTTCATAGTGCCAGTCAGGACCAGCTCCAGCATGAGGCAACCTAGATAGTTGCCTAGGACCCAGTGCTTGCAGTGGGAAGGCCATCCATTACATGCATTTAACTAAAAAAAATAGTTTCAATATATATATTATATTCTGCTTTAAGACATTTGTGCATGCAAGATAAACAGGACACACGTGAATTTCAACCCAAACAGAGCAGAAGCAGTGAAAATGTTTTAGAACACGTCTGAGAGATTTCAACAACAGTGAATATATTTTGCAGCACACATGCGAGAAATTTCAAACAGCAGTAAAGGTTCTTAGGGGCTAACTACTGTTTGGCATATCAACACAACATTTGATTGCTGAATGGACACTCATGCAGTTTTTCTTTTGCAGTTATACATGTAAGAACTCACAACAGTTTTTTACTGTATCTCTCTCAGCATTTGATTGGAATGGTGTGTGTGCAGGTGCGAGATTTCAAACACCAAACAGAAGGTACTTCTACTCTGGGGGCTAACTACTGTTATTAGTGTTGGCAGAAACAGTTGAATGTTAATCAGAGTATGTGTGTAATGCCTCCATTATAGAGGATAGTTTTGTTAATTAAGTGGCTTGCTTAGGATCAAACCCCATACCTTCACTACAAGCAGCAAGAGCCTTAATCCTCTACACCATCTCTAAACCCTTTTGGGAATCACTGAGAATTTCTATCAGTCATTAGAGTTGTTTGAAATGTTCTGAAATGGGTACTTTTGTCACTATTGTTTCATATATTTTCTTTCAATGCTTACTGGGAAAAATGTTCAAAATTACAAATTTAAGACATTGTTTAACAAATGTTATTGTTTTGAATGGCACACATATACATATCGTAATCTATCAGTGTATAATCCACATGGTAAGGAGTATCATGGCCCAAGGTATAACTACTGAGTTAATGAGTAGACGATGTACATGTCAAAAGGTATGGAAACATAAAAGAACAATGACAGCTGCACCATGTAATGAGTATAATAACAGTATGTCAACATAATGTAACTGAATAACAGTATATTATATGTGCAATTGGTAACATCAACATACCTTATACATGACTGATGTAATGAATACCTCCCAAATGTTATAGTTAGGTAAGGACATAACCCTCTGTTGCATGTTGAGTCTGGTACTGGTGATGATTCTTCCCCACAGCAGACTGATACTGTCCATCGGACCAGATGTTGGAGTGTAGCTGATGTACTTGGATAGATGTCAGTGAGTGTCTGCTTACTGTTACAGGCACATGAATGTTCACAGTGATGTCATGGCCCTGACCTGTGTGCACTTGCCTATACCACTGATTGTGTAGCATATACCTGCTGCATGTATTACATGAAGGTCAGGAGTGGAAACATGGAGAGGTCATGGCAGCACTGGCTGCACACCATGACAGCGTGGTGTGTGTTGCACAATCTGTTAAAGGCCTTGTTATGGTTGTGCTAGAGCAGTGCCATAGTATGAACTGGGTGTTATTTGCCCTAACTGTACCAAACAAATTATCTCCAGTGGGGAGAGGCAGACCCCCTCTTACAAAATCCACGTGACGTTCCCTTGCCCAACGCTTCCTAGAATTTATAAACTCGAATGCCCTGGATCAACTGATCAACACCCCCACCAGAGGTGACAACATATTGGAGCTGGTCATCACCAACATAGGTGACTGGTGTTCTACATCAGAGGTCAACCCCTCACTGGTTAGATCAGACCATAGACTAATCACTCTTGATATCCATATTCCGCCCCCACCCCCAATCAAGGAAACCACTGTGAAAATCTTTTCAAAAGCAAACTTCACGTTACTTAAGACCGAGGTGGAAAGGGTCACAGCCCCCATGCTAAAGGACAGTGCTGTCCAAGCTGCTGAATCCCTTTCAAAGGCACTCTATGAGTGCCTGCAAGAATGCATGGATTGTGCTATCCTAAGTAAAACCAAGACTCACTCCTCCAAGAAAAGGAAATCAGTCTGGTGGACCCCTACCATAAATAAGCTATACAACAGAAGGAGGAAACCAGTACAGAAAAGAGTAAAATCCCAAGAAGGAAAGACATCCCTGATCAGTATTAGCAAGAAACTATGATCCCTCATAAAATCATCCAAGGCTAGCTTCAAAAGAAAAATTGCCAAAGACTCCAAAGAAAGCCACAAAGCGTTATTTAGCTATGTCAAGAACCTAAGTGGAAACTCTCAGATCTGCTCTGAGTTAGTGCAGAATGGCACAAAATGCACTGAACTGACTGATATTGCCAACATTCTGGCAGACAGGTTTAGTGCAAACTTCACCGTCCTCTCACCCCCTAAAGGGCCCATAACCATACCAGAATAATGTAGAGCCCCAGCAATCACTGACACACAGGTTAAAACAACCCTATCCAAAGCCAAAAACACAGCTTCAATGGGACCAGACAGTGTGCCAGGCTGTGTCTTACACGAGCTCCAAAATGAACTAACCCCTCACCTAAACACACTGTTCAAACTCAGCCTCTCTACAGGCTATGTACCCATAGAGTGGAGCACAGCAACAGGTATCCCACTCCACAAAGGTGGAGCCACAACAGACCCCGGGAACTATCGCCCTATAAGCCTGACTAGCCTGGTCTGCAAGGTTATGGAGCGCATCATCATAGAACTCATTAACAGAGACATTGGGAACCTCCAAACATTGGACCCTACCCAGTATGGCTTTGTTAAGAGCAGATCATGCCTCCTAAACCTGGTGGACTTCTTTGAGACAGTTACCAAGGCTTTAGCTACCTAGATCTCACAAAGGCTTTCAACACCATTCTCCATGCTGGTATTATAGACAAGCTCACCAGCCTGAACATAAACCCCAATGTCACAAGATGGGTTGCCAGTTGGCTCATGGATAGAACCCACACGGTGAAAGTTGCAGGGTCTAGGTCTGACTCTAAACCAGTTACAAGTGGTGTCCCCCAGGGCTCAATCCTGGGACCCCTCCTGTTCAGTATATACTTCTCAGAGGTACAGGCAAGCACAGGAGGACTATGGCTGACCAAGTTCGCAGACGACTGCAAACTGGGGGCCATAATTGACTCTCCGGTCGATACAGACATCCTCCAGAAGGGTCTCACTGAGACGGATACCTGGTGCCAAAATCATAGCCTCAAGCTAAATGCCAAAAAGTGCATAGTCATCCCCTTTGGAAAAAACAAAGTACCCACGAACTACCACACATGTGGTAGTCCCCTAAATACAGAAAATGTAATAAGGGATCTGGGAACAAGTAGATAGCAATCTCTCCTTTGATAACCATATTGCCAAGGTGGTTAGAAAATCCTTCTATGTGGCCCACCTAATCACAAAAGGGTTCGCATCTAGAACAAAAGATGTTATTGTGCCCCTCTACTCATCACTCATCAGACTCTTCATAGAGTACAACGCACCATTTGGGACGTACCTTACAAGACACCTGCAACAGCTGGAAAGACCACAGAAGTACCTCACCAAGAGGATTACTGGCCTCAAACAGATGCCCTATGCAGCCCGACTGAAGAAACTCCAGCTGTACTCGGTTGCATACCGCTTACTCAGAGGTGATCTCTGCCTGGCATACAAGGCCATGTCCAGCCCAGAATTGATGGACATGCTCCACCTAAAAAAAAAAAAAAAAACAAATCCCCAAGAGCCACACGCTTCAGGGATCTAAACTTCACCACAATGAAAAATAGGACATGCTGGAGGGATAGATTCCTGTCCCAGAGACTCCCCATGCTTTGGAACAGGATTCCAATTTACATTAGGCAAAGCCCCTCACTAACACTCTTCAAGAAAAACCTTGGTGAGTGGATGAGAAACAGAAAATTTACCCCGGGGATCACTGCAGTGGCTCTGCTGGACAGAGGCACAGGGAACTAATGGCTCTGCTGGACAGAGGCACAGGGAACTAATCTAAGGGGGTGGCAAAAGCCAACACATTCTGGCTAGGCTTATAGATGCCCTCGAGCAGATAGCCTAGTACTTACCTATAAACCTATACATCATTGACTGTGGTGCAATGTACAAATACATCTACTGTTGATCAGTCTACTCTGAACCCAGCAGTCGCATCCAGATAGACACATCACAGTACTGCTCCTATCCACACCATGTCCCACAATGCTAGTGTCACCACTTCCAGCACCTTGGTACAGCATAATGGGCCAAGTGTTTCCAGACATGGCAGGAGCAATCAGGACTGGAGTGTGAGATGTCAGCATAGGTGTTCTAGACTGCATTAGACAAACACTGACAGTTGATCCAGTGTGGTGTCCTGTTGTGTCATTCTGACTCTGTGGCAATGATGACCACTGTGCTGACCACTGCCTAATCCATCTGTAAGTGGTTTCTCAAATGCTGATGCCACAGGCTTTTTCTGATCATTTATCTGACTTAAGTGACTGCCTTCAAATTGTGTTAGGTTGTACATATTTGTCATTATTATATGTTAGTTTGGATATGGACGACTGCAATGCTGTATGTGACAATCTCCCTGCTTCCATGTTTGCACATCTTGATAGCTGACATATAGCAAGCATTTCTAATGATCATGAACATATTTTTTTCTTCCATCATTGATTGCTACATTACACATTTCATTCTTGTCTGCCATACCTGTATGCACAGGTATACCTCTGTATACATACCAGTGTTACATGTGGCATTTTAATTAGGTATTGGACATGCCTCTCTCCCTCATCATTATATGCACGTATCTTGACATGTTTCCTTTGTTTTCCTGTTGCTGACATGTACTTCCACATTTGCATTCCCATATCTACCTCCTTACATATACATGTACATCTGTGTTGCTGTATCCAAAAGAAAGATGCATGATCCGTGACTAATGTGTACTGCCTGTCATTGATGATCAGCATGACTGAATATATTATTTCTTTCTTTCTTTATTTATTTTACATTTGTTGACCGGGAAAGTCCGACTGGACACATGTCCATTTACAGCAGAGGCCCGAGGAGAAAAGCTCCATTTTACATACAATGCAGTAACATACAAACAATACAGTAGTATACAAACCAAATAGAGAAGGATTAATAAGAATGTACAGTACTATGTGATCATACTTCCTAGGACATTTTTACATAGTAGTTTAGTATTAACTATGGATCCATTTCTTAGAAATTCATTAATTTATAAAGCTGTAATGCTTTCAAAAGGTAGCATTAGAAATTATAAACTTGATGAGAAGAGTAGTTTTTAGTATATTTGTCTTTACCCATGGGTGTTACAGGAGCTTAGCCATTTGCTAGAAAGATTGGTTATGAGAAGTTTTTTTTAAATTGGGTAATGGAGGTATTGGATGTGAGGGTGGCTGGTAGAGAGTTCCAGAGTATGGAGATGCTGTAGCTATAGAGAGATTTCCCTGCTTCGTTTTTGTAATTGGTTACCTCAAGAAAGTTAAGAGTATTAGATCTCAAAATTCTTTTTGTGGTGTAAGGTTGTATAAGATGTTGGAGGGCTGGGACATTGTTTGGGTGGTGGTATAGCTTATGTGCTAGTGACAGTTGATTGAGTTGCAATAGTTGAGGGAGTTCTAACCAGTTTAGTTTTTTAAGGGCTATACAGTGATGTGTTCTATATGTAGATTCAGTGGCAAATTTAGCTATCTTGTTGTAACAGGATTCTAGCCTGTTAAGATCAGATTTACGAAGGGTGGTTAGTACTGGGGAAGCATAGAGAAGGGTGGATAATAGATGTATCCTGGCTACTGTGATTTTAGATTGTTTAGAGAGAAAATGTTTGTTATGATAGAGCAGACCTGGTTTTTATGTACTTTCTTGATGGTTTGGGCAGTGTGGATGTCAAATCTAAGGTTGTTATCAATTTCAATGCCTAAAAGTTTGGTGTGGGTAGTTTGGATAATTACAGTTTTGTTGTTAGAGGGGATTGAGAAATTGACAGCTAGGTGGCGGTTTTATGGAAGAAAAAAAATAGTAGTTTAGTTTTATTAGGGTTGAGAATAAGCTGATGGTTAGAGAACCAGGTTTCTGTTAGTGAGAAAGCATTTTGTGTTTGTGAGAGAAGGAGGTCTGTAGTGGTGGCTGCACATGATAGTGGTGTCATCAGAATACTGAATAACAGTGGCCCTGGGGGTGGAGGATCGGAGTTGATTGGTGAATAGAGTGAAGAGTAATGGACCTAGGATAGACCCTTGAGGTACTCCTAAGGACACTGGTAGTAGCGGTGATAGTTGGTTGTGCCATTTTACCACCTGATGCCGACCTGACAGATAGCTCTTAAACCATACGATGGAGGAGGTACTGAGGTTAAGGGTAGAGAGTAAGTTGAGGAGTCTACAGTGGTTGACCATATTGAAAGCTTTTGATAAATCTAAAAATATGGCTGAGACACGTTGTTCTTGATTTCTATGATAATTAATGGTATTGGTGAAAGAAATAAGTGCAGTGGATGTACTGTGGAAGGGTCTGAAGCTGTGCTGGTTTTTGGATAGCAGTTTGTTTTCAAAGAGGTAATTCATAAGTTGAGTGTGTATGACCCTCTCTAGGATTTTGGATAGGGAGGTAAGATAGCAATGGGGTGATAGTTATTGAGATCAAAGGAGTTGCCTCCTTTGTGTAGTGGGATTATATGGGAAGTTTTCCATAGCTGGGGTATTTTGCACTCTGTGATTAATCTGTTGATGAGAATAGTGACAGGATAGGCAATAGCTGTTGCTGCTATTTGTAGGTATTCTGCAGGTATGTTGTCTGCAGCTAGGGTGGTAGGTTTGAGCTTTTGGAGGAG
Organism: Protopterus annectens; assembly: GCF_019279795.1. NCBI lineage: Eukaryota > Metazoa > Chordata > Ceratodontiformes > Protopteridae > Protopterus > Protopterus annectens. The sequence goes on from NC_056733.1 coordinate 1,743,552,591, forward strand.
TTTTAGGATTGTTTTGATAGATACTGGTTGAAAGCTAAAGTGTGAGTTGCTAGTTTGTGTTACCATTATGGTTGGTGTCTCTGCTGGAGTTGGATGAGTGGTGTTAATCTGGTTATTAGCTAGGGCCTGGATAGTCTCAGTAAAGTATTTGTTAAACTGTGTGGGAATATTACTGTGAATGTTACCTGTTTTAGGTGTGGGGGTAATAGTTTTCCCAGGCTGCAATACCAAATTGATTGCAGCCCAGAATATTTGGGGAGTTTTGGCATGTTTTTCTTGTAGGTTTTTGTAATAGTTGGTTTTGTCTATTGTGTCTCCCATGCGTTGTTCCTTTCTTTAAGAATAGTTTTGGTGGGCTTAGTTAACCAGGGGGCATGTGTAGTTTTTATTCTGCTGGTTCGGGGGGAGCATGGTGGTTAACAATGTTTAGGAAGGTTGAATTAAAGTGTTGCACTGCATCATCAAGTGATAGTTTTTTTAAAGGGGTCCAGTTGCAACTATTTAGGTTATTGTTAAAGGCACTGGGGTTAAAGTTCTTTTTGTTCCTGACTTCTTTATGTGTTACTTGACTCATATGTGGAGTTTTGGTTCTTAGTAGATATGTTGGTTGATGGTCACTGAGTAAGTCTGGAAGACATCCAGCTTGGGCTGCAAGGGAAGGATGGGATGTAAGTATCCAGTCCAGAATGGACTGGTGTTTGGTTCTTTTGTCATTTCTAGTAGGGGATGTAATGACTTGGAAAAATCCATGTAGGTTAATATGGGTGGTTGAATTTTGAACAGTAAAGCTGAGCCAATCTATGTTAAAGTCACCTAATATGATGCTTTCTTGAGGTAGAGAGTTTGAGATTCATTCTAGTAGGTTTTCCATAATTGAAATATTGTTTCCAGGGGGAATGTAGCCTCCTATGATATTAATATATTTTTTGAATTTGATTAGAATGAATTTGGCATTATTGCTATCTGGGATGGTGATATCAAGTTGTTCGAGGATAAGGTGATTCCTGTACATTATAGTTTCACCCTCTCCCCTTTTTTACTCTGTCCTTATGGTAGATATTATACCCAGGAGCTGTAATTTTGTTATTGCGAATATCAGGGTTTAGCCAGGTCTCAGAAGGAGAATGTTTGGCTTATACAGAGCTAGTAGGGCATGTAGGTCATGGATCTTATTTAGGTTGAGAATGAGAAGAGATGCTTTATGCCTAGGGAGAAGAGAGTAGGTTAGATTAGAATTTGGCATGCTTTTTGAGGTTGGACCTGGGTTGGGATGTATGTCTCCACAGCTTGTGAGTTTTTTTTAGTATATGTTTGTAGAGTTTGTTGAGTTTAATGATGATTTTAGTGCTTATTGGATAGTCATGGGACTTACTAGTTGATGGAAGCAGTTTATGATGGTGATTATCCATGGGGGAAGGTTGGAAGAGGTGTGGAGTACATAGAATGTTTAGTGGGGCTAAATAACTGTTTAGGAATGAGGTCTGTTTGTGAGAGGAACTGGTGAGATGTAGATGAAGATGGGCATGATAGCAGGTTAATGCTGAGAGGAAGAGTATGATAGTTATGGTGAATACATAGGTAAGAAGTCTTAGAATGGATTTCCCTGTTGATGGGATCATGTTTAAATAAGAGGGAGTTGGTAAATTAATTTGATACTGGGGAGGTTAGCACTAGGTCTTTTAACAGGTAATTAGAGCAGTGGAGTTTGATAGGTGAAAGGGGTGGTGGGAGGTGGCTTAAGGTAATTGTAAGGAGTGGTCAATGGGTATAAATCAAATTAAAATGGGGTGGGTGGGAATGGGGGTAGGGTAGGAGAGCAGAGTGATCCCGCAGGGTGAATGGATTGGGAAGAACCACGTACACCTTTCAAGCAAGAAGCTCTAGAAACAGTCACTCAGACTGGTGTTTCCCAGGTCTAACTGTCTTAGAAAGTTAAACCAACTGTCTTCAGATTAGCTTTTTAGCATTCCTATTTGGGAGTTATTGTGATATGCTGGAGAGACTAGAAGCTGCAGTTTCCAGCAGAGAGATTGGCAATAGTGGGAATTGAACAACTTAGTAGGGGTAGAATTGACACTCATGGGATATGTAATTAACCAAATACAGGAGGCAGGATGTAACTATATAATGGGGTTTTATATGTATAAACATACATTAGTTACAGAAATAGTCAAGGATCACAGGTTTCAAGGTCTTTACTTGTGAAGTACACTAAGGGTACCCACTCGTTGCTGTAGGTCCTCTGCAGATATCCTAAAACATGCCTGTTTGACCTAATATTTGTAGAAACAGTCCAGGAGCACAGGATTCAGGTTTTTTGCTTGGGAAGTACACTCAGGGTGGCAACCAGTTGCTGTGGGTCCACTGCAGTTTTCCTCAATTAGGGCTATTTAACCTATTTGTTGCAGAAACAGTTAAGCAGCACAGTTTCAGGGTCTTTGCTTAGAAAGTACACTCAGGGTGTCCGCTAGTTGCTATGGGTCTTCTGCAATTTTCCTCAATCAGGGCTGTTTCACCTCTACAAAATAAATTAGAAAGTGGAAAGGGAATAGTTAATAGAACAATAAAACAATAGGCTATACTGAGAACTATAATGACAGAATGCCAGAAACTACTTTCTATTAACAGGTAGTAATTAGAGGGATTTTCTGGTAAAGAAATATGGGTAAATTTGGTTACTATAGAAGAATTGAGGGTAATGTAGGGTGAGAAGAGAATGCAGTGGGAGGTAGATGCAGGTCTAATGAGAGTGAGTGTGGATGGTAGGTAAGAGGGAGAAGATTATAATATTATCCAGGGTACTTATTGAAGAGACAGATCTACATTACTCATGTTGCAGTTATAACCTCTGCATTGCAGTGTTGCCTTTTGTGTAAAATTCCACCTCAGGCATGTAACATGAAACTTGTTTGCAACAGAGGTGTGTTTCATGTTGGTTAGTTTTTGATATGCTGTCATTACTAGTGCTGCTGTATGCTGCATAGTGTGTTGTCTAACACTGTTACACATCACTATACTATATGTGATGTATCAGCATTAGTGTACAACCATTGCACTTAGGTTTCTGTTTGTGCTGATAAAGTCACATGCACTTCAAGGGCCTAGATGTGTTATGGTACTGACTGTTATAGAGCTAGGTTTACATGCTACAAATTCTATATGATGATATCTTCCCTGGACAATTACACCATCTAATGTGCACCTCTCAAAAGTGCCACACATATGCCAGTATGGTTCTATTTGTTGCTGTACCTTGCAGAGGGTATTCCTGTGGTGATGTTTCCTCTGTCAACATCCTGATGTGTTCCTTACTGTGTTGAATGTATGTGTATAAGGTATTACAGGTAAATCATCTGCTTATGTTATGTATGAAGCTCATGGCTAATGGGCTGTTTGAGATATTTTATTATTCTGCAATTATTATTTTATACTAGAATTTGTGATTTAGTCTTTCAGTTGAACTTCTGATATGTTGTATTTGAAGAGAGATGAAAAAGAAAATTATATGGTACAGTTTTGTTTGACTGGATTTTCTCAGAGTGACTCACTTCTGAGACTTTTGTTACATTTTAGAGATATGTACAGAAACAGATAGGTACAGTATTTTTGCCTTTTGTTTAATTGGTGGGCTTAAATAACTTCATTCATTTTAAATGAGTTACCAGGCTTGTAATTGTTGCTTATTTTTCAAAGTTAAATTTGGTTTGCATATTTTATTTTCTGGTGCAGATCATAGGATCATAGGAAGTTACTAGGCTAATGGCCCTAGGGCCCTTACAAGCCTAGCCAATTGCTACCCTTATTTCCATGATCAGCACCTAATGCCTGTGTCCAGGAGGGATAAAGGTGGAACCCTCTAGGTGAATTTATGGTTACCCATCCAGTTGTTCATATTGCATTTGAAGATGGCCAATGAGATGCTCTGTTTGACATGAAGTGGGAGTGTCAGGAAAATATGTATTAATGTGTGTATGCTTAATGCTAATTAGAAACCAAATAAGTTAACACATTTTTCATTCTATTTTATATGCACTGTTTTATATATAGTTGAGTTTCATATGAGACTGAAAATATGCTTTTTGAAATTGCAGTGTGCTTTCTGAAACTTGCAAGATGCCCCCTGACCTAGTAATTGCTAGCACAGCAATGTACATGTTTATGCCTTTTGGAAATGTACTTGAGAAGCAGGTGGTTATCTGCTAGGTCAGGAGAGAATGAATGAACAATGCTGTATCCTGTAAATGTAATGATTTTAAACAATCAGCTCTGTTCGAAGTATGAGAACATGTGCAGCTGCAGAAGTTTAGAGATAGTGTAGACAAAGGATTGTTAGAGAAATGAACTGCTTGCTTTGTGCTTGAATTAGCCATAGTACCTTCAGTGGTAACATTGCATGTATCTAACCAGTGGTAGCCAAGGCCACGTTGTTTTCCTTAGGAAGTTTCTCACAAAAAATTGATAAATCAGCAGAATTTTATGAAAGCAATTATTAGTAAATGATGATGACAAAACTTATGATTCACTACGTCAGCTTGGTAGGCAATGTCTTATTAGAAAGTGTATAAAAATGTAAGCATTTCCTGTTTCTAGTTAGGCAAACTCTGTATTAGCACGTTTTTGTCTCCTTGCTGCAAGATTAAAGTGCCTTAACCTGAACCTACCGTGTTTTGATCATTTTTAAAGTATATTTTTCCTTTGACAGTTTGGTCCTTCTGACCGGAAAGTACCTCTTACTCTAGGCCTAGGTTAGAATTGGGCCCGGTGGCATGTACCCGTACGGAGAAGTGGCCACATCGGCTCTTCTGTTTTGAAAGACCTCCGACTGAATTGTCGTTCGAAAGGGGCCAGCCACTGTTTCTGATGTGGGATTGGAGGACGAGTCAGCGTTTCGGTGGATCAACTCACGGAGGGTCGGTCGGGTAAGGAGGAATTTACCTTTTACCTTTTTTCTGTTTTAGATCAGGGACTTGTTACAGTATTGTTTTGTCAGGGAGATTTGCATGTGCAGATCGGGGACAAAAAGATTGCTGTCTTGTCATAGATCAGGGAAACAGAATAGGTAGACAGTCATTCTAGATAAACTGTGAAAATTTGTAAAATCGTGGTACCACGTGATAAGAAGGGTTTCGTAACAGTTTTTAGCTTAGCTAAGGCAACATGGGAAATCAGTGCATGAAATGTTCCCGAGACCTGCCCCTCACCGAAGACGCAAAATATATGCAATTACAGCGTGCAGATAATGTTAAGTATTATACAAAATGGGTTGATAAATACAAATTTGATGGTAATTTAGATAAATCTTCACTTATTAAACTTGTTAGACAACTTAAAACAGACGTGAAAGGTCAGCTAAAAAAGCAACGACAATTAGGAGTCCCTCAGCCACACAGGTGGCTTGAGGAAGCAAATCGCAGGGAACAAAAGATTAAAAATTCAAAAGCAATGTTCTTTGATAAAGAAGATAATAACTTGGTAATAGCAACAGCCCCTCCTCCGCCCCCTCCGCATCCTTTACCGGAATATGAAGCAAGTGGACAAGCTGATCCACCTCCGCTATACCCAGCTGTTCCTGCAAAATCAAAACCATTTGTCAGGGATCCTATCGAGACCAGGTCTCAAACAAGCAACTTGAGAGGGGATATTGAATTATATGAAATAAATAGAAATTCACAAGCTATGAGTGAGGAAGAGATATGTCCACTCATAAAAGTACCAAATCCACAGGCAGGACAGGATCCGACTCTTCTAGTATATAGACCGTGGACACCGGAAGACATCCGGAAAGCCACAGAGGGAATTCCCCATCCAAAAGTTAATTTTAGAAAATTCTTAGAAGACTTACAGGGCATGAGGTTAAGTTACCATTTGAATGGAGAAGAAGTAGAAAAAGTAGTTAGACAAATTGTAGGTCCAGATTGGCACATGATCAGTGGCAACTGGAATCCCCGTGACGCAGAGCTTAGACCACTCCCACATAGTAATGCAGAACTGGACAACAGAGTGAAAGGTCTGACGGACCGAATCTCTGAGAAATGGAAGCCTAGGGCTGATTGGACTTGCATTAATCAATGCATACAACAAGAAGGTGAAACTGTTGATAGATATTATGCCAGATTATTAGAATGTTTTAATAACCATTGTGGAATGCAGGTACCTGAAGATCAAACACATGATTCCCCATATGAGCAACAGCTAAAGAATGCATTCTTAAAAGGCAGTATAGCTCCCATTAGTAGCTTTATTACAAAGCACATGGTAGATCATCGTACAAGTAGACTGCAGTCATTACATAAATATGCAAGACATGCCGAAAGGCATTTTAATAGCAAAAAGAAAAAGAAAACTCAAGTATTTGCAGTAGAAGACGTGTCAGAAGTCTTTGTAGTACAAAATGGGAAGAAGAGTAAGAAAAATACCCAGGGAAACAAACAATCTGATAAACGATCAGAAGACTTTGAAGAGAGAAAGAAAAGGGGTGAATGTTTCAAATGCCGGAAAAAGGGACATTTGGCAAGGGATTGCAGGCTAAATAAGAAGGTAACCACGGAAGACAAGGAGGGTGAGGAATGACTATATGATAGTCAAGAATCACTGGATAAGAATGAACAGGAAAAGACAAATGCAAATGTGGTAGCAAGGGTAGAGGATGTGACGGAAGGGATAGAGGATGTACATGAATTCATAGATGATGAAGAAAATGAAATTTTGGACTTAGCATGATTGAGCTTAGAGCTCTACTTAGCAGACACAAAACCGGAAGTTACGCTTCTGGTAGAGGGGAGGGAAGTAAAATTTCTGTGTGACTCAGGGGCTTCATGGACCCTGATACATCCTTCCAAACTACCAGAAAATTCAGAATCACTAGACTACATATTAGTGAAAGCAGCTAATGGACAGCTGTATCGGGAGCCACTCTCCCACAACATAGCGATAACTGACCCTGTTTCAGGGATGACCCAGAAAAGCAAAATTGTTGTTTCTGCAAAATGCCCAGTGAGTCTCTTGGGCAGAGACTTAATGCAGATATTTGGCATAGCCGTAGTTCCAACTATGCAGGGTATGGAAGCACAGTGACAAATGGATACTTTTGTAGTGCGACCGGAGGGTGAGACATTTTATTGGTACAGCCAGGACTTAGTTACGACTGGTCCAGGGGCAGTAACTGAAGAACTGATGAATGTAGCCATCAGTAAATCCCCCTCCCTTGACACTGATAAACAGCATTTGTTGCATTGTACTCTATATTACTGCAACAGACCAGGACCTGATAGAGAATATGAGCAAGAATTGTTTAGAAACCATGCTAATAGGTTAGTATTGCGAAATTTGTACTGGGACACAGAAGGAAACAGTGTAGTAAGCTGTTCATTGCCCCAGGAATTCTTTCACTTTACAAATCTAATCGATTACCACATGTAAGCTTAACTAAAGATAGAAATTTGAAGTGGGCAGACCTAGGCGAAAAAGTCACAAGGTGGGAAAAACAGACAGAGTTATAACTCTCTGAACAAGGAGTACAGGAGCAGAAATTGAATTGGCTAACACAGACACACCCAGGTGTGCACTCACAGGCAAGTGAGGATAGCTGAGTAGCACTCTTACTAGAGGAAGAGGAAAAAGCCTTACGAGACATACCAGAAACTCTCTGGTCAACAGGGAAATCAGATGTAGGACTTATTCGTACAGCAGGACCAGTTACTATTATGCCAAAATCAGCATTTAGACCCTAAAAAAGACAGTATCCCTTAAGAAAGGATGCAGAAATAGGAATCAAACCTATAATAGCAGCCTTACTTAAGGAAGGAGTCTTAATAGAATCTCCTGATTCACCGTGTAATACACCCTTATTTCCTGTTAGGAAAGCAAATGGGGAATGGCGTATGGTCCAAGATTTACAAGCTGTGAATGACGCAGTTATACCCAGGGCACCAACGGTGCCAGATCCACACACTTTATTGAATGATTTGAAACCTCAACAGAAGTATTCTTCTGTGGTAGATATTAGCAATGCATTTTTCTTGATACCGATACACCCAGACAGCCAACATTGGTTTGCATTTACATTTCAGGGGAAACAGTATACATATACGAGACTACCACAGGGATATTGTGAAAGTCCAATGATATTCGCACAAGAAATGGCAAGTAACCTGGCGGGATTTATCCCACCGAAAGGTAGTCAGATTTTACTTTATGTAGATGACATTCTGCTGGCAGCCCCCACCCAGCAAGAATGCAGAGAGGATACCATAGCATTATTACAATTTTTAGCTACTCAAGGACACAAGGTAAACAAAAACAAACTGCAACTTTGGAAAAAACAGGTTAAATACCTGGGATATGTAATATCCAAAGAAGGCAGAATATTAAATGAGGACAGAAAAACAGCAATATTACAAGCACCTAGACCAACTACCAAGAAGGAAATGATGTCCTTCCTGGGAACTACTAACTTTTGTCTTAGTTGGATACCAAACTATGCTTTGGAGTCTGCTCCACTGACTAATTTGATATTCAAAAAGCCGATGGCAGCACAGGATTTATTACAGTGGACACCAGAAGCAGAATCAGCTTTCTGCAAACTGAAACAACTGATAGCTTCTTCCTTAGTTTTAGGATTACCAAACTATCATAAGCGATTTTTCCAAACTGTAGACTGTAAGCAAGGTTATATGACATCAGTGTTAACACAACAGCATGGGGACAAACAACGCCCCATAGCTTACTATTCATCACAGTTAGACCCAGTGGCGCGATCCTTGCCCCACTGTGTACAAGCAGTAGTCGCAGCTGCAATGGCAGTGCAGGCTTCAGCCTCAGTAGTATTGTTCCACCCTCTCACATTGAGAGTGCCTCATGCAGTCGCGATTATTTTACTGCAAGAAAAAGTAGCATATCTTTCTCCTGCTAGACATCTTTCCTGTATGACTATACTGTTGAGCCAACCTCATATGACAATTGAACGATGCACAACTTTGAATCAGTCAACCTTGCTCCCAACCCCTGCAGATGGCAAACCACACTGCTGCCTGCAAGAGATTGAGCAAAAGACACTACCTAGAAAAGACCTTAAAGATGTTCCCTTGGATGATGCCAAGGTGACATACTATGTGGACGGCTCGTGCAGAAGGGGTCCTACAGGACAGAATCTAGTGGGGTATGCAGTAGTTTCTGATACAGAAATTTTAGAAGCGAAGTCTTTACCACACAACTTATCTGCACAAGCAGCAGAATTGATTGCCTTGATGAGGGCATGTACCTTAGCAAAAGATAAGAAAGTGAACATTTTTACTGACAGTCAGTATGCTTTTTCTACTGTACATGTTTTTGCGCAGCAGTGGAAAAATAGAGGAATGATAACATCTACTGGTATACCAATTAACCATGCGCAATTTATTTTTGATCTGTTAGACTCTATTCAGTTACCTCAGAAAGTAGCTATTTGCAAATGCGTAGCTCATACCAAGCAACAGGATAGAATTTCAAAAGGTAATGCGAGGGCTGATACAGCTGCAAAACAAGCAGCTTCAGCTTCAGAAGTTTTTCTTTTGAGTGAGGAATTACAACCATCTGAGATTTTAGATTTAGAAATGTTAAAAACAATGCAGACACTTACTACAAACGTAGAAAAACAAAAGTGGATAAAACGACGAGCAATCCTTGAAAAGGGACTGTACATCTCCAAAGAAAAGAAACCAATCTTACCATCTGACTTGTTTAGATATGCAGCTTTGTTGAGCCATGGGCAGAGCCATGTCTCAACAGGGGGGATGATACAGTTAGTGAATCGAGTGTTTATGGCGTATGGATTTACTAATTACACAAAAACTTTTTGTGCAGCATGCCATGTTTGAAACAAGCATCATGCACAAGGGGCATTGAAACCTAAGCAAGGGAGTTTCCCTATACCACTGTATCCGTTTCATACTATTTGTATGGATTTTATAGAACTGAACAAATGCGAAAATAAGAAGTACTGCCTTGTCATTATAGATATGTTTTCCAAATGGGTGGAAGCTTTTCCAACTAAAAATCCAGATGCAGCTACTGTTGTAAAAGTCCTTGTTAAAGAAATTATTCCTAGATTTGGCATACTGGAAAAGATTTATAGTGACAATGGCACACACTTTGTAAATCAAACTATACAACAACTTAGTCGCTATTTCGGGATATCGTTGAAAAAACATTGTGCATACCACCCCCAATCTGCAAGATTAGTAGAGAGGCATAATGGTGTGTTGAAGAATAAACTTAGAAAATTGATTAGTGAGACACAAAAGAACTGGGTGCACTGTTTACCTCTGGCACTGTTGAGCATGAGAACTGTTCCAAATGCAAAAGGGTTAACTCCTTTTGAAGTTCTGTTTGGGTGGGCATATTATACACCTCAATGGAAACCTCTCATGTCTGCAGAGCAGGAGGCTGACAGTTCACTTGCAGGGTATATGAGGCGATTTTTGAATAACAAACTTTTGCAGTTAAATTCTGTTTCAGATAAAGAGCAAACAAAACCATCGGAAGCAGCAGTAGCCCCAGGCACATGGGTCTGGGTGAAGATAGTGAAGAGAAAAAACTGAAGTTCTCCGAAGTGGGAAGGGCCGTACCAGGTATTACTGTCGACACCCACTGCAGTCAAGATCGTGGAGCGAGCATCCTGGATTCATTTGACACACTGTAAACTGGTTAAGAACTTTGAACTGGACAAAACTCTTGTTACTGTTGTACAACGAGAACAAAATGACCAGGTATAGAGCAAATAGAGACACTGAACAACCTCAGAAAACTTGCATGATTATTCTGGTAGCTATACTGATAACATTGTTCTTTTTGTTGTGGCCTTTCCTTTTTCCTACCACAAAAGTTGAACTGATTATAAACGTGATGAGCCGAACATAGACTGGCACCCAAACTTTAACACTTATCAGGCAATTACACGTGTGTATGCTGAGACTTTTAATGTTTCAAACTGCTGGATCTGCACAGCCATACCAACAGCATACAGGGGGTTATTAATGACTGCTATCCCCCTAGGGGTCAATGAGACCTGGGAAAATCTGGTTTATGACACAGTATCTATTAAAGCATATGATAAGGTAGCACTGTATTTGCCTGTGACACAAAAGGGAATTGTATGTTTTTATAAGAATGACACAATTCAAGTGGGCTGGAGCAAGTGTAATGTGACTGTACATTATAAATATTATACTAAAGCAAACAAAATGGGTGGAACTTGTAGTTCAAATTATGACTCATTTCTTGAGTCCATGCATAAGACTATTGACCAAGTGCAACGTAATCCTGTACTTTTTAAAGAGGTATCTGCAATAGATAGGAAAATGTTTCATGCAGGGCAGCCATTTCGTAACAAAGTAACTACTAAGGTAGAGGATTGTTATTTTGTGTGTGGTAAAAAAGCATATAAATGGTTACCTGAGAATTGGTCCGGCAGTTGTTTTTTGGGGTACCTGGTCCCGGCCATACGACATCCTAATGAACATCTTGATTGCCATTTGTGTGGGTTTGTTCCTGATAGGAGCTTGTATTTGTTGTGGTATCCCCTGCATGAAAAAAATTAATCAAAGAATTTATAGATATATCAGTTTCTGAGACTATGTACCAAAGTACTGAATTTGAAGAACTGTTAGAATGTGAAACACTTTCATAAAGTTTTAAACTGAATGATTTTCTTAACTGCAAATCCTGAATGGAAGAGGTTAGGAAAAGAAGCAAACTGTTTATTCTTTTTGAAAATAGAATTAAAAAGTATTAACAGGGAGGAAATGTCAGGAAAATATGTATTAATGTGTGTATGCTTAATGCTAATTAGAAACCAAATAAGTTAACACGTTTTTCATTCTATTTTATATCCACTGTTTTATATATAGTTGAGTTTCATATGAGACTGAAAAGATGCCTTTTGAAACTGCAGTGTGCTTTCTGAAACTTTCAAGATGCCCCCTGACCTAGTAATTGCTAGCACAGCAATATACATGTTTTTGCCTTTTGGAAATGTACTTGATAAGCAGGTGGTTATCTGCTAGGTCAGGAGAGAATGAATGAACAATGCTATATCCTGTAAATGTAATGATTTTAAACAATCAGCTCTGTTCGAAGTATGAGAACATGTGCAGCTGCAGAAGTTTAGAGATAGTGTAGACAAAGGATTGTTAGAGAAATGAACTGCTTGCTTTGTGCTTGAATTAGCCATAGTACCTTGAATGGTAACATTGCATGTATCTAACCGGTGGTAGCCAAGGCCGCGTTGTTTTCCTTAGGAAGTTTCTCACAAAAAATTGATAAATCAGCAGAATTTTATGAAAGCAATTATTAGTAAATGATGATGACAAAACTTGTGATTCACTATGTCAGCTTGGTAGGCAATGTCTTATTAGAAAGTGTATAAAAATGTAAGCATTTCCTGTTTCTAGTTAGACAAACTCTGTATTAGCACGTTTTTGTCTCCTTGCTGCAAGATTAAAGTGCCTTAACCTGAACCTACCGTGTTTTGATCATTTTAAAGTATATTTTTCCTTTGACAGGGAGTCTGTTCCAAAGGGGTGGTAACCTCAGCGAGATAAATCTGTCCATCCAACAGGTTCTAGTAATGTGATATGCCATGTTAAGGTCTTTAGAGCGAGTAACATATGTACCATTTGACTTGGGAATATGCAGCATTTACAATAAAGCAGGGTCAGAGATTGCCTTATATGTAAGACATAGATTGCCTCTGAGTAATCTGGATGAAACAGAAGAATGTGACAGTGATTTCAGATGATCCACATAGAACAGATGCTGAGGACCTTGAATTTTCCTTGTGAGGAACCTTTGTGGTTTTTCCAATTCTGCAGGTGCCTGGAAAGGTACATACCAAAAGGGGCATTGTACTCAGTTTATTGGCCTGATGAGGGAAGAGTAAAGAGAGGTTATAACTTCTTTTTTTCTGGAGACAATGCCCTTACTTATGAGATTAGCAATATAGGATGCCCTTTATACCACTGTGGACACATGGTGATCAAAGGTAAGATTGTTGTCAACCTGTGTGCTCAGGTCTCTCACCACTGATTGCATACTTAGGGTGTTGCTATTGATGTGGTAGTTTGCAGGAACATCACTCTTACTGAAAGGGATGATAATACATTTTTTGCATTGAGTTTGATGGCATGACTTTGGCACCAATCATTTGTTTGTGTAAGACCCTTTTGTAGGATGTTGACATCATTTGGAGATTCTATGACTTTGTCAGCCACAGACCTTTTGTTATCATATGATCTTTTTGAAATGATGACATTGTTTTAATGTAAAATACCATACCATTTCTCTATTAATGGCAACATGACTAATACTTTTGCTTGCTCTGAACATCCAAACTAAATGAGTGACTAAATAAAGGTGATAACACTTTTTCAGTTCCATGTAATTTTATGAATATATTTTCTTGTTATGTGCAGTTTTCATCATCTGATAGTTAAATGTAATTGCTGAGCCATGATGCAAAAGTTTCAAACCTCGTTCTTTTGGAATAAAAGTGGGATATATTCTTTATGCCAAGTTATGACAACAGGTGTCTTTCAAGAATACTTTCCTTTTGACAAAGGCATGAGACTGTTGGATATTGTAGGAATCTACTTTCCTTTAATTTGAGTGTTATGAGTTTGAAACATCTTACTGGTTAGTTTCCTGCACATTTATTAAGCAATTTGTTTGACAATTTCAGTGTATTCCTTTTGCAGCATACTTAAGTGAGTGTTCTTATGTAGTATTTACTACTTTCCAACATTTATTTATTTATTTATTTATATTTATACTTTTTGTTGACTGGGTTAGTCTGACTAGGCCAATGGCCTCTTTTCAGGGGTGTAGCGAGGTTTTACTCATACTAACTGTGGGAAATTGTTTCTATAAGTGTTGTGGGATCTTTTACATCCACCAGAGCTACCACCAACTCAGGCAGATGGGGCATCAGTTTAAAGTTTTATCCGAAGGACAGCACACCCAAGAGTGCAGCACCCTGCCTTATGTTGCACTGCAATGTCAGTACTGGAAAAATTAATCCAGGTTCCTGGCATGGAAGTAAAACCCACAACCTCCTGCAGTAAAGGCATGGGTACTACCTACTGAGTTACTGAGATTTTATTTAACCCTTGCATTTTGAATAAGTGATTACATGTTGGGAGGCTCAGTGTACTTCAGACTGTCAGTACTTGGTTATAGTACATGCTTGGCAATGTTCATTTAGGATGTAACGATGTTGCTGATTCTATTGCATTCCAAATCTTTTTGCAATTTTAGCTGAGACTAAGAGCTGTTTAGTGTGTTTTCAAACATTTTTAGTAATATCAGAAGCTAAATACAGCAGGTAGACAAGAACATGTGAAAATTAGACTTTTGCTTTATAATAAAGTAATTAACATACTGGAAAATCTTAATGGCAGTGAGTATATTACTATTTAAAGGACCCAGTTTTTGTTAGTCTTTAATGTAGTGTGACTGTATGAAAATCATGCTCTCATGCTAACACTGCAAGGAAACCTATGGTATGAGAATGGTCATCTGAACTTTTAAATGAATTCCTTTGTTTCTGAGTGTGATTACAACATAAATGTAATCCTTAAATATACAGTTCTTACATTGATTTTCTCATACAAAATGGTATATAAATCTTTTAAAACCTTAGCTGTTGCAATGGCTGCAATTATGATGGAACTTAATCCTACCAACTTTGCAAGATGTTTGAGAACATCTGGGACTTTACACTCTTCTTTTGGCTTTTCCCGATTAGGGGTCGCCAAAGCAGATCACCGGTCTGCTATTGATTGGCAGTATATTTTTAGGGTTCCTATCATATGTTCGAAGGTTTAAAACTTTGAATCACTAAAGGTTTATCTTTAATGATTGAAGTTTAAAAACCTTGAATTATATACTGGAGATCGCCATAGAGTGCGGGAAGGGAAGATGTCCCTTTACTGCACTGTAGTGTGATCTCGGAGTTGGTATATTTAAATAGCGGGGGGTGTGGGGGTGCAGGGGGGCTTGCCCCCCTGCATAGAGTTTTTTTTTGTTTTGCGCTTAAATGTTTTTTTTTTTGACATTCAGTGTATTAAAAGTTCAATCATTAAAGTTTGAACTTTAGTGATTCAAACTTTTAATACTTTTTACAGTGTCGAGTTGACAGCTCGGTGCCCAACCTTTACTGAAGGGACACACACACACACACACACACACACACACACACACACACACACACACACACACACACACACACACACACACACACACACACCCCTACCTCCATGTCTTTATAGTTCAGTCGGCTGCAGGGAGGACATGCAGACTCCACATAGAAGGCACTCCAGCCAAGAGTCGAACTGAATAACCTCTTGCTGTGAGGCAACAACAATAACCGTTTGCACCACCACAGTGACATCTGGGACCTTACACTGTCAGTGGGAATTCAGCTCAAAGCAGCTCACCTCTCTTGAGGTTATAGTTTTTTGGCAGTCATTCTCAGTTGGAAGGTTCATTTAAACTTCAAATGCCTGCTAAATCATTAAAAATTGAATCTGTCTGGAAAATACAATGCTTTGTCAGTTACTGTCCATTAGATGGTCCGTTTGGATTTCAAATATCAGTTCAATCATCAAGTTTATCTTCAAATGGAAAACCTAAGGGGATCTCTGACCACATATCTTTTTCCTTCTCATCAGAATGCTCAGTATCCTTTTTTTCTATAATAACATAGGATGCCTTTCTGTGAGATAGTAGCTAATGTCTCCTCAATGTTTTTTACCTAAGATATCCAGAGCTTATCTGAAACCATCCACAGTTGTTTTATAATTTATTGCACAACTGTTTCATATGAGAAGATTTATTTTGACTTATATTTTACTTTTTACCTCTGGTTTTTAATGTTTGTTTGTAAAAAGGGATATATTGCAAGCAGGCACACGCTAGCCATTCCAAGGGGCCTAGCCAACTGTAAGTACATACAGATTGTACACAAGACACCCAAGAGCTTATCTGAAACCATCCTGCGTTATTTTATGACTTATTGTGCAACTTGCTTGGTAGGAGTTTTATTTTAATTTGCATTTTATTTTTTACCTGTGACTGAGGTGTGACTGTGAGCATTCAGTGTGTTAGTGTGCCTGGCAAAGCTGATACTGTAAGTCACTTCCCTTTCTACATGGTTAGCTCACTGTACTTAATTTAATATTTATTTGTATATTGTTTGTATAATTTCCTCACACAATTTGACTTAACTTACTGTTTTAATATCCATGAATTCTAAGGCTACTGATTTCAATATTTTTTTTGTTTCTTGTAAAATTATTTATTTTAATTGTAGCTGAGAATGGATTCTTTAAATGAATGTGCTACTACTGATTCACAGATGCATAAATGTCTTTTCCAGTGCATTAAATTCTGTGTATATGTAAAGGTAACACCTGATAATGGAAACTTGTGATGATTTGCTAACTATTATTGATAGTAAATCTAAACTTACTGAAGATGATTGTACTTTTGCAATTGGCACAGATTGGAAAACTGTTGTTACATATATTAATAATGGGGCTGATGAGATGAATAATATTAGGCAGAGTACAACTAGAACACATTTAGGAAAGGAAGTGCCCTGTGCTAATAAAACATCACTCAACTCCTAATTAAACATGATACTACAGACAGCAACTTTAGAATTCAGGTTAGAAGTATATAGTAATCTGAGGATTCAGGGCATGTAGAAAATAAATCAAATACAAATAACTAGAAAGGAAAACAAATTGACTAATGTCTATAATGCAAATCAAATGTATGCTAAGCAAAAGGGCACTGCTTTGTTATGTGATACCCTAAGGAAATGGTAACATTGTTCAATCATATAAAAAGTAGTCTACAGAAAATGACATCATTTTCCAACAGAGAAAGAAGAAAAAAAAATAAAAAGACACGGAGCAGGCTAAAAGGAATAAAACTAGAGTGAACTTGGATGAATTAAAGAACCTTAACTGTAAGAAAAAAAGACTGAAGTTGCCAACATAGCTGAGGCTGTGGAAGTACAGCGTCAGCTAGATGAGAATTATACCTGTGCAAATGAAATCAGTAATGAAAACACTGACATTAATAAGACTAATGGTGATGAAGGTAATTCTTTTGTAATAACTGAAAACAAAACCCAGTAATTGCTGAATTACAAATGGGAAATTCTTAGGTCTGGTCAAAAATGCTAAGCTACTAATTGGAGATTCAGTCATTATAAGAAATGATGCTCAGATTTGTAGAGAAGATAATGAATATCAAATAGTATTATGCTTTGCAGGAGCAAACATGCAGGGTCTTCGAATGCCTAAATATAACAAAGTTATATTAAATATAACAAAGCTGTTTTTATTCATCTTGGTTCGAATTATGTCATCTTCAAGGACTGTCTGACTGCTAGTAATGAACATGTAACCCTCTTTGATAACCTAGCTTGTTCAGGTGTTAGGATGTATTTTTCACAAATCACATATAGAAGGAGAATCAGATCAACATGAACAAAAAGATTTTTTGGGTAAATAACTATGCACAAAAAATGGTCTGTTTAAAAAATGAAATGTGTAGTACATCCAAGCCTAATTTTGGCCTTGCATGTATTTAGATAGGATGAAGAACTTGTTAAGGCAAGGGAAAATATTTTTTTACAGCATGTATTTTATAATAATTGACTAAAACAAGGCAAGATATTTGCTAGTTCATAAATTTAACTGTTCATTGATAGCAAAACTTTATTTGTACTGGTTGTTAATGTTAGGATTATACTTAATTAAGATGAGAGATAAAATATAAAATGGAAATGGGGCTAAAATATAATTTTGAAAACTAAAATAAACAAACTGGACAAATTAAGCATAGTGTGAAACAAGATCAGGAAACATTTAAAATGTTTATATAAAGGTACTGAGCATGATGGAAAAACACTGTAATTAAATTAGATTGCATTGACAAAGTGCTAAGAAAACTAGACTCAAAGCACAGGGAAGAGATGGAATTAATAATAATGACCTGAGTAAACTTCATTGTGAACTTAAAGTACTAATTATATCTGTTAGTAACTAGGGTATTTAAGTATGGGGAGATTCCCCTGGAGACATGTACTTGTTAAACTCACCTCTAAGAGAAAGAAGAATACGACAAATCCAGAGAATGTATTTCCATAAGAATGAGATGTTTGGTTAAGATGGGTGATAACAAGTATAAGAAATGGAAATAAGGTTGTATGGTAACTTTGAAAACTGAAATAAACAAACGGAATAGAAAAATTAAACATAGTGTAAGACAAGATCAGGAAATCTTTGAAGAAAATCCATATAACGATATTGAACATAATAGGAAATTATTTTATAAATGTGTAAGATATGGTAGGAATAAATTCATACAAATCAATAAACTACATAGATTCTATTTTTTTCTCAGACACAACAAATTGTAGACATTTTTGCAAAATCTTATGTAAAACAGTTTATTTCACAAAGAGGGAGATAATTTGTGCTAGAAACAATAAGGTAACTTCAGATATTGAAATTAAATTCGATTATACTGAAAAAGTACTAAGCAAACTGGATCCAAACAAAGTACAGGGAGAAGTTGGAATTAGTAATAATGATCTTAGAACACTTCAACACGAACTTACAGTACCATTATATCTGCTATTCACTAAGTCATTTAACTATGGGTGAGATTCCTTAGGACTGAAGACATGCACTTGTTAAACTCATCTGTAAGGGAAAGGGGAATAGGACAAACACAGAGTCATATAGACCCATAAGTTTACATTTTGTTTCTGTGGATAAATGCTAAAGATTATTTTGAATAAATTATTGTCAGAACTGGAAAGGTTAGGGCTTGCAACTATATATCAGCATGCATATGTTGAAAAGTGATCTATTGCTACCAATACATGGTATTTTATAATAATATAATAACAGCTATAAAGGAAAATTGTGCTGTAATATAATTTATGTAGACTTATCTTCAGCCTTTAATAAGAACATACTCAAAACACGGATCAGTAAATGTATTATAGCTCAGTGTTAATGTAATCTTGATAATATGGACACCTGCATGGTTTACAAATAGGACATGGCAAGTATCATTCAGAACTTAACGGAAATTAGTCTACAGTCAGGGTGCCCCACAAGGCTCAACCTTGGCCTATGCTTGGTTTAAGTTGTATCTTTTTGATCTACCTTTTTCATCTGAGGTGCTCTGTAGTCTGCATGCAGATGTCTTGAAAATAAGCAAACTGCTTACATCTATTGCAGATAGGGCATGTCTACAAAAGAACTTAACTAAAATGATAATTTGGACACAGGACTATAATACGATGATAAATCCATCAAAAACGAAGCATATGTGATTTGTCAGACGTTGACTGATGGGTGAATATTTAGTACAGCACACAGTGATGGAAACTGTGGATTCATTTAAGGACCTGGGTATATCGGTAGACCCAGCTTTGAGTTTTTCAGACTATATCAACCAATTGTTAATGCTAGTTATAAATCTGTACACTTTATAAAAAGATTTATAAAATCGAAGAAAACAGAAATGACAAAATCATTATGTCTATAAGTACATTATACCCAATCTACAGTATCGAAAATAATATGGAAGTCTTGTAAGAAAACTATCATGAATAAAGTTGGAAGAAGTACATCCATGGATGAGAAAGTTTGTTATTATAAAATATTAAACATATCTAGACTTGCACAGTGTCTCATATAGATATTTAAAAGAAGACATTTTTTGGGGGTATATAGGGCATTTAGAGGCAACTACCTCTGGGAATGTTCGGGGTCATCAAGGAGTTGTAGAAAATCATCAACTATATGTAGAAGTTCATGTAAGAATAATATATGTAATAAATGGTTTTCTGGGTTCTGTTGTGAAGCACTGATTTTGTAAAAGCCAGTGAGAGAAAAGGGTGAAAAGAAATGCCCAAAACACAGAAGGATGAAGAAATCAGTGCTTTTATTTTGGTGGGGAAAGCTGTTTTGCTATCTACAGTGCTAAATGTTGTAGCCTGCAGTTTATTGTCAACATGGTAATGTAGATCCCATCTGAACACTTTACAGTACTCCATAAAGATAGCCTTTAATTTTCAACTAACCATTTAATGCTTAAGGTTATTGATTTACTTGATGTATTGCTGCCTGCACTTTCAAACTTCTTGTCAGAACATTTTGAATAATGTGGATCATCGTAAGTAGTTATGAGTTTATAAGTCTTGGGAAATGTCTTTCAAAATCAAAAAATAAAATTAACAAACTTTTCATAAATTTGCATTTTGCAAATTAGGCCTGATAAAACAGTTTTGAATCTTACCATTCCTAGATGACTTTCAGGGTGTAACTTTTTTGTTATGACTCTCCAGAGCTCATTCCATTAGGACTGCAGCTTCCTCAGCAGTGTCTTTTATGAAAGTCTAAAGCACTGATATTTGTGAGCCTCTGACATGATCACCAGTCCTTGCATTTCCTAAGTATTATATAAGTTGGATGTGTATTCTAAGGACGGGGTGGTGTGCTGACTTGCAGGTTCTTTATCCTCTCTCTTTGATTCATTACAAGGTATTCTACCCAATAGTAATGAGTTGTTAAAAATGTTGTAGCTGTCTTTTGGGAGGTACTTATCATGACAGTAAATGGTCAGTTCCTATTTTGTTTTGGATATTCTTGGCCTTGGACAGTACCTTGAAGACTTCTTCATGGGAGAGCTGAGGGAGTGTAAATGCAGGTGTGAGATCTAGGAAGAGTGCGGTGAACATTTATTCTTTGCTGTTGTGTCTTTTGTGTTTAATGGCATATGCATTTTCACACTGTGGCATTCTTTGGGAATAGATGCATTCTTTCTTTGTGTATGACAATATACCATTGGCTTTTGCTGATTATTTCTCATTGAATATTATTTTTTTTCTTGTCCTGTTGAAGTAATAAATAAGTAGTAGATAGCTTTGTGTTTTAGACTTCTGTTATCAAAAGTTGAAAGAGTAGAAAGCTAATAGTCCATTTCTGTTTAGATTTCATATTTTATGACATTTTGTGGTTCATACTATTCTATTCATTTGAACATTGCTTGCCAAATAATGTATGCTGTAATTCCAAATTACTGGTAAGCATACAATGTTCTGTGCTTGAAAATTATATGAGATTGCCTATTACAGACTCTTCTTTTATAATATGATGTGAGAAAAACAATTTTAAGAACATTTACAGTTGTAACATTAGTCATTCTTTTTGTATGTACAATTTTCAGATCTTTAGAATACTAGTCTCCACTCCAAGTGATAAATAGTAATTATCTTTGTCTGAAAATAAATCATTTCCTACTTTACTACACAGAAAACCTACTATTTTGTATGGAATCAACTCCTTACTGGCATTCTCTTTATGGAAAGATGTACAAATGTTATAGTTTTAAGCCAGTTTCTCTATATGCTCTTGTATTTTAGGCCAAAATATAATATTTTGTGATCTTTCTTTGCATTTAGTCAAACCAAAAAGTCAATATCTTTTTATAAAGCATTGTTTCTCACAACTGACTGGGAATAATGACTTTATCTGCTTTGAGCAGTCCTTGCACATATGATAGATTATCTCTATATGGTATGAAATACATTTGCGTAAATCCTACTTACCTGTAACAGTTGACATATGCAGAACATATTGCCTTACTGGCATTTGGGTTGTACTGCCCTGCTGCCCTCCTCTGGCAGTCTTCTAAAGCTCAGAGTCTCTTCCGC
This sequence comes from Protopterus annectens, assembly GCF_019279795.1. NCBI lineage: Eukaryota > Metazoa > Chordata > Ceratodontiformes > Protopteridae > Protopterus > Protopterus annectens. Next base: position 1,743,574,372 of record NC_056733.1, read on the forward strand.
TGCCTGTCTGTGGGTGTGATGGACCAATCCCTTGGCAGTACAGGGACTGCCTTACAAACCAACAGACAGCACCTTTTCAGTTTTCAGTCTTCTAGGGTCTAGCAGGAAGAAAAGATGGAAACGTGAACACCTACAGATCCAAAGTAAAAACCACACACACACACACACACACACACACACACACACACACACACACACACACACACACACACACACACACATACAAACAACATTAAAGCCTTTGGAGCAGAGCTCAATGGCATCACAAATACCAAACTATGTACATCCAATGGTGGATGGGTAAAGCCAGTAAGGCAATGTGTTCTATAAACATCTACTGTAACAGATAAGTAGGACTTGCACATCTATTCTATTTTCAGCAACACACTGCCTTACTGGCATTCAAATAGATTTACAAAGCTTACCCAACCTGAGAGGAGAAAGGATAAGTGTCTAGGAGACCCTGGAGAATGGTCCTAGTGAAGCCTGCTCTGGATATAGAAAAAAACATCCAACTTGTAGTGCTTTATAAAGGTATGGACAAAGAACCAAGATGCTGCCTCTAGAAGGCTGTAGGGGGAATCTGCATTTAGCTTGCCTGGATTTGCCTTGCCATGGTGGGTGTAACAAACAACAATGCCAGAGGACAACCAACGAGCAGTGGTTTGATGAAAAACAGGTTCAACCTTCTTTGCCCTTGTGTAGGAAATGAAAAGCCTTTCAGCCTTCCCGTAGGGATTCTTTCTGTCAAGGTTGTACTTGAGCTACTGGTGCACATTGAAGGTATAAAGTATTCTCTTTTCTTTAGTCTTGGGTTCTGAGACAAACACAAGGAGGTTTATAGACTGAATGAGAATGATTTCTAACATCACTTTAAGCAGGAGGAGGGGTTGGGCTATACACAACCCAGAATCACAGTTGGTTCAACCAGTGCCCTGGGCTAATACTGTGATCCAGCACACATCCAGTCAGCTCTTCAAGTGAAGAGCCAAAAAAAAAAAAAAAACAGACGTTCCTTCTACTGGCATACCAACCTGGTGTCCAGATGTATAGAATACATCCCTCCTCCCAGCCAATCCTCCTTCACCTTATTCTATTTTTTTAAAAAAATCAGTAATGTCTGTTTTTAAACTGTAGCAAACAGATGCTACAGTGTATACCCTGCCTCTACATAGTGCTACAGCACTCATGTTTTAGTTTAAAAAAATTATTTTTAAACTGTAGCAAACTGCTTGCCACAAATGTAGGAAACATTTGCTTAAGTTTATAACTTGTTTGCATGGAGCGCTACAGCACTCATCTTTTAATAAAGAAAAACAATGTCTTTTTTTAAACTGCATCAAACTGCTTGCTACAAATCCTGCAAACAGATGCTAAAGTTTATACCCTGCCTGCATGGAGCACTGCAGTGCTCAGGTTTTAGTAAAAAAATGTAGCAAACTGCAAGTAGTTGCTATAGTTTAGACCACAGGTAGAGAGCTACAGCACTCAGGTTTGACTGCAGGCTGGTATTGCATTAAAGAGAGATAGGGATTGGCTTTGCACCCTGGGCATACCTCTCAACCTCTTAGAGCAAAATATCTGGACAAAGCTATAAATTATGGTGGGGGGGGGGGACAAAGGCCCAAAAATAGGGACAATTTTTAAATACTGCTCTTACAAACTTAGAAAGTTGACAGCATAACAGATTTTGTTTCATGAAATTTCTGAAGAGTATGAAGTCTGAAACTCAAATGTCTATCATGTTCTGACTTTAATTTTCAATGACTTGATAATACTTTGTCAGAAAAAAACACAGTTTTATAAAAAAAAAAAACAGATCAAAAATATGAGGTAAAAATCTGGATATTCTTCGAAAATCTGTACAGTTGAGAGGTATGACGCTGGGCAGTTTCCTGTCATACTCCGCCCTAGCTACACTACTGACACAACCATATCCCTGTAGAAAATAAGGTAAGGTTGTCCCACGATCAGAGCTTGCAGTTCAGAGACTCAACTTGCAGATATCAGAACAATAAGCAAAACAGCTTTCCATGTTAAGAGCTTCAGACCAGCCTGAGCAGCAAGTTTGAAAGGTGATAAGGTTAATTTTTTCAGAACATAGTTTAGATCCCATAAAGGAGGAATTTGCTTGTGGGGGTCTCATATGCCATACTGCTCTCATGAGCTGCTTTACCAAATGAGTTAAAGAAGAGGGTCCATTAGCAGACAAGCAGAAATGGCTGCTAAATGCACCTTAATGGACACATAAGATGAACCATCCTGAAGTAGCAAAGACAAATATTTCAAACCAGAGAGATGTTGACATTGAGGGACCCTCTGATCTCATTTAGGCTCCACTTAGAAAACCTCATCCAATTGCATACATAAGATTTTCTAGTAACAAGTTTTCTGACTTTCTTTAATACATGCTGCATATCCTCGTGAAACAAACACCTAAATGGAGTCAAGATAGAATCAGCCAGGCTGTCAGTTGTAGCTGCTCAAAACTGGGGTGCACAAGTCTCCCCTGAGATGGTGTAAGTAAATCCAGAGTATGAGGAAGCATGTGGTAATTGCCCTTGGCCAATACCATTTGAAGGGAGAGCCAAGATTGCCTGGGCCGATATGGTGTTGCCACAATAATGTGTCATTTCTCTTTGAATCTTCAGAAGTACCTTTTGAATCCATGGAAATGTTGGAAACACATACAGGAACATTCCCATCCAGGGGAATGAGAATGTGTCTATCCCTCAAGTGTTGCTGCAAGAGTGACTGGAACATAATTTCTCCAGCTGTCTGTCTTGAAAGGAGGTGAGCAGATCTATCTGAGGCATTCCCAACATCTGAGTTACATCCCTGAGCACCACTGCCTTGAGCTGCTGCTTGTATGGCTCTGCCAGGATCTGCTTAGCCATTCATGCAATATTTTGCTCTAATGAATGCGTGATGCCTGAAGAGTCAGAGAATTCTGTAAAGCTAACTCCCACATATGCTTGCCAACAGCCACAGAGGGCATGACCGTGTACCACCTTGTTTGTTGAGGCACCTCATTATGGTGGTGTTGTCTGTAACCACAAGAAGAGGACCTAGAATCCATAGGAGGTGAATGACTTTCAGGATGCAGCTCACTGCCAGCATGTTATTGATATTAGTGTGCTTCCATGCATCTTTCAGACTCCAATTGGTCTTCACTTTCACCCCCATTGACACAGCTCCCAAAGTGAAGTCAGATAAATCTGTCTGGATGTATTGCACTGGAACAAGTGGGAAGAAAGGAAGTCCTGGACTGATACTCATCTGTTTTCTCCACCACTGTAATTTCCATCTGATGAAAGGGCAGCACCTGCAACTGGGATTCCAGGGAATGTAGGTGCTGGGTCTACCAGTTTCATACATACCACTAAAGTTTCCTCATGTGGATTTTGGCCAGTGGTATCCTAAGAACCATGGATGCCATCAGTCCTTGAATTGTTAGGAATTCTCTTGCCGAGGTGATATTCCTTCTGGAGAATTCCTGAAGCATTGGTAGAACAGGACCTTGTCTTCAGGAAGAAAGGCCATTCTTTTGTTGGTGTCAATTAAGCACTCCAGAAAGGTGAATCTTTGTAAGGGTGTCAGACACAACTTCTGTAGGTTCAACTTGAACCCTAGCTGGGACAGTAAGGTTGAGACTTTCTACAGCAATTCCAAACACCTGGAAGCAGACTCTGCACAGATAAGCAAGTCGTCCAAGTAAGGAATAATGTTAATGTCAAGAGGCTGGCAGTGAGCCACTACCAAAGCAAGGCAATTAGTAAACATTTGAGATGCAGTGGATAGACCAAAGGGCAATGCAGAGAAATGATAGTCCTAACCAGATACAGCAAATCTCAGATACCTCCAGAAATGAGGAGCAATGGGGATATGATGATATGCATCCTTCAAGTCCAGGGTCACCATGAAGCAGTGGTCCAGCAGAAGAGGAAGCACTGTCTGCAGGGTGAGCATCTTGAAACTGGGGACTTTGACAGAGGTATTCAGAAAGGATAGGTTCAACACTAGTCTCCACAACAGATCTATTTTGGGGACCAGGAAATTCTGAAATAGAAACCTTTCTTTCCTCTGAAGGAGGGACTGGCTGTATGACCCCTGAGTCCAGCATGTGTCAGAGAACAGGAGGAAATAATGAAGTCTGGTCTGGCAGGTGGGGGAACCTCCCTGAATGGGGGTGGATGTTCCTTCCACTGCCATCTGTAGCCTCTGCCAATGATATTGAGCCCCCATTTATCAGAAACCATAGGCCATCTTGTTGAGAGATAACATTCGAAAAGGAGACACCTTGAGGGGAAACTTGGGAAAGATGGTTGCTGAGCCTCGCCATAGTCATAGGTCAGAAGTGGGGTTATTCTTTTTGGGAAAGCAACCCCTCTTTTTAGATTTGGTAGAGTTCTCATCCCGCCATTTCCTTTTGGTGCCTTGATTTTTGTTTGGCTGGGATTTCTGTTTGTGTTTGTTGGGCCTCCAAAATTATCCTGCTTATTGGGTATGGAACATTTTAGACACCCCTTGCCTCAGTTTACCTCTGTCATCTCAGTGTTTAAAGATCTGATTAGCTAATGTACCAAACACATAATCAGAATCAAGTGCAGCATTCATAATCTCATTTTTAACTGAGTAGAAAAGCTTATGGTGAGCAACCAAGCATACTTCCTTACCACAACCAACATGTGTGTCTGAACTGTCTTGTGTAGTGGTAATGTTGCAGAGAGGGTTTTTCTAACATTAAGGTTAGTTAGGGGCAGGTTTAGGATAACTAAATATTACTAAGGTAGTGAGGGGGGGGGGTGAAGGATACTGTGAAAGTTATACAAGTAGTTAATCCTAGGATTGATGCTGATATCTTTATATGCTGTCTGGAAGTTAAATCCATTTATACTTCCATACTTTATAAACAGAATTTCTGCAGTAAGATATTTTTGGGCACTCTCTAATAGGTATATTTCTTTTTGTGAAATTTTGATTGAAATGTTGGAAATGGGATTAACCATTAACTTGTTATATTTGAATGTTACATCTTTCTTACATCAGATAGTGTGGCTATGGGGTAAAATACATATTTATGTTGATTTGTACATGGGTTTTGTGGAACAGAAACTTATTTTTGATTGTTTGTTATGGGAATTTGTCAGCTGTAACATTGCTGAATTTAAAGTCATGATACTGGTAGGCCATTAATGATATAAATCAGTGCAATTTGAATGTTATGACATGCAGTCTTATTTTCAGATGTTTTCTTTACTTTCTTTAGTGAAATGAAATGCATGGTGAATTGCAGATGCTTGTCTTAGGAGTGTGATACAGCCTGTACTCATGTATTCTGCAATTCATTTTATATTTATTTATTTTTCATTAATAACTCATTGCATTTACACTTAAACATTGACATCACTGTGTTGAAGTCTCTTTGTAATTGCATGAATTGCATAGTTTAAATCTCAGCAGGTCAAGGTAGGTGAAGCTGCATGAAATCTTGAGGAGGGGCTGTCATATGAGTAGGATGGTGACTTGCTGTGATGTCATGACCTCCTTAAAGCAAGTGATCCTACAGACAGTGATCTCACAGTGCTGTGGGACTGGGACCTTGAATGGGAGATCATACTATGCGATGATGAATACTGACTTGTCCCACATGATTTCTGTTTTGTTTGTTTCTCCCACGTATTACCCCTGCTTTCTTGTGAAGCACTTTCAATGCAAAGTGATATGCCCCAATGTGTCCGGACAGTACCTTGTCCTTTTCCCCTTCCGTAACTGACTTTTGTTTGAGTCTGGTAATTCCTCACCAGTGTATGAATGGATGCAGCCATGGATGCTTGGTGTGCAGCCATAGTTTGGTTTGATGTGGTCATGGCATTATCCCTACTCTTTACAATTTCCACGTAGTGCTGGAAATCCTCAAGTACACCCTGGAGGACACTGACCATTTGTAGCTGATTGTCTGTAGCACGGCACTTTGCCTTAACAATGTCATGGTACATCTGTTGTTGGTCTGCCAGTGCTTTGCATGTTTCCTGAGATAGTTATGACAAATGCCTATCCTTGGCACCCCTTTGTAAAGGTGTCACTGTGGAGACTGCTGCGTCTGAATTTTGGCTGTCATCCATGATGAATTCTTATGGGTTTAGAGATATTGGAGTAGAGTTGCATATTTTTTTTCCTTGAACATCCTTAGTAATGTCATCATATGCTTGTCTTAGTGATCCAGTGTAACTTCCAGCAGGCTTGCTAACATGTTGTAGGGTGTGAGATCCTGCCATTAAATCTGGTGACTGCTTGCCACTTTACTCAGGCTTTGTCATAAATATAACAATGTTATCATTCTCATCATCATCAGTATCAGCTATTCTGATATAATTTAAATTTACTGGTATAGTGGAACTGTTTCGGCTGCTGACCCTGTAAAGGATTAATTGAATACATTAGTATTCAGATGGTGGGGTACACTACTGTATGCTGTGTAATTCATTGTGCAGGACACTTGCCATGCACACTGTGTTCATTTATACCATAATATGCTGAAGTGGAAGGTTCAAGTATTAATAGTAATTTTTATGTCTTACATTTAATCAATTATTGCGTTTCATTATTTTATTGAGTGTGTGTGTGTGTGTGTGTGTGTGTGTGTGTGTGTGTGTGTGTGTGTGTGTGTGTGTGTGTGTGTGTGTGTTTATTACTGATGTGAAGCAAACCTTTCTGAGCAGATATCTGTTGATACTGAAGATGTGTGGGTAACAGCCAGTATCAATGCCACCTCTGATTATTCAGATGCCATCGTTATCTGTTTCATAATCATCCCCACAAATAAAGAGGTGGCTTTCTCATCAGTTGTTAAGGAATAATTCTTCGAGGTCACCATCCATACAGCTATGGGCAATTGCGTTCTACCTTGCCTTGGATCTTCTCACCCTACCGTATCACTGGCCCTTTTCCTGCACTGTGTTAATGTGCAGTTCCTTCCGCCAACAACATTTATATCTATAACAATCTGATTCCATGCCTTTGCCTTCTCAGCTTGTTTGGGTCCACCTTTTCCAAAAAGGCATTTTCCATATGTCTTAAGGGCTGCTATGGGGATGCCGCTCTCCTCAGGGCTAAAATTGTCCTTTCACTGTCTGGAACCCTGCTGATGCATAATTCTTTTACCTACAAGAACATGCCAGTGCACATACTGAACCTTTTGATCCACTAATCAACCAAACATTACATCAAAGAAACTCTGCCTGCCTTCATGACAAATAAGGCAATGATCTGAGTACAAAAACATGTTTGGTGACACAACAATTATACATTCATATACAGACACTTCAAGTCACAATTCAACAAGAAAAAGTTGTGGTTTTAATATCCTCTATAAAGTCATCAACCAAGTCATAGTACCACTGCAAGCACTTCATATTACACTGACATGTTATACCATTGCTAAGAGACTTGTATGTAGCACTTTCATATAAATATATTACCATCTTCCATTCCAGAATGACAGCCCCAAATCCTACTGAAGCAGTATAAATGATGACACAACACTACACTGGTAAATATGCAATATCCTGTGTAACAAAATAAATGCCTGAAGTATGATTTCAAAAATAACTTTTACATTGCAATTATTCCCCACACAATTTCATTGCTGCAGTCATGAATTCCCATTTATAAGTGACACTCATATCATGAATAAATGCACTAGTCATTTGCATCTCATTGTTAGATCTGTAAAACAGCCGTTATTAGTCCTAGTAAACTCTGTTATCTTAAATGAATATTACTTGCTTTCAACTAATTTCCACTGGCTTTACTATTGTTTTCTTTGTGATTTCCTAAAGCATTTCCCTCCTATCTTGAGTGATAGCAACTGTCTATATTGATCTTCAACTTATTTGCGTAAATTCAGGACCATTTACACATGTCATATAAAAGTAGGCTTATTTATGCTTATCTCTATGAATCCCAGTAACAAGTGAATGCATAAGTCGGCAAACCTCATAACCACACTTTATGTACTTAGTTGTGGACAAGCTTTGTGCAGCTGGAAAGATATTAAAACTTCCTTTCAATTGTTACATTTTTATGTGTGTGCAACTTCTGCCTTTGAGAGGAAGTGTGTTGCTTAAAGAAAATTCACATTATATTATTTAAAACTGTAACTTAAGTATGCAAAGCATAGTGGAAAGCAAAACCTACACTGGAAGTGTATATGGAAGTGTAGATTGGGACGGCGGAGTGGTCAGCGGTAGCGTTGTCGCCTCACAGCAAGAGGTTCTCCGGTTCGATTCTTGGCTGGGGTGCCTTCTGTATGGAGTCTGCATGTTCTCCCTGCATTCATGTGGGTTTCCTCCGGGTGCCCCTGTTTCCTCCCACATTACAAAGACATGCATCTGGAGTCTTTCTCCCCGGGCCTCCGCTGAAAATTGGCTTTGTTCCAAGTCGGACTTTCCTGATTAACAAATGTTAAGTAAATAAATGGAAGTGTATGTAAAGATTACAGAAGACACCACTTCCACAAACAGACAAGCTGTACATAGATTTAAAAGTATAACAATTAGAAAGATGATGCCATCCTACTATTTTAACTTGAATTAAAGAAATATTAGCTCAGATGGATAAGGTGAGCTGACTGAATGCTAACCTGTGCGTTACTGTTTCCATACTTAATAAATTAATGCATATTTTAAAAAAATTAAACATTTAAAGAAACAAGTGAACATACGAAATGCAAGAATAACTTCAATGCCATGCTGAATAGCACAAGTAGCGATGTTAGAAATATTAAGGAACAAACATCTGAGACAGATAAACAGCTAATGAGGAAGCTGAATATAATTCAGCCCAGCAGAACAGGAGACAAGTGAGGCTGACTGAGGGTGCTCATATGTATGGCAAAAATTTATTTCTATTTAAAAAAGAAAAGTTAAATAGCCAATGTTGTTTTCTGTTTTTAACTGATTTTGTTACTATAACAGAAGCAGTAACTTATACACAAAGATAATAGAAGGAGCAAAGTTTCCCAAGTACAACATTGCAGCAAGGTCTATATCAAGCAGAAATTTCAAATGTATTAACAGTTCTTAAGTTAAACCAGCATATCTCATTAATTTCAGTAGACTTGTTCTTCTTTCAGCTTTTCCCGGTTAGGGGTCGCCACAGTGGAACTCCGGTCCGCTAATGACTGGCAGTAGATTTTTACGGTGCCGAGGTGCCAGCCCGACGCCCAACCTTCAGCGAAGGCATGCCCATTCTACGTATGTCTTTCGAATGCCATTCGACCACGGGGAGGACATGCAGACTCCACACAGAAGGCGCTCCAGCCAAGAATCGAACGGGAGAACCTCTTGCTGTGAGGCGACAATGCTACTGCTGCACCACCGCAGCAATATAAAAATCACCACCACTTGATATTACATACCTTTCGACCTCTTAGAGCAATAAATCTGCACAAAGCCATAAATGCAAGTGGGACAAAGGTCCAAAAATAGGGACAATTTTTAAATATTGCTCTTACAAACTTAGAAAATTGATAGAATAACAGGATTTGCATTACCATGAATTTTATGAAGGATAAGAATTTTGAAACTCAATTGTCTGTCATTATTTTCTAACTTCAATCTTTAATGATTTGCCACTAATTTGCCAGAAAACCACAACTGTATGAAAAATGGACCAAAAATATGACGCAAAAATCTGGACATTCTGTCATGTAAGTTAGCATATATCTTCAAAATGTTATCAAAGTCTCTCACACTCTGCTGAGGATGGTTTATTTTTTTGTTAAGTTTATGTTTTGTAATTCTCAAAGAAGCATATATAACTGTAGTTTTGCTAGAAACATAAGATGAAGTTTTCTAACACCACAATTACTTGTTATATTGACAGTTAAGCTACTGCTCCTGCATAAATTCCCATTATTCACACTAAAATAATTCATGTTATGTCTTAAACTGCCATTTATATAATAATTTTTGCAAAGAATCATATTAGCTTTAGAAAAATCTGTACTGGGTGCTTCATGACAATGTGCTTACATACTGTATATTCCATTAGAATTAAGCTTCTCAAAAGCCATGCAACCTAATGTATTTTACTGGCTGACTTCAAAAGCTTCTACATATGTAATATAAGTATGCTTTCTGTGTTTCTACTCATAAGCATGCACAATCTGACCAAACTCATCAGTTTTTGATCTGAATAATTCATCAAATTACATGGAGATTTAAACAGTTTCAATGCTTTAAAACAAGATTGCAATGTGTTATAGTCTACACTAGTGTCATGTTTAATGTAAGTATTTTTGACTAAAATGTGCTTTCAAATGCTCAAATTATACAGTTCTACTGCACTCACAGACATTTCAGCTTTTCTGTGCCATTTAGATTGAATCATACATATCAACTGTCCAGATTTTTGCAGAATTTCCAAATTATTGCTTTATATTTTTGGTCTGTTTTTTTGTAAAAGTGTGGTTTTTCTAACAAATCATTTGGAAATCATTGAGGATTGAAGTCAGAAAATAATCACAGACAGTTGAGTTTCAGACTTCATATCCTTCATAAAAATCAGTACTGATACAAAACTTGTTATTCTATCAACTCTCTAAGCTTGCAAGAGCAATATTTAAAAATTGTTCTTATTTTTGGGCTTTTGTCCCCCCTTCATTTATAGTTTGTCCAGACTTCTAGCGCTAAGAGGTTGAGAGGTATGGTTTAATGGTGGCACTACTTACTATCTTGGTTTGCTTTGTGATATCCTTTCTCTTCCTACTGCACTTGTAAGCTTATGGCTTCATTTTTTTCCCTCATTATTAGTTTTCGCCTTTATTTGACTCACTTTATGTGGCCATTTACATGAATATTCGTGGTTTTCCACAATGTGTAGAAAACCAACGCTTTGTCTAATGCTAAACTCTACTTTTTTAGTAGGCTGAGCTCTGACGGGATCATTTATAATGCCACAAACAATTATTTTATCAGTGAAGAATGCTCATTAACCAGACTCACAGTTTCTTGCTCCATTTTGAGCTCAGTTATATAAGCACCAACATACTCTTTTGAAGCTGATTTCCAGTAAAGAATAAATGCCTTGAGAGGGGAGATTTATTGGGGAAAACTGGCAAAGGAACTAAGGATTGGGAGCAAATAATTAGAGAGGGAATGGTAACAGAATGGGGAAGATGCCAAGAATTTATTTGGACTGCAGGCTAGAGATTGCCTCCCTATCAAAAATTGATATCAGAGTATAGGCAAAGAGAAAAAAATAGGAGCTCCGTTGCTTATTTTAAAGCTGTCTCGCTATGTTAAACCCATTTAACATAGCGAGACAGGTTTAAAAAAAAGCAACGGAGAAAGCAAGATCTCCGTTGCTTTTTACACACTGTGTCGCTATGTTAAAGGAGTTTAACATAGCGAGACAGCTTTAAAAAAAGCAACGGAGATCTCCGTTGCTTTTTTTAAACCTGTGTCGCTATGTTAAACTCTTTTAACATAGCGAGACAGTGTTTTAAAAGAGACTTATGCTAATGGAAAAAGTCCGGGCGACCGGACCTTTTTCCATTAGTATAAGTCGATTTACAACGTGCACGCTGGCCAATCAGCGTGCACGTTTTGGAATATTAATGGGGGGTCATGGTATAATAGAGCATTTAGTAGATTCTAGAATGAAAGCTGCTGTTAGAAAAGGAATAATTAGCACAGCATAAAAAATATTGCATGGTAACTGCAAGAATCAATCAGAGGAGGTTAGAAAAGATTGGGAAGAGGGACTGGATAAGCAATTCACAAAGAAACAATAGGAGGATATTTATATGTCTCCCAAATATGCAGCAAAGTCTAGAAGATTTAGGCTCTTTGCTTGGAAGTGTTTACACAGGCATTTTATACCCCAAGTAGACTCCAAAGAATTTTTCCTCAGGTAGACAGCAAATGTTGGAAGTGTGATGGGGAAGAAAGAGGTAATTGGGAACATATTTTAGGAGAGTAATGACTTGGCAGACTTTAAAAATTCCCTGCAGACTACTCTATCAGAAATATTGGGTGAGCAAAGTGGCATGACTAAGGAACTTATTTTTTGAGCTATGATACAGAATTGAAATTGCCTAGACATAGTAAGGCATTGCTGAGTCTAATTATGGTGGCTGTCAAAAAAAGCAATTACTAGAAAATGGAAATCGGAGTCTAAACCAACTATACTAGAAGTAGTGAATAAAAGTAACAAAGATAAAACCACTGGAAACTGGATCTTTAGAAAAGGGTATGGGCAAATTAAATAGAAAAAATAGGAACTGTTAGAGCAATACATGAAGAATAATGTTTTGGAAGAGAAATGAGGTTTAAAAGAAGGCAGGATTTGAACTATATAATGTTTGGCAATGACTGGATAGATTATAAGTGACGTATAATGGTTGCAGCGAAAAATATGTGAATATGTTTGTTTTCATTTATCTAAAACCTCAAGGTTAATTTTGTATATGCTTAAAAAGTGTATAAAAACTACAGCCCTGGGTCGATAGCACTGTGTGGTGTCCCTAGCTTTAATACAGCAACTCCAAACAACTACAGTCTGGCTATAATAGTAGTCTAAAAGGCATACCTTATAGTTGTAACATTTGGAGCACAAACAAGTACTTGGGAACATTCAGACATATACTTTTTGCAGGCAGAAAACATCTTGTGTCTGTATTAGCCCCACTCCACTCACCCTCGCTATGCTCGGGCTCACTACGCACCCCACCCTGCCCCCTATTTCCACCCCAGTGATGCTAAATTTATAATACCAAATCCATGCCCCCTCTATCTACAACCAATCACAGAGAAAAATCTATAAACATGCTCTCTCACACTTTCACTGCGGTGGTGGTGCTGCGGTAGCGTTTTCGCCTCACAGTTAGACATTGCCCGTTCGATTCTCAGTTAGAGCATCTTCTGTGTGGCAACATGCATGAATGGGCGTTCCTTCGTTGAAGGTTGTGCGTTAGGCCCGGTAAGCCAGCACATAAAACTCTACTGCCAATCATTAGCGGACCGGAGTTCCGCTGTGGCGACCCCTAACCGGGAAAAGCCGAAAGACACAAACAAACATTTCAAATTAGGCATAAACTACAATCCCCACTATGTCTCTACTACCTGCATCATTCCCTTTTAAATTAATACTATTATATTCCCTCCTACCCCTAATGCTCATCCCATATCTTCTCACCACCTATGAACATCAGAACTACCTAGGGTTCCACTACCCAAAATGCCAAACCTCCAATCCAGTAGTGCCAAACAACCATAATCACCTAGTCAGCTCCTTCTTACTATATGACATAAATATGAAATACCCCCAACCAATTAGATCCACATACATAAACCCCAAAACCAAAAGATACCAAAGTCTAATAATCAAATTCCTAAAGCTCATAATTAAATCACAGTACAACCTCATAAATGATGGAGACATCCATCCAAATCCCAGTCCAACCACAACAGGTGACCCTAACCATATTACTACTATCCCAACTAACTCTCAGACTTTAAACCAGCTCACTCTTGGTCAGTCATTTGAACATCAGAAACGTAAATAATAAAGTCCACCACATTCATGCTCTACTAGATGTTCACTCTCCAGACCTACTATGTCTTACTGAAACCTGGCTAAAACCATCAACAACAGACAATGAGATAATCCCTCCAGGTTATGATACAATAAGACTTGACCGCAAAACTAGGAAGGGAGGAGGGGTAGCTGTTTTATATAAATCTATCCTGCAGGTGACCGTTGACTTCTCACAACCACAGCGTGGTGATAATGCCGGAATTCTTGTTACTAAACTACATATCAATAAATGCAAACAGATAAATATCATCTGTGTTTATATACCCCCAGGAAACAACATAAACACCCTAGAGAATATCCTAAACTGGTTGTCTACCAATTACCCCCAAGAAACCATTGTCCTTGGAGGCTTTAACATTGATTAGAACACCTGTTCCTCAGAACACCCTACTACTCATGTAAAACTATATGGGTTTACCAGATCATATCCTCCCCCACTAGGATCAGTAAATGCAACAACAGTGAAACTACCTTAGACTGGATACTCATCAATAGTCACTTCCAAATGTACAAAGCGGGAACCCTGCCAGATGATATGAGAGACCACTTTCTCACCTATATTATCAGGCATAAGACTGACATTCTCAACCAACCCACCTATAAAACAATAAGAAATAGCAAACACCTTAACCCCACTAATTTCCAAAATGAACTAAAATTATGTGACTGGTCAGTCCTAAAACACTTGGAACTGGAAGAGGTAGTAAAATACTTTAACAACAAATTCCCAGCCATCCTTGACATTCACGCACCTTCTCAAACTATTAGAACAAAATCATAAAGTTGCCCCATGGTTAATAAAAGAAACCAGACAAAAAAAATCCTGCTTAGAAACAAAACCTGGAACAAATAACATGCCACCAGAGCCCCTGAAGATCAGCAAAAATATAGACAACTAAGGAATGACACACAAAGATCCATTAAGTTAGACAAAAGAAACTTTTACTACAATCTACAACAAAAAAAAAACAAAAAACAAAGTCAGCCTCAAAGGTTCTGGGCAGGCATTAATAAACTTCTTCACACAGGACAATCCACCACTCCTACCCCCAAAGATGACAACCAAAAGCGCTCAGACGAAGTGGCCAACACCTTCAACTCCTTCTTTACTGAGACCATTCAATCTCTAGCCAGCCAGCTGTCTCCTGGTAGTCAAAATCCAACTGTTTCTACACCCAGCTCTCAACTATCCTTTCATCTTCAGCCTGTCCCCACATCACTAATTTGAAACTTAGTCAAAAAATTGAAATCAACCACCCTTGCAGCTGATCTCCTACCTGAAGAGTACCTACACAAAGCTGCAGATGCCATTGCTTACTCCATATCCATCCTAATTAACAGAACAATATCAGAGGCTATCATCCCTTCTATCTGGAAGATAGCCCACATTATCCCACTCCATAAAGGAGGCAACTCTACTGAGCTATCTAATTACAGACCCATAGCTATACTGTCACTCCTAGCTAAAATAATGGAGAAATGTATACATAAACATCTGCTAAGCTATTTTAGTCAAAACAAATTACTAGCCAAACTCACAGCATGGCTTTAGACAATTTCACAGCGCCACCTTGGCCCTCCTCTTCTTCTCTAACACCATAAACCAAAATCGCAACAATAACGTACTTTTTTCAGCCCTCTTATTGATCTCTCTAAAGCCTTCGATATGGTAAATCATCGACTACTCATTAACACCCAGACAACCTTTTCCCTAGACAAACAAGAGATCCAGCGGTTTCAATCCTATCCGAGTGGTAGACAACAGGCTGTCCTTTGGAAGGACAAATTGTCTACCCTCCTACCCGTCACCCTAGGAGTCTGCCAGGGCTCTATATTAGGATCACTTATTTTTTCTATCTTCATTAATGATATGTGGGCAGTTATCCCAAATGCAACCTGCATTCAATATACAGACGATTCCACTTTAATTTGCTTAGCCACTTCCCCCTCTGATCTGCAAACTTTAACTCAAAGTGTCTTTAATACAGTTGAAAACTGGCTCCTCAGTCGTTGACTTATATTAAATCCTAACAAAACTAATATGCTATTGTTCCCTTCCACCCGCAGGTCCCCCCTAACAACCTTTACTATAAAGTCTAGCAATGGTACCATTATTTCACCTGATTCCTCCACAAAACTCTTAGGTGTAATGATAGACAATAACCTCAAGTTTGATTTGCATATAAATCAAACTATTAAAACAGTCAATAAAAAACTTAGTTCACTGTATAGGATTAAACCCTTCCTAACGCCTCTAACCAAAACTGTTATTGCACATACTCACCTCCTCTCCACCCTCCTTTATGCCTCCCCTTTATTTAGAAACCTGAGCAAAAGTGCCATAAACAAGCTATCAAGCTGCTACCGCAACATTGCTAGATTTGCAGCTGGAGCAGTGTGTAGAACACACCCACTGTCTGAACTTAAATCAACTGGGATGGCTTTAACTACCCAGCCTTCTACAATATAACCAAATAATAATTGGATATAAGATTCTATACCAACCTGAAAATACACCAACACTTAAAAACCTATTTACCCCTATAGCAACCTCAAGACTCTCCATTCGTATAACAGACTGTTAGTTCAAACAGTTAAATCCATCAATGCAGCTGGTGACTCTTTGTTCACTAACTCTGTTGGCAAAACTTGAAACTCTCTACCTTCTGAGCTTACTACGACCCCCTCTCTAACCCAATTCAAAAAGGGCTTAAATAGTACTATAAAACACATTGGTTATGTCCCTGCCTTAACCCTGACTAACTCAGATCTTAACCCTGACTAGCTCAGATCTTATAACCATGCCATTACTTCACTTCTTCTTCTGGCTTTTCCTGGTTAGGGGTCGCCACAGCGGATCACCTGTCTGCTCATGATTGGCAGTGGAGTTTTACGGTATCAAGTTGCTAGCCCAGTGCCCAACCTTCCACAGAAGGCACACACACTCATGCCTAGGGCCAATTTAGAGTATCTAATCCACCTACAGCATGTCTTTGGGATGTGGGAGAAAACTGGAGCACCTGGAGGAAACCCACGCGACCACAGGGAGGACATGCACAGAAGGCACCCCAGCCGAGAATCAAACCAGAAAACCTCTTACTGTGAGGCGGCAATGCTAACTGCTGCATCACTGCAGCTGCTCACATGCCATTACTTCACTTAGACTGCATAATACTGATTGTCTATGAACTCTTTATGTTGTAACAGTGGGAAATCATGATCTATCTCTAATCATTGTCATGTATTCATGAAAAGTAATTTGTAAACTGTGTCTCTGAGATGCAGTTGTAAACTGTGTTATTTTCATGCATGTTTTATATGTTTTTTAATGTATTAATTTATTTATTTATTTTATTTAAATTTGTTGACCGGGAGTGTCCGACTGGACGTAGGTCCATTTTCAGTGGAGGACCGAGGAGAAAAGCTCCACAATTAAAATAAACAGTAACTTTTAAGTAAGTTTTTGGAGCTTTTCTCCCTGGGCCTCCACTGAAAATGGACATACATCTAGTCGGACCATCCCGGTCAACAAATGTAAAATAAATAAAATAAAAATAAAATAAAAAAATAAATGTATGATTGCCTATATTATAAGTGTTAATTTAATGAAGATGTTTCTTGATTAAAAAAAAAGAGTAAATGCCATACACACACACACACACACACACACAAAAATATATAAATATATATATATATATATATATATATATGTGTGTGTGTGTGTGTGTGTGTGTGTGTGTGTGTGTATGGGTCTACTTTGCTTCATTGAAAGCTCATTTCACTGAATTTCAATTCACCCTGACCAAATCACTGAAAGCTCACATTACTGAAAACTCATTTCACCGAATCTCATTGCACTGAAGTGAAGTACTGGCACTGTGTAGAGTACTGTAAGGCAAGTAAAAGGTATATGCCCTTTTCCCCACTGCAGTGCGATCCTGGAGTTAGTATATATAGTTAGGGTGGGTGTGGTGAACACAGCCCCCACCATTGGGGGGGTGTAGACCCCCACTTAGTTTGGGTATATATTGTCTTCTGGAAAGAATTAGCCATTGGTGTTGTAAGTATGCATGCCTATGGTTTAAAACGTATTGTTTTGATGCTTTTGGTGAAATATAATTTAAAACCAGCTAGGTGGGTGCTATGCTGCCCAAACCCTCCCTAACTGTATATACTAACTCCAGGATTGCACTACAGTGGGGAAAAGGGCATATACCTTTTGCTTGCCTTACAGTACTCTACACAATGCCAGTACTTCACTTCAGTGAAATGAGATTCGTTGAAATGAGTTTTCAATAATGTGAGCTTTCAGCGATTTGGTCAGGGTGAATTCAAATTCAGTGAAATGAGCTTTCAGTGAAACAAAGTAGACGTGTGTGTGTGTGTGTGTGTGTGTGTGTGTGTGTGTGTATATGTGTATATATATATATATATATATATATATATATATATATATAAAAACCCGCGGTAGCGTTGTCGCCTCACAGTAAGACGTCTCGTTAGATTCTCAGCTAGAGCATCTTCTGTGTGGAGGCATGCGTGAATGGATGAGCCTTCGTTGAAGGTTGTACATCAGGGCTGGTAACTTGGCATGTAAAAATCCACTACCAAACATTAGCGGACCGGAGTTCCGCTGTGGCGACCCCTAACCGGGATAAGCCGAAAGACACAACAACATGTATATATATATATATATATATATATATATATATATATATATCGTTTTCTGTTGAAACCTTGAAACTGCATACATCGACTGATCAGATGGTCGACCCGAAATCTTAAATCCGAAAGGGCAAAAAATACGGTCCGGTCAAAACTGAATACATCAACACCCGATGTATTCGACATAGCAGTGGGTGACATCAGTCACCCATGCTATGCAGTTTACTGTACCATGACATTCTACAGTCAACGGTACGTGTATTTTACTATTTTGCAGGGGGGCAATCTCCCCCTGCATCCCAATGCGGGGGGATGTGCCCCCCCCACACCCCCTGCAATTATATATACTGACTCTGAGATCGCACTACAGTGAGGAACTGGGTTAATTCCCTGTTCCTCATTGAACCTCGATCTCCATTCACAATGCCAAACTCAGATAATCTAACTACATTACCCATTTGCTGTAGTGTAATTAATGTTTTTTAAGTCGGCATTCTGCCCATTTGAAAACTGCCTTTTGACCACATGCTATATATATATATATCTAGTGTAGTATAGTCAGGAATGGCCTGAAATGAAGATGCATATTCACAAGCTTTGTCTGACCCAGATGATCTCCTTTACTTATATTTAGAGACATGTATCACATACTCATTGTAGTGTACTTAGCATGTACTATATACCTTGTTTACTTTTAATAGATTACTGTTCCATAATGCTGTACTTTTATGTACTTTAACTGTTCTACATTAAAATCATTGATGGTATTTTGTTCTTCCTTACTGTTTTGTATGCGGCTCAAATTTGACTAAAAAGGATTTTTGTACCAGCTCACCTCCCAAAATACCATGAATAACAAACATACAAACAAGCAAACAAACATTAAATACCTAAATAAAAGGTGCAATCACATTAGGGGTTCAGAACCAGTTACTAGGCTAGTTGTCCCTGAGAACCATTTTAAGCCTAGGCAATTTCCCTTTTAAATGTGAGAATCATACTTTGTATCTTGTGTCTGTGCGGTAAACACCTTAACCATTATACCAGGCCTGAACCCCCAACCTCCAACTCCCATAAGGTTTACTGACAAAGAATTATGTAAAGTTAAGATCATGTGAAACACATTCCCAATAGTAGAAGTAGCTGCCCCCATTTAAAGAGGTAGAACTATTCAATTTATACATACACACATACATATATACATATTTTCTAAACTTCTGATACAATCTTACCATCTTACCAGGCAGAGAACCTAATCCTGGAAAGGATGCCAGTCTACTACAAAATGCACATGCATCACACTGATTCACACATAACATGCACATCTACAGGAAGTTTGGAAGATTCCAGTTTATCTATCTCATATATTTGGAATGTGGGATTAAACTGCAGGACCAGAAAAAACACACATAGATTCAGTGTACAGACTCCATATTGAATACGTCCTAGTTAGGAAGATATGGAAGACCTAAAGTTGTGAAGCATCAGTGCTAATTAGTGTGCCACCTTTTCCTTGTATAGTTGTGTATGCAATTGTGATCTAGAACAATAAATTGACTTGCCATATATCCGACTATGGTATTTCCATTGCTGTGGCAGGTGGAAATGATTTTCACAGCCTATAATATGCAATGGTCAAATTGCCTAGTTATTACTGACACTTAATAAAAGTGTTGTGGTATGTGTAGTTTGATAATGATTCATAAAATAGTTATTCTTTTTTACTGTATTTTTATGTCTATTAATGGTCTTGCATAGTATCACATTCAATAAGTATCCCAAGGATTTAGCTGTGGTGTTAAAATCCAGTCCTTTGATGTAGTCACATTCTTCATGTTTCTTTCAGTAGAGCAGATTTGAGCTATGTTGTTAGTTTTAATTATTTCTCTCTCTCACTTTCCAGGTTGAGCCCCATATATTTCAGCAGTGGAGTTCTTTGGATCCTGATTGCTATGTCTGGAATTGGAGTCCTGAGTCACATTCTGTCACCTGTTTTTGGACTTGAGATTGCTGGTACACTGCTGACTATGCTCAGAAAGTCCATAATTGGATTCTGAGTGATTTCTCTTCTGCCTTGATGGAAGCATTTCTATCCACTTTCTGCATTGCTTAATCGAAAACAATTCTGTTGAAAGCATGTTATTAAGAGGACTCATGCCTTTTTTCTAGAAAATATAGTATCATTTGTAAGTGAGAGTTGAGTCTAGAAGAGTAACATATTTACTGTTTGCAGTGAAGGTGAAAATAAAATATATTTTCTGGTTTACACTAGCAATCAGTTCCTTTATAAATAATGGATTCCTACTAACCAATGTACTTCATTTTTGTTTAGTTTTCCCACACTGCTGCTCAGTGCTTCCATTTATTAGTTGCATTTTATTTCCCACATCCACTAACCTAATTTACTAATAAAGTGTCCTACCAGGAGGCTATGTATGGCCTTCAGCTCTGTCACACCTTGATGGAAGATGTGATGTCTTATCCGTATTTCTATCCAACCATTTGCATTTGAGAATGTAAAAATGGCAGGAAAGCCAATGTACCCTCATGTTTGCACTAATCATCAGCTTTTACCTGGCTTATCTGCAGGCTATCATATAGTAATGGCAGTTATTGTAAAGGACTAAAGTTCTGACTTGTTAATGGGCTGTTTCCTGTGCATATTTTGAATATTTCCACCTTCAGATACCTGCTGTATGACCTTGTTCAAGTAATTTAACCAGACAGCACTTTGGGAGAATTAGAATCTGGACTAGGCTCCACAATAGTTTCCTGGACTGCATACCAAGTAATGGACTATGAATCCCTCTCTCAGACAGGTGAGAAAGTAACTATTCATAATTGCATGGCTTCTCCAAGTCTTTCCTGTGCATTATATGCCTAGCCTGCAGTGTTATTCATTTACATTTTTTTTGTTTTGTTTTAATGAAATCACAATCTAGGCCAGTTGGACCATCAGGACCTTAAAATCCTACATATTCCCATATAGATAGATAGCTAGATAGATAGATAGATAGATAGATAAATAGAAAGATAGACAGATATGAGTGCAGTTGTAAAATTCAAACACGTATTCCGTTGAAACTAAAATGGCCTTTACTAGTCACTGATACTTAAATAGTTGGCGAAATACTGTTAACTAAACAGACTCTGGAATAGATTGCCCATACATGTCAAGCAGAGTGCCTCTTTGGCCTTCTTCAAAAGGAACCTTGACGATTGGATGGGAGAAAGGAAATTCAACCCGGGGATCATGTCAGTCGCCCTGCTAGACAGGGGTCCAGGGAAGTAAATAGTGTGGGAAGAAATAGCCAGGGAATTGTTATGGCTAGGCTTGTATAGGCCCTAGGGTTGATAGCCTAGTACCAACCTATGAACGTTAACCTTACAGTAAAACTTTAAAAAAAAGCTACCCCCACCATTACACCCTGCTACTAATATATGCCAACTCCAAGATCACACAACAGTGGTGAAAAGGGAAAACATCCAAATTCTTACTGTCCACTAGCCTAGTGTGTGTCTGTGTGTGTGTGTGTGTGTGTGTGTGTGTGTGTGTGTGTGTGTGTGTGTGTGTGTGTGTGTGTGTGTGTGTGAGTGTGAGTGTGTGTGTGTGTGTGTGTTTCTGTGTATATGTGTATGAACGTAGTGTGTGTCTGAGCTGTCTTGTGCAGTGGTAATATTACAGAAAGGATTTTTCCAACATTAGGGTTAGAGGCAGGGTTAGGATTATAAAATATTACTAAGGTAGTGAATGGGGGTGAAGGATACTAGAGACGTTATACAAGTAGTTAAGAACCCTAGAACTTTTATGTGCTGTCTGGATGTTAAATCCCTTTATACTTCCAAACTTCATGAACAGAGGATTTCTGCAGTGAAATATTTTTGGCCACTCACTAATAGGTATAATTCTTTTATGAAATTTTAATTGAAATGTTGGAAATGGGTTAACCATTAACTTGTTATATTTGAATGGTACATCTTATTTAAATCGGAGAGGGTGGCTATAAGGTGGATTTCTTCTTTGTTTATGTTGATTTGTACATGGGTTTTGAAGAACAGAAACTTATTTTGGAAATGGTTATTGAATGAGGCAGACATTTGGTTCACTTATGGACGAGATATTTGGATGATTGCTGATTATTGTGGAGGGAGAATGGTTATTGCTTAAAATACTTTGTTGTTCTTTTGAACAATTCATTTGGGATTTAATTTTCCTCTACATATGATTTATTTGTGAACAATATTTAGATGTCCACATTACAAAATTTATGGATAGTCTGATGGCCATTAATAGATATAGGAAGCCCTTCTACAGAAATCATTTTCTACATTCCCATAGCTGCCTCTCTCTCTCTCTCTCTCTTTCCTATTTATGCTCCATGTGGTACACTGGGCAATGAGCACCTCTCAGTGTTCATTGTTTCTGTAACAATTACGGGTTTTATGAGCTCAGGTTGCTAGCTCAAGGTTCAACCCTCCATGGAGGGTACACCGCACACATTTACATGCACACACTCACACCTAGGGCCACTTTAGGGTGTCCAGTCCACCTACTGTATGTATTTGGAATGTGGGAGGAAACTGGAGAACCCAGCGGAAACTCATGCGAATGCAAGGAGCACATGCAGACTCCACACAGAAGGCACCCCAGCCAAGCATCAAACTGGAGAATCTCTTGCTGTGAGGCAACAACACTAACCGGTACAGCACTGCGCTGCCCCTGTAGCTGCCACCCCCCTGACAAATACTGTTTGCATCATTCTGTAATCACAATTGTTATGAGCCAGAATGATTTGTAGCCTTACTTATCTTTTTTTGAAGAAGAAGATAATTGCTAAAAGACTAAGTTTCTTAACGGGGAAAATGCTATGGACAGTGTTGATCTAGCAATAACTAAGATTTCTACTTGTTTTACAGATGAAGTGTTGACATATAGAAACTAGAAGCATGATGAAAGGGTGGACATAGAGCCTGTAAAGTTTTTAACCACTTTTGGTTGCAATATATTTAGCATCAGGTGACTTATGCATACATACATACTTACATACATACATACATACAGATATTTCAAGCATGGGCATTAATGCCCTTCTAGCCTGCTAATATACCAAAACACTTGTTCCCATAATAAGTGTCCAGGATGTTCTTAAAAATATCTAAACTAGTACTTGCTTTAATGTAATTTGGTAGTCTGTTCCATGCATCGGCTACTCTGTCAGAGAACCAATTAGTACATGTCTCATTCCTATAGAATCTTCTACATAGCTTGTCTGATGATTCCCTAGTACTTTTTGATAACCCCAAACATTCCCAGAGATACTTGTCTCTAAATGCCGTATATACCTAAATAAGATCTCCTTCTAGATATCTTTAAGAGACACTGTATAAGTTCAGATATTTTACCCTTTCATAATAACTTAACTTTTCACACCCATGGATATCCTTGGTATATTTCCACTGTACTCTTTCCATTTTACTCATGCTTATTTTCTCATAGGGTTTTCATATTGTTATTCCATACTCAGGTTTGGGTCTAATGTAACTAATAAACAATGACTTCATAATTTCTGATTTTCTAGACTTTATAAATCTTTTTATACAACCTATAGTTCTATAACTATCTTTAACCAATCGGTTGATATTTTAAGAAAAACTCAAAGCTGGATCTACAAATGAAGCTACAGTTTCAATCACCGTGTTCTTTATTAAATATTCACCTTTCAATTTATGTCTCCCAAATCTCATATGCTTAGTTTTTGATGTATTTATGAGTGTATTATTCACCTGTGTCCAAATGGTCAAATTAATCAATTTCTTTTGCAGACATGCCTTATCTATTACACAGTAATCAGTTTACCTTATTTCAGGTCATCTGCACATAGACTGTAGAACACCTCAGATGAAGAAGGTAGGTCTGAAAGATACAATCTAAACAAGTAATGGCCTAGGACAGAGCCCTGTGGGACACCATGACAGTAACCAAGAATTTCACTTGTCCAATTGCTGTATGATACTTGCCATGTCCAATTTGTAAGCCATGCTGCTATCCATCTTATCAAGGGTACATCGATACCTAGTTATTCTAATTTATTGATCAGTGTTTTGTGCATGACCCTGTCAAATGCTGAAGTTAAATGTATATAAATCATATCATGGCACAATTTTTCTTTCTTAGCTGTTATTAGATTGTTATAGGACATCATGTTACAGGTGGTAATAGATCTATTTTCAATGTATGCATGCTGATATGTGGTTTCAAGTCCCAACCTATCCAATTCTGATAATAACTTATCCAATATTACCTTCTCCATTATTTTTCCACAACATGACAGTGCCCTACTCCCCTTCTCTTAAAGACAGGTTTAATAAGTGCATGTCTCCAATCTAGAGGAATCTCCCTGTATTTATATGACCTAGCAAATAATAGATATAATGGTATTTCACTTTTTAATTTCTCCAGATCTCTTGGGTTTCTAATGCCATGACGGGAATGGACCCCATTCCTAAGTCAAAGTACAATTAAAGTTCATGAAATTAGTATTGTTTCAATCTTTGATGTCAGCCAAAAGTGCTTTTTGCAGCACCCACAATGTGCCCAGTAATGACTCCTTCTGCTGTTCGTATGGGGTTACATGTATTGGTAACTTATCTAAATATAATTGTAGTTTCTTTTTTAAGACCTATCACTCCTATTACTATTGGAACTGTCTGTGTATCTTTCTTTCACACTGCTCTTGTTTCTGCCTGCAGATCCTGATGTTTTATGACTTTGTGTCTCTCTAGTAGTCACTGGGTATGGCAATTTCAATGATCAATGCTACATTTGTCTTCTTTTCATGGACCACTATATCCAATTTTCTAGCATCTATCTTTTGAACTATTGGTAATGGGTAATCCCATGTGATGTAAACTTCATCATTTTCTATGATGCTTTGTGGCTCGTTTCCAGTGTTTTTCAGCCACTTCAGTACCATAATGTTTGCACAATCCCAAGTGCAACAGTCTTGCCACATTATTATGCCTTTCAGTATACAGTCCTTCTGACATTAGTATGTCACAACCAGCAATGAGGTGTGCGACTGTTTCCAATTCACTTTTACAAAACCTACATTTGTCTGTTTCTCCCACATGTTCAATGGACTTTGTAAACCAGCATGTACGTAGCCCACTATCTTGGGCCACCAATATTAACCTTTCATCTCTTGGTTTGCATTCACCTTTCCTTAACCATTCCTGCATTCATTCCTGATCAACATGAGGTTCTTCCAGACGTTTTCTATACTTGTATCTATATTTATGCATTTTTCACATATCTTGCATTCTCATCCGGTCATCATCATCATCATCAGTTCCCTTTTTCCCATTTTTCTACATGGGGTCGGGTTATCATGTTAACTGTTGCCAACTCTCTCAATTCAATGCTGACTCCTGCCTTCTTCAACACTCATACCTGACTGTCGCAGATCTTCTTTCACACAATCCATTCACCTCTTTGTTGGATGTCCTTGCTTTCTCTTACCTTCTTCCTGTTTGTCCCAAATCTTCCTCACCAGATTATCTTCTCCTTTTCTACACATGTGCCCAAACCACCGTAATTTGTTCTCTTTGATCTTTTCTGCAATTGGAGCTACTTTGGCTTCTGCTCCTATGTCCTCATTTCTTTTTCGGTTCAACAGTTTGCATCCTACCACCTTTCTCAGGCACTTCATTTCCATCACCTCTAGCTTCTTTAGCTGTTCTGCCTTTACTGCCCAGGTTTTTGTACCTTACAGTAGTACTGGTCACACCACTATCTTGTACACCTTACTTTTCAGCTTCTTTGGCATTCTTCTGTCATAGGCTACACCTGATACTCTATGCCAGTCGGCTGCAGCCCCTCTGATTCTAGCTTTGACCTCTTCATTCAGACTACCCTTTTCCTGAACTACCCCTCCCAGATACTTGTAGCTGTTTACCTGTTCCAGTATCTTCCCTTCTATCTCTGTTCTCAGCTTCTTCTGATTTCCCCAATTTGCTGCCATTACCACCATCTTATCTGTACTTAGTTTCATCCCATGTGCCTTCAAATTTGTATTCCATTCTCCTATCCTTTGCTGATGTTCTTGCTCAGAGTCTGCCTGCACTGCCACATCATCTGCATACAGCAGCTTTGTTGATCCCTCCCCTCCAACCTGTTTCTAATGTAGTCCATCACCAGTATGAACAGCAGTGGGCACAGAGCTGAACCCTGATATATACCCACTCCCACTGGGAAGCCCTCTGTGAGGCCGAATGCTATTTGTACTTGAGTCATTGGGTCCTTGTACACAACCTGCACTAACTCTTCCAATGTTTCCGGGACTTCAGACCGCCACAGTACTGCCCAGATTAACCTTCTTGGGACCTTGTCATATGCTTTCTCCATGTCTAGGAATGTCCAGTTGGACTCTCTCTTCATCTCTAGCTTCTTCTCAAGTGTCTGTCTCAATGCAAACATCGGGTCAATTGTGCTGCATCCTGATCTGAATCCAAACTGCTCATCTCCCATCTTAGATTCTACTACTCTGCATATCCATTTATCAATCACCCTCTCCAGAACTTTCATGCAATGTGATAGGAGTTTGATACCTCTGTACTGCCCACAGTTGTGGATGTCCCCTTTGTTCTTGTACACTGGCATGAGTATGCTTATTCTCCACTCATCTGGGATACACCTTTCTCTCCACACTGCTATTAGTTCCCTCAGGAGCCATTTTTCCACTATCTCACCCAGCATCTTTATCATATCTGCTGTGACCTCATCTGAACCTGCTGCTTTCCCTGAGTTCATCATCTTTAATGCTGTTCTTACTTCTTCTAGGGTGGGCTCTTCTTCTTCTCCTCTCATTGTAGGCTATTTCTGGGGAAGTACAGATTTTGTGGGGTTTTCTTCATTCAGAAGCTGCTGGAAATACTCCTTCCATCTGCCTTTGATGCCCTCTGGACTGGTGATCAGGTTGTTGCTGGCATCCCTTATGAAGGGTGTCTGACTATCTTCTTAATCTTTCTGTCTTTGCCTTGCAACCTGATATAGTTTCTTTGTGCCCCTTACTGAGTCACTTTCCAGACGTTGGTAGAGTGCCTCTGGTGCCCTATTCTTTGCTATTGCAACTTCTTTGTTAGATTCTTTGTTAGCCAACCAGTAGTCCTTCCTGGCCTGGTCAGTCTTTTCTATCTCCCACTTTTTCCTGCACTCCTTCTTTCTTTTGATGACTTCCTGGACTTCTGCATTCCACCACCAGCTTTCCTTATGTACCTTCACCTTATATTCTTTATTTTGTTTTCGGGCACAATCAGATGCTGGATGATTTTTATTTATGATTTGATTTCCATTCCTGCTTGATGCCTATATGCTTCTGCTAGATTAAGCAGAAAAGTCATCTTAGATTTATTCTCCTCAGGTTTCAAAACTTTCGCTATGTTTGGGACTTGTAAAGTCAGCAGATAGGTGTGGAGTCCCATGATTGCAGATCTATACATGTAATCAGTTTCAAGGAGACCCATTCATACTTCAGAACAAGGAATATATAATCTTAGTATACACTTTGTTGTTGTTGTTGTTGTTGTGTCTTTCGGCTTTTCCCAGTTAGGGGTCGCCACAGTGGAACTCTGGTCCGCTAATGATTGGCAGTAGATTTTTACATGCCGAGTTGCTGGCCCTGACGAACAACCTTCAACGAAGGTACACCCATTCACGCATGTCTCCACACAGAAGACGCTCTAGCTGAGAATCGAACAGGACATCTTACTGTGAGGCGACAATGCTACCGCAGCACCACCACCGCAGTAATCTTAGTACACACTGATGTTTATAAATCATTTGGTGAGCATGAAGCATCCTTCTTGTTTCCCTATCTAATCTATCCAACATGTTTTGGAGCCAGTCAAACACTCCAAAACTGTAAGGTAGGACAGGAAGAGCAAATTGGTTTATAGCTTTGATTTTGTTCCTAGATGTCAGTGCTGTTTTCAGGATTAATTTAAGTCATGTTTTATTGTTGATCCTTCATCAATTCCCAAATATTTATATCATTCTTGTCCCAAACTGATGTATTCTTGGTGCTGCAGTTTTCCTGCTTTAAAGGCTGCTTTTGCACATTTATCAAGACCAAATCACATTTTTATATCATCTGAAAAAGTTTTGACAACTTGCAGTTGTGCTTTCAGTTCCTCATCTGATGAGCTATACAGTTTTAAACCATCAACAAAGAGAAGATGAGAAGTCTTTACACTTTGTTGTTTTCTAGGAGCCAAATTATAGCCATGACCTAAGCTGTTAAGTAGACAGCTTAATGGGTTAAGGGCAAGGCAGAATAGCAGCGGTGACAGAGAGTCACCGTGGAATATCCTCCTTTGAATTTTTATCCCTGGGATAATAATTTGTCCTTTATCATGGCTTAATTGCAATGTGGTCTGTAACTGTTTCATGGTCAGTGTAATGTAGCTGAGCAGTGTAGGGTGTATCTTATACATTTTTAAGCACTCTTTTATCCATGAATATGAGATACTATCAAATGCTTTTTTTGTAGTCAATCCATGCCATACTTAGATTCTTCCCCTTTTTACAGTTCTCCACTATGACTTTATTTAACAACAAATGATCCTTTTATTGCCTTTTTGTTCTGCTGCCATAACTCAGTTTTCTTCTAAATGACTATAAACTCGGTCGGCATCAATTCTCGTGTGTAGTTTATATGTCGTCGGAAGGCAAGTTATTGGTCTATAGTTTTTAGGGTAGTTTGCAGGTTTACTCTTAAGTAGGAGCATTGTTTTTTCCTGGTGTTAGCCCAGTTGGTGTCTGTTTGGGGTGCGCATATAAATAGTTCTTACTCATGACTAAACCTTCGTGCAAAGATCTTAATATTTTTAACCAAAAGTTAGGTACTGCATCTGGGCCTGGGGTTTTCCATTTAGCGGCTTTTCTTAACTTTGTTTCAATCTCTATGGCTGTTACTTCATCCCATTTTATATCCTGTACCTTTGATCTTCTTATTCTTTCTTTTACTTCTTCTATCCATTTAGCATCTTTGTTATGTTCATACTTTATTTGGTCATCGATAAATTGCTTATTTTGTTCATTTCCTTTATATTTATCTGCATATCTTCTAAGTTTTTCCGCCTGTGCTGAGATTTTTAATTTGTCATTTGTGATTATGCATGATAGAGCCTGGTATGTTCTAATACTGCACATTGCTTTTATCATGTCCATCTTTCTTAGTATTTTTGTTGATCTGTTCCCCCTTCTATATTCTTCTAATAGTGACACTTCTTGTCTTAATTGCTTTATAGATGTTCTTCATTCCACATTGCTGCAGTCCTAACCATTGGGTAGTCCGCTGTCCAGTCGGCCCGAATACCAAAGTATATGGCTGACGTCGGTCAAGGCGCATTAGACTGATGTCAGGACGTCAGGGTACTAATGCGCATGACCGACGTCATATCCTCTGTCTTTTTTGCCGCATGGTCCGATGCAGAAGCAGTTTTGCGAGTGCAGGTTGGCGTTCTGAAATTTTCTGAAGTCGGAGTTTCAGACCGAATCAAAGTTGGCTAAGTACCCCGTTGGGGAACATTTTGGTTTTTTCTTGCCTCAGTATTTAACCGGATGTCAGAAAAAGTGAATAACTGTATTTCTTGTGGGAAACAGATACCTCATAGGGATTACCATACTTTGTGTATACCTTGTTTAGGGCCTGAGCACGACGTTGTTGGATACCGCTCTTGTGCTAGATTTAACAAACGCACTATTAAGAGAAGGTTAGACTGTGCCAGGTTAGTGTTTGGGAAGCGTTGTAATTATAAAATGCCGTCGGATGCTCCGACGCCCGCTTCGTCCAAAAAGCGCAAGGACAAAGCAGCAAAGCCTAGAGTTGAAGAACCGGCAGTCCCGGACGCCGGTTCTTTAGAAGGCTCAGTGGAGCCGGAGGTTTTGCCAGGAGTTTCTTTGGAGTCTCAGGCAGAGACTTTACTGTTACAGGATGTGCCCTCTCAGGAGGTAGGCCAGGCTGAGGGGCTTCTCAGGTAGCTGTACTTCCCTCTCTTCCTAAGGTGGTTAGAGCCTCTCCTTCTGTTTCCAAGACTTCTTTGAGAGGTAGGCCAGGTTTGGCTTCAGTGGGGGCTTCTCCTAGCACTTCAGGTTCTGTGCCTAAGAAACATATGCTTAAAATGGCAGAGGATTTGATTACTATGATTAGGGGTTCTATGCCCCCTCCTGATAAGAGGCCTAGGGTGGAGCCTGAGTTTGAGAGTTTTGAGCAGTGTTCAGAGGCTTCTGAGTCTTCGACTGAAGACTTGCAGGAGTTTCCTCCTTATTCTGATTCTGATGTGGATGATTCCACTCCTTCAGCTTCTCCTCCTGAGGATTTTTCATTTTCAGAGACTCTGCATTCCATGAGGGAGCATTTTAAATGGGAAGGCCAAGATTTCTCTGATTCCAGGAAGAGGCTTAGGGAATTCTTGTTTTTACCCCAGCATAGGCCCTTAGCTATACCTCCTGTTTTGAATGTGGTGGAAGATGTTTTTGCGGAGGCTTCCCTGAACCCTGATTCTTTGCCTCCTGCCCCTGTTAAACCTGATAGGTACTATAGGGTGCCTGAAGCTCATAAGTATCTTTTTAAGAGTCCTAGGGCAGACCCAGAAACTGTTTCTCAGGGGCCTAAAGGTGTTAAGGCTTCTGTTGTTAAAAATCCTGTTCCTCCTGATAAAGAGGCAAGGGCTTTGGATAGATGGGGAAAGAAAGTGTATACTTCTTCCACTTTAGCCATGAGGGCGTTGAATTGTCAGTTTCACATGTTAAAATATCAAAATTATCTCCTTTCACAATTGAAATCTAAGGTGGATGCTTTGGCGGAAGGTATTGAGTGTAAAGAGTTGCAGGATTTAGTTCATGTGTCTGAACAAGTGGGTAAGCATTCATTGCAATGTGGTTTTGATGCTGTGCAGGCCTCCTCGAGGGTGGCTGCCACTGGTTCTGTTCTTCGCAGGCACGCCTGGTTGAGGGATCAGAATTTAGCTGAGCATGTTAAGACAAGGATTTTGGATGCTCCTTTACAGTCTGATGTGTTGTTTGGTTTGCCTGTGGAAGCAGTTTTAAAGAAAATGGAGGACAAGGCTAAGTCTATGCAGACTGTTAAAGATTTTTTGCAGGTGCAACCTCCGAAGTTTAGCAGAAATTGGCCTACTAAGGGATGGACATATCCTGCTTATGATTCCCAGTCTAGGGGTAGGTCTAGACGTGGTAGGGGCAGAGCTCAAGGTTCTTTTAGGCCTAGAACAGGGAGTTCTCCTGCTCAGACTTCTGGTGAGGGCAGGGGTCAGTCCTTTCGTAAACAGACCCAATGACCTGCCTTTTCAGCTGCCAGTACATTCTCGTCTGGCAGCTCCTTTGGGAGGAAGACTGTCTCTTTTCAAAGAAAATTGGGATTTAATTACTCAAGACAGATGGGTTTTGGATATCATTCACCACGGTTACAGGTTTTATTTCCATACCTTGCCCCTTTCAAAGGCATGCCAGACGTTCCTCCTCCACAAAGGAAAGAGGCTCACAAGCAAATTTCTCTGTTACTCCAAATAGGGGCCATTCAGCCAGTCCCTGTACCAGACAGGGGCCTAGGATTTTATTCTCGCCTGTTCCTAGTACCAAAGCAGGGGAACACGTGGAGACCAATTTTGGATTTATCTATCCTCAACACTTATCTGGACATTCCCAAGTTCAAAATGTTGACGTTACAACAGCTTTTACCTCTGCTGGGCAAAGATCACTGGATGGTAACTTTAGATCTCAAGGAAGCTTACCTTCATGTGCCTATAAGACTAAGTTGCAGAAAGTATCTGCGTTCGAGCTGGAAATTCTCATTATCAGTTCTCTGCATTGCCCTTTGGCTTATCTACTGCGCCCAGAGTATTCACAAAGGTTCTGGTTCCAGTGATAGCTTACTTCAGGCTAAAAGGAATTCAAATCTATCCTTACTTGGACGACTGCCTGATTCTGGCTCAAGAAAAGGAAGGCCTTCTACAGCATTTGGAATATGTCATAGCAGTGCTAAGATGCCTAGGGTATTCTGTGAACGAAATAAAGTCCAGTCTAGTACCCTCTCAAGACATGTGCTTTCTGGGTGTGAGACTGAATACAGCAGCCCAGATGGCCTTTTAACCCCGGACAAACAAAAGAATCTTTCCAGTTACTTCCATCAACTATCTCTTCAGTCCGGGCTGACTGCAAGGACAGTCCTTCAAGCCTTAGTGTTCATGGCATCTTGTATTCTGGTGCTTCCCAATGCCAAACTGCATATGAGGAAGCTGCAATGGTATCTCAAAAATGTATGGACACAGCACTGCCAGGATTTGGACACTGTCATTCAAATAATACCTTGCATTCAAAAAGAATTTTTGTGGTGGGCTCAGGAATGTCACCTAAACAAGGGACTCTCTGTGACCCGGCCAGAGGCGAGTCAGATTTTAACGACAGATGCCTCGGACATTGCTTGGGGAGCTCATCTAAATGGAAAGTGGATACAAGACAAGTGGCCTGCCAGACTACAGCATCTACATATCAACATGAAGGAGATGTTAGCAGTCCAGTTTGCATTAATGGCTTTCAGGGAGTTACTTCTTCCAGGGCAGGTGTTGATTCTAACAGACAACACAACTGTCATGTGGTACATCAACAAACAAGGGGGAACACATTCTTATCCTCTATGCAGGCAAGCAATGATTTTATGGGAGACTGCGCTCAGCTTGCAACTAACTCTTCAGGCAAGGTTTCTGCCGGGAGCACAGAACTCCTTAGCAGATGTGTTAAGCAGACAAATCATGGATCCCCACGAGTGGAAACTGGATCTTCATGTATTTCAGAAATTGACAGTGTCATGGGGAACTCCAGACATAGATCTGTTCGCTTCTCCACTAAACCACCAGCTGCCAAAGTTTTGCACAAAGGGGTTTCATCACACAGCTTGGAAAGTGGATGCTCTTTCTTTCAGTTGGAAAAATCTTCATGTGTATGCCTTTCCACCTCTGCCTCTTCTCCCAAAGGTGCTCCTAAAGGTCAGACAAGACAAGCCAGGGATGATTTTAATAGCTCCAGATTGGCCTCGGCAACACTGGTACCCACTACTAAGGAGTCTGGTAAGGAAGCCTCCATGGCCTTTACCTTTGATTCCACACCTGTTATCTCAGACGGACGGTCACCTGCTCAATGTCAAGCTTCACTCTCTTCATCTAACAGCCTGGCATATTCTGTTTTGAAACACAGCAGGTCTCAACTTCCTCAACAAGTTTTAAATATGATTATGGAAGCCAGAAGACCTAGTACAAGGAAAGTGTACGCAGAAAAATGGAAGAGATTTTTATTTTGGAGTGCAGCAAAGAATTTGGAGATTTCTGAGCCTAATTTGAGTGTGGCTCTTCAATATCTTACTGAGTTATTGGACAACGGTTTGTCTTTCTCTTCCATTAAGATTCATGCTGCAGCAATTTCAGCTCACTATGATTGTGACCCACCATTGTTTTCGCATCCTTTGTTCAAGCAGTTTCTTAGAGGGGCAAAGAATATAAGACCCCACGTAGAGCTCCTACTCCTGCTTGGGATCTCAATTTTGTGTTGGAGAAACTTACTCTACAACCTTTTGAGCCTGCGGCTACTGCTGAATTGAAATACTTGTCATGGAAGACTGCTTTTTTGTTGGCTATTACTTCTGCAAGAAGGGTTTCTGAATTGCAGGCCCTTATGGCAGTAGAGCCCTTTTGATTTTCCATAAGGATAGGGTATCATTACGCACTAATCCTTCCTTTATGCCTAAGGTGGTCTCTAGTGTGGCTTTAAACCAAACTATTCATTTGCCTACTTACTATGCAGATCCCCAAAATAAGGGCGAAGAGATTTTGCACACTTTAGATGTACATAGGCAGTTGCGTTATTATTTAAGCAGGACTAAGGATTTCAGGCAGTCTCAGCAGTTGTTTGTTTCTTTTGCTTTGAGTTCTCAGGGCAAGCCTGTGTCTAAGCAAACTATTTCTAAGTGGATTGGGTTTTGCATTTCATTTTGTTATTCCCATCATGGCAAGGAGATTCCAGCTGGGATTAGGCCTCATTCCACTAGGGCTACTGCCACTTCAACAGCATTTCTAAGGGGTGGCAACTAAGGATATTTTGGAGGCAGCTACTTGGAGTTCAGTGCATACTTTCTCTAAGCATTACCACCTTCCTCTCTACTCTAAATCTAGGGCTGGTTTTGCCACAGCTATTTTGCAAGGCATGTTGACAGCTCCTGCTTCCTTATGATTTGCCAGCCTCCCTTACCTCTGCTTTGGGATTCTACCCAATGGTTAGGACTGCAGCAATGTGGAATGAAGAACATAGTACAGTTTTGTACCTACCATAAATGTAGATGTTCGAGGATCCACATTGCTGCAGTCCAATTTACCCTCCCTCCTTCCTCTGTGTTTAGGGGTGGTGGTGTGGGTTAGGCTATATTCTTGTACTTTTGTATATAGTGTACATATGTTTGGTGCAGGGCTTTTTGGTGTTTTTGGTGTTTTTGGTGTGGGCCTTGTCTTTTTGGGGTCTTCTGACATCTGGGGCAAGAAAAGACTGAGGATATGACGTCGGTCATGCGCATTAGTACCCTGACGTCCTGACATCAGTCTAATGCGCCTTGACCGACGTCAGCCATATACTTTGGTATTCGGGCCGACTGGACAGCGGACTACCCAATGGTTAGGACTGCAGCAATGTGGATCCTCGAACATCTACATTTATGGTAGGTACAAAACTGTACTTTTTCTCTATTCGATACTTTGATGTTGGTATTCAATTTCTCCCCTTCCTTTCCCTCACTACCCTGTGTTCATGTGGTAGAACTTTATCAGTTGTTAATTTAGCTGCACAGTAATATATCCTGTGTACTTTTGTTATATTGCATGGATCTCTATGAACAGTCCTAATTACTGTGTTCATTTGTTTTATCAGACTTCTGACTTTTTGGGTTTTATTGACCTTCTGCAGTCTATTTCTTTCACTGATCTTAATATGTCTATTAAATCAAACAATCCTTCTCTTAGTTCATTTTCTTCTGAACTGAGGGCACATTTTTTGTTTTCCATTTCCTGCGAGCATTTAATAGAAAGTCCTATAGTATCTTCCTGTGGCACATTCTCTTCAATTTCATCCCGTGCCATCTGTTGCTCTGTCATATGGGAACTCACTGGCCTATCACTCCTCAACAATGACTGCGTCAGAGTTTTCACAATTTCCAGTTCCTTCTAGAGATGAGGAAAGACTCCTGCTTCAAGCAAACGTTTATATTGGTTTCCTTTGGAAGGCTCCAAAATATCTTCATATGGCACCTGACCAATTTCTTCCCATTCCACTGGTTTCCCCTTAAGTTTGGATATCCGTTGCTCTATCCTGTTGTGGTGCTTTCTGAATTTGATTTTCTACACTGAATCCTTCACTTTGCAGGTACTCCATAACTTCACTTTCTATTTCTTTAACTTCTCCATTACTAATGTCCTTTTCTACTTTTCCTCTTTGTCTTCTTAGTACTGTAAGTTCTTGCTGAAGTGTTCTCAGGTCATTATTACTAATTCCATCTCCTCCCTGTGCTTTGTTTGGATCCAGTTTGTACAGTTCTTTTTCAATATAACCACAAAAACAGTCACCAGCCCACACAGGTTCCTGAGTTCTGAATAAATCCAAAAGCAAGTAATGATAAAAACACAGAAGAACTTAGGTATGACCAATGCTTCCAGTTTAAATTGAAGTTTTAATGTTAAAACATAAGCGCTTTCGCAGGAAAATCTGCTTCATCAGATGCTAATAAATACAACTGAAATGTGCTTCTTTTTATACAACCTCTAACAAGCACCAGTAGTCACATGATACAAATTAGGTAAAAACAATGATGTTATGATGTTAATTGTTTTTCATTTTCTGTAATTTCTTTAGGAACACAAACAATGTCTAGTATTCCCCATTCCCTGGTAGTTTTTTTTATTTTTTTATGCAATCTGAAACATTTCTTATTCTTGAACATATGTTGTGAATAGTTTATTTGCTAATGTTGTTGAATCAATATTATTCCAGTCTGTTTCTGGTAAATTTAAGTCCCCAGCTAATATTTTTCTTCCCTCCTGTGTTTCATGCAAGAAATGTATGAATTCCACTAGGTCATCTGCACTTGACTTTGGTGGTCTTTACACTCCAACAATTGTTATATGTTCCAGGCTTGTCTTTATTGTTACAGTTAGACAGTCTATAGTATTGGTGTTATCATTGAACATGTAATAATCACAAGTCTCAAAACTATCTTTAATTCCTATCATAACATCTCCATCTGATTTTTGTTAGAATGTCTGTTACAGTAAAAACATTTATACTTTGA
Organism: Protopterus annectens; assembly: GCF_019279795.1. Taxonomy (NCBI): domain Eukaryota; kingdom Metazoa; phylum Chordata; order Ceratodontiformes; family Protopteridae; genus Protopterus; species Protopterus annectens. Next base: position 1,743,611,040 of record NC_056733.1, read on the forward strand.
CAGAACTGGTTTCCAGTCATTGTTCTTTAACCATGTTTCATAAACAATAACAACATCAATCTTGTAGAAACGTAGCACATTTATCAATAAAAAATGTATTATTAATGATCCTAGCATTAACAGCAATCAGAGATGCATCAAATGTTGCTACCTGTAAACTGTTATTTTTTTAACCTGGTAAAAATCTTGCCCAGTGTTTGTTAAATATTGCTAAATATCTGCTGCAAAAATTCTCTTCCCTGATCTTGACAAATGCACGCCATCCTGTCTGGACACATATGTACCCAAAATTAGGGCTGGATGTTCTACACATTTCCATTTTTTAAAATGGGACATTTTTTCCATGTAGGTATTTACCCCAAAAATCTTTTCATTCATGGTGACCTGACTATCCTTTCTATATGTGATTTGTGAAAAATATGTCCTAACACCAGTACAAGCAATACTATCTGAGAGGGCTGTAATTTCCCTGCTAACAGTCAGACACTCCTTGCGGTATGAGATCATTTGCACCAACACGAATAAAAACAGATCTGTACTTCCTTACATTAAGACATTTCAAGACTTGTCTGACATCTTCCATTTTTGCTCCTAGTAAGCACAACAGTAATCAATGTTCATTATCTTCTCTGCAAATATAGATATCAGTTCCTCTAATAATAGAATCTCCAATTGCAAGAATATCTTTTCTCATCAGATCTGAAGAATCTTCAACTTAATCTGCTCTATCAGTTGTTACAAAGGAATGATCTTCACCACCATTAGTCTTATTAGTACCACTGTTTTCATTGTGCATTAAATTTGCAAGCACACAATTCTCATACAGCTGGCTTTGTACATCAGCAGCCTGAACCATGTAGTCAACATCTTGTCTTTTTTCTTACAGTAATGTTCTTCATTCCTTCCACGTTCAGTTTTGATTTCTTCCTTTTCACCTGCCCCTTGCCTTTTTTTCACACTCTGTTTTGGAAAAATGATGCCTTTTTCTGTAGACTGAAGTTTTTCTAATAGTAAAATGGTACCATTCCCTGTAATCTGTCTGTTACATAACAAAGCAGTGCCCTTTTTAGTATGTATTCTCTTTACTTTACAGACATTTATTAGTTTCTTTTTCTTTCTTGTTATTTGTTGTGGACATCTTGCTTTCTTTCTTTTTTTATTTCCTTCTAAACACTCTGAATCCTCAGTTTGCTGAATACTTGCATCCAGAGTTCCAAAGTTGTCAGGGGCATCATCTTGTTTCATAGGGGTTGAATGATATTTACAGACAATAGGCACATCATTTCTAAATGTGTTCTGTTTGCTCTTTGCCTAACATTATTTATCTCACCAGTCCAGTCATTAATATATGTAACAACAGTTCCCCAAGCCATGCCAGTTACACAAGCGCAATCATCACCAGTAAGTATGGATTTTCTTCTAATAATGGTGAGCAAATCATCCAATTTTTTACATGAGGAATGCAGATCACCAGTGTTATCACGTGTTACCATTAAATATGCATGGCATTTATTACACTGTACAAGATATTTGTGCTTTAGCAAATAATTAGTGGCCCAAATCAGTAACCACAGAATTCAAAGAGAACTTAAATCAAATTCTATGAGAAAAATCACACAAGCAGTATTCAACTAAGTCTAAAGTAAGTATAGTGAAGTTGTTCTGACCGTACAAGTTCTGAAAGTCAGACAAAAGCTGTAATTCCTTTATACTGGGCATAGTAGCTTCTGCGCACTATCGCTGCAGTCACACTGCTTTTTAACAGTAAAGATTAAAAAAAAAATCACAAACCAAAATAAAATTGTTTAGATAAGATCTGGATTGTCCTCTCTGCAGTCTGTGTAAATTTATAGCTGGCTAGGCCCCCTTGAGATGGCTAGAGCTTGCCTGTCTAAAACCTATCCTTTTCTAACAACCAGCAATGAAAATTAAAGGTAAAACAACAAAATATAAATGAAAGTAAATCTTGTTGTCTACAAGCTATCCATTCCTTCCCACAAACAGTGAAAAACAGCGGCAAAAAATAACATATAAATTCAAATAAGACTTCTCTTACCAGTCAACTCCACAGGAAATCACAAGCCAAGAAAGGAGATAAGCTCTGGATTATAGTGAAATAGGGTATTTTGTATCAAAATAGATTTTTCAGGAATATTCTTCCTGAACTCATCATGCTTTTCTAAAGGAAAGAAGGTGTTTAACCAACATTTTGAACCTTTTAAGAAATTTGATAGTAGGTGTAAAAAGCACTTTCTAAGTGGGAATCCACCCAGAGGATGTTCTCCTTGTGAATATTGTGTGCATTGCTACAGGATTTCTAAAACAAAGCATTTCACTAAACTGAATATTGCTAAAATGTTTGTAATCTATCATTGTGTGACCTGTCAAGTAGACTAAATTGTATACATAGTTGCATGGAAATGTAATTCTTTTTATGTTGGACAGACATCACATCCCTGGAAACATTGTGAATCTATGCATATTAGTAGCATTAACTGCCGTAGAGAGAGACGTGGTCTTATTAAACACCTCTCTAAACATCCCACAGCTGATTTTTCTTTCATTGGAATTAATCAGGAAAACATCTAGCTATTACTCAAAAGCATCTTATACTTGATGAGAAGGGAATGGAGATTTGCAGTTTTTCTTGGGTCTATATTTTCCTCAGGACTGAATTAATTAATATCAGTCAAGAAAGTTGTACATTACAATACTGAATTCTATATTTATTATTTTATTTTTTATTATTCTTATATCTGGATTTTTTCCCTAAAAAATACATCTGTACTGTTACATTTAAATGTATGCCAGCCCCACACTTCCTCCAACCCCTACTAACCCTACTACACAACAGACTTCCTCTAGCTTTTCCTTCTCTCCAGCACCTACACAACTTATTACTAAACTCCTCAAAAAACTAAAACCTACCACGCTGTCTGCTGACAAACTTCCAGCTGATTTCCTTCAACTATCAGCTGATACCATATCTTACCTCGTATCTATCGTCATAAATAGATCCATATCTGTATGCAAAGTACCTAACCTGTGGAAAATATCTCATATTATTCCACTCCACAAAGACAGAAACTATCTTGAGCTCACCAAGTACCGCCCAATCACAATTTTATCACCGTTATCAAAAATACTAGAAAGAGTAGTACATACACAACTAATGCAATACCTCCTAAAAATAACCTTATATCATCATCTCAACTTGGATTTCGACCCTCCCATAGTACCACAACAGCTCTATTGTCATATACCAACATAGTCAACGCCCATTGAAACAAGGGACTTTTCATATTCTCTGTATTCTTAGACTTATCTAAAGCCTTTGATATGGTCAACCACAGCATGCTTCTCAAAACTCTATCTACCCTTAACCTAAACTCCCTCACTATATCATGGTTCACCAGCTATTTATCAGGCCGACAAAAAGCAGTTCTTTCGCAGGACCAACTATCCTCCCTTCTACCTGTATCCATAGGAGTCCCTCAAGGTTCCATTCTTGGTCCTTTACTATTCTCCATATTTACAAATCAGATAGCTGCATCCTCTCCCTCTGCCTGTATAGTGCAATATGCTGACAACACTAGTATCATATGCGCCACCCCAACCTTAAGCAAACTTCAAACAATAACACAACACAAGTTTACTGTGGCTGAAGTATGGTTTTCTAGCATTAAACTTATACTCAATCCCCAAACAAAAAAAAAAACTAATTATTTTCAGATCTGGTAGATCTCCTACACTAAACAATGACTTTACCATAAACTCCAAGGATAATACCACAATCATCCCAAAAGCACACACTAAACTCCTAGGAGTAGTAATCAGTAACAATCTCAAATTTGACATACACATAGCCCAATCAATCAAAAAAGTAAACAAAAAACTTGGTCTAGTATAGGTCTTGTATAGGAACAAGCAATTCATGACCAATTATACCAAAGCCACTATTGCAAGAACTCACCTATTACCCACCCTACTGTATGCCTCCCCAATCTTGACTAATCTTCACCACAGCGAGCAAAACAAAATGGCATCTTGCTATAACAAGATTGCCAAGTTTGCTACAGGTGCCTCAAATAGATCCATCACTGTCTTTCCCTCAAACTGCTCAACTGGTTTGAGTTGCCCCAACTACTTCTTACTACTCAATTCTCCATAGCCCACAAACTGTACTACCTCCCTGACAAAACTCCCGCACTACAGGATCTAATACAACCCTACACTACCACTCTAGCCTTAAGATCAACAGACCAAAATCTCATAAATGTCATCAAACATAAGAATGAAGCGAGTAAAACTCTCTTTGCCTGTACAATAGCAAAAATCTGGAACTCACTTCCATATCACATAACTTCTACAAGTTTCAGCTCCACTATTTAAGAAACTACTCAAAACCCACTATTTTAACAATTGGCTGTGCCCATGTGACTCCCCAGACTAATCCACTACATTGCAGTGATGCAAGGATTCTGCCAAAGATCAACTAGTAGTGCCTAACTTCTGAATACTTATTCTTACCTAATAATGTTTTATTCTGATGGTATTGACTTATATGTCTGTGAAGAAATGTGAAATATGTTCTTATATGTTTATTTGTATGCCTTAAGAATATGGTGATGTATTTTATGCAATGTATTTGTAACATTGTTTATGTGGAGCTTTTCTCCCCGGGACTCTGCTGAAAATGGACCTGTGTCCAGTCGGACTTTCCCGGTCTTCTTCTTCTTTCAGCTGCTCCTGTCAGGGGTTGCCACAGCAGATCAACCATTTCCATTTCTTCCTGCCCTCTGCATCTTGCTCTGTCACACCAACCACCTGCATGTCCTCTCTCACCACATCCATAAACCTTATCTTAGGTCTTCCTCTTTTCCTGTTACCTGGCAGCTTCATCCTCAGCATCTTTTTCCCAATATACTCTGCATCCCTCCTCAGCACATGTCCAAACCAATGTAATCTTGCTTCTCTGGCTTTGTCTCCAAACCTTCCAACCTGGGCTGACCCTCTAATATACTTATTCCTAATCCTCTCCATCCTCGTTACACCCAGTGCAAACCTTAACATCTTCAATGCTGCCACGTCAAGCTCTGACTCCTGCCTTTTTGTTAATGCCACTGTCTCCAACCCATATAACATAGGACTTTCCCGGTCATCAAATGTAAAATAAATAAAAAAATAAATAAATAAAGTATGTCACCATTGGCATCATACCTCTAAACTGTACAGATTTCCAGCTCATATTTTTGGTCTGTTTTTCATAAAATTGTGGTTTTCTGGCAAACTAGTGGCAAATCTTTAAAGACTGAAGTTAGAAAATAATGACAGGCATTTGAGTTTCAGACTTCATACCCTTCAGAAAATCAATAAAATCTGTATTTCTATCAGCTTTCTAAGTTTTTAAGCGCAATACTAAAACATTGTCCCTATTTTGGGGCCTTTGTTCCACTTTTATTAATGCTTTGTCCAGATTTCATGCTGTAAGAAGTTGAGAGGTATGATTGGCTTTAACAGTTATAATAGGTTTTTCAGTATTCACGTTTTAGATATTTTTCTTTTTTACTCTGTAGTTACATAGAATGGCCACATGATGACAGTGTGTACTTTGTCTAGGGACTTCCAGTGTGTTCTGAAAGATTTGTTTGTGTTTACACAAAGGACATGGGTTTATCAAAAGTTGGAATGAAAATTGTTTATTTGGGAATTGTTTTCACTTATAAAATTTTCAGATATGTTTAATTTGCATTATGTGGAATGTTACTGATGTAATTATTTGAAAAACAATGTGCTCTTCTGGTAATTGATTGTGAATCAGTCATCATGTAAGTGTTCAGAATGTATAAATGTTTTTTAGCTAGTGTAAATCGCAGATGCATTGATAAAGTTCTCTTTGTGAAACTGTTGCCTGTGGCTGGTATATTCTAGAAATGCAAAGTGCATTACTGCTGCTGGTGTTTTTTGTGGTTGCTATTTTGAGCCATACACCAAATATGTTTACTTTTTTTGTGCAGGTTGGTGGTTTGCTCTCTGTCTCTCTCAGTCCAGCTATATTTATCCATCCATATAATTGTATATATTTGAGAGAGAGAAATGATTATGTAAACAATTCTAGAAGCACAAACACTCAAACTTCAAATTAACAAACAAACAAACAGAAAACATTGACTAATTGACTGAACACTACACCAAACATGAGAAACATCAGTATGCAAATATTGCCCAAGGACACACACACACACACACACACACACACACACACACACACACACACACACACACACACACACACACACACACACACACACAAAATATAAATAAAAACATGAACTCAAAATTTTTTACAGGGGGCAAGCACCCTCTGAACCATCCATGTGGAGGGACCAAGACCTCTATATCCTCAATATTATATGTATCAACTTCATGGTTACAAAAAACACAAACAAAGGAAATTTCTAATTCAAATGAAAATTGACAACTGAAGCACACTCATAGGTGCCACTGTCAGACATCCCAAAACTCAAACAAAAACACAGTACTTATAAAACCCTCACTCAGTACAAAAATACAACTATAATCCAAACAAACTACAGAAATAAAGTAGAACACAACTTAAGAGTCAGTTATAACAAATTCCACAGTATTAACAGTTTACATTTGACACAGTCAATATTCCCTGCAATTTGATATATATACACATACATATATATATATATATATATATATATATATATATATATATATATATATATATATATATATATATATATATATATATATATATATATATATATATATATATATATATATATATATATATATATATATATATAAAATTGTAGCTAGCATATTGGCCGCCCTGTGTGGGCCCCAAAACAGGTGCTCCCCCAACTCAAAGTTGAGGAGCTAAAGAAGTAAAAAACACTTCTGTAACTGTACTAAGCTGCTTGATACAATTACTGCACTTACCTCATGCACTAAGCACTTCAGTGCTTCTGCCATGACTGCAAATACAACATCAGCATTCATTGCTGAAACCAGATTGTCCTTGCAGCTTCATGAGTTAGTGCTGATACAGCACTCCCACACCATCTACACCTGCTGATCATGGTCCTTGACAGCTAGCACCTGGGACAGCTGTACCGTTTAACCTACCCTAGTTATATCTCTGACATAAGTGCAGTGTAGCCCTCTTCTCTGAGAGCTATGCTTTTGTCGAAACACACACACACACACACACACACACACACACACACACACACACACACACACACACACACACACACACACGTTTATAATATGTGTGTGTGTGTGTGTGTGTGTGTATATATATATATATATATATATATATATATATATATATATATATATATGGGTCCTATTTGTATTGTCAAAAGTACGGTTCATCGAACCGTACTTTATCGAATACACTTTAGCGAAAGTGCATTTTGTCAAAAATGCACTTTTGCTAAAGAAAAAAAAAAATGCAGTTTGCATGTACCAACTCCTGTTGAGATCGTGGTACAGTGGGGATAAGGGAATATTCTCTTTTCCTCACTGTAGTGCTAGCTCGGAGTGAGAATAATAAAGTAGGGGGGTGTGGGGGTGCATGGGGGCTTGCTCTCCTGCATAATACTGTTTAGTTTGGTATGCATTTGTTTTTTAACATTTTACTGTTTTTGTTCTGCGAAAGTGCATTTTCGATATAATGCACTTTTGCGGAAATATATTATTGAAAATACAGTTCGCTGAACCATATTTTCGAAAAAAACATCATAGACCCATATATGTATGTACACACACACACGCACGCACGCACACACCGCACATTTATAATATATGTATATATTTGTGTCGGTGTATGTATGTACGTATATTTATTTATTTATTTATTTTATTTGCCGTTTGTTTACCGGGAAAGTCCATTGGTCCATAAATGAGCCCATTTTCAATGGAGGCCTGGGGAGAAAAGCTCCTATTACAGTTCTACAATACAAGTCATCAGTTTGTAATTTATACATAGTTCACAAATAAAAATCAAAACAGTTTGTCACTTACATACATATTTCTCAAATAAAAATCAAAAACAGTTTTTCACTTACTGTATACATAGTTTGAGTATGAAAACAACAAGACAAACACAAAATGTTAAGAAAATATTCATGGGATGTGTCAATACAGAGTATTCTGAGGATATAAAATATGATGACAGTACATGAAATAGTAATAGTATATAGGAGTGTTAGGTAATAATTGAGAGCAGGCACTGAGGAGGATAGACCTTGCAAATTCCAGGTATATGAGGTAAGTAAGAGGCAATAGAGGAAGAAGTGAATATAGATAATGGAGATGAGTGTTAGGATGGAAAGTAGGATGAAAGAGAGTAGGGGTGCAGTGGATGAAGTCAGATGGGATGATATATATATATATATATATATATATATATATATATATATATATATATATATATATATATATATACAGACACACCATACCCCATGAAGGTTTTCAGGGCCTCTCCATTTTGGAGATTTGACTGAATTTTGGCTCATTCTCTCATAGGCCAGCTTTCCCTAGCTGCATATCTTTCTAAAGAAACCAAGCAAGTCACCATGTCATCCTCAGTTGTTCAAGGTTATTCTGGACCTCTGGCTCCTAATTAGGGAGATTGCTGGTTTAACATGAAGGAAGTATATTTCTGTATAATCATAGTAGATGTTGATCCATTTTCTTTCTCTCTCAGAGACTGGACTGGTTGATTAGTTATTGCACTTGTCTATTGAAGAACAGCAGTAGCTGCTACTAAACTTTTATTAGAATTTCGCAAGACCTCAGTCAAGTTTCTCCATGTTTCTAAGAGAACTCAGTATCCACAAGAACTGGCCTCTAATGCAAAGCCAGCTGTACTTTAATTAAAAGATCATTTACATAGAATAGGCTTATTCTCTAACTTTCTGCTCTTTTTGTTTATTCGGCTTTTTATTATCCTTTTGTTGACTGGGTTAGCTGCACTATGCTAGTACCCTATTTTCAGGAGACACCCAAGGTGATATTTATACTACTAGGGGAAATTTTGTCAGGGCACTGGGGAACATCCCGTACTGCTACAACACACATAGGATCTACCTGACAACACCGAAAGCTGAAAAGGCTGACAACGAGATCACCAACACCACAACAACAAAAGTGCAAAAACATGACAGTTCTGATGCCTGACAAAGCACAATCCCGACAGTTAACAGAACAAAACAAATTCCCTATTCCGAAAAACACACACACAACACAAGCACATCAAAAACCTGATAAACCTACACTTAACCTTACAAACATAACTATCTATGCACTAACATTAACCCAAACCCTAACCCTAAGGTCTGTCACTATTGCACACTTACCTTACCTGCACCCTAACCCTAAAGTCCATCACTATCGCACACTTACCTTACCCGCACCCTAACCCTAAAGTCCGTCACTATCGCACACTTACATTACCCGCATCCTAACCCTGAAGTCCGTCACTATCGCACACTTACCTTATCCACACCCTAACCCTAAAGTCCATCACTATCGCACACTTACACAGTCGCGCTCATTTCGCATGTCGGTGTTTTCAGCATTGAGATTTCCACTTCTCGGGTATTTCCGCTGTCGGTCATCTTATTGTCAGTGATTTCGCTTGTCGGCCTTCTCAGGTAGACCCCACTCATAGTACATGAGGCCAATAAGTGTGAGTGTCCATTCCTGGCATAATGGTGACTGGGAGAACAACATGCAAAACATGGCAATGGAGGAGTATGGAGTAGAGGGGAACACCGACTCCTTAGAATTATTTGTTGAAGCAGAGGAGGAGAGATGTGATCCAGAGAGGCACAAGGGATATCAAACTGAGGATACAGAAGATGTATTTCAAAGAAATTTGTTCATAGAATCAAGGGGTGAGGAGCAACAGAAGGAAGACGTTATTATTACAAACCTCCAGTCAGGAGGGTTGCAGGATGCTATAGCAGAAGAACTTGTAGATCAGGGTGAGACAGAGACAGGGACAGGGAAGGACATATCATGGGGAGCTATGATGAAAAGAATCAACATGGAAGAGGGCTAGGAACTGAAGGAAGATAGAAGGGATGGAAAAAACAGAAGAAATGGACAGAAAAAATGTATGTAGTAAGAATTCAGAGTAAAGAAAAAATAGAAATGAATAGGTATAAAGTATGGGACAAGATTGTTGTGCCTTTAGAAATTGAGGTACAAGAAGTATGAGCTTTTTTGATTAAAAAAGAGACTTATTGTGACATTTTGTTTGAGACTGCTGAAGTATTAGAAGTATTTTTGGGAGATTATGAAAAGAGAAAAAAAAATGTTTCTGTGGAATAAATATATTGTGCAGACTTATTTCTGTGAAACAAAAAAAAAGTTAATATACAATTTCAAACAGAAAAAAATATTTATTAAAGAACTTTGCAAAGAAGGAAAGGACATTTCTAAGGTACTTGATAACAGAGGACTTTGGATAGGGGCTTCAGACTGCAATGTGATTTTGAAAATGGAGAATGGAAAAATTACATATATTCCTAGCATGATTAATGCTGATGGTTATAGAACTGTTAAGTATTTGGAACAACCAAAACATGATTGTTCTGTAGGGAGAAAGGACATTTTGTAAAGGATAGAAAGAGATGCTATTTATGTGGGGAGATTGGTCATGATGTTAAAAAATGTAAAAACAGGAGATTTATGGATGGATTGTGAGAAGGAGAAACGTTTAGAATATGATGTAGAAGGACAGAATAGAGAAGTGGTACATAATAAAGAGCAATTGCAACAGGAGGAACAACAAAAAGATAAAAGGGAGAGTAAAGATACAAATCAAGAAAAACGTGATTAATATACAAAAAACTGAAGGAGAGAGGGGAAAGTGGAACAGAAGTTAGTGACTGAGAAGATATAGATTGAAATAGTTAAAAAGAAAAATTTGATTGGAAAAAGGGTTAGACAGGAAAAGAAAATTTCAGGATTTAGGACTGAAAGCATAAAATAAAGGAAATGGATACATAAATAATTGATTGCAAATTAAAGAGAAGGGAAGCAAATAATCTTTGAATTCTATCAATGTTAATGGTATAAAATGTAGTAAGAAGGATTGTAGTGATAGAATGGTGTAATACGTGTGAGGTAGATTTAATAGTATTGGAGGAGATTAGGGGTTTAAATGAAGAAATAGAACAGACAGAGACTTTATGATTAGGTAGTATAATATGGAATTTGGGTAAAAAAACATGTTCAGGTTTTGCTATATTATATAGGACAAAAAAAAATAGTACAAGCGGCTAAAAGTCAGTGAAATTACTCACAATAAATCCAGCAGTAAAATAATAAAACAAAGCTGACTAACACAGTCAGGAGCATACATTTCTTAAAAAACAGATAGCTGCTTTTGTATAAACTACACTTCTTTAGATCTAAAACAGGTATCAAAGAGTCACAATATAAAACACAAGATAGGTAATAAAATGCCATTTAAGAACCCTAGAACCAGTCAGAGACATATTCAATTAGAATACAAAATAACCAATGTAACATCACTCTGAAAATCCCTAACCAGTCAAAAATAAGCAAAATTAACTCAATAGAAAATCCTCCAGGATTTCAAAGCCAGTTTCAGAGGCACAGTACCATTTAAGCCAGGTGGCTTATCAGATTGTAAAGACACAGCCCATTTCATTTCAGCAAGTTCTGTAGCATTCACTATATCACCACCACAAATATTTTTATGATGTCTATATTAAATCAGCGAATGCTTAAAATAGTGAATGCTGTTTTATCGACCCTTTAAAAGCAAAAGCTTGAAAGCCCGAACACATGGAACAGCAATTTTTTTCCCAGGTAAAAAAATCACTTGGCCGTTTTTGGGACTTTGCCATTTCCTCCACTTTGGTGCGATCTCAGAGTTGGTATATTTAAGGAGGGTGTGTGTAGGGGGCACCCCCCCCACTTTAGTGTTTTGAACTTTGTTTTTTTTGTATTGTGAAGCAGCAATTGTTTTCGCTTGGAAATAAAATGCTGTTCCGTGTATTCGGGCTTTCAAACTTTCACTTTTAAAGGGTCGATAAATCAGCGTTCACTATTTTAAGCATTCGGTGATTTAATATAGACCCTTTTTAGGTACAAGCTGTAGAGCCATAAAACTAAAAGTATAGTCAGGAAATTCTGCAATGTACTTCATTAAAGCGTTCTGCATCACTCTGTTCCTAATGTCAGTCATATGCTTAAGTATACATTGTTTAAACATGCAATTTGTTTTTCCTATATAAAAGCCACTGCATTGGTTGCAGATTGCAATGTACACCAAATTAGATGTTCTGCAGTTCTGCAGTCTGCATACAACCTCGGTTCATACTTGCAGTCATTAACTGGATGGATAAAACTATTTCTACTTGTATACTTACATGTTTTGCAACTACGGCAAGGAAAGGTGCCTTGTCTACATGATGTACTGTTTAATCTCACCTTGGGACCATAACAAAGTCTCTTTTATAGGGAAAATGCATTCTTATAACAAAAACTAGGCTGACACCCAACAATACATCCAATAGTGTCACTGGATATAAAAACTTCCCAGTTCTTTCTGATAGCGAGAAAAACAGTAAAAAAAATTATCTCTTCCTCTCCTTAAGGACTCGTTTGCCAAAAAAACAATGTAAATCCAAGGAAACAGTCGAGTCCAAACAGGCTGTGCTAACTTTTATTCCATAAAAACAAGTAAAATGGTGATAAAACTGTTGCGCTTTCGGGATAACCTTTCGTCAAACAATGAAACATTATTCATGAAGTCTATTTAAATACATTTAAAAACGCAACCACCAATCATCTCACTGCCCTCCTTTTCTTAGGGGCTGGTCTTAAAGGTATACATGTATTCAACCCTGGTGGATGATTTGCTGCTAGCTCTATAATCTAGTGTGGTTCATTACACTCAGTAACATTCACTATGCCCCCCCTTCCTTTAGTGATATGAGTAACCTATATAACCATAAATTTGATGGTGTGTGTTGGATTCTTGGAAGTATACACATACAGAGCATTACATTCATCCTTCTGTCTAATACTGTACAAATGATGTATTCTAATTTTCAGTTTACAGTTGTTTTTCCTTACATAGTAACTGGGGCATGATTGACACATTGCTGAATATGGGTTCTTATTACATTGTCGAAGTTCCGAAACTTCGAACACCATAAGGTCGAAACCTTATGTTCAAAGTTTCAGAACTTCGACAACATCAAAATAAAAAATAAAAACAAAAGAAAAGCAGAAAACTGTTGCATGCAGGGGGGGCAAGCTGTAAAGGGAAATCTTCCCTTTCCGCACTGTATTGCGATCTCAAAGTTGGTATATTTAAAGAGCAGGGGTGTGATGGGTGCAGGCAGGCTTGCCCCCCTGCTTGCAACATTTAGATAGCTGTTAGGCTTTATATTTATTTATTTATTTTTTCGTTCGAATTCCTGGAACTTCGAACATCTGAGTTCGATGTTCTCAGCTTCGAAGTTTCAGGAATTCGACAATGTAATAGGAACATGCTAAATATACCACATTTTCCATGTGGCAGTCTGCATATAGTTTAAATATATATTCCTTTTTATGTATGGGGTAAACAAAGCTATTTTTATCACTAATCATGAAGCAAGTCTTACAGTGCCTGAAAGGAAAAGTACATGTTCTATCTGACGTTAACCTAGTTTTATTCCTCATTCCTGGTTCTTTACATAGCATATCTTTCAAGTTACTGTTGTGTCTAAAACCAAAGCTTGGTTCTTTACCCACTACATTTTCGAATCTATCCTCACTTAACAGGCTTTTCCAGTTTTGTTTAATTATTTCACAAACCCCATTGATATTGTTGCTATATTGTAGCATAAGCCTATGTTTATTACTTTTTTATATCATTGTGTTGTTCTCATGACTTTGTGTCTCATTAACTTTGAACCATAGTCTAGCCTTTCCTTTTCTATCTCTCTTCACTAGTTCTAACCTCTCTTGCATCAAATTGTTTGTATAACCCCTTTGTGCCATATGGTTCTGTAAACTCTCCAGCTCTTTTTCAAAGTTGGCTTCTTCTGTGCATAATGTCGATGTACATAAACCCTGGTCCACTACTATGTTCTTAAAAGTACGTCTTGGGTGCATACTTGAAAATTCCAAATAGTGATTGCTCCAACAATTTTCCTTGTATAGAGAGCTTTGACATACCAGTCCCTACATCTTTAGTTATTCTTACATCCAAAAAATCTATAGATTTAAAATCACTTTTTACTGTAAACCGTAAAAAATCAGTGGTTGTGTCCAAATGCTTAACAAAGAAAACCAAAAAACACACAAAAAGCAAAAACCAGTAGTACGCCCAGTGATACCAATGAACACTCTCCAAGGAGGATGTAAAACCAATTGGAAAAATAAGATTTCCACAAAGACAGTCAGCAAAGTAAAAATCCACGTAGTTTATTCCACTTGTTAAAATCAGCACAATGAACAGGAAAAAGAGTTGCAAGTTAAGCGCTTTCCCCTAGGTTCAATCCCAGGCTTCATCAGAACAAAAATCCAACAAGTCATTGGTGAGCTTAAATACCCCTTCCTCCATCATGTGACCTATCTTAATTACAATTCTGTAACTTACAATAAAACATGAAATGTTCCCATGTGAATAGGCGCAATTCAAACTTTATGACCTTACATTCATAACCGCTTGTTGAATTAGCAATAATTGTTTCATATACTCCTTGTTTTTTATATATATATATATATATATATATATATATATATTTTATATTTTTTATTTTATTTATTTTCATTCTACTTTTGGATTACCCAAATGTGTTTAATTAACTCTTTTTCCTGTTCATTGTGCTGATTTTAACAAGTGGAATAAACTACGTGGATTTTTACTTTGCTGACTGACTTTGTGGAAATCTTATTTTTCCAATTGGTTATACATCCTCCTTGGAGAGTGTTCATTGGTATCACTGGGCGTACAAATGCTTAACAAACCTTTTTAGTTCATCCTCACTATGTTGACATAAAATATAAACATCATCCACAAATTGAACATAATGCAGTATTCGCTCCACCATTGATCATTAATACATACATTCATTTCTTCCTATGAGTTTGCACAGGGTGTAGCAATAGCTACACCCTGTTTTTGCCTATAGTATGTTCCATTACACATAAATATATTATTTTCAAGTATGAGTTGTAGAACCTCCAGAATTAACTGTTTTGTTCTCCCATCAAACACTTTCTTTACTTTCAGTACTTCCCTAATCGCATTTAGGCCATCGTTATTACTAATAACAGTAAATCAAGAGTAACCATTAATACATTGGTCATTATTTTGTTTTTTACAACCTCCGATAACATACTCAAAAAGTGTCTTGTGTCTTTTAATATTCATGGGTAACACTGCATCACTATTTTCAGTTTGGTTTCCACCCATATGGATAAATGTTCTGTTATCCACCCCCTGCCTAAGACTATCGGTCTTATAGGTGGTGCTATAACATTTTTGTGAATTTTTGGTAGTGCTTTAAATATTGGTGTCACAGGATGCTCTATATAAAAAAAGTCTAACAAATCTTGTTCCAACAACCCCTATCCCTTAAGTTCTTCAATTTTTTGCTCTCACTTTTCAAATTAAATTTCTCAGCATTATAGAAGAAACACTTAAATAAGTTTGTGCATCTTTAAGTAAATCATTCAGTGCTGAGGTATATGCTGCAGTATTCAAAACAACAACACCCCCATCCTTGTCTGCTGACTTAATTACAATACGTTCATCTTCAATCAAATAATTTAATGCTTCCTTTTCAGAAGCATTCAAGTTATATTTACTATAACTTTTATCAAAATAATTTCTAATTTCAAGTTCACATGTCCTTAAAAAGTTTGTATTGTGGGGTGTATTATTGGTACAAACGTACTTGGATGTTTTAACATTGTTCATACATTCATATTACTACCATACATTTCCTTCAGCGCTATATTGTGCCCAAACATATGCAAATCTAAAACAACATCACTTACTTTCAAGCCTCTGCTTGGTATAAAAGTCAGCCCTTTCCCCAAAACTCGTAGCTGTTCTGGGGTTAAAACCACATTAGATAAATTAAATACATTATAGTCACCAGCAAGTCAGTCCACTATTTTACATCTCTTCACTTCCCTGTGCTGGGAGCAGCCTCTCTGGTGTTTGTTCTTCTTATGCACTGGTATTGGGAAAGTGGGAAAATTCAACCCCTTTTCCATTTCTATCAAGTTAGAAATTTTAGGCCTTGCTCCTAGCTGTAGATTGTCTAATTGTGCTGAGCTTACTGGCTCCACATTCTGCAACTGATTCACCATGCTGGTTGCTCTTTCTACAGAGGGCAAAGCCTCTGTAGGCATCACATCCAAATTATTCACCTCATTTCATTGTTCCTGACCTGGGGTAGATGTTAGCCTTCTCCCTTCCACCATCCGAGGGTACTGAAGGTTACCAGTTCTTTCTTGTGGTTCCCTCAGCCAGGTAAAGATTTGACCCTTAAGAAAATCCTGGTAATCCCTATGGATTTTCTTAATTTTAGTTGCCTGCAACTTGTTTTCAAACGGTTTGATGCTATCGACAGCTTCTGCATATTTATTTTGATGGACCCCAGTAGTATACTGTTCCAGTTGTTTTTGTATTTTCTCTATATCATTGCATAATAACTGCTCAGCAGGAGAGAAATATTCTATCAAGAGCTGCATATAACAATAGCTAGTCTCTACATTAATCTGTTGCCAGCGTGCAAGTAAATCAGGGAGCATATCTCCTTGTGCTGGCATACATAGTACCCTCATCCCTCTTGGTACTATTTTAAACTGCAAACATGACTCCATATGAAACCTCTGCCATTATAACCATTTCAGTTTCCATGACAAGCTATTAAAGGAGCTTAACAGATTGTTAAAGGTTTAATAGTAATTTCTCTCACTCACAGAACATAAATTAGTGGAGGCTCCTTCATTATTTAAGTCAATATTAAGCAAGGGATTCTGGCCTGACACCATGTCAGATTTAAACATATCCTTACTTGTGTTCAGTTGCAGTTTATGAGGGTGGTAGCCAAGTTCAATATCTTCTGTTCTTTGCTCAGCCATGTGGAAAGGAAAGAGCCCCAGGAACAAAACAGTGAAAAGAAAATTCTCTCTTCCTCTCCTTAATGACTCGTTTGCCAAAAAAAAAATGTAAATCCAAGAAAACAGTCGAGTCCAAACAGGCTGTGCTAACTTTTATTCCATAAAAACAAGTAAAATGGTGATAAAACTGTGAGCGCTTTCAAAAAATGCTTTTAAAGAACCAAGCTTTGGTTTTAGATACAACAGTAACTTGAAAGACATGCTGCGTAAAGAACCAGGAATGAGGAATAAAACTAGGTTAACATCAGATAGAACAGGTACTTTTCCTTGCAGGCACTGTAAGACTTGCTTCATGATTAGAGATAAAAATAGCTTTGTTCACCCCATAAATAAAAGGGAATATATATTTAAACTATATGCAGACTGCCACACAGAAAATGTGGTATATTTAGCAATGTGTCAATCATGCCCCAGTTACTATGTAGGGAAAACCAACTGTAAACTGAAAATTAGAATACATCATTTGTACAGTATTAAGCAGAAGGATGAACGTAATGCTCTGTATGTGCATACTTCCAAAAATCAAACACACACCTTTAAAGTTATGGTTATACAGGTTACTCATATGAGTAAAAGGGGGGGGCATAGTAAATGTTACTGAGTATAATGAACTACCCTGGATTGTAGAGCTAGCCACAAATCATCCACCAGGGATGAATACATGTATACCTTTAAGACCAGCCTTTAAGAAAAGGAGGGTAGTGAGATGATTGGTGGTTGTGTTTTTAAATGTATTTAAATAGACTTCATGAATGCTGTTTCACTGTCTGATGAAGGGTTATCCTGAAAGCACTCAGAGTTTTATCACCATTTTACTTGGTTTTGTGGAATAAAAGTTAGCACAGCCTGTTTGGACTTGACTGTTTTCTTGGTTCTTTCTGAGAGCATCACAAATGATGCCAACATCAATTGTAAAAGTGTTTTAAGAAATGTATTATTGCACTGTGGTTTTAAAATGTTGTAGTTGATTAATTATGAATGTGTTATGATTGGGGGCTGTGTCCTATGACTTTGTATGAATACTTTATATAATGGATTGATTTTTTTTTTTTGTTATAGTCACACAGAAGAAGGGTAACAACAAAAAAGCTTTGTGTTCATTAATAAAATCTTTGTGGCAGTTCTAGAGTCTGGATTTTTTTCCTGGCTGTTTTGGTCCTTTTCTACAGACTCATATTAAATATGGATACTGGTCCTTAGGTTGCAGGAAAATTACAAGAACTTTTAATGGTGCATACTAACCCTCTACTCTGTCAAATCACAAATGGTTCTATGACTAGTACTGAAATTGTTATTCCACCTGCCGACTCCCTTATTATTCATGTAGAAGCTTTAGAAAGGAAAGTACAAGCATTTAAGAGACTCCAATGACAGTGTCAGAGTTTTGCAGTCTACTTGGAACTTAGAGTCAATCCACAAGGCCTAGGATTTTGAAAATGCCTTTGTACAGTAATATGTACCCGGAGCTCTTGAAAAAGTGTCAGGAGCTGAACCTGAAGGTAAGCGTTGACTATATAATTTTTCTGAATCAATTTTTCTGTAAGACTGAGAATGATCTTCAGGAAGAAATAGCAGCAATGGAAGGTAAGATTTCTAATATGCCTTCTTTTAAAGATTTTTGTGCATATATATGATCAAATGCTTAAGAGTCTGTTTAGAGCTTACAAAGAAACACATGCTCTTAAGAGATATGAATGACTTTAAGTCAGGTAATATCTTTCCCTGGCCTAGAGAACAATTAGATAATAAGGGTGTTGTAGTTCAGAAAGATTTGATGTATGCTTTAGACCCTATTAAGTTACCTGATGGTTCTACTTCTAATGATTTGAATGAGTCAAATAGACAGCTTATACAGAACATTGAGTCCAATGTTCTTACACAAAAAAACTCGATTCCAACTTTGTATATTACAGAATATGTTAATAATGTATAAACACCCTATGCAGCAGTGGCAAATGGAAATACTATTGGCCGAGAGGATTTTCGGCAACTGTCAATTTCAGTGCATCTCAGCTTACCACAGAGGGTGGAAATATGCAACAGAGATCCTTTGAGGGGGCAGCCACAAAGAAAAAGAGGAAGAAGAAAGTGGAGGTACAACAGACCTCAGACACACAGCTGTTTAGGACATCAGGTTCAATGAATAATCAAAAATAGTTTATTTATCTAGTTTAAGGTTAACTTCTGTGGATATAGCTTTGTTGAATAAAGGGTTTAAATTTATTCCATCCAATACTGACACAATAGTTAACGCCCTAACTGACTTAAAACTGTTTGCTAGGAATCTTAACTTAAAATTAATGTTTAAAGATTCTCTGCCAGCGGGTACCCAAGCATGTAGAAAATCAAGCCTCTTTGTACCCATTAGTTGCCCTGTAGTGACTATGTTTTATAACACCTGTGAGCAGCAGCTACATCAACTTTATGAAAGAAGGGAAAATAATAAGTTGTATAATTTAACACGTGAAGAGCATGATACCTTAACAAAATTACAAACTAATGTTGAAATTATCATAAAACAGGCTGACAAAGGCATTGCCATAGTGGTTTTAGACAAGAAAGATTATTTTCCTTTTATGAAAGACTTTTTGAATGGTGATAGTACTTTTAAGAAAATTCACAAGGCAGAGGTTGCTAAGTTTGTGTATAATGGTAATATGTCTACTTATGAATTACAACTAACAAATGATATTTCTTCAGAGTTGTTTAGTTTTTTCAATATGCCTTGTCCAGTTACTTCTATACTGTACGGATTGCCTAAAATTCACAAAAGTTTGAACCATCCACCTATAAGGACTATTGTATCTGGTAGGGGATGGGTAACAGAACCTATTTCTTTATATTTATAATTCATTATGAGTAAATATCTTAACAAGATTAGAAGTTACATCCATGATACAGGAGATTTTTTGATTAAATTGCACAAATGGCATATATCTAAACAAAATCCTGAATTAATTTTTTGTGACATTAGATATCAACTCTCTGTTCACGTTAATCCTGAACATTTATGCTTTACATGCTGTTCGGCATTTCTTATGTGCTAATAGTGAAATGAATGGTAGGGACATAGAAACCCTATGTGCGCTATTAGAAATTGTATTTACCAGCAATCTCTTTATGTTTGATTGTCAAGTTTACCATCAAGTATCTGGTGTAATATTGGGTACATCCATCACTAATACTTATACTAACATTACCATTAGCCAGTGGGAAGAGCAATATATTTATAATTGTCCCCTATGTTCTTCTCTAAGATACTATTCTATAAGTGCTTCATGGATGATGTATTTCTTAACTAGTAAGGGGATCAGTCAGAATTAGTAGATCTTGTAAAATACTTGGATGTGATGACTATTTTTTTTTAAATTTAAGCTTAATTTCTCAGAAGATAAAATTTGTTTTTTAGATGTTAAGATAGAGAAGAATGATGATGATATCTGTACTAGTATTTATAGGAAAGAGGTGCCAACAAATAGGTATACACATAGAGATAAAATGCACGCTGCTCATACCTTTAAAGGTATCACCAGAAGCCAACTAATAAGAGTGAGCAGGTTTAATACAGATGATAATAAATGCATGGAACAAATTAGTGACATGCTACAGGAATTTAGTGTGAGAGGTTATGATGATAAAATTTTGGATAAGCTTATGCATGAAATTATGAATGATAGAAAAGGTTCGGCTAGACCTTATTTTAAGGGAATTGATAATCAATGTGGCATCACAAGTTGGACAGAGAGACATGATTATATGTGCTTTATCACCACATTTAATAGGAGAACACATGCGGTTAAGAAAGTTATATCCAGAAATTGGGGTATTTTAGAAGCGATGCCCAAACTTAGACAGACTGTTGGAAATAAACCTAGTTTTGCAAACAAGAATTGTCCAAATTTCAAGAAACAGCTCTGCTATAAGGATATGAATTCTAATATTAGGGAGGAATTGGTGACTAAGTATGGAATGTTTCCATGCTATAATTGTTCCTGTTGTAGATGCATTTTGCCTAATAATGAATTTATACATCCTAGAACAAATAAGAAATATGTATTTATATGTTTTGCCACATGCAACACTGTCAATATTGTGTATTTAGCAACTTGCATAAAGTGTTCAGGATTCTACATAGGGAAATGCACCAGGAAACTTAAGGATTGTATCATCGAACATAGGTCTTATTTACAAAGGAATGTTAGCACCAATGATCTAGCTAAACATGTAGCTGAGTGAGGTTCAGATCATGATTTTAAATTTAGAGTGATAACTGTAGTGCTGAAAGGCTTAAGAGGGGGAGATCTGAACAGAAGATTGGAAGTAAATGAATTTAATTGGATTGTTGGCTTGCAGGCAGATAATGAACCTGGCATTAATGCAGCAATTAGTATTAAGCTCATTTAAAAAAATGAAACAAATTTCTTTGAAGTGATTAATTTTATGAATATTTGTATTTATATATTTTTATATAAATGCATACTTTAAAATATAAATATATTTTGAAGAATGTTTTATATCTTTCTTAAAAATGCATTAAGAAATGTATTACTGTACTGTTGTTTTAAATTTGTGTAATTGATTAATTGTAAATGAATTGTGATATTGGGCTGTGTCCTATGACTTTGTTTGAATGCTTTATATAATGGATTGATTTTTTTCTGTTATATTCACACTGAAGAAGGGTAACAACCTGAACGCTTTGTGGTAATTAATAAAATCTTTGTGGCAGTACTAGAGGCTGCAATTTTTTCCTGGCCAGTGAGACCTTTTCCAATATTTCATTGGAAAATGCTTGAGAGAAGGAAAAACACACAAGAGTCAACTAGAAGAATCAAAAGTAAGTTGGAAATAAAGCAGAGATAGGATTTGGAAGATGGAGATGAACAAGAATAAAACCAGTAACTTGGAAAATAACAAATGTGGGATTACAAATCAATAATTGCATTTGTGAAATATGACAGAACAGGAAAATCTGGAAATATTGGACTTTCTTGGACTTTGTTAAACTTGTAGGGGACTGTAAAGCATATTCCCTACTTCATGTCATTAATGTTGAGAGAATTAAACCAGTAACTTGGAAAATGACAAATGTGGGATTGTACAACCTTATATTTGTGAAACATGACAGAACAAGAAAATCTGGAAATATTGGACTTTCTTGGACTTTGTTAAACTTGTATGGGACTCTAAAGTATATGCCCTACTTCATGTCATTAATATTCAGAAAAATACTTAGGAGAGAGGAAGAGGAGGGAGAAAGTTAACTGTTAGTAAAACTATTTTTTCTTAATGCTACTATTTTAATAGTGCAAGATTTTCTTTTTCTGCTATAAAGTTTTCTCAGTTATTTTTAAGTGTAATGGGGATAGTAATGTAAATAAGTGCTCCTTTTTTACTTTCTTTCTCTCATCTACTCCATTTCTCCTTGTTCAGTTTTAGGATACGATGCAAAAAAAAAAAAAAAAAGAAGAAAATCTGGTTGACAGAGCATGACAAAAGAAAAATTAGTGTGCTTTTTCTCAATCTTCCATAAAGGAATGACTGGGTTAAACCCCTTAGCTTAATCTAGTAACAAGTTTTAAGCGAAAAGAAGTAAGTGAAGATTATAAGTTTTTTCTGTTAAACAATATATATTTCTAGGAGACAATGTGATAAAGACAAATGCCTTGCATTCAAGTGTTTTCCCAGCTTAGAGAGCTAAAAAGATAACACAAAGCCAGACAACACTTAGAAGCACAAGCTGTACCATGCATCTTAGCTTGGATAACCTTTTTTTTAGGTTATCTTAATTCTGTCTGTATGGCTGTCAGTTTAGAATATTTGTTCCTATCAGGAGGGTAAAACTTCAATATTTCAAGATGTACATAGTTTTGTGTGTTAATAAGTTTTAAGGGGATATTGGGGTGTATTTGTTTTTTTTGTTTGAGGTCTTTCAGTAAAACAAAAAGGTTTGTAAGATGTGACATGGGCTGAAATGAAGATGACAAGAAACAATTGTATAAAATATTAACCTGCCAAGCAGTATATTCATGTAACACAAAAGCTGGAACTAGACATTTAACAAAACAAAGCTGTTATACATAAAAGGTGGAAATAATAACTTTTTAAGAAAATGATGCTTTCTCTAATGTCTTTAAATGTTAGTGATCTCATGTATAAATACATAAAAGAAAGAGTAGTGAACTATATTAAAAATGTAGATTGCAAATAGCTATGCAACAGGAGACTTACTTGGAAACAACTAAACGTGAATCTGATAAACAAAGGTTTTCAGGATGGTTATTCAGTGGAATACCTGGGGAAAAGGAAAATAGGAGTACTTATATTAATTGAAAGAATAGCTCCAATAGTGATAGAAGATAAAAAGATAATACTGGTAGATTTGTAGCACTAAGGGACTACTTGCAAGGGAGGAAGATTACACTGGAATGTATTTATATTCCACTAAAATCTGCTATAATGGAGCTTAAGAAAACTCTAGGAGAAATAATAAGCTTTCAGCAAGGTATATTACTTATAGGTAGGGATTGAAATTTGATCTGCAACAGTGAAGATGTGTCTTGGGGGGGGGAGCAGAAGGAAAATATAATGAAGGAGGATAGATATTTGAAGAAATGTATGAAAATATTTGGCATGGAAGATGTGAATTCAGTACTAGGGCTTTTGAGTGAATTTACATATTATTCTGCAAGATACAAAACTTAGGCTAAACATAATTTACATTTCACAGAACATGTACATTTAATTGAAGATTTTGATGTTCACCCAATAATTATTTCAAATCATGCACCAATAATAACTAAAATAAATCACAGGGTAATGAAATAAAAATTAGACACTGGTGCTTCCCCACCTATCTGTTGAAATTGGTAGTTGAAATTATTCTGAAGCTATTAGAGAAGATTGAAATTTCTTCTGAAAGTTTAGCTAGGGAGTGGGATAAAATTAAAGTGGAGTTTAAAAATGGGGTGGAAATAAAAGAAAGGATGATATGGTTAAGAAGTAACAAAATTATTTAGAGGGACTGACAAATTTTAAATTATTTCAAAGTAGGGAGAATTCCACAGAGCAAGAAGAGGAGCAACTGCAGAATGCTAAACAGAAAATAAGGGATTACCTCAATAATATGCATGAGTTAAGAAAGATTGCTGTTAAGTAACTGTTTTTTTTTTATAACTCCAGAGCACAAAAACCTTTAGCACAACACCTCAGGTAACAGAAAGCTTAGTGAGCCTATAACAAAGAAGATAACAAGAGATCCTTTAGAAGTATTATACATATTTTGGACATTCTATGAAAGTCTGTATAAAGCAGAGAAATATAGAAATCAGGAAAAGGTACAAATGGAAATGTTTTTGGAAGAATTAAATAGGCTAAGATTAGAGGTAGGTGAGGCTCAATTACTAACAGTTAGGATAGGAGGAGATGAGATAAAAATGCTAATGTATAACCAATCTACAGGAAAGTCCCCAGGAATAGATGGTATTCCTGTGGAAGTTTGGAAGCTAGGAGGGAAAAAATGATAAAGATCTGGAAAGTTTTGTTTAGCAGTATTTTAAGAGGAGGAGAAGTACCAACACCCTGGAAGAAAGCTGTGGTAGCTGTAATACCTAAAAAAGGTAAAGCTCTATCAGATCCAGTTTCATAGAAGCCCATTTCAATACTAAACCACAGTTATAAACTCTTTATGTCTAGAATGGCTAAAATGATGGCAAAAGTGATGCCAAAATTGATAGATATGGATCAGTGTGGTTTTGTGGATGGGAGTCAAACATTTGACAACATCAACAGAACATTGATGATCCAGAGGAAAGCGGAATGTAAGAAAATGCCAATGTTGTTGGTGGGTCTTGATGCAGAGAAGGCATTTGACAGAGTAAGCTGAGACTTTATGAGCAGGGCAATAGAAGCATTTGCAATCCCTGATAAAATTATAAGTTTCATTAGCAGGCTATATGACAGATTGGAAGTGAAAATTAAAGTGGGTGGGGTCCTCCCTGATACTTTGTGCTTGAGCAGAGGAACCAAGTAGGGGTGTCTTCTCTCCCCTTTGTTATTTGCATTATATTTAGAACCATTGGAAAGGAAAATAAGGGGCTCAGAAATTCAAGGATATAACTGGTATGGTAGTTAAGAATAACTGGCTCTCATTGCAGATGATATTATTTTATACCTGACAAAAGGGCATTACAGTGTTTTGGAAGATTTTGAGACAGTTTCAAATCTTTTCAGGATACAGAATTAATGAAGCTAAAACAAAGGCAACAGCGGTAACTTATGTACCCACACATGAATTGGTTTAGCAATATCCATATTTATGAGGACATGATAAAATGAAGTATTTAGGAGTATGGATTAAAAATGATACTGATGTGGCATCTAAAGATATACTGGACGAGACTAAACAGAAATAATACAAAAACTGAGAAAATGGAAGCTCTGTTAAGTGGATATCGATAGTAAGATACAAGCAGTTAAAATGTATTTAGTCCCTTTAGTCTTATACAAAGGTCAGGCATATTTTTATCAACCAGAGAACAAGTTGTGGATAGCAATTAATAAAGAGATGCATGATTTTATCTGGGAGGGAAACATGGCAAGAGTCAAATGGGATAAGCTGTGTCTTCCAAAAGAACAATGCGGGTTGGGATTACTCAATTTGTAGGGGTATTTCAGAGAAACATGGTGAAGGCTCCTATACATAGCACAAGCAGAAACCTATAATTCAAAATGGAAAGGGATGATGATAAACCAGAGGGTAAGCTCAAGAAACAAGGAGAGACTGGAATTTTGTATGCAGATCTCTAAGGAAAATAACAATAATCATACAGACTATTATATTCATGAAGTAGCATAAAGTATTCTAAGAACTAAGCCAACACAGGAATGGAGACATGAGATTCTGCTGATAGAGATGACTGCAATCAGAGATACAGACAATAGGCACTGGGGGATGCAATATATTGGAGAAAACTGGCAAAGGAACCAATATATTGGGAACAAATAACTAGAGAGAGAAAGGTAATATAATGGGAAGACGCAAATAATTTATTTGGACTGCAGGTTAGAAATTGCCTTCCCTATCAAGGATTGATATCAGAGTGTAGGCAAATAGAAAGAAATAAGGGGGGTCCTAAATGAAAGACCAGCACTGGTAGAGTTTTTAGTAGACTCTAGAACATAAGCTGCTGTTAAAAGAGGAATAATTAGTAAAGCATATAGAATATTGCATGATAACCATAGGAATCAATCAGAGGAGGTTAGAAAGGATGGGGAAGAGAGATTGGATAAGCAGTTCACAAAGAAACAATGGGGGGATATAATGAATGTTTCCCAAATATGCAACAAAGTCTAAAAGATTTAGGATCTTTGCTTGGAAGTATGTCTTAAAAAAGTAAGATGGCAATTGTGGGAAGATTATATAACAATTAAGCCATTTTATGGCAGTTTGAGAAAGTGGTGGATGGTGTATAATAAAAAAGTTTTAAAATATATACTTAAAATCAGAGAGTGCACAACAGAAAAAGGGAAAAAATGACATTATAAGCTAAAAGAATTTTATGAAAGAATAGTAGAGAAAGGGAATGTGGGAGTCTTTAAGAAGAAAAAAAGAAATTGTATAAATACAACAAAGAACAATAGAAAGAATGTTTTTTAGATGTTATATGTAAGACAAACTAATATTTTTATTCAATTTTTCCAGTCCTCTAAAAAACACTTTTATATTAAAATCTAGCTGGTGACTTAATAGCTCTTAAATCACATGGGAGCCTCATAGCTTTAAAACTTTCCTGAAAGAAAAGTAGGTGTCATTGCAATCTTTCTGTTTTAAAAACTCAATCTCCAATTTTTATCTAGTTTATCAGAATCTAAGAAAAAATGGTTCATTGTAAAGAATGTCTTTAATAGTGAAGAAAATAGTAAACTAATTTTCAGGTGGTCTTAAAATATCTCTCATTAATTTATCTGTAGCATTACATTGATCTGGTTTGAATGCAATGTTGGCTGAAGGAGGAGTACTTGAATTATGGCAATTGTCATTATTGACGCTAGCAGATATCTAATACACTCACACACTACAGCTATGCTCTGTTTTCCTCCATGACTTGGGACAACAATGTCAAAAAAATAACAACAAAAAGTTGAAAGTAATGTGACTTAAAGAGTGTTTATGAAACCATCCAAACAAATAGGACTACAATGGAAAGGTAAAGAAAACACCACCTTGTCAGGTTAAAGCACTTTATTAAATAAACTCACTGAAAGTGATTTAATCTTGTAATCATTAAAATGAGACTTCCTGTAATAGGTACTCCTGGAAAGTGCAAGCTCATTTTTGGGCACAGCACTTAGCTAACAGAAAACTGCAGTTTGTGAACTCACTTCCAACAGATGGCTATTTCTTACAAGCATCACTTCCATGCAATATGGTTGCATCTAAAGGTGTTTAACATATATTCATCTCCTAGAGTGATGGCAAGAAATGCCCCTTTACACAACAATGTAGGTGGAGAGAAGGGTGGAGCAGGTAGTTTAAGGGGTGATGAAAGACAGAGCAGGGGAGACCATCAAAAAAGGCATAAAGTGGATTTAACCTGGTGTTTATCTCTTCAAAAGGGGCAATCCTGATTACATGTATGTGGAAGCTTGCACAAATACTGGCTTAGTGTAGCAGGTATAGCATTACTCTATGCAGCAAATGGAATGTTAGGAGCATCATAAAAAAACTCTTAAGATCGTAAGATGACACTTGTGTCTCCAAGCTCTCACTGCTCTCTGTCCCAATGCCCTAAAAAGTCACTAATCAGAGGATCAACTCAGCCATTAGGGGATGGAGGCTTGGTGGTCATGGGAAAATCAGGGGTCAATACATTATTTCAAAAATGTTGAGCCCTTTGTCTGAGGAATACAAAATTCAGCCAGTATTTCTACAGATGAAGACTCATGCTGATAACTGACAACCAGCCATTAGTACCAACTGTCTGCCCCAGAAAAAGAATTTTCCAAAAAACTGTAGCACTGACCCACATTTGAAGTAGCACACTTGTAGGATACGGATGTTGAGCTATTATACTGTATTGTACATTATGTATTATGTATTGCTTATATTATGTTTTGTTTATATTATGTATTGTTCATTTTGGTGTGGAGCTTCTCTCCCCTGGCCTCCATTGAAAATGGGCTCACTATGGCCCAGTGGACCTTCCCAGTAAACAAATGCAAATAAATAAATAATTAAGTAACATTGCAAACATCAATATATCCACAGATTATTATATGAAAATAAACATTGGTGCAACATTGACTGTTTATTATAGGTATACTATGCAACCTTCATGACACAATCGCCATTTGGTAATGTTTTTGCAGACTTAAAATGATCCGCTGGTGATAAACATGTACTAAGTGGTAGTAAAAGGATGATGTAAGACTGGGCATGAGCTATGTTTGCATTTTCAGCATGAAAGAAACAATTGTTTTTGTGTGAACTACATCCCACACATTATTATGTAGATGCTGAGTGATTACTCCTAAGCATTAGAGACAATCCATGAGATAAATCTTGGCACCAGATGAGTACTAATGCACGTCACACAGTCTCAGTGTCACAGCATCAGAGCCATGACATGAAGTATTATACAGCATTTTTAAATGTTTGCACAGTGAGCCGTTTAACATTGTATTGAAGAATTAAAAATGTAGCACACATTGTGAGCAACATTGTGTTGTTGTGCATTGACAAACCCTATTCTGAGATGCCTGTCAGAGAGAGTATGTGGTCCCAAGTGGAGCTATGCCATTCTGCTGTATAGTTTATTAGAAGGAATGCACATTGTTAACAACATGGTGCTATTTTGTGTTTAGAAATGCTGTTTTGAAATTCCAAAACTGTTCTTCTCTTATTGGGATCGTAACAAGAGATCGGGGGATCCTAACTGGCTCTATGGGATTTTGCACAGCTGCTTTTGGCAATAGAGATGTCACATACATTATTTAAACACATGCATACATACAAACATACAGGACATTATAAACAATATAGTGCTAATGAGATAGAGCTGTGACATAAACTAAAATAAACCATTATAAAATGCTCACAGAGACCAAAATTTAACAGTGTACTGTTGATTGAAAAAACAGTACATATATTGTTATCTGCAAAGACCTCTTTTTGTCATTGTTGCCTTGTGACTTCTATTTGTACTCTTGACGTGTTAAATTCTCAATGCAACATTCAGCAGGACAACTTCTCAGGTCAGAATTTTTACTTTAAATAGTAGATTGTATTGTTTGGGGGAGACAAATGATGTAACTGTGAGACTGGAAGGATACCCCTTTTATAAGTAATGCCCTGCCTGGCAATGTGAAAACAAAGTTGTACAAAGTTACATATTACAGCCCGAAACTGGTGAACAGAATGAATGCTTGGCTCTTAATTTTATTAGGTGCCAGATGGAATAAAATGTATCATTCACTAGTATCATTTTACACATGTGAATGGCATGTGCTTCATGGCAACGCATACATATGGAGTCCACACGCACTTTTATAGAAAATGTGTTCCTTGCAACTGTAGTGGCTCATCAGAAATTGTCTGAAGTCATTTGCACTTTATTCAGAACATCCAAAAAAGGAGTATGTTCACAACAGACTACTCAAACTGTGAGTGACCACTGGACATGGGTCATATCAGAGGAGTTTAAACTCTTCGTAAAAGTGTGTTTTATTTCATAGTCCTAAGAAGTAAAAAGAAGTACCAAGTTGGCTGGTCAATCCAATGCAGTAAAATGTCCAAAAATAATGACCAAATGCAGCAAGCTAAAAGAACTTACTTTATTCCAACAAATAACACAAGTACTGAGTACTTTCACAGAAAGTATCTGCTTCTTCAGGTGATAGCATCGGTACTTTCCATCTAGCTGTTTTTATACTTACTAATTAGTAGATTAATTGAATAATCATCCGGTTAAAATCATTAACTTTTAAAGTTGTATTTCTTTATAAGCTTCAAATATATATACTCATATAGACATAAGCATAAAAACTAAAAACAAAACACATTAAAATACTAATAAAATGTTTAATATATTCACTTAATACAATTATGTAAATTATTTAATTCAGGTTTAAGAGAAAATATTTCTTTGAGACCGGGGGGGGGGTACATGCATTAAAGTGCAGTATCATAGGTAGGTACTAGGCTATCGGCCCAAGGGCCTACGTAAGCCTAGCCAACAAGGTTCCCTGGCTTACGCCACCCAAGAAAGTTATTTTCCTGTGCCACTGTCGAGCAGAGACACAGAAGTGATCCCTGGGGTATATTTCCTATTTCCCATCCACTCATCAAGATTTTTCTTGAAGAGTGCTAATGAAGAACTTTGCTTGACATAGATGGTTAGTCTGTTCCAGAGTATGGGAAGTCTCTGGGACAAGAACCTATCCCACCAGCATGTCCTGTTTATTGTGGTGACAAGGTTTAGATCCCTAGAGTGCGTAGCTTGGAGGGATTGGGATTTCTTTAGGTGTAGCATGTCCAACAGCTCTAGGTTTAACATGGCTTTATATGTTAGGCAGAGATCACCTCAGAGTAGGCAATATGCTACTGAGGAAAGCTGGAGTTTTTGGGGTGGTCAGTGTAGGGCATTTGTTTGAGGCCAGTAATCCTTCTTGTGAGGTACTTCTGTGGCCTTTCCAGCTGCTGCAGATGTCTTGTGAGGTACATTCCAAAAGGGGTGTTGTACTCTATAATGGGTCTCAGTGTTGAGTAGAGGGGAACAATGACCTCTTTTTTCCTAGATGAGAGCCTTTTTATGATGAGGTGTGTCACATAGAAGGACTTCCTGACTACTGTGACGATGTGACTATCAAAGGAAAGACTACTGTCCACCTGGGTCCTAAGGTGTTAAGTAGATTGCCGCTGTTGTGGTAGTTGCTGCCCCTATGGTAGTAGTTTTGGCAAGGGATGACACTGCACTTTGACACATTGACTTTGGGCCATTCTTGAGACACCAGGGGTCTCAGTGAGGTGAGGCCCTTTCTGTCTTCTGTGTGAGGCCTAATTTTCATGACTTCTAATTTGCAGTTAATTTGCAGTCATCTGCAAACTTAGCCAGAGGCAAACTGTGTTAGCCTGTACTTCAGAGTAGAGTGTAAGGAGGTCCCAGGATGGAATGGAACCCTGTGGGACCCACCACTCACTGCTTTGAGGAGGTCAGACTTTGCAACTTTACTTTTTAAAGTGTGGTCAGTGAGCCAGTTGGCAACCATCTTGTGTGATGTGGGGTTAGTTTATACCTAGTTTAGTGAGTTTAGCTATCCAGAATGGGGATGTGGGATGGTGTCAAGCCTTGGCGAGTCAAGATAGGCTGTGTGAACACTTTACCATCATCTACGGCTGCTTTGTTCTTGCAGACCAGGCAGATCCCAGGATGGCAGCCCTGACCATCCTCCGTGATGGCTCCCAGCAATAGTGGGGATAACTGTTGGTAGTGTGCCTGTTGCACACTCAGGCATGATAGGCTGGGTAAGCAATAGGATGCTTGGTTATTAGGCATGGTGCTAAAGTGGTGCAGAGCCTGGCTCAGGAAAAGCATGGTATGGCAGTGCCTGGGATGTTGTGTCAGATTGGGATTGCATTGTTTTGCTTTTTGCTGTACAGCATTCTTTCCTGTAGTTGTGCTTACCCTTTAGGGGAGAGTTGAGATATGGGCCCTTTAGAGGGTGAGAGGGCCAGGATTTAGGGGTGAGACAGTTGGAGTTATGCTGGCAATATCTCCCATTTTCTGTAATTGCTCGGCAACACGCTGTAATTTAGATTTGCATTCTTGCCATACTCAGAGCAGATCTGGGTTTGTGGACATTGAGATTCTTTTGGTTAATTTTTGTTTTGTTTTTGTTTTTAGCAAGCTTTTGTGCTTTCTTTTTGTGGATTGCTGAGGGAGATGGCTGACCAGGAGCTCAGCCACTCTTACTATTTTTGCTCTTTTTTTCTTTTCTTTGTTTTCTACTCTTTGTTACAGTTGTTTTGTTTATTTACCACACCACCAGATTAGTTTACTTTTTTGTTGCTTTTTTTTTTTAGGATCATGTAAGTAGGATTCAGCAGTTGCAAGGATATTGTCCACTGTCATCTGTCCATCTGCAGTTGTCATGTGTCATTTTTGTCTTCTGTCAATAAGGAAGTTGGCTTTGGCTTGTGCTTTGGTTGTTTGTTGGTTGGGGTGGGGTGTGGGGGGGGGATGTGGGTGGGATGTGGGGATGGAGAGAGGTGTGACTTCAGGTGGTCACTTGTGTGTGTAACACGGTGGTTGGTAATGAGGAGGTTTGGTTGGTGGGGTGGTGGATGGGGTGTGGATAAGGGGATAGTGGGCATTGGAGTTTATGTGTTGAGCTAAGGGTTGAGTTGAGAGTTTTCCCAGTTAATGGTGGGGTCCAGTTAATGGTCCCATATTTTGGGTGTTTTATTAGGAACTTTAATATTTTCCAGTACATCAAGAAGTAGAAGGAGAATAGGGAGGAAAGGTGGGGGGTGGGGGCAAGCTACAATTTACACAATGATTTTTGTTTTTTGCCCAGAGTTAGTTGATTGGATAACCTGCTTATGCTGAGCATGCTGCAGCAAGGTGTGTGGATGTGTGGATAATAATGACACACACACCTCTGCCTTTGGTGTTTTTGTCCAGGTTACATGGCCAAAAACGTGTGGTATGATAAGGAGTGCCTCGAGTGAGTGCATTTTGAGATTTAGACTTCTAGCATTGAGTAGCATTATCCACTTATTTTCCTTTTTTTCAGTATAATTTTTAATGTCCCCACCTCTCTTTGTTAGAGACACATTTTCTAAAATTAAAAATGTAAATACATGCTGTTCATTTGTATTCAGTATATGTTTATACAGAGAGTTATTAATAACCTGTCTCCTTATTTCAGACGTGACTGCTTATACGCTGTTTAAACTTTTGGTTTGTTTTTCCTATGTAGAACGCTGTGCATAGCACACATCTTGCCATATAAATAATGTTGCTAGCGTTGCAATTTCCATAGGCTTTAATAAAAAATTCTATCTGTCTCGTGGAATTTATAAAACTCTTACCAGTATATATATATGTTTATAGTATACACACTTCCCACATCTATATGTTCCTACATATTTCTTAAGTGACCTACTGCTTTGTTGTTCTTTGTAACATAATTTATTTTTTATAGTGTTACATTTCCTATATATAAAAATGGGATTTGCACCTATGCTGTTCATTTCTGGTATCCAACATGGG
Source organism: Protopterus annectens (assembly GCF_019279795.1). Classification (NCBI taxonomy): domain Eukaryota; kingdom Metazoa; phylum Chordata; order Ceratodontiformes; family Protopteridae; genus Protopterus; species Protopterus annectens. The sequence continues at coordinate 1,743,644,528 of NC_056733.1, forward strand.
CCAATGTTTGTATATAATATGCCTTATATTATTAGTATTTTGGTCATAGTTCATGATGTATTTACATTCCTTATGTATATTTGATTTTTCTTTCATTTTGCTGCCTACACTTTTATGAGAGAAGATTGGTGCATACGTATTATTATGCTTAGACATGACTTCATCCTTTATTTCTAATGCTTGTTGTTTATTATACCCCCTCTGTTCAAATTCATTGTTAGTTCATTGGCTAGTATGTCTAGTTGTCTATTACACATTCACCCCAGGTTGCTAGCAAGATTTGTACGTTTTTCAAAAAAGTCCATGACAGTTGTGAGCAAGATAAAAGGTGACTGCAATGCATCTTGGTTTATTTCTTGTTTATATATTGAAAGACCAGATGTGCAACCACAAATAAAACAGATGCACTGCTATTTCGTAAAAGTACTTACTGAAGGCTGATATTCATAGATACAATAACAATAAGCAATTTGAACATATTTAGAAAAGTCCTTAGGACGTTTTGAAACAGATCAGTATATTTTGGCAAGTAACTATCCCAATGATTAATTAATAATTAATAGACAGGCAAGGCTAGTTTAAAATCACATGATTAACCTGCAGCCAATGGAATCAAGCAGTTAATGTAAACAATTAAAGGAAGAGAAAGTGAACATTCTGCATGTGGTACTTGTGTCAGAAGTGGATTGGGATTCTAAAAGTGTCAGCATCTATTCCACAGACCAGCCTATGCATTTTTGTACCTACATTATAGCATATGTGCATGTTCTATGTGACATCGTAAATGGTCCATTTATGTCTGTAAAGAAGATATTTGCTATTAATTCTCTTCACCAGTTGCCAAACAAATACATTGGCATTTTATATGGTATGCAAACTGAACTATAATATGAATAATTTTCCTTGTACATTCCTGATACTGAGCTGTGGCAGCATGCTTGTTAATCATATTTTAATAAATTAAATCAGATTTGAGGCAAAATGGCTCAAAATGTGGTCTTAATGAATTTAGAAGTAAATTCAAAGTACATATATTTTGCTTGCTAGACATCTACACTTCCTTTCTGCACTTTCACTATCATGGTAACATTCTCTTTATCTGCATTTGTTTAGTCCTATAAGCTCAATCAGAACACAGCTTGCAAACTAAGAAATAATTTAGCATCTAATCCTATTGATCAAATGCCATAAGCGATAGCACAGTCAAATGTTACAGTGACCTTGGAAATGGACTCAACAATTTCCTACATAACCTATGGATAAATTGCCAATATTCATGCATGTGGACACAGCACTGAGAATGTTCTTTTCTGTTATTTTGAAACCATTTTGATGACCTTATGGCATCTATCAGCTTAGTAAATTATCATAAGATCTTTATTTGTTTTATTTGATAGAAATGCACTTGACATGCACTACTACTACTAACAAAATATCCCCAGTTATTTCAAAATCTTGCTGCTTATTGGCTCTGTGAGATACTCTTCTGGAAACCCTCATTACTATGTTAAATGCAATATGCATTTATATATGCCTGCATCTATTTATCAAATATCATCCTAAAATAATGTGACGTATTAGCACGGAATGTCACTTGGTCATATATGAATGACAAGACTTATATAGCTATATTTGCTAAACACCAATATAGTAAGACTATATTCAGAGTAAGTTTATACTTATTTTATACGGACAGCATTAATAACATTTCTTACAAGAGAAGAAATCTCACAGATTTTTTTTATTTTCAATGGAAAAGAAAACAGGTAAAGTGATATGGTAATAAGCCTGAATCTTTATGAGAGATTCATGTAACCAAATCTAAATGCATCATGAAATAAAATAAAAAACATCCATCCATAAGGTCTATAGGGAACAGACATTAGGTTAATTTGTTCTTTAAGCTTGTATCCTTCCTTAGAAATTTCATATTTATAATTTCGGGAAATTTATTTCTAAACAGAGAAGTTCACTTTCCAGTCACTTAAGCAGTTTTTTTTTTTGCACTGATCTGGCAGACCATTATTTGCTACTTCCTGTAATTTGAGGAGGACTTGTCTTACAGCAAGAATTGTTTTAATAATTCTGCAGCATTTGCAAATCAAAAGTCCTGTAGGTAAAGTATGCATGATTATAAAAAAATGAAAAAAAAAATATATACCACCAAGAATGTGTTCCTAAATATAGTGATAGTGTCAAGCACATAACCTGTAAGATAAACTGTATAAATTATTTTATAGGGTGGGGACATTTTGATTAATTGAAAGGCAGTAAGTAGTATATAGTCAAAGACATACATTAAGAAAAATAGTACAAGGGAGCCATAAATTAATGTAGCTATGTCTACAGAGGTGCATGTTTGTTTTATTACTATATTCATTGTTAAAGGATTCCAGTCTCAACATTTTAGTATATCATTTTGAATCTTTAATGGCGTATTTACAATATGCCATAGAGCAGAGGGTAATTATTTTGAAAGGGGAACAGCATGGGAATATAGTGCACAAAGCTGAAGTTTCTGGATATAATCTTTCCTTTATGATATGATATATGATGTAGTGACTGTGTAGAGAGCATTTCCTAGCTGTGCCAGTTAGCAGCACTTTGCATCACACAGTATTTGCAGAATATGATGGCAAGAGACAATTTGTCTGTCTAGCTTGCCTATTTGAGTATATCTATAATAAGCAACTGCTCTCCTTCCCTCATGGGTTTGCCCAATCCTTTCCAGTTCTCCCAGGTCCTCTTGGAGGCTGCTGTGGATCCACAGTCAAATACTAATTCGAGGTCATCCATTACTCTCTTTCTGAGAAAAAAAATCTTGTTTCTTCTGGGTTAACATGAGTCACCACCAGCAACAGTGCCCCCTTCATTCTGCCCTTGTTCCACAGCCGCACCTTCATTTCTACTGTGTAGTACCCTGTGCATGCATATAATTTCCACCATCTCGCAGTATCTAATGAATACAATTTTTTTCAGTTTCACGCTCCGTCTCTTCTCCCTTATCCCTATTCTTCTGATGGCTCTGATGACTTTCCTCCGAATATTTTTCATTTGGTTTACTTTCTTTTTCCTGTAGGACCTCAATATCTGCATATGGTGTTCTAGATGTTGTCACAAAGTGAAAATACAACCTCCATATCACAGGAGTCTCTGCTGTACAGAATGCAGCTTAATACATTGTTGGTTGTTCCTGCTGCCCAGTTTTGCTTGAATCTGGAGGTCCAGAGCTGGCACAGTTTTCACTTCTAGGCCCTTTTTAGCCATTGTGTTTCTCAGTTTTGCATCCCCTAAATTACATGTGGCCTTTGAGTTTATTGATCCAAGAAACAGAACCTTATCGTTCTAAGTAGGGAACTGCATTTGCCAGTTCTCTTTCCACCTGAAAATGACTTTCATATCCATTTTCATTTTTTGTACTAATTGAGGACTGTGGCCTTGTTTCTGTGTCACTGTTGAATAGTTTCAGCCTGTTAGCTACTCCCCAAGTCATACATGTGGATCAAAAAAGAATACACATTGCCATAATGAGCAAGTAAGAGGCGCTGAACAGAAGATGCTTTCATGAAGAAGTTTTATTCTAGACTGACTCTGACAGCAAAATCACGTAACTTACATTACCCTGTAGCTTTTGTTCCACTTAGGGTAATATGAACTATAAGGAAGAACAGCATATTATGCTTACACTTTATATATAATAATTCTAGAAGACTATATACTGTTACTATTCTACATAAGTCATATGAAATATACGAGAAATGAATTTCACAGAAAAATCTACATTTTTATATCATTTCAAAGTAATAACTATATTTGGGGGGGTTGTCATTTCTCTCAAGCCTACAATGTTTACAAATGTCAGATTGGTAAGAAATGTCACTTTTCTAACATGCACCATAGTTAGCAGATTCAGAATCACAGGAAGGATGACTTTGATTAGGAAGATTAGACACACTTGTATTATCTGGTTAATATTTTTAGTAAGTTAAAAATATTTTCTCTGAGAATACACTTCCATCAGCTTCTTACAGTCTGGTTCAAGCAAAATCTCTCTTTTTGTGAAGCTATGTCAACCTAAACTCTAGTTAGCTCACTATCCGTTAAATCTGGTACTTTAGATAAATACTTTATATTCTTCCTGACTGTTGCAACAAAACAGTCTTTGTATTTCTACATGACTAAGCACTGTGTCTTGAACATGATTCCTAATGTCAGAAGAATCTTGTCTCATTTTCACCCTTACCATTTTGTAAAACTGAAAGCTTTTTTCTATTTTGATAAAGCAGTATTTTTGCTTACATTATTTCTCTTGGAATAACTACAATTTCTACCTACTATCTGTTATCAATACAGAAAATGAGGTAGGTAATTTGCAGTGGTGGCTGGTGACTTCAAATTAAAGGGGGGCTGCAGGAGACAACTGAATGGGTGGGGCAATGGGAAGGGTTGTGACCAACTAGAAAGGGGTGGAGCTATGCTCAAAACCACAACAACTGGAACTTTAATTAAATACGCTGCCCTGGGTGCCAAACCGTCAATACGAGAGTCCAATCAAGACAAAATGAAGTGTAGAAGAAAAAAATATTTCAATGCATTGGCTACATGACAACTTACTTAATATCTAGATGGAAACACAAAGGTTGTGAGGCATGAAAAAATAAATTGCTTTTTAAATACATTACTGGAATACCAGTCAAAATCAAGTATAAAAAAAACAAGCAGCACTCAGCTCAAACCACTTTTCCTTGCACTGCAGTTCTAATTATAATTTATATTCAGCTTTATAAAATTACCAAGTAACATGCTGAAAGTAGAAATCTCTGTGATACCCCCACTTGTAAAAATGTTCCTTATCCAAAAAAGACCTGCTGCCTGACAACAACTATCTGCTTGTTTCATGAGGAACACATGATCAAAGTAAAAAATGAACAGTGAACAAGAAACAAGCTCAAGATAAATTGCTTAAAGGATTACTGCACAAGTTATGGACCACACATGATAGATTGGCATTCTGTTTAGTTTACGGGTAAAGCCTGCAAAGATAACTGCAAGTCTCCAACAAATGTAATGAGCTTCTGAAAATACTGTAATCCTGTCCTTTATTTCAAATACTGTCATATGCATTTCAATACCTAAGGCTTATACTTTATCTAGTTACGTAAATATTCTCTGCATGGCAACAATGAAAAGGCTTTCAGTGTTGGTAATTCTTTAACATTATGCTTATTAAAGCTTACTTGCATCTTACAATCTCCGACAAGCTTACCTGATGGTCAATAAAGCATTGCTACTTTAATACAGAGCAAGAGGGCACTGCAACAGCATGCATTTTCATAATAAGAAGCATAAATCAACAGTATAAAAACATGACAGAAAACCAGAACATTCTGCAAAATTAAGGACAGATGAAAAGCCACAGTCGTACTTGTGGTCTACCTTGGATGGGGGAATACTCTGCACACTTACACTACATAACTACTCCTTGCCTTGCTTGGATACATCCAGAGTCACTACATTGGGGAGTGGGGTGCAACAAGTAGGTCACAGTTTGAAATGTCTCTGGCTGACAGTGATGGCTCTGACACTCATACCTCTCAACCTCAGAGCAAGAAATCTGGACAAAGCCATACATAGAAGTGGGACACAGGCCCAAAAATAAAGACGGTGTTTAAATATTGCTCTTATAAACTTAGAAAGATAATAGAATAGTAGTAGGGCTTGCATTAGTATGAATATTTGAAGGTATGAAATGTGAAACTCAAATGTCTGCCATTATTTTCTAACTTCAGTCTTTAATGATTTGCTACTAATTTGCCAGAAAACCACACTTTTATGAAAAATAGACCAACAATGTTATGCAAAAATATAAAATTGCCACACAATACAGCTGGGAACCTGTCAAAGAAGGGACACCTTCTTAAAATTAGTACTGTTAACTTGAGCAGCTGACAAAATAAGATAATCTACATGCATTTCTGAAATAAAAGTAATCTATAACTCTGATCATTGCAGTTATTTATAATTGTAAACCCTCCACGTTTTTTTCCAAAATTGCCATTTTGCAGAGGGATTATTAGGGGGAGAGAAACATTTTGAGCCAAAATTGAGGACAGTTGAGAGGTTTGGATATTCCTAATTCTATAAAGCAATTTATTTGCACGTACCTCTCAACCTCTTAATGCAGGAAATCTGGACAAGGACAAATATATTGGGGGAACATGCAAACAGTGCTAAAAATTGCTCTTGTATAAACTTAAGACAGTTGATGGAATAACAGGTCTTGCTTTAGCATGCATTTTTCTGAAGGTTATTACGTCTGAAACTCAATGTCTGTCATTATTTAGTGACTTCATTTCTAAATGATTTGGCAGAAAACCACAAATTTTATGAGGAACAAACCAAAAATAAGAAGCAAAAAATCTATTCATTCTGCAAAATTCTGGACAGTTGAGAGGTATAGTTTAGCCGGGGCTGTCTGAGTTTTCTGCCCTCCCCCCCTCACAAAATCATGGTCGAATGGAGTGTCCCCCCTGCAGCCATTCCAATGTCCCATTCCTTGGTTATTTCACCCCATTTGCCATAAACACTGTAATGTCCATACTGCTTTACTTCTGCAATGATATGAATTTCATTTGAAAGTTTTATTTTATATTTTACAGCATAAACCCTAATAGATATCTGCTAAAAAAGCAATGCAGTCTCACAATGAAACTAGACTTAGCATTGAAACTTCTCTGCCCTTGAAACTCACATTCATTGAAACAGCATTGAAACCTACATTCAAAGAAAATACATTTTGCCAGTGGCAGACAAAGATTCATTTTGGGCTGTTTTCAAATCATAGGGCCCTTGAACATGGAACATACACATGCTCTTTGATACACCTTCCTGACTGTATTAAATTATATTCCTTGTACAATACAGTACAGTTGTTAGAGGACATTTTACATTTATTGTTTTGAACATTTTTCCAGTAAACAATGAAACAAAATGCACACACCAATAATGACAAAACTGCCCAATTCAGAACACTTCCATCATAAAAGTTACTCAAACTTCAACAGTCCACCAGTATCAGTAAATATGCACGTTCTCTGAAGAAGTAAAAGTCATCTAAATAATTCCACATTAAAGAAATCTGCTAACTAATGAAGAGGTTACTGCTAGCAAACAACTTTATATGTCATTGTTTCATCTACAAATAAAGTGCCTGTTGCCCTTGAGGAATAAATTGCTTATGTTGCATTAAAAAATTTATGATGTTAGTAATATCGCAATAGAGAATAGATGGCAAACTGATAACAGGTTCATAGTTACTAGGTATCTTCGCCAAAGAGGACTGCAGCATCCATCCCCTTTACAACAGTACAATATAAGCAATGGGTCTACCTACTGTGGGAGTAGAACCCACCACCTTTTGCATCAAAAGCAAGTACACTACCTGTTGTGCTATTGACAATGTAAGCAGACTCAGCATAAGCAGCACTAAACTTTTGTTCCCCTGCAGCTCTCAGCTCCTTGTAAAATCTACACGACAGTCAGCTGTATCTCTGAACTTTGCAGCACAAGAAATCTGGACAAAGCCAAAATTTATTTGGGGGGGGCAAAAGCCCGGGACACATTTTAAACATTGCTTGTATAATGTTGGAAAGTTGCTAGAATAAAATGCTGTGTTACCACCATACATTTCACTGCCAAGTATTGAACCCAGGACTCTGTGCAAAACAGCCAGAGCAACATACCACTATGCCAAATCATCTATTTTTATGAAAGAAAGGAAGACTGAAACTTAAATGGCTACTATTTAGTGAATTCAGTTCTCACCATAGCTGTCAACATCTTAGCACAAAACACCTGAACAAAGCCAATAATGGGGGAATACAGTCCAAAAAATACTGATAAATATCCACTGAGGACACCAGAGCAAACCCACACAAACACAGAGAGGACATGCAGACTCCACACAGAAGGCACCCCAGCCAAGAATCAAACCAGACAACCCATAGCTGTCAGGCAACACTGCTACCACTGCACCATTGCACTACTGTCTGTGGTAAGTAACAAAAATACAGAAACCACAGATTTTATGAGGAACAGAACAAATATGAGGCAAAAATCTGCAAATGTTTTAGAAATGGTGGTGGGTAGGGAATTATGCAGTTTGGTGACCTTCCGGTTTGTGCGGTCATCACTGCACAGATCTCTGGGTTGGAAGGACGGAGTTTCCTGCCTTCCCTATCCGGACTGCCTAACTGAGCAGTCTGGAGCTCAGGAATGCCTGAGCATGCATGCTTGGAGTTCTGGTCTGCCTAACACAGCAGTCAGGAACTAAGCACGCATGCACGGAGTCTGAGATATTTTTTATTTTTATATGTTCTACGGTGGGGGAATGGGGACTTTATTTTATGCATTCTACAGGTGGGGGACCCATTTTACAGGTGGGAGGGCTGCAGTCCTGCAGTCCTATAGCACAAGCCACCCCTGGTAATTTGGATATTTGAGATGACCCATTAATAGCGGAGCTAAACCTAAAGACCAGAATGTTTGTGATCTCCCTCCTCTGGGCCAGTAATCAAGGAACCTCAATCCTCACCACTGCCACTGGTGAGGGACATTCACTTGGAACAAAAATAGATACACACAGTATTTTCAGATGCAGCTCTCTGCACCAAGTACAATTTCCCTTAAGAGCACACAGGGAGCACACTCAGTCCTGGGGCTACATTTCCCTCTCTCTCTCTCTCCAGACCCCAAATAAGATTCCCCATTGACACAACTATAGAGTTAAGTTCTTAGCCGGGTATTCCAAGCCAAGTCCTCCACAACCCTCTCTGTGAAATCAGTGCTCTCAGTGTCCCTGTTGCAATTATCTGACATACACTCATTGAGATTTGATTTTCACACACACACACACACACACACACACACACACACACACACACACACACACACACACACACACACACACACCTGGGAAAGGCTGGCACAGATTCACTAGCTCTACCACCTCCGCCCAGGCTATAAAGTAGATACACTGACACTGACACCAGAACAGCCACAAAGCCAGCTACTCTAAGGCGCTTGCCAGGGTACCCAATTATACTGAGTGAAATTAATATTAATACTAATAGTATTCTTAACCAAACAGCAAGGCTTTCAGGAGTGGCCACAGTATCACCAAATAAACAAAAGTACTCTCAAAGGTTAAAATATCCTCTAAAAGACCAGCCACAATGAAAACTTTAAATATATCTAATAATACAAAACAAAATATCACAAAAACACTAAATATCTATTTACAATAAACACCAGAGTTTTAATTACAGGAAATATTAAAAATAACACAATTGAAAAGATTCAAACAGATACAGAAAAACAATACTAAACTAATGTCACTATTTTTCCTGACTGTTCTAAAGAATTACTGTCCCTAGTTCACTTAATAGAGCAAGGCAAGATGAAGTGGGTGAGTAGTCCTTCTTTGTCAGGTTTCACAAACAAACTGCCCTGAGACTTCTGTCTCATCTAGTATTGAAGCATCATTTAAGTGCTGGATTACAGAATGATATCACACACATTTCTCACCTGACTTCTGGTTCACACACTTCCCCCTTGACTAGAAAATGAGCCAGAATCTTGCACGTGTGTCACTAAACACATACACACACACACACACACACACACACACACACACACACACACACACACACACACACACACACACACACACACACACACACACACACACACACATAGAGCTTTGCTAAGATGTGTTACAGCATCTGGAAGCTGTAAAACAACTTTAACACTTCCACTCTTCCTACAGAGCCAGGCTTCTCACAGACATTTCTTCTCTGGCTGCAGTCAGAACTGTGAGATACAATCTTTATGGTCTAAACCAGGTCATTTAATTTAAGATTATTTTTCAAAGTTAGCTGGACTGAGATTAACCTCTTCATTTCAAGCATCCGCTGTTACAATATATTCATTTCAACAATTACAATACATTCTGACATGCAAGTATATTTATTTTCTGTCCAGCAGGACCCACTGTTGGCACATTATTAACACAAGCAGCTTTACAAATACATTTTCAACACAAGCACCTGTACAAATCAGTTTGATATACAAATGACATATAATTATTTACAAAACTCCAGCTAGCTATGCTGGCATATGTTACAAATCTACTGTCCTACTTCTCCTGGCATAGCTGGCAATATCTCACATCATCACAATGTTAATATACCTGTGTTGAAAAATAGCTAAATAATAATAATGTGAAAAAGACTATTCACATTTTCTGAGAAGATTTTTGACTGTCTAGGACTCAGAATAATGTGCTTGAATTCCCAAAATTCCTGATCATGAATTGAAGATTATCTGATAATAACTCTTTAGCGAGGCTACACATTCCAAAATAGACTTTATTATAATAATAACACTCTGACTTGTGTCACATAGCTGCACAAAATTGTAAACTGCAGTGTACACATACAGGAAAATTTGAAAACATTCACTGAAACATATTGGCTGCCACTGGATCTATATTTATTTAAAGAATAAAAAAATCAACAGAACTCACTCTAATGAAAAAATATCATAAACCATACATCATGAAAAAACCAAAGCATACACACATGAACAAAAAATGTAGGGAGTAAGCTCCTTTGCATCCTCACACTGCTGCATCTATAAATAACCTCTCTGTAATAACAGCATGATCCACTCAGAGTACTGAAACTTTAACACACACTGCTTTCAGTGAAATAAAGAAACGATGGAACATAACACCTAATTCCTTTCTTCATGCAGGTTAAAACTGATAAACTGAATGTCTCCCTTACCAATTTGTAGCCAAGGTAAAGGTGGAATATTACAAGGTATTATTTTCTTTTTTCTGATTTTCATTCCTGAATGTGCAACATATCTCACAATTTTGCACCATTTGTTCTATCTGTACAGATTTGTCAGGATAATACACGCCACAAGCTTTGTTTGCATTTGCTCATACCTAAATGAGGCTCAAACTTTAAATATATTTGTCTTGTATAGCCCAGTAGAAATTATACCCACTTCATTTTTCAATAAAAATTCCTGAATTCATGACAGCTCATCCTCTTAGGAAAATAAAGATCTAGTGATAGGATGCAATTCAAAGTTTCTTTTGTTACTCCATTAAATAAAACCTTGGTACATCCTGCTCTGTCACCTTCCTAAAAGGGACACTTAGATCTGATAAGTTAGATATGCTTGGAAAGATATTGCATTTTTCCAAGGAAATACACAAAATGTGATTTATCATGATAGTTTTGCACATTTACATTTTTATCAGCATCAAGTTTAGTCCTTCCTGAAGACACAACATGCCCCATGTACCTAGAATAAGTCAAAAAGATTTGGATTTTTTTTTTCTGTTCACCTCTCGGCCTTTTTACATTAATTTGTCCATAAGCCTTGGCAGAGATATAATATGTCCCTGTTTTGTAGCACCTTTTGTAAAAGTGCTATCAATTTAGTTAACTATTCCATCTATGCCTTCTATGCTAAACCCAGCCACTGGGGATGCACAAGCAAGTGCATTTCTTTGTGCCGGTCCCAAGCCTGGATAAATGGGGAGGGTTGCGTCAGGAAGGGCATCCGGCGTAAAACTTTGCCAAATCATTTCATGTGGACAGCAGTAAATATTTACATACCGGATCGGTCGAGGCCTGAGTTAACAATGACCGCCACCAGTACTGTTAGCCAACAGGGTGCTGGTGGAAATTGGGCTACTGTTGGCCGAAGGAGGAGAAGAGAGGGAAGGCATGGCCAAAGGCAGGAAGAGAGGAGAAAGTCTAGGACTGTGGTTGTGAGGGTCGGAACTTTGAATGTTGGCAGTATGACTGGTATAGGGAGAGAGCTAGCCGATATGATGGACAGAAGGAAGGTTGGTATATTGTGTGGGCAAGAGACAAGTTGGAAGAGGAGTAAGGCTAGGTGTATCAGAGGTGGGTTCAAATTGTTTTATCATGGTGTGGATGGGAGGAGAAATGGCGTAGGAGGTATCCAGAAGGAACAGTATGCTAAGAGTGTTTTGGAGGCGAAAAGAGTGTCAGATAGAGTGATGTTTATGAAGCTGGAAGTTGATGGTGTAATAATGAATGTTGTTAGTGCATATGCTCCACAAGTTGGGTGTGCGATGGATGAGAAAGAAAAAGTTTGGAGTGAGTTTGCTGAAGTGGTGATGACTGTACCCAAGGATGAGAGAGTGGTGATTGGAGCATATTTCAATGGGCATGTTGGTGATGGGAACAGAGGGGATGAGGAAGTGATGGTTAGGTATGGTGTTAAGCAAAGGAATGCAGAAGGTCAGATGGTAGTGGATTTTGTGGAAAAGATGGACATGGCTGTGGTGAATACGTATTTTAACAAGAGGGAGGAGCATAGGGTGACATACAAGAGTGGAGGAAGATGCACACAGGTGGATTATATCTTATGTAGGAGGGCCAGTTTGAAGGAGATTGGAGACTGTAAAGTGGTGACCGGGGAAAGTGTGGTTAGGCAGCATAGGATGGTGGTTTGTAGGATGACGTTGGTGATCAAGAAGAGTAGGAGGAGTGTAAGGGCAGCACCAAGGATCAAATGGTGGAAATTGAAAACGAGTAATTGTGAGGTGGAGTTCAGGGAAAAGTTAAGGCAGGCACTAGGTGGCAGTGAACAGTTACCAAATAGCTGGGTAAGTACAGCAGAGCTAGTAAGGGAGATGGCTAGAAAGGTGCTTGGTATGACAACTGGACAGAGGAAGGATGACAAGGAGACATGGTGGTGGAATAAGGAAGTACAAGAGAGTATACAGAGAAAGAGTTTGGCAAAGAAGAAGTGGTATTGTCAGAGAGATGAAGAAAGTAGACAGGAGTATAAGGAGATGAGGTGCATGGCAAAGAGAGAGGTGGCAAAGGCTAAGGATAAGGCATATGAAGAGTTGTATGAAAAGTTGGACACTAAGGAGGGAGAAAAGGACCTGTACCAATTGGCTAGACAGAGGGACCGAGCTAGGAAAGATGTGCAGCAGTTAAAGGTGATAAAGGATAATGAGGGAAACATACTCACAAATGCGGAGAGTGTGTTGAGCAGATGGAAAGAGTACTTTGATGGGTTGATGAATGAAGAGAATGAGAGGGAGAGAAGGTTGGATGATGTGGGGATAGTGAATCATGAAGTGCAATGGATTCGCAATGAGGAAGTAAGATTAGCTATGAAGAGGATGAAGAATGGAAATGATGCTGGTCCAGATGACATACCTCTGGAAGCATGGAGGTGTTTAGGTGAAATGGCAGTGGAGTTTCTAACCAGATTGTTTAATGAAATCTTGGAAAGTGAGAGGATGCCTGAGGAATGGAGAAAAAGTGTTTTGGTGCCGATATTTAAGAATAAGGGTGATGTGTAGAGCTGTAGTAACTACAGAGGGATTAAATTGATTAGTCACAGCATGAAGTTATGGGAAAGAGTAGTGGAAGCTAGGTTAAGAAGGGACGTGATGATTAGTGATCAGCATTATGGTTTCTTGCCGGGAAAGAGCACTACAGATGCGATGTTTGCTCTGAGAGTGTTGATGGAGAAGTACAGAGAAGGTCAGAAGGAGTTGCATTGTGTTTTTGTAGACTTAGAGAAAGCATATGACAGGGTGCCTAGAGAGGAGTTGTGGTATTGTATGAGGAAGTTGGGAGTGTCAGAGAAGTATGTAAGAGTGGTACAGGATATGTATGAGGGTAGTGTGACAGCGGTGAGGTCTGCAGTGGGAGTGATGGATGTGTTTAAGGTGGATGTGGGATTACATCAAGGATCAGCTCTGAGCCCATTCTTATTTGCAATGGTGATGGACAGGTTGACAGATGAGATCAGACAGGAGTCCCCGTGGACTATGATGTTTGCAGATGAAATTGTGATCTGTAGTGAGAGTAGGGAACAGGTGGAGTAGACCCTGGAGAGATGGAGATATGCTCTAGAGAGAAGAGGAATGAAGGTCAGCAGGACTAAGACAGAATATATGTGTGTGAATGAGAGGGAGGATAGAGGAATGGTGAGGATGCAAGGAGTAGAGGTGGTGAAGGTGGATGAGTTTAAATACTTGAGATCAATAGTTCAGAGTAATAGTGAGTGTGGAAGAGAGGTGAAGAAGAGAGTACAGGCAGGATGGAGTGAGTGGAGAAGAGTGTCAGGAGTGATTTGTGACAGATGAGTACCAGTAAGAGTGAAAGGGAAGGTCTACAAGTGGGTAGTGAGACCAGCTATGTTATATGGGTTGGAGACAGTGGCACTGACAAAAAGGCAGGTGTTAGAGCTGGATGTGGCAGATTTAAAGATATTAAGATTTGCACTGGGTATGACGAGGGTGGACAGGATTAGGAATAAGTATATTAGAGGGTCAGCCCAGGTTGAAAAGTTTGGAGACAAAGCCAGAGAGGCAAGATTACATTGGTTTGGACATGTGTTGAGGAGGGATGCTGAGTATATTGGGAAAAAGATGCTAAGGATGAAGCTACCAGCTAACAGGAAAAGAGGAAGGCCTAAGATAAGGTTTATGGATTTGGTGATCTCTCACCAAATCCATAAACCTTATCTTAGGCCTTCGGACATGCAGGTGGTTGGTGTGACCGAGCAAGATGCAGAGGACAGGAAGAAATGTAAACAGATGATCCGCTGTGGCGACCCCTAATGGGAACAGCTGAAAGAAGATGATGATTCCATCTATTCCTTAATTACACTTGATGATAGCTCTCTGGGACATTTCCTGACCAAGTGAAGTTCCAAATGGTAACTTTATGAATCTTTATCTGGCCCATGGTGACATATATTTCAAAATTAACTTCATCCAGCTTAATCTGTCAGAACCCTTGGTTAGCATCAACTATAGAGAAAGCAATAGGCATGGTTGTGACTATCTCTTCAGTTGTTTGAAGTTATCAGAACTCTTGTTTTGAGCCATCTGTGCAGGTCTTAAATTGGTCTGCTGCCCAGCTCTCATCATGCTGTTCACTCATGCATTCAGTTCAGTTTGTTTGACTACAACACTCATAACTTCGGGTGTTTAGTGCATCATTGTTATTGCCTCTATGAAATAGTTATATGACATCCTCCTTGCAGACAAACCAAGCCTTCAAACAGACCATAATGTTTCTGCAAAAGATCATCAGTACTTTGGGTATGATGCACTACAAAGTACCCACATTCAATGCTCTGAATTTCTATTTTTGATTTGCAGTGAAGTACTAATCAGAGAAGCCATTTTACTGAATCTGATTGCAAAGGAAAATAGCTTCTTTAATATTAGTAATATTTATCTTTGCACACTTTTTATGAAGCTGTGCCATACATTCAAGAAGTAACTGTTTCTGCACAACATTAGCAGCATTACTGCTCAAGCATTAATACTAAACACATCTGACTTTTTTAATTTCTCCAAGTCTTTTGGGTTTCTAAAACAATGATGGGAATGGACCGCATTCCTATGTCAAAGTACGATTAAAGTTCATGAAATTAGTATTGTTTCAGTCTTTGATGTCTACCAGAAGTGCTCTTCACAGCACCTGCAATGTGGTCAGTAATGACTCCTGCAAATCGTGTGGAGTTACATGTATTGGCAACATATCTAAATATGATTGTAGATTTTTTTATAAGACCCATTGCTCCTACTACTATTGGAACTATCTGGGTATCTTTCTTCCACATTGCTCTCATTTCTGCCTGCAAATCCTGATATTTTATGACTTTGTGTCTCTCTGTGTGCAAGACACTGTAGTCACAGGGTGTGGCAATTTCAATGATCAATGCTACTTTTGCCTTCTTTTTACAGACCACTATATACAGTTTTCTAGCATCTATCTTTTGAACTGTTGGTAATTGATGATCTCATGTGATGTAGATTTCACCACTTTCTATGATGCTTTGTGGTTCATGTTTCCAGTGTTTTTGTCAATACCAAAAATGTTTGCACAATCCCCAGTGCAACAGTCTTGCCACATTATTATGCCTTTCAGTATAGAGTCCTTCTGCCATTACTATATCACAACCAGCAACAAGGTATGCAACTGTTTCCAGTTCTGTTTTACAAAATCTACATTTGTATGTTTCTCCCACATGTTCAATGGACTTTGTAAACCAATGTGTACGTACCCCACTATCTTGTGCAGCCGATGTTAATCTTTCATCTCTTGGTTTGAATTTACCTCTCCTTAACCATTCCTGCATTTGTTCTTGATCAACATGAAGTTCTTCCAGAAGTTTTCTATATTTGCAACTATATTTATGCATTTTCCACATTTTTTGCCTTCTCATCTGGTCCTTCATCTTATATTCTTTCTTTTGTTTTTTGGCACATTCAGTTGCTGCCTGATTTCTATCTACTTCTGGTTTGATTTCCATTCCTGCTTGATGCTGGTATGCTTCTTCTAGCCTAAGCAGGGAAGTCGTCTTAGATTTAGTCTCCTCATTTTTCAAAACTTTCACTACACTTGGATCTTGTGAGGTCAGCAGATATGTGTGGAGTCCCATGAGTGCAGATCTATACATATAATCAATTTCAAGGAGGCCCATCCCTCCTTCAGAATGGGGAATATATAATCTTGGTATGCACTGATTTTTATAAATCATTTGGTGAGCATGAAGCATCCTTCTTGTTTTCCTATCTAATCTATCCAACACTTTTTGAGGCCAGTCACTCCAAAACTGTAAATTAGGACACGAAGAGCAAATTGGTTTATAGCCTGGATTTTGTTCTAAGATGTCAATGCTGTTTTCAGGATTAATTTAATTTCTAAAGTATTCCTTACTACATTTTATTCACATTTGTTCATGTTTTATTGTTGATTCTTCATCAATTCCCAAATATTTATACACTCCCTCTTGCTCATGTTCTTTTATACCACATTCTTGTCCCAAACTGATGTTTTCTTGGTGCTGCAGTTTTCCTGCTTTAAAGGCTGTTTTTGCACATTTATCAAGA
The DNA here is from genome assembly GCF_019279795.1 of Protopterus annectens. Lineage (NCBI taxonomy): Eukaryota > Metazoa > Chordata > Ceratodontiformes > Protopteridae > Protopterus > Protopterus annectens. The sequence goes on from NC_056733.1 coordinate 1,743,661,512, forward strand.
AAAAATGACATTCTTATATCATCTGAAAAAGTTTTGACAACTTGGAGTTGTACCTTCAGTTCCTCATATGATGAGCTATACAGTTTTAAATCGTCAACAAAGAGAAGATGAGAAGTCTTTACACTTTGTTGTTTCCTAGGAGTAAAATTATAGCCATGGCCTAAGCTGTTAAGTAGACAGCTTAATGGGTTAAGGGTAAGGCAGAATAGCAGCAGTGACAAAGAGTCACCCTGGAATATTCCCCTTTGAATTTTTATCCTTGGATTAATAATTTGTCCTTTATATGGCTTAATTGCAAAGTGGTCTGTTCCATAGTCGATCAGTGTAGGGTGTATGTTATACATGTTTAAGCACTCCTTTATCCATGAATGTGGGATACTATCAAATGCTTTTTTGTAGTCAATCCATGCCCTGCTTAAATTCTTCCCCTTTTTACAGTTTTCCACTACAACTTTATTTAACAACAAATGATCATTTGCTCCATATGACTTTCTTTTATTGGCCTGTTGTTCTATTGCCATACTTGAATTTTCTTCTAAATGACTATAAACTCTGCCAGCATCAATTCTAGTGTATAGTTTATACATCATCAGAAGGCAGGTTATTGGTCTATAATTTTTAGGGTAGCTTGCAGATTAACTCTTAAGTAGGAGCATTGTTTTTCTTGTTGTTAGCCAAGTTGGTGTCTGTTCGGCGTGCGCATATAAATAGTTCTTACTCATGGCTTTTAACCCGAAGTTAGGTACTGCATCATGCCTGGGGTTTTCCATTTAGAGGCTTTTCTTAACTTTGTTTCAATCTCTCTGGCTGTTACTTCATCCCATTTCATATCATGTACCTTTAAACGTCTTATTCTTTCTTTTACTTCTTCTATCCATTTAGCATCTTTGATATGTCCCACAGGATCTTCTTAGATACTTCTCTAAAATGTATCTATTTCTTATTTTTTTGGTGGTCTTTCAATTCCTTTTACCTTCTTTTCCAATTCTCTATAAAACTTTTTTGGGTCATCAATAAATTGCTTATTTTGTACTTTTCTTTTATCTTTATGTGTGTATCTTCTAAGTTTTTCCACCTCTGCTGAAGTTTTTAGTTTGTTATTTGTGATAGGGCATACTAGATCCTGATCTGTTCTAATACTGCTCATTGCTTTTATCACATCTATTTTTCTAAGTATTTTTATAGATCTGTTCCCTCTTCTGTACTCTTCTAACAGTGACATGTCTTGTCTTAGTTGCTTTATAGTTTTCTCTTTTCGATACTTCCATGATGGTATTCTATTTCTCCCCTTTCTCTCCCTCACTACCCTGTGTTCTTGTGGTACAGCTTTATCAGTTATTAATTTAGCTGCACAGTAATATATCCTATTTACTTATGTTATATCGCATGGATCTCTGTGGACAGTTCTGATTACTGTGTTCATTTGTCTTACCAAACTTCTGACTTTTTGAGTTTTATTGACCTTCTGCAGTCTATTTCTTTCATTGATCTTAATATGTCTATCTATTTCTAAGTCAAGTAATTCTTCTCTTAGCTTGTTTTTTTCTAAACTGAGGATACATTTTTTGTTTTCCATTTCCTGCGGGCATTCTACAGAAAGTTCTATTGCATCTTCCTGTGGCAAATTTTCTTCAATTTCATCCTGTGCTATCTGTTACTCTGTCATATGGGAACTCACTGGCTTATCACTCCTCAACATTGACTGTGTCAGAGTTTCCACAGTTTCCTGTTCCTTCCCTTGCTGTCCAGCTTCAAGTGAACATTTATACTGGTTTCCTGTGAAAGGCTCAAAAATATCTTCATATAGCACCTGACCAATTGCTTCCCATTCCACTGATTTCCCCTAAATTTGGAGGTCCATTGCTCTATCCTATTGTGGTGCTTTCTGAAATTATACTTTCTACACTGAATCCTTCATTTTGGAGGTACTCCATAACTTTGGTTTCTATTCCTTTAACTTCTCCATTACAAATCTCCTTTTCTACTTTTCCTCTTTCTTATTTTTTGTATTGTAAAGTTTTCCATATCCGGACTCCTTTGCCTGTATTTCTCTTCAAATATCTTTGGTGCTGCTCTTTTTGTGTTCATTAGTTTTGCTTTCTCCTTTGCATAGATATTACACCATATTAAATCTCTTTTTCATTCCCATGTCCATATTTCTTCTTCAGATGTCTCCTGATCTTCCTGTTTCTCCTTACTTTGGGGACTCGTTCCATCATGCTGTGATGTAACCCATGTTAAACCTTCTACATCAAATCCTTCACTTCGCAGGCACTCCATAACTTCATTTTCTATTTTTTTAACTTCTGCTTTACTAATCTTTCTTTCTACATTCCCTCTTTGTGATATTATTTTTTTTATTGTGAAATTCTCCATGTCTAGATGCCTTTGCCTGTATTTCTCTTTGAATATCTTTGGGGCTGCCTTCTTTATGTTAATTAATTTGGCTTTCACCTTTGCATAAATATTGCACCATATCAAATCTCTTCATATTTCTATTTTATATTTTTCAAAAATATCTAGGTTTTGTTGTTTATATTTTTGCAGTTCCTCAGGTGCTTCTTTTTCCAAACAGATCATAAAGTTTCTTGGCATATGTACTGTTTTTCACAAATCTTTTGTATTAATGACCACAAATTTTTATTTGAAGCTTCTGACAGTTTTTCTTGTGGAAGAATTTTTCTTTTCTCTAATTTCTCCTTAATTCTTTTGTATATCTTGTGTCTGTACATTCTGGGCTTTTTGCATAATAGTAACAATACATAATTTCTTTCTTATCCTCAATAGTCCACTCTATCATCTTTATGTCTCTTCTTTGTCCTATCAGTTTTTGTGATTTTTGTGGGCTGTTACTTCCTTCTACAACAGGGGGCCAGGGGCCATCCTCCCCTGGCCTGGCCTGGCCCCATTGTAGGAATGTTGCTGTATTTTGAGGATGCTACACTGTCATTTTTTTTCTAGTCCTGGCACCAGTGCGCCTACCAGGATTGGGCACTTTTTTTATCCTGGGTCTTGTGCACCCAGCTATCTTTTTTAATTTTTGACCTATTTCTGTCCATGATATATGCTATGTAAATGCAGTCTATATATCAGTGTTGCCTTGGTGAGATTTTGTGAAAAACAGGTTTCACCTTATGAAGGTATCCACCAAGACTTGAGGATGAATTCAATTTCAGCACTACTGCTCTGCTTTGCTTGCTGACTTTTTATCTCTCCATTTGGACCCCACTCTGTAGATCAGAGTGTGTGATGTACCTTTAAGAAGCATTCCAGTCAGTGGGCACGTTCGTATAAGTGCTGAGCGCATGCAGGCAGGAGTGCCATTTTGAGTGAGCAGCCAGAGTGAAAGCATACATGTGTATAGTAGTCAGTTCATTTAAGTTTAATGTTCCTGCCATCCATCCTGATGTGTTCATATGTAATAAACTACTTAAATGAACACCCAAGCCTCATCATCTTATTGAGATACACAAGACAAATGACATGGTGTCAGAATGGGATCCAGAGTCAAAACCATGCGGCATTCAGTTAGAAATGTAGGAATATATAGGGGTGGATCATCCCTACTGCTCAAATGACTCGCAAACAAGTCAGAAATGAATTCTAGGTACTAAAACTCACTTAAATTATTTTTTTCTTGATGGATATAAAATGAAGCACTCAGAGCAAATTTCCAATTAAATGAAATGTCTGAAACTGTGATATATTGATAAAAATATTCAAAATAATTATGAAAACATTTGAAACAATATCTGAATTGCTTAAAATGTATAAAAAAGAGAAAAGGACCATACTTTTTTGCAATGTACGACTTTTTTCACATTAACTAAAGCTATTCGAAGTATCCAAAGCGTGCAACGTGTTGGCAAGTGTGTGTAGTATTACAGTGCAGTTATTTCACAAAGTACAGTCATTTCAAAGAATATTTCACAAAGTACAGTCTTTCAAAGAGATTATCATGCATTTGAATGTTATTACAAGTGCTTGGTGTGTGTGCATGGTCACACATAATTACAAGGGCCAAGATTGCATAGTGTTTGAACATAATTTGTTGGCATGGCAGAAGGAGTTTGCAGACCAATTGCACTTGTGTTTGATAACAATACTGCAGAAAATTGGAAAGTGTTTGAACAAGAGTACGATATTTTCATATAGGTGGCTTTTTCTGACAATGATGCATGTACAAAGACATTTATTCTGCTTAATTTAGCTGCTTCAGAAGCCATTGAATTAGAGTATTAATTTATGTATGCACCTGCTGTGTTTGCAGGGGAGGGGGAAGACCATCATATTGTAGTACTGGCTGAAACATGGGAAGACCCTGAGTGCTTAAATCATAAATTTAGAGAAATGTGTAACCCCCAAATGAATATTTCAATGGAAAGGCACTTGTTTTACACTAGAGATCAAAAGCCTGGTGAATATTTTGCAGCATATATAATTGACTTGAGAAATAAGGCTAAAACATGCAGATTTAGTGATCTAAGAGATGAGTTGATAAAAGACAGGCATGTGTGTGGTATTAATAATGATACAGTGAGAAAGATTTTGCTTTGAGACAGGGATTTAATGTTGAACAAGACCATTGAGATTTGTCAGCTATACAAGCTTACAGAAAGGCACATGAATACACTTACAAATAAGAAAAGCACACACGTGGCTTCTTCTAATGCTAATGTAGATAGCATGCAGCACCAGATTAAAAGAGACAGGCCTAAGGGCGGGGTTTCTATAAACCCAGAACAGCTTCAATAAAACCCAGGGTACACACAGCAAAGCACAGGGGTGACTCAGCAAAACCTGTAGCTAGCCTCATACTCAACTGTCGTAATTGTGGTGGTAATCATGAGTCCAAACATGAAAATTGCTTAGCTTTTTGTCAGCAGTGCCATTCTTGAAATAAGTGGAATCATTTCAAAAGGTTTTGTAAATCAAATAAGGCACATTCTTTTATTAAAAAAGAGCACACAAAGAGGCAAGCTGATCAATTAGAAAGCTGCAACCCTACTTTTTATTTTGATGGTGTGTCTGTGCTCAGTGAAACAGTCAATCCAGTAGATTTGTGGGCAAAAAATGAAATCTTTTGTACTGTTCAGATTAATGGGAGACCCATAGAGCTCAAAGTAGATACTGGTTCAATGTCCAATATTATGTCAGCAGATACATTTGCTATAGTAAAAGCTGGAGAACAACTTAATTTGGCAAAGTGTGTGAAGCTTGTTGCTTATGGTGGTGTAGAAATTCAAACCAAAGGCTCAGTAGTGCGTTCATGTTACTCTGCTGGGTACAGCTATGACTTGCAGTTTTACATAGTCAAGAGACACATGCAGTCATTATTAAGCCTCAGAGACAGTTTGAAAATGGGACTGCTTTCATTTAACAAAGACGTCCACCGTGTAAGCATGAATGAGAACAGCTCAAATTTCACCCAAACTATTTATTTCTAACTATGCTGAGATTTTCAAAAACAAACTTGGCAACCTCCCAGTTATGTACTCCATGAAGTTAGACCCAGAGGTCAGCCCAGTTATCAGACCAACACGGAAAGTTGCAGTAGCTATGTAGAACAGAGTCCAGGCTGAGCTAGACAAAATGGTGCAGCTAGGAGAAATTTGTCTAGTAGAAGAACCAACTGAATGGATATTTTCTATGGTAGTATCTCATAAGAAAAGCTCAGATGATATCAGAATATGTATTGATCCAAGAGACTTGACAAAAAGCACTAAAAAGACCTGATCATCCAATGCACACAGTCAAGGAAGTTGCTGCTGTCATGCCAAATGCCACTGTTTTTTTGTCTTAGATGCAAAAAGTTTATTTTGTCAAATTTTGCTTGATCGTAAATCTTCATTGCTAACCACATTCACTACACCATTTGGAAGGTATAGATTTCTGAGAATGCCATTTGGAAAATATTCTGCCAGTGAAGTATTTCAATGTATGATGGAACAAGTTTTTTTTTCTGGCTATCCATGTGGTATTATAATAGGTGATATTCTTGTAGGAGGCAATGGTGAAGTTAAACATGATAGAAACCTCAAGAAAGTTCTGGAAAGAGCTCATGAAGTGAATCTTAAGCTGAATCCTCAGAAATGTAAACTCAGGCTATGAGACATTACTTATGTAGGTCATTTGTTTACCAGTTCAGGCTTACGACCGGATCCTTCCAAGCAAACAGCTATTCTTGAGATGCCAGTTCCAGACAGTGTCCAAACCCTACAACATTTTCTTGGCATGGTCAACTATTTAGGCAAGTTCATTCCAGACTTGAGTCAACTTTCAGCACTGCTAACAGAGCTGATATGCAAAGATGTAATCTGGTCCTGGTCAGCACAACATCAAAGAGCATTTGATGTCCTGAAACAGAAAATTGCTAGTCCATCTACTTCAAGATAACTATGATGTTCATAAACCAGTAACTCTTTCCTGTGATCCTTCTAAGTTTGTTCTTGGTGCAGTCATTCTTCAAGAGGGTAGACCAGTAGCCTATTGATCGAGAACTCTTACCAAAACCAAGATGTAGTATGCCCAGATTGAGCAAGAGCTCTTGGCAATTGTGTTTGTAAGTTTGAAGTTTCATGATTATATTTATGGCTGACCTATCCAGATAGAAACTGACCACCAACCGCTAGTCACCATTTTGAGAAAGCCAATGCACACAGCTCCTGCGAGATTGCAATGCATGATGCTCAAATTACAAAAGTACATTTCAATCTTGTTTACGTAAAAGGCAAACTTTTTTATCTTGCTGATACTTTATCCTCATCACCCAGATAAAACACTGAACAGCATGAGAATGAGCAACCTGATTTTGAAGTCATGGAAGTGAGAATTTTTTTCTTCCAGACATCTTGATGAGCTTAGAACTCGTGCACCTTCAGATTCAGTTCTCCAGAAGCTCAACCTCTTTATCAGTCGAGGATGGGCTTCAGAGCAATCTTGTTTACCAGTAGATGTGCAGCCCTATTTTCCATACAGAGACAAGATTTTGTCAGACAATACTATCATCACGAAAGGACCAAAAGTGATTGTTCCAAAATCTTTGCAACAAGAGTATATTACAGTCTTATATCATGGCCATCCAGGAACTGATTCTACCAAAAGAAGGGCAAGAGAACTAGTATTTTGGCCTTCTACGTCAAAAGATATTGAGAAAGAAATTTCATCTTGTTCTGTTTGTAATAGTACTAAACCGCATCAACAAAAAGAACCACTTCAAGATAAGCCAGATTCCCGAACTACCTTGGTCGACAGTAGCCACAGATATCTTCAAGTGGAATGGTCAACATAAATTAGTGTTAGTAGAGTCTTATTCAAATTGGTTCGAGATTGACCTACTTCCTAACTTAACATCCAGTACTGTCATTGCTAAGTTGTAAAGACATTTTTCTCTCCATGGTAGTCCGCACAAAGTAATTTCTAATAATGGTACACAGTTTACAAGTCAGCAGTTCAAAACATTTGCTGAAACGTGGGACTTCGTTCATATTGAAAGTGGACCCTGAGTACCCACAGTCAAACAGCTTGGCTGAACGTGCAGTTCAAAGTGGAGAACAGCTGTTAGAGAAATCTGAATATGACATTACCGATGTTTTTCTAATCTTGCTTCATCTCAGAAACATTCCTTGCGATAATCAACTTTTGTTCATCTGCCCAGAGACTTATGTCGAGACAAACCAGAACCACACTACCAGTCAGTAGCAATTTGTTGGTTCCACGTGCTAGAAACAACAAAGCAGTGAAAGCTCAACTTCTAAAAAAAGCATTTGTCCCAAAAGTCCTACTATGACAAAACCAGCAAACCTCTCAATCCATTAAAAGAAGGAGAGATAGTGAGGATACAGACAACAAAAGGATTTCACTGGATTGGACTTCTGAAAAGTTTGTGTGAAGAACCGAGATTGCACATAGTGGAATCGCAGGGAATGGAATTTATGTGGCATTGGGAGCATTTACTACCATTATCCGAGCCAGTGTTACAGCATCTTGCCTGTAATAAAGACTCTAAGAGTGACTTATCCAGTGTTCCTGTTCCAGAGGACATTCCATCAGCTATCCCTGTTCCTGAGAATATCCCTGAAAGTCCTGAAGCAGAACATTCCCCAATGACTGTCCCTGTTGCTAAACCCAGTCCTAACTATACATTACAAGATCTGGTCACATTTCCAAACCTAGCTCCAGATACACAGCAACCTGGACATGATTGTTTAGTTTATTATTGTCTGTATAATTTGCATCCCTATTCAAATGTCATTGTTAATGTGAGCCAGCTCATTAAAGAGGGAGGATGTAGTGTGTGATGTACCTTTAAGAAGCATTCCAGTCGGTGTGCACATGTTGAGCGCGTGCAGGCAGGACTGAAATTTTGAGTGAGCAGCCAGAGTGAAAGCATGCATGTGCATAGTAGTCAGTTAGTTCCTTTACGTTTAATGTTCCTGCCATCCATCCTGATGTTTGTATGTAATAAACTACTTAAACAAACATCCAAGCCTCATCGTCTTACTGAAATATACAAGACGAGCGAAATCCTCCACAAATATTCCCTGTGAATGTGCACATCTTCTGTGTGTGTTAAGCAGTATGCTAGTGACTGCACTGACCTTTCAATGTCCCTGTGTTTCTGTGTGTAGACACTAATAAATCACTCTGCAACTACATAGCATGAATTCTTTTAACTCTGTCATTTATTAGCATTTTGACTTAGAATATTTGGTTGCTTTAAATGAAGTTCTGGAAACATGTCTTGGAAAAGCAGTCAACATTTTTTTACGTTTGGATTCAGGGCCTAATCAATCTTGACCCAGATGCTTTACTTTGTATCCTGAATATGATAGCAAGATACATGTTGACTTGACAATTTATTTCAATTCATTGCCTTAAAAGTAGATTCTGATAATATGTAAGGTTCTTCCCCAGTACCTGGCTTAAACATAAGTAATATGCCTTTCAACAACAGCTTTTTGACCAGCATTTCTTCCTGCTGTCAGCAGCAATTTGAAATGAATGTGCATAATCATTATTTAAGTTATTCGTTGGTTGAACACTGTTTACTGTATCTAACTACATGAAACCCAATTGTGCCAACAAGCATTTCAGCTTTATACTACTTTCTGCCTTTTTTTTTTAAATTTTTTATTTGATTTTACATATTCCAACAATAATTCAACAATTTGAAACAAAATAAAACAAAACTATATACAAAAGTCCACAACAAGAATTATATACACAAAACCATTAGTAATTTTCTAATAGATCATTAAATTTCTGCCAGGCTATGTGTCGATGAGTTACATTTCTAGTTCTCATTTTTATGGTCGATAATTCATTTTTACAAACAAATTTGGCTAGACAGATAAATTCACTAGTAAAAGAGAGAGTAATTTTGCATTTCCAGTTTTTAATTAGAACTTTCCTAGCAATAGCTAGGACAGGCGAAAGAGGTATTTGTGGTACTGGAATAACGTCTGAGAGATGAGCAAGCATGTAGCATATGGTCCAATTGTTGCAGTTCAGTTTGTCAACGTGAACTACAGTATCATGTTAACGGCAGTTTGTTTTCCAACAGTTTACAGGTAAGTAGTCAGTGTTAGGGGTGGGAGTCTGTGTAAATGCTTGCAGGTTAGGGTAAGGGAAGTGGATAGATTTTAGGTGTGTTGGTGCTAGTGTTTGCAGGTTAGAATAAGAGTTAGGTAAGGGAATAAATTTTACGTGCATTTGTAAGAGTGATTGCAGGTTGGGTTTAGAGTAAGGGTTAGGTAAAGGGGATAGCTTTGGTGTGTGTTAGGGCATGCTTCTCTGAGCCTATCTTATGTAGTGGTAGTGTTACAGAAAAGGTTTTTCTAAGGTAAGGTACAGGATCGGCCATTGCAAATGCTTGTGGCAACCAGAAAACTCTCCCTTACCCACAATGCACCAACCCCAAGTACCTCAGATCTTGTTTGCTAATGTCAGCAGAAAGAAGTATAGAAATACAGACAGAGGAGACAATATCTGCAGCCATGTTCCAAGGAAGTGGCATAATAAGAAAAACACTTGCTCTTCCAGGAGACTACAGGCAGGGGGTTGGTGGGAGGGGAGTTAAATGAAAATGGACAACACAGATGGAACATTATGTTGAGTACATAACTTATACTAATTTTTACCTTTAAAAGATTTATGTCTTGCTGAAATACTCTAAAACATTTATATCTTGTTGCAATACTTTATTTCATATTTTACATATGTTTGTGAAATATTTAACCTCTAAAGAGCTTACACATTTTATTAAATGCAACATACTTAATCAAGCCTGTAAATAAAATGCTTAACTGGTTGCAGTTTCTGCCTGCTCATTTATGAACTAAGATGAACAGTATTTTTATTATTTTTAATATGTTGAACGCTTTTAGAAACAATTTTGTTTTGTTTCAATTTCTCTGCACAGCCCTTATTTTGTATAATTCCAAATCTTCAGTCATGTTTTTAAGGTGGATATTTAAAAGTTCACTTGTTCAGAATACACATCCATCTACCCATCCATCCACAACCACTTCTTCCAAATTTTGCACATGGGGTCAGTGTGTCACGTCAACAATGACAATCATCTAGAGCCGATGTCCACACCTCTGGGTGACTAGGCCTACCATGGTTGTTTTTCCATAGTCCACACACACATACACATACACATACACATACACACACACACACACACACACACACACACACACACACACACACACACACACACACACACACACACACACACACACACACACACTCACACACACACACACACACATACACACACACACACACACACACACACACACACACACACACACACACTGGAGTACCCAGAGAAAACCCATGCAAACACATGGTGAACATGCAGGTTCTGCACATCAGGCACTTCAGTCAAGAATCAAACAGGAAAACCTGTTGCTCTGAAGTGACCAAAGCACTGGCTGTGCCACTGTGCAACTCTCCTACATGTTCATTACATGTATATTCCTTTGTTAAAGTCAGATCTGCTTTTCTTAATCAAAGCAGCTCATTACAAATACTTTATAATTTCACACATAAGTTTATTTCTTAATTAATATGACAAATTAATATACTCAAAGTTTTGTACATAATGCTTTACTTCAGTCACATAACCATGTATTAACTTATTAAGTCCTGAAAGCCTTACAAATGGTATGACCTCCTTCGGCTTGCAATATGCTTTAAACATTCCTTTTAGGAAAGAAGTCTTGTCTATTTTCTCTTCCCTAATGGTAAAAGCACTGATTACCTTAACGACTTACTCACCTGTGGCATGGGGAAACTTTACACACTGCATATTTTCTGGGTTTTTTTCCAGTAAATCTATAAGGAATTACATACAGTTTAAAATGCTGAATCATTAATTTCAAGTTTTATGAATGGTTTCCCTGAAAGTTTCAGAGGCATTTGTAGCTCACTTTAGTTATTTCCAGCCAAAAGTAGAAGAGATGTAGCTGAGAAATATTGGTGGAGCATGAGACTGTAATATGCAAAAATAAATTGTTTATATAAATGTGAAAATATGAGAAACAAGACTCTTGGCAGACAGTAACATAAAAAATGAAAGCTTTAGAATTGGCCTGCCATCACCCATAGATATGATACAGTATAAGACGCATTATCAAACTCGTGAGATTGTAGAAGCACGTTAGACTGATAAAAACATAGTGCATATTAAAAATATTACTTCTGGTATTAAAGCAAGTTTATTTCTGATACCACCTCATGTATGTATGTCAATAAAGAATATGTATTGTCAATATGAATTAGAGATGTTAGAGATGTGATGCTTTCACCAAGCTTTACTCTAAACCGACTCTGATGGCATGATTACAGGACTCATATTACCTAGCAGCTTTATGTCCCCTTAAACAATCATGAACTATACATATGTGACAGCTTCCCTATGTAATGCAGAACACTTGAGCATTGGCTCCTCTAGGACACTGGTGGTTACTTCCCTGTAACCATTGTCTTCTGAGTTATTTTGCTGCTTTAAAGTTAATAACAGACCCTATTTGTTGAATGTCTGTATACTTTGCCACCTATATTTTGGCCATATTGCTTTAAAACAAGCTTTTTACTGGCTGAATTAGTACAATTCTGAACATATTATAGTCAATATGCTGTTGCTCAGTTTTTGTATACCCGGTATTTAGCAACTTACAATATCTGTTCTTTGGGGAGGAAATCATTTTACTCTCCCACTCACTATATGCCTTCATTAAGTTGAGGGTTTTCATGAAATCTACATCTTGTTAGGAAGAGTGAGGTAATCATAGTCGATGTGTCTGTTTGTAAGAGAGCTTGACATTGTTTCATGCATACCTCTTCCTCTTTGAGAAAGCATGAGTGCAGCCAGTGGTGGCTGGTGACTTCAAAGGAAGTAGAATACAGGAAGCAAGTGAATAGGGCAGGGCAAAATTATGGCACATCAAAGACAGTTTACCTATGATCAAACAACTGCTGGGGTCAGTCACTTTAATTCACAGCCTGCCTTATTACTCATTCATTCTGGATACTTTATTAACTGCATACATCTCAGATGTCCACATGCAATCATCATGGCCTGTCTTAGATGAAATGGAGCCCTAGACAAAGGACTCCTTGATACCCTTCTATAGCACACTGGTCTTCACCCACATGTCCTAGTTCTCATTTGCTTTCCCCCCACACTGACATCCCCATATTATCCATAAAGATGACTTCATACTTGTTTTTTCACACCTTGTCTTACACTTCAGCTTTTTTTCTCCATTCTTTCAATATATCTCTCACTATGACTGTGGAAGAAGTACTTTAATTAATCTGGGGTCTGCACTTAGAGCTCTTTTCCTTCCTTTTGATCCAGTGGTGAACAAAAAATCATGAGTAAGAAAAAAGTCAGTCTTATTTTCTTCTTTCTGTTTTCAATGAAGAAATATTATATGACCAGAACTTAACATTCAAAACTAAACAAGACTAAATAGCAATACCCAATAAACCGAGAATACAAATGCTTGTAAGTATATATAAGTTATAATGTCTTTCTCCCTACCCTCTCAAAAAAAAAAGATAGTAATCTTCTCTGTACCCTTTTGTGTTAGACTGGCACAGTATACGAGACATGTAATTACCCTGTGTCTTTGAAGGCAAAGCTCTCACATGCAGACCCTGATATCTACAAACAGGTTGCTAGTAATGCACACATTACACCTACTCTGGGTAAGGCACATAAACTTACATATGCTGAGACTCTTAAATGCAATCTACCCAGACCTCAATGGCCTCCCATATGCTGTATACATCAACCTTCCAAACGATTTATTATTATTTATTGACATTTGATTACTGGAACCCACGGTAGTGGTGCTGCGCTAGTGTTGTCGCCTCACAGCAAGACGTTGTCGCATTCGATTCTCAGCTAGAGCGTCTTCTGTGTGGAGGCATGCATGAATGGGCGTGCCTTCATTGAAGGTTGTGTGTCAGGGCTGGTAACTCGGCACGTAAAAATCCACTACGACACATTAGCAGACCAGAGTTCCTCTGTGGCGACCCCCTAACCGGGATAAGCCGAAAGACACAACAACAACAACAACATTGACATTTGATTACTGGGAAAGTCCGACTGGGTAGAAGCCCATTTTCAAATGAGGCCCAGCGAGAAAAGCATCAAATTATTACAAAACATTTTATGAACAATAATTTTACAATCTTCAAAAATAAAACAAAAAATATCTGCAGTTTAAATAATTATAACAAATTAGACATATAAAAACACCGGATAAGAATCGATACAAGGTATATGACAATCATTTAATATTTAGAGAAATTGTAGACAGTTTGTGAAGAAGTTAAAGGTAAGTTAATCTAATACAAACAGGAATTGCAATATGAAGTGGGGGAAAAACAGGCTTATGGTATATTTAGAGAGAAAGTCAGGGAAGAGAATTAGCAGTAAGGAAGAAGGGAGAGTAAGGCGGTATAAGGAATGCCAATATAGGTGTATAGTTTATATTGGTTTTGAGCAAGAACTAAGCCAGATTTTAGTTAAAAGTCTTTCAGAGGGGTTTTGAAAGATGGGAGGGAGGGTATAGACCTGATGGATACAGCAAGGGGTTCCAGGCCTTAACAACCTTGTACGAGTGCAGACAATGCCCAGCAGATTTGCTTGGTTTGTAGACAGAGAGTTTTTGGTAACTGGATCGCAGTGACCAACTGGGAACATAGTTGTGTAGAATGCTTTTTAGTGCTGGACAGGCAGATGGATACTGAATAATTTTATAGGTGGTAAGAAGCTGTGTATATGTTAGTAGATGAGGCAGTTCGAACCAATTTAGGCTTTTGCTATACAGTGGTAGGTTCTGAAAGGGGTATGTGCTGCAAATTTTGGAACTTTATTATAGCATTGTTCAAGTTTTAAATTTTGTAAAGCCTGCAGGTTAGTAAGGATGGGAGTGCCATAAAGAAGTGTGGGGAGGAGATAAGTAGTGGCAAGTGTAGTTTCAGTTGCTTTGGTGAGAAAGTTTTTGACTCTGTAAAGCATCTCTAGTTTTTGATGAGATATTCTTATGCAATTTTGTATATGCAGGTTGAATGTAAGCTTATCATCCAATGTCACCCCTTATATTTTGTTATGAGAAGTGACTTCATTTGTTGTATTATCAAGAGAGAGAGGACTTTAATTTTTTTTTTGCCATGAGAAAGGGATTTGGGGCAAAAAGTAGTAGTTTGGTCTTTTTTGGGTTGAGCATGAGTTTTGAGTTAGGAAGCCATGCTTCAGTGGCTGTTAAAGCTTCCCGAGTAATTTTTTGGAGGTGTATCATGTTTTCAGATGTGCAAATGAGAGTGGAATTATCTGCATATTGTAGTATGTTAAAGTGGAGGGGACCAAGAATAGAGCCTTGTAGTGCACAGGTGGTGACTGGGAGGTAAGTAGAGAGTGTGCAGTGCAATTTTACTGAGTGCTACCTATTGGACAGGTAGCTTTTGAACCACAAAAGGATGGGCTGAGAGAGACCTAGTGAGGACATTTGAAATAGACGTTTGCTGTGACAGACTGTGTTGAAAGCTTTAGACAAGTCTAGAAATAATGAAGAGACTAGTTTTCAATTATCTCTAGCTTTATTGAGAGTATCTGTCTCGGTTAGAAGGGCAGTGCTAGTACTATGAGAAGGATGGAAGCCATGTTGTGTAGGGGATAGGAGTTCTTCCTGCAGGAGGTAGTCTACCAATTGTTTTTGATACATTTTCAAGTATTTTTGCAAGGGGAGATAAGATTGTTATAGGTCTAAAGTTATTAATGTCTGTTGAATTTCCTCCTTTATGCAGAGGGATAATGTGTGACTTTTTCCAGAGACAGGGAACATGGGATTCCTGGACTGACCTATTTATAAGGATTGAGACAGGCTAGGCAATGCTATTAGCTGCTATTTTTAGGTATTCTCGTGGAAGGTCATCAGCTGAAGAGCATGGTTTAAGTTTGTTTAAGAGCGGTTTTATATAGGATGTGGCCACAGGTTTGAAGGTGAAAGTGAATGTGGTGATATGTGGCTGTTGGATGGGGTTGGGATTTGATGCTGGGGAATCCTTGGTTAGAGATGCTACACTATCTATAAAATAAGAGTTGAGCTGTATTGCAATATTGAGCGGTCAGTTATCGGGAGAAGGGTTTGGGTTGAATTTTTGTCTGGAATGTAAGAATCTTAATGGTTGTCCAAAATTTTTAGGGTTGTGTTTAGTATTATTCTGAAAGTTATTATAATATAGCATGTGAGAGTGTTCAATCTCGCCTTTGTTCTTACACATGGGTTCGGAGCCGATCCTCGGCTCCGTGTCGGCCGCTTGCAAGCTCTGCATCGAGAAGAAGCTTGAGATCACCTAATACCCACAATCCCCCTACGCCTTTACCTCAGATCTAGTTTGCCGCTGCAGCGTTCGCATCACTGGGTCGAGCTCGAGCACCTGAGATAAGATTTAGAATTTTATTCTTGTATTTTTTCTTGGTACTTTAGTGTTATAAGCTGTTTAGTGATAATTTGTGTGTGTGTGGTAAGGTATAAGGGAATCTCGGTACCGTTAAGTTATAAAACTTAGTTAGAGTTCTCTTCGGGGCCTACCACCCCTTATTGGATTTGACAACCGGATTGACTTTCACTACTGGATTTGACAATTTTACCGGACTTGACTTTTTACTGGATTTGACTATTTTTCTACTTAGGTGACATGTCTGAAAAGGCCAAATCAGGGTTCAAGCGTTGCCAATGTGGGCAAAAAATGTCAGTAACTGACAATCATAGTTCCTGTGTCTACTGTCTTGGCCCTCTCCATCTGCAAGAAGACTGCTCTATTTGTCATTCTTTCAGTGGGAGGGTCATGACAGATAGGCGCAGGAAACTAATGGACAGGGGTTTATTAAAACCTTCCTTTCAGGAGGCTCTGGATGCTTCTGACCAGGCATCCAAGTCCTCGAAGGAATTGAAGACGTCGGAGCCCAAGTCATCGGCTCCGAGCTCTTCGACTAAAGTTAGATCACCGGTTCCACAGACTTCGGGGCCGAGTGTTCAACTGTTGTCAGTTTCCGAGCCTCGAGTCTTGGAACCGGTGATGGAGCTCCCTCCCTCGACACTTTTGAGGTCGGCTCCGTCTTCAGTTCCTTCGACCCGTTCTTCTAAGCTCTCCAATATCGATGTGGACCGTGTGGTGCAGAAGTTATTGGAACATTCGGCCCTATCCAAACTTATCTCGGTTTCCACCCAATTGGTGTCGAAACTTGAAGGCCTCCCATTATCTCCATCCCTTCCTCCTCCGAGACCTGTCCAGTCTTTGGAGCCGGAAGAGGTTGATCTACTGATTGTGGAGCCCTCGGTGCCAGAACCGTCCTTTTCTCGGTCTGATCCTTTCACCTCGACTCCGTCGGATCCGGTACCGGAGTCTCGGAGCCGACGATCCATCCTTGGTTCCGGGGCCGAGAGTCGAACCGACGTTTCGGTTCCGACTCTTCCTCTCGGGGCCTCGGCGCGGATCGATTCGGCTCCGTCCTCGGGGTCGATGCCTTCGGTGCCTGTCTCGGGGATTCTTCCCATTTCTTTGGAACTAGGAGATTCCTCGACTCGGGACCCGGGGGCCTTCGATCTCATGAGGAAGGTGTTGTCTACCCAGACAACCACATCAGTAGAAGCAGCCTCTCCTCCCCATAAAGGACCGTTATCTTCCTCTGCACCAACGGCCACATCCAAGCGTCGAGCACCGGTGTCTCAGCCACCCCTGGAGGGTGCCCCCTCTTCCTCGGAGGCTTCTTCGGATGCTCCCCCTGAAGAGGTCCCTAGGAAAAGATTGTGTAAGAGGAGACACTTAGATTCTCCACAAGAATCTTTAACATCCGATACTGACTTGGATGAGTCAGAAGGGTCCCCAAAGTCACCTTCAGAAGATGTCTCTTTTTCTGACATCTTGGAGATCCTGAAGCAGAGAGGTGATTGGCAGTCCCTCCCCCCTTCTGAGGATGAGTCAGTCTTGCTGAAGGCATTTGGTGCTCGCCCTTCCTCCTCCTGGGTCACTCCACCCTTCGATGAGTTAATGGAGTTGATTGCTCGAAGGGCGTGGGAGACACCTGACACGGTGGAACCGGTCCCTAGGAAGCCTAATAAGTACATCACTGCACCCCAAGACAAGGCTTACCTCACTAAAGGAGTTCCAGTGGACGCCATGGTGGTGGCAGCGGCCACAAAAAAGGAGATGTCGGAATCTTCCTCATCTGTCCATCCGCCTAACAGAGATTCTAGGACTATGGTCAGATACGGGAAGCGCATTTTTAGTTCAGCGGCTTTTTCTATGCGGTCCCTGAACTATTTGACCCATTTTACACGCTTACAGAGGGATCTAGTCAAAGAGTTGGGAGATACCCTCCAGGGTACTACAGATGCGGTCTCAGAGAAAGTTTCAGCACATCTAAATACCCTTACATCCATTGTTAACTCATCCATGAGGCTGATATCATACGCAGCCGAGGGATCGAGTAGGGCAGCGGCTTCAGCGATTGCTCTTCGTAGGCAATCCTGGATGCGCTTATGTTCATTTGCGGAAGCCTTCAAGTCTTCCTTTACTAACGCCCCATTTGATGGTGCCACACTTTTTGGCCCTAAAGTAAAGGAGACCCTTACCCGGTGTGAACAGGAGGGAAAGACTCTGTCTGCTGTCGGAGTCCGTTTTTCCACCCCTTCCAGACCGTACCCCAAAGGGCAACGTGGTGGGAAAATGTGGTTTCAAAAACCCCAAGGATCTTTCCCAGGCACACAGGGTGATGCCCCTCTAGAGGCAGAGGAGGGGCAGAGGCAGAGGAAGACGCCCGGGCGGCAGAGGGGGTCCGCAAAACCAAGGTGACAGGGATACCCCCCCTGGAAAACCTTTCCAGCACTCCTGAGAGGAGGCCCGACTGTCCTGCTCTGGAGGCAGTCTGGGTCGCTAGCTTTATACCCTCAGGCCTGGCAAAACTTTACTACAGACAACTGGGTAAAAGCGTTGTTACCAGAGGTTACAAAATACCATTCCTATCCACCCCATTCCAAAGAAAAAACTCCCAGATGTACCGCCCCATCTGCGAGACACAGCAGCTATAGAAATTTCAAAGCTGCTAGAAAAAAGAGTCATCCAACCAGTCCCAGCGGACCAAATAGTATTCGGGACTTACTCAAGGTTCTTTTTAGTTCCAAAGAAGACAGGGGACTGGAGGCCGATTCTGGACCTAAGCAACCTCAACACCTTTGTCAAGAAGGAAAAGTTCCGAATGGTCACGCTTCAATCGATCCTTCCATTCCTACAGAAGGATGACTGGATGTGCTCAATAGATCTGAAGGATGCCTACTACCACATCAAAATGGCCAGGGCGTCCAGAGATCATTTGTGCTTCCGTCTGGGAGCCAGTCACTACCAGTTTCGAGCCCTGCCCTTTGGTCTGACCTCAGCCCCCAGGGTTTTCACCAAATGCATGGCAGTGGTAGCGTCTCATCTGAGGCGCCTAGGATTCCAGGTGTTTCCATATCTGGACGACTGGCTCCTGTCTGCCACCACCCGGCGTCAACTGATACAGGTCAGGGATTACACTCTACAACTTTGTATTCACCTCGGAATTTCCGTAAATTTCGAAAAATCTTTACTACAGCCATCACAGCATATCTTATTCATAGGAGCAGAATTAGATACGCATCATTTGATTCTAAGGCTTCCTACAGAAAGGATAGTCGCACTTCAAAACAACATTTCTCTCCTTCTGTCATCCAAAAAATCCCCGGCAAAGCTGGTTCTAAAGGTCTTGGGTCTCATGGCAGCTTCTCTCATTGCGATACCATTGGGAAGACTGCACATGAGAGTTCTGCAATGGCTGCTGTTTGCACAATGGTCATTCCAACAGCTACCTCTGACACACGAAATTCTGATAACAAACACATGCAAATCACACCTAACTTGGTGGCTTCAGACTTGCAACCTCCAGCGGAAGACCATTTGTGCTACCCACACCGTCAGCGACGATAACCACGGACGCTTCCCTGATAGGGTGGGGGGGCATCTTTCAGGGACAGACAGTCCAAGGCGAATGGACCAATCTGGAGTACAATCTGCACATCAATGTTCTGGAGTTGAGGGCAGTGTTTTTAGCGTTGCAACACTTTGCTCCCCTTCTTCCTCTAGGGACTATTGCAGTTCAGACAGACAACATGTCAGTAGTCTGGTACATAAACAAGCAAGGGGGAACCAGGTCTTATCAACTATGCAGAGAGGCCATGAGAATTTGGCAATGGGCGGAGTCCACGGGTCGCTTTCTGATCGCAACGCACATCCCGGGGTCATCCAACGTCATAGCCGACAGGCTGAGCAGAGCAATACTGTTGCCTCACGAGTGGTCCCTCAAACAGTCAATTGCGAACATGATATTTCGCAAGTGGGGCCAGCCTTCCTGCGATCTGTTTGCTCCAATGAACGCCAAATGCAGGAGCTACTTTGCCCTATTACCCCTCCAGGGAAGTCCCCAGGACGCTGGTGCACGATTGGCCCCGGTCTCCTGTATGCTTTTCCTCCATTTCCCCTGATTGCAAAGTTTCTGCAGAAAGCCAACAACCTTCAGAGGATGATAATCCTCATTGCCCCATTCTGGCCTCGTCAAATTTGGTTTCCCTTTCTATTGCATCACCGCATTCGGGGACCTTGGATGCTGGACCCAGAGCCAGATCTACTGACTCACTCGTCAGGAGTTCCTCACCCATCTCTCGAATCACTCCATCTAGCAGCTTGGCTGCTCCGCTTTCTAGCCAGGTCTGATTCCCTTACACCGGCGGTTCAGAATATTTTGGTGGCTTCTCATAAAGCTTCCACTACAAAAACCTACACCAGTAAATGGAAACGTTTCGTCTTCTGGGCTAATTCACATCATTTGGACCCTGTTATAGCTCCGTTGAACAAGGTCTTGGAGTTTTTGACAGAATTGTTTCATGAAGGAGCTTCTCCTGCTACCTTAAGAGTGCAATTGACTGCCATTTCTAACTTTCATGTGGAAGAATGTGGTGCGCCTATTATGGCTCACAGACTTTGTAAAGCTTTTTTAAAAGGATCTTTTCATATCAGACCACCAGTTAGAATTCCTACATCACCGTGGAATCTGAACCTCTTACTTTCTAAATTGATGTTGCCCCCCTTTGAACCAGCCTCAGTTTGCCCATTGAAATTTTTATCGTGGAAAACTCTATTCCTGGTGGCCATTACATCCGCCAGGCGAGTGTCTGAGCTTCAGGCTCTTTCTATTAAACACCCTTATTTAATTTTCCACTCTGACAGAGTATCCCTTCGCACTAATCCATCCTTTCTCCCCAAAGTTTGCTCTACTAATAATATTAATCAGTCCATTGAATTACCCACCTTCTTCAAAAATCACTCTAATAAATTAGAGTATATGTTGCACAAATTGGATGTCCATAGACAACTCAGGTTTTATTTGGATAGAACAAAAGATCACAGGAAATCTGATCAACTGTTTGTAGCCTTTGCTGACAGCAGGAAGGGTGTAGCAGTTACAAACGAACTCTTTCCAAATGGCTAACTGATTGTATCACATACGTTTATGAGGCTTCTAATCAAACCTTATCGGTCAAACCTAAAGGACATTCTACGAGATCAGTGTCTACATCCTTAGCTCACGCAGCTCGCTTACCATTAGACACAATTTGTGCGGCTGCTACTTGGGCTAAACCACATACATTTATCTCTCATTACAAAGTGGACAGGGTTTCTAGGGATAGGGCAACCTTTGGTTCTACTGTGCTCAAGAACATTCTCCCGTGAGTTCCTCAGGATCATGGAGCTAGGGACGCTACCCATGTGTAAGAACAAAGGCGAGATTGAACACTCTCACATATAGAAGTTATGTCCTTACCATAACGTTCCATGTGGAGTGTTCATCTCGCTTTGTTCTTACACCCCACCCTTCCCACCCTTAGGAAGAACGCGTTCGATTTGGTGCCTGGTCTGGAGTATTCTCCTTCTGCAGTTGCAATAGTTGTATTGTATGATACACTTGTGTATATATATATATATATATATATGTATATATGTATATAGATGATCCTATCATTATGTAAATTTTGGTATGTGTGTGTGCTCTCTATGGCTGGTTTCCTTGCAAACTAGATCTGAGGTAAAGGCAGAGGGGGATTGTGGGTATTAGGTGATCTCGAGCTTCTTCTCGATGCAGAGCTTGCAAGCGGCCGATACGGAGCCGAGGATCGGCTCCGAACCCATGTGTAAGAACAAAGGCGAGATGAACACTCCACATGGAACGTTATGGTAAGGACATAACTTCTATTTTTGTCTTCATTTATTGGCATTTTAGTACAACTGCAAAGCATTATAAAGTTTTAGAGATATGGAGGTCTTTTACGTTTTTACCATTCTCTCCATGCTTTTTCTCATTCTCCTCTTTTTGGATAGCTAGATTACATTGGGCAGGATTCACGAAGGCTTGCACGGAGTGTAAGAGACGTGTAAGACTCCATGCAAGCCTCGCGATCCAGGAACAGCCTGAAACTCCGTGTAAGAGACCAGCTAAAACGTCTCTTACACGGACTGGGCGTGGATATGCTAAATACCTCACTTGCAGCCGAAAGGCATGCAAATGAGGTAGAGTAGTGATCCACGAAGCAGAAAGCAGCCCATGTAAGAGCCGTTTTAGCTGCAGAAATGTACTCAGTTGACAACTGAGTACGTTTCTGCAAAAATCACAATGGAGCCATGTCAGCTCCAAATAAAGGGTGCATATGTGTCAGGCAGCATGCCAATGGCCAAATATGTGGCCATTGGCAAGGTACCCCGATGCAAATATGAAAAATAATTCTTTTTTTTTTTCGGCGATGTTTAAACGCAGCGCAGCCCCGCGCAAATGGGTTGTGCTGTATAAAACATAAAAATGAAGGTTATAAATCCACAAATGTGGGTTTTATGCAATACATGGATTTACAATACAGGGACCAGCAGACCAAAAACAATATGGCCACCGTTTAGTGGTTGATAAGGGGGGAAGCTGAGTCTAAGAGATGTAACTAAGCATTAGTAGGCAATCTGATGTAAATGAGTGTTAGGATACTGAATTCCGCTGTCACATAGCAAATGAGCACATTCTGAGTAGTGTAAGAGATACATAAGGGGGAGGAATAGAGTAGGAGATAGGTGACATCACAGGGGGGAATGGTAGAAAGAAATGCAGTTCATTGGAAGTCAGTGTTACATGACAGATGTCAGACACATATCATGGAAAGAGGAGTGCCACAAGATAAGCATGGGAAAGTCAAGAAATGGAAGGTGTACACTGTTGCTTACACCAAAGTTTCTTGCCGGGCGTGCATGCGCACGTGTGCGCGCCATGAGGCGCGGGTAGGGCAGTGTGCGCGCGTGTAAGGCAGACTGAGCATATGGGAGCATGTTGGCAGACTTCTAAGACTGTTTGCACTGGTGTGCGTATGTTTTAACCCGAATAAGCAGATTCTGAACCGTGTAAGCATGTGTGCACGTGTGTAAGCCACTGTGAGCGGGTTTCTGCTGGTATGTGCGTTGCTCCCCCCTGAGGAAACAGAAAGGAAAAAGGAAGCAACAGAATTAGTAGGAAGCTAACAGGGAATACTGCTGGAGCTAGCAGGTGAAAACAATTAGAAGCAGGCAATTACACAGGCAGAATAGTAGCTCAGCCAAGCACTTAAAACTCTACAAACAGCAGTGCAAGATGTTTCTCTCAAGAGACACTGCAAGGCAGGAGTAAGTTATTAGAAGTGAAAACTGAAAAAGCTGAACTCAGAGCAGAAATGCTAGGGGCTGCCATAGCTGTCATAAGGAGACATAGGCGACTTGCTGAGGGTGGTGACAATGCAGATGGTGCCAGACTACCCACAGTGAGGAGACGGAGAAGAGTGTACAGGACCAGGGTCACCTACCATGGGTTACATGAGCTGGAGATAGTAGAGCGCTATAGAGTGGACAGAGACCTCCTGCAGCAAATTGTCGAGCTGTGCAGGCCACGTCTCACACACAGAACCAACAGAGGGGAACCCATCCCAGTGGAAACCAAGGTATGTGTTGGCCTAAGAATACTAGCAACAGGTACCTTCCAGAGACCAACTGGTGATATGATGGGGATATCACAGGCATCAGCCTCCAGGGTACTGCACCAGTTCCTGGATGCCATGTCAGCACATGTCGGTGATCATGTATATTTCCCCAATGCCTGTGAGGTATTGGCCAGCAATATGCATCTCTTCCAGCAAATAGCAGAATACCCTGAGGTAGTGGGTGCAATAGACTGCACGCACATATGCATCAAAGCACCAGCCGGTGAGTGGGGTAGGGCCTACATTAACCGCAAGGGCTTCCCCTCCATCAACTGCCAGGTCATGTGTGATGCCCAGGGAATAATAATGAATGTGTGTGCTGGCTGCCCTGGGAGCTACCATGATTCCCATATCTGGCATTTGACGCAGCTGTACCAGACATTTGCCAATGGGGACATCCCACACGGACACCTAGTGGGGGATACAGGTTATGCACTGGAGCCGTGGCTGATGACACCCATCAGAAATGCGCACACATCTGAACAGGAACGCCATAATGAGGCACACGCACAAACACGTAATGTAATAGAGCGTGTGTTTGGGCTGCTCAAGTCACGGTTCCGGTGTCTGGACACATTTGGTGGAGCCTTGCAGTACTCACCAACTACATGTACCCAAATTGTCATGGTATGTGCTATGCTACATAATATGATCTTGAGAAAACAGCTGCAGCAGGACCAGCATAGGGCCGGGCCAAACAGCCCCCCACCATTGCCAAGGCCATCACAGGCAGAGCGTAACTCGGAGGAGGAACAACCTGAGCCTGCCCCAGTAGGCAGAAGGAGGTGTGCCCAGTATGCCCTGGCCTTGGCAAAGAGGCAACGCATAGCACATACACTGGCTCAGTAGGAACCCTGGGAATGATACCCCTCTGACTCACTCATATAATAACATGGATGCCTAAAATGACATAACCTGCTCTCAAACATGTACAGGGAGTGTAATATGTGCATCCAACAGAGGCAGTCCTGCAGCACCACCTGAGGCATGAATGCCATGTGTTAAGTAATGTAACACCATGTAGTATATGCACACTTGAGGACCCTGACTAACATCCTACCCTCACCAAGCATGATGCCACAATATGACAATGGGATGATCAATTGCAATAATTGGCTGAAGTATTGCAGTTAGTCAAAGGGGATCCAATGTGTGCCAGCCTGGCATGACATGCTGAGCATGACATGATGCTCCACCTGCTAGGGGTGGCGTGCACCTATTAGTCCAGGCCACATGGATACTGGCAAAGGCTGTCGTTACCCACAGCGTGCCCTGAATAGGTAAGGCTCAAAACACAAACCCACCTCCAGAGGTATCACAAGGGATAAGAACCTAGATGTAATGCTACCCAATGCCAGAAGTCTAAACAGCAAGATGCGTGCAGTGTAAACCCACCCAGTATGGAGAATGTTGATATCTGTCCTGTAACAGAAAACTGGGTCAAGGCTCACAACAGCACCCTAACACTACCAGGTTACACCTCATACTGTGCTGTACAGCCTCAAAACATGGAACAAGCTACAAAAGGAGGGTGACTAGCAATAATTGTCAAGGATAACCACACCCCCATGTTGGTACCACAACAAGAAGCAGCATGGACTAGCCATGGTCAAGTAACAGTGGCTAAAACTGCTTCCCATTTTATAGCCTGCTACAGACTACTGTCCTAACACCAGGAACTGCACCTGGCCTATGTTGGAATACATGAATATATAAAGCCCCCCAAACCACATTATATTGGGTGACTGAAAATACCCAGACATAGACTGGGAGCATTATACTAGCTCCAACACTGTAGGAAAAAAGTTCCTAGAATCCATAAACCAAAATGCCCAGGAACAACGTACCACTCCCACAAGAGGGGTAAGCATACTGGATGTGATAATCAGCAACATGGGTACTGGATGGCAAGATGAGAAGTGTATCCCTCACTGGTAAGACCAGACCATAGAGTAATCACACTGGATATACACATCCTGACCACAGTCCCTGTCCAGAAAACCACAGTGAAAAACATGTGTAAAGCAAAGGTTGCACTCCTCCAAACTGATGTGGAATCCATTAAAGGCCCTGTGCAGGTGCAAAATATGGGCCACACCTCAGAACCTGTTATACAGGCATTCCATGAACACAGCCAGGAATGCTTGGATTATGCAATCACAAATAACAACAAGACACAATGCCATACACGCAGGCATCTGGCATGCTGGACTCCAGCCATTACCAAACCATGCAAGAGAATGAGGAAGCTACTACATGATAGAGAAAACATAAAAAGGGAAGTAATCACTGATCAGTAGTATGGCAATAAAATATGTCCACACAT
This sequence comes from Protopterus annectens, assembly GCF_019279795.1. Classification (NCBI taxonomy): domain Eukaryota; kingdom Metazoa; phylum Chordata; order Ceratodontiformes; family Protopteridae; genus Protopterus; species Protopterus annectens. The sequence continues at coordinate 1,743,687,483 of NC_056733.1, forward strand.
ACAATCCACTAAGACCAGCTACAACAAGTTGAATCTGTGAATCCTGAGGCAATGTTACACCTGCCCCAAGTACACAGACAACCCTCAACTCCCCCCAAGAAATACAAATATATGTGAGAGATGCAACCATTTATCCAAACCGGAGGCTGAGCTCCCTCAACTCAGTACTGTCAAAACTAGTCAAGAGGAGAAGGTAACCACACACACCACAAACCCAGTCCCACATAGACCTATCACAACTGCAAACCAAAGACGTAAACACAGAAAAACATTCCTGGAGGCCCTAATTACAAACGCAATACACCAACAGAGGCTTCCAAAGCAGACCCCCAAGCAACCACAACCTCCAAACATAGCACATGCAACACATAGTACACAAAGCTGGTGTGCCAAACAGTCACAGGCCAGAAGGAGAAACAACATGCCTGATACAGTTGTAATAGGTGACTCCATAGTCAGACACACTGCTGTCCCGCTCAACAGACTGAACAAGGGAAAGGGTACAGTAAGCTGCCTGTAGGCTGCTACAATACACCACATAACACAAGTATGCAGGTCACCCCAAAGCAAGTAGAAATATGATGCAGTCATTGTCCATGCTGGCGTGAATGACCTGAGATGTACCTCCCTGGCTACATGAAAAGAGACATAGATGAGCTCTCTGAGTATGTACTCCAGGCCAGTATGACACTGACCATTTGCAGCATCCTACCCTCACCAAGAATGATGCCACAGTACAAACACAGAATGATTAGCTTTAACAAGTGGCACAATTACTGCTGTCATTCCAAGAGGATCTAATGTCTGTCTGCTTGGGATGTCATGCTTGACAAGCCATGCTGCTGTTCCAGGGATGGCTTGCACCTGTTACCCCTGGGTGTCTGGATATTGGATAAGGCTTTTGCCACCTCCATAGAGCCTTACGTAGGCAAGGCTGAAAAGACTAACCCACCACCCTAGAAAACATAAGTGGTAAGAAACGTAAGGGTAATGCTGACCAATGCCAGACGTGTAAGCCGCAATATGCATGCTCCTGAGGCCCTCCCCAGTATGGAGAACATCGATGTCTGTGCAGTGACAGAAACCTGCTGCAAGCCTCCTGACAGCACACCAGCACTACCAGGTTATACCTCATATCATGCGTTATGGCCCCAAAACCTGGACCAAAACATAAAAGGAGGGGGAGTATCCATATTCAGCACAGACACCCATACGTCCAGGTAACTGACAATGAACGAAGCATCGGAGACCACCCATGTGCACCTAACCATAGGCAAAACTGCTGTACAGTCTGTAGAATGCTACAGACCACACTCTCACACACAGGAACCCCACCCAGCCGTCCTGAAGACACTGGACAGTATGAATGTCCCACCAAATACCAAACAAGGTACTCACAAATTACCACATAGGTGGTAAACCATTATGTATGGAAGGAGTAATCAGGGACCTAGGGACACAAGTGGACAGTAACCTGTTATGTGACACTCACATTGCCAATCTGGCTAGGAAGACTGTCTATATTGGACACCGTATCATGAAAGGATTCACATCTACATCAACAGAGGTCATTGTGCCCCTGTACTGTTCTCTTATCAGACCCATAATCTAGTACAATGCCTCATTTGGGATGTACCTTACCTGACACCTGCAGCAGTTAGAAAGACCTCAAAGGTACATCACCAAGAGGATAAAGGGTCTCAAATATATGTCATATGCTGCCTGGCTGTAGACACCCCAGCTGAATGCAGTCACATACTGCCTACACAGAGGTATTGTATGCCTGTTGTACAAGGCCATGTCCAACACAGGAGTAATGGACATGCTCCACCCCAGAAAACCCAAAGCCATCGGAGCTGTGAGAGTGAGAGATGTCATCCTCAACACATAATGAAATAGGATGTGCTGGAGGGACAGATACATAACCCAGAGGCTCCCTACACCCTGGAACAGAATCCCACTCCATGTTAGGCAGAGCCCCTCACTGACACTCTTCAACAGGAATCTTGCCAAGTGGATGGATGATCGTAGATGTACACTGGGGGTCTTCACTGTGTCACGTCCAGACAGAAGCACAGTAAAGTAAACCATAAATGGCCATAATATTCACATAGCAAGGGGTGGCGAAAGCCACACACACTCTGGCTAGGCTTATAAATGCCCTAGGGTGGATAGCCTAGTATGAACCTATGAACCTATGAAGATACAAATTGTACAGGACACTAAGGATAATCACAAGGCTGTCTCAACTGATGGTAGGAACCTTGTTGGGAATTCACGGATATGCTCTGAATCACTCAAATATTACAAACAACATACCAAACACACACACATATTGCCAACATACAACCTGACAGGTGCAGTGCAAACCCCCCCCCCAGAATGTAAAATATCTATCCCAGCAGACTGCTGGCCCCCTGACATTGCAGATGCTGAGGTAACAGCCAGCATCTACAAAGCAAAACACACAGCAGAAATGGTATGAGATGGTGTCCTGGGCTGAGTCCAACATGGACTCCAAGAAGAATGGAATGCCAAATCACACTACTGCTCAATGTCAGCCTTACCACAGGATATGTACCCAAAGAGCAGTGTACAACAACAGTGGTCCTTCCCAACAAAGGTGTTGCCTGAATGGATACTGCAAACTACCACCCCAGAATCCTGACAAGCTTGGTCTGCACAGCTATGGAAAGGATCAGCATGTACCGCAGACATAAAGATATTGGGGACCTACTGACACTGGACCCTACCCAGTGTGGCTTTCTTAAGTGCAGATGCTGCCCCTAAACATGTTTGACTCATTTGAAACAGTCATTAAGGTCATTGATGAGGGCAATGTGGTCCACACAGCGTAGCTGGACCTTGCAAAGGCTTCCATACAATACCCCACATGTTCATTATAGATAGGCTCACCAGCTTAAATATAAACCCCTATGTCAGTAGAGGGGTTGCAAACCAGACCAAGGACAGAACTGACATGGTCAGACATGCTGCAGCCATGTCAGACTACAAACCAGATATAACTGGCATCCCACAAGGCTTGGTCCTGGGACCTCCCTCGTTTGGTATATATGTCCCATAGGTACAGGCCAACATGGAAGGACTGTGTCTGAACATGTTTGCAGAGGACTACAAACTGGCCACCATATCTGACCCTCCAGCTGACACAAGCATCCCACAAAAGGGCCACATAGAAACAGACAACTGGTGCCATAGCCATGTCAGCAAGCGAATTGCAGAAAAGTGTATAGTCAACCCCCGTGGATATACAGTAAGTGCCCACCAATTACCACATAGGTGTTAACCCATTACGTACTTAACATGTAATGAGAGACCTGGGGACACAAGGTGATAGATATCCTGCATTGGACAAACATGGCGCTGTAGTGTTTACAGAAACATACCATATACCCACCTAATCATGAAGGTTGTCAGATCTAGATAAGGGGAGGTCATTGTGGCTCTGCAGTCATCCTTCATCAGCGTTACAATTGACTACAATAGCCCCTGTGGGATGTACCTCAGCAGACACCTCCATCAACTGTAAAGTCCCCAACAGTACCTCACCAGGAGTATCAAAGAGCTTGAACAGATGCCATGTGCTGCCTGATTAAACAAACTGCAGCTCCACACACTGCCATACTGCCCACCCAGAGGCAAGCTGTGCCTGATGTATAAAGCCATGTCCAAGCTGGAATCAATGAACATGCTGCACCTTGTACAATCTGAATGGCAGTGAGCTATGCACATGAGAGACCTGAACCCCAGCACTGACATACATAGGACAAGCTGTACTGCATGATCCATAACACAGAAGCCACCACCACTCATGAGTAAACGCCCAGTACAGGTTATCCATAGAGTCACTCATCGAGTCTCCTCAAGAGGAATCTTGATGAGTGGATGGGAGATGGTAGGTTTACCCTGGGTATCACTGTTATGTTACAGGTAGACGGAGGCACAGTATACTAACCATGACATATGTCATGGCAAACTCCACTTACAATGTGTGTCGAAGGACAAACACACTCTCCGACTAGCGTTAGAAATGGCCTAGGCACATCGCTAGTGTTTGCCAATGTACACCTATGTTGTGGAATACACTACCAATGTTGGACAAGCCTGGTTTAAGTAGTTCATATCTGAACATAATGCAACATGGTCAGATGTGCACAACTGGCCCCTAACCAGGCTGTTGTGCTCACTATGGAAATGTAAAGCAGTGATAGGACTAAAGCCCAGGATACTGTCCACCACAGTGAAAGTACTGAACCAGTACACTATACGGTACTACAGTGTTAGGTCAGTATGAAAGGATGTTGACAACTGTATGCAAAGTATCCCATGCAAACCCTGCAAGCACAGTATAATCCCTGTTGTGTTCACACACAAAGCAGTTGGACAGTAACTACACAACATGACACACAACACACAACCATAAACGGAGATATTGTTGAAGTTCACACTCATCCACAAATGTGGTGGGCTGCAGAGTTCAACATATGGAAAGCTCACACTGGGCATGCTCGCACACTTTGATAAATGAGACATATGTCAGACAACATGCCATGGGAAGGCTGAACTGGGCATGCTCACACACTTAGGCCACATCTCAGTTTAGCAGTTGGCCACACATATCTGGTATTTGTACGTGTTATTCCAGGAACCAACCACATTACAGCAATCTGCCCAGTGCACACAGTTAAATGACTACAGAGACATATGTGATATAGTGGATCCCTCCCATATGCAAACATCTTCCACAGATACGCAAGTTGTTCATACAAACAGGGAATGCTATGGCAATAAAGACCTGCAAACAGTCTATCAGCAACAAATAATGTGCATCTGACAATTAAACATATGGGTGTAGAGGTCAACACTAGGCTGTTTGCCCTAGGGAATGACAGCTTAGCCAGAGTGTGCTTGGCGTCTGCCTCCCCAGTACAGTAGGCTACTGTGCCACTGTAAAGTAGGTCAAATAAGGCACCGTGTGAGGCTAGTGTGCTGTGCCTCTGTCAAGCAGGGACACAGTGGAGATCCCAGGGTTTGAATTTGCTAAGCCACATCCATGTTGTTGGTGTCTTCTGGAAGAGGGTTGCTGAGGACCTCTAACAGTAAGTGGGCGTCAATAACAGACTGAGGGGAGCCTTATCTGCATTGTCTGGACAATTTCACTGTCAACACTGTGTCGTGATGATTATGAGGGATTGAAATGACGTGATGGTACTGTTCAGAGATGTCCTCCCTCTGTGGGCTACTGCTCTGCAATGTATTAGCTCACTCTGTCTGTTGGACAGCTCATATATGGCTGGTGTACACCTGACAGGTGTCCTGTTGTGGAGCAGTCATGGGTATATTTGGGATAGCATGATCAATGCAAACCTTCCACATGCTCATAGAATGCAATTGTCAAGGATTATGCAGAGTGGCCTGTATACTCCCCCAGCATGGGTCCTTTGAAGTCTTTCACCCCAGTCTTCACAAGTGTAAAGACTGCTTTTGATAAATACAGTTTGTTTGCAGTGACAACCTTGCCTGGGGGTGGGGATGGGATATGGATTCCAGGGAAAGGTGGGTATGGTCAGATATCAACAATTGTGGTCTACCTCTGGTGTGGAACAGTGAGTACCCATGTTGCAGATGGTCAGGTGCAATATGTATTCCCCCTTGTGGCTGTGGTGAGTGGGTCTGCCATAGCACATGGACTCACAAATTGTAGTGGCTGTAGGGTAATGTTGTAGAGGCCTGAGTAGTTCCCACACACAATATGCCTGTACCAGACATTAACAACTGGAATGGTGTATGTGAACACCTGCATATCCTGGCACTGTTCCCAGGGAAGCAAAGTGTATGTCCTGGATGTGGGGGGGTGGTCTGGACTGGTTGTGTTGTGTGTTACAGGTCCTGTGGTCACGAAGCATTGTATAGAACATAACCTGCCAGTGCGATGTGCATATCTGACCCTGAAGTAGGTGGCTGCAAATGCATATATATGCTATCCCCCACCTGACAGGTAGTACTAGATGTACATACCTCTGTAGAAATAATAATGTCAGCACCCTATAAATACTGCAGGTGCAGAACAGATTCCCAGTAATTCGGATAGTGCGCTCTGCTAATGCGTCTCCCTCAAGTGTCATAATATAGATAGATAGGGGTTTGAATCCTGCAAATGTTCAGTGTGTGTGTGGGTGAGTGGGGTTGTTGTGTGTGCAAGACTGTGTGAGGGAAATGTCCCTTTTGGCAACTGGGAAAACACACTACAGGGTGCACATTCCCCTTTCTAAATACTGATGATGTCAGCACCCTATAAGTACAGCAGGAGAAGGGAAACCTCTCAGTAATGCAAATAGCGCACTCAGCTAATGCGTCCGTCTCAAGTGTCATAACATAGTTAGGTAGGGGTTTGAATCCTGCAAATGCCCAATGTGTGTGGAGGGGGGTTAGTGTGTGTACAAGTCTGTATGTAAGAAATGTCCCTTTTGGCAACTAGGAGAACACACTACAGGATGCACATTCCCCTTTCTAAACACTGATGATGTCAGCACCCTATAAATACAGCAGGAGAAGGAAAACCTCCCAGTAATGCAAATAGCGCACTCTGCTAATGCGTCCGTCTCGAGTGTCATAACATAGTTAGGTAGGGTGTGTATAATTGCAAGTGTGAGAGAACAGTTCCTTTTGGCAACTACTACAATACACCAGATGCTGCATATTCCCCCAGTAAACACAGGTGATGTCACCACACCATAAGTACAGCCAAACAGGGCAAATCGCCCAGTAATGCAAATAGTGCGCTCCGCTACGGGGTCTCTTACTACTGTCAGAGCACAGTTAGGTATGTTTTGGAAACCCACAACTGCCACGTGTGTGTGTGTCACACAAAATACCCATGTGTGGGTTGTTGTTCATAACAATGCATGACATTGCTTAAACCAGCAATGACAATGCACACATGATGTAGGGTGTGTATAATTGCAAGTGTGAGAGAACAGTTCCTTTTGGCAACTACTACAATACACCAGATGCTGCATATTCCCCCAGTAAACACAGGTGATGTCACCACACTATAAGTACAGCCAAACAGGGCAAATCGCCCAGTAATGCAAATAGTGTGCTCTGCTACTGGGTCTCTTACTACTGTCAGAGCACAGTTAGGTATGTTTTGGAAACCCACAACTGCCACGTGTGTTTGTGTCACACAAAATGCCCATGTGTGGGTTGTTGTTCATAACAATGCATGACATTGCTTAAACCAGCAATGGCAATGCACACATGACGTATGTGTGTGCCACATACACATATATACCTGTGACCTTCAATAGTTCCCATGTCTGACACGTGCCTCAAGTGTATAAATGGTATTTGCACTGCATAACATTATGACTGTGTCTTACTGTGCAGGGGCTGCATGCGGTATGTGTATATACAGCGTGAGTTGTATATGGTATCATCCTAACAGCAGGGGATACACATCTGGTCTGGGCCATATAGTCTACATGTAGTCGATGAACAGGTGCTGCATGTTCCCACCTGTTGTGGGAGTGGTAACACATTGTTCCACTGCAGTTCAGTGACTACATGCTAGGAACCTTTCAGCTAGTGTGTTGTAGCTACAGTAATGCTCACACACAATGTTCAGCTGGATGCAGTCCAGACATATAAAGACATATGTAGAGACCGTTATATTCCCAGTGTTGTTAGGGAGGACAGGTGGGTTTCCTGTGTATGGGAGGGTTGTGTGTGCCAGGCTATGAACCAGAAGGCAGTCCAACACACTGTTAGCTGCACATGGATAGGCCCTGATGCTTTGTGCTGTGCCAACAACCTGGAGGTGTGTGTATCTGTGGTGCCTTGAGATACCTCCCCCCTGTTCATGTGTGGTACATGTGTAGGGGACAACAGGCATGGTATGAGGTATAACCTGGCAGTGATGGGTTGCACCTGTGAGCCGTGAATCAGGAATCTGTTACTGCACAGATATTGCAGTTTACCATGCTGAGGACAGTGTCCAGTGCATGCATCTTGCGGTGTACACTGCTGGTGTTGTGTAGCATTACTGTTAGTGTCCTATCCCATGTGATACCCTTGGAGGTGGCTATGTAATCTGAGCCCTGCATCAAAAGGCACTATGTGTGTATCAAGAGGCTTCGCCAATATACAATGGCCCATGGGTGACACGTGCAAGCTGCCCCTCGCAAATCATTGTGGCTTCCTAGCATGTAAGCACACGCTGACAGCCATTGGATACCCTATGAATGACATTGGAGATTGAGCAAAATGTAGACATAGAACACCCTTCCTACATATTGTGGTAGCATACCTGGTGAGGGTATGATGGCAACCAAGGTCAGGCTCATACCAGCCCGTGCCACATGCTGAGAGAGCCCTTCTATGTTCCCTATCATGTAGTCCAGGGAGGTACGTCTCAGGTCATCCATAGTGGCATGGACAATGACTGAGTCATATGTGTCCATGCATCTGACTGACCTGTATGCATGTGTTATGTGGTGGACCATAGTGCCCCATGGGCATATCACTGTGACCTTCACCATGTACAGCCTGAGCGGGACCCCACTGCACCGGCCAAGAGAGGTACCTGACACATCTGTAGCAGGTGTGTTGTGTAGCCCTACAGGCTGTGAGTGTTTGGCACACAGGATGTGTGTGCCATGTGTGGCATGTGCTCTGTTCTGACTTAACGTATGCCTTTGTGCCAGCTGCGGAGGTGTGTGATGCTCAGGCAGGATGCTATTCTGAGGCTCCAAGTATGCCCCAGTGTGTTCATGTGTTTGGATTGCTGTCAGTGCAGGTCTATGCCAGACTGGTATTGTAGTCAACGTAGTATGTCATGCCACCTGACAGGGTATGCCAGTACTGGGTTCAGAGTGCTCAGTCCCCAGATTGGCTATGTGGTTGCATCTCACACATGTGTTGTACGTTCCTGGCCAGGGGAGAGGGTTGACTGCATACATGTGGCAGCTGTGACATTGCCACATGACTCACATATTCCACAACTGGACCATAGAGGTGATTCACAAGTTACCTTTGCACATGCTACCATAGTAGTGCAATTGCCATGGTGATTACCAACACATAGGGCCAATGGGGAACAACATACTGAAGGTGAGTATGTGTGGGTGTACTGCTTCTGATTTCATAGTGCTGGCATTTATGACTGCACACGTGGGCAAATGCCAGGTAAGTCATATGCAATGTGTCACAGGCAACGTACATGCGAACAGGACAGACAGTGACGTTCTGTCAAGTGAGACATTGACATACGTATAGTAAGCTATGCAGATGTCACTAGGAATCCACAGAAGCTCTGTAAATCTGCATTGCAGGTGGAATCAGTGTTCCAGGGAACCTCAAGCAAACATGCATGCAAACAAAGCTACAGTAAGCAGGGTTGGAAGTAGTCTATTGAACAACAAAGAAGGGGTACCACTTCCAGTAGGTAACAGTGCAAATATGCAGGCACTATAAACATGTACCCAGGAACGCACAGCTCAGATGTCCATGGTAAAACTTAAATTATTTAAAATTTAATTTAATTTAAATTAAATTGGTACAGCACACATATCAACATGCACAAACATCCACATTGCATAGTCGTTGTGGGCAACATGCCACCATTAGTGTACATGTCCATCATTGCGTATCACTACTTGCATTACCTTCTCCCCTGTGCTACCTATTTATGTGGCTATCTGTTGACATCCTTACCACCAGTATGCAAAAATGTGCAGCTGTTACACTATGGTACTTACTATGGGTGTAGATAACAATTCAGGACAGTCATACAGTTACTGCATCAGGCATGCTGGGATATACACACAATCATATCAGCACACTGTACTGTTACCAACATGATACTATTAATACACGTCTATGCAGTCACCCTGTGCATCAGCAACATGTTAACCTGTTCCTGCACTGATGTTAGAGATTGCAGGAGGTGGCACAGTTTCATCATATGCACAGGGTGTGAACTAGGTATGCCTGAGTCTGCCACTGATACCACCAATTGACATGTATGTGTATGTTTGTTGGTGAGGGACAGCAGTACAGGGTGGGGCACTGTTGATGCAGTGTGTGCGTGTATGTGGTAGCCCTAGGTGTTAACATTTCGCATGTGTGTATGCATGCACACAATTCCACCTCATGGCTGCCATATACTGGAGTTTGTGGACAGCCACAGACTGCACCTGCCAGGTCATACAGATCAGTGTCTGTGGCCACGGACACGGTACCTGTGCCTGGCAGGGGTGCTATGGACCATATCCGGTACTAAGCCAGACTGGGTACTGTCATCAGAAGCGGGTGTTCGTTGACTGGACACAGGTCCCTGTTGGGACTGTCCAGAGCCACGTGCACGTGGTCTCCTGGGGCGGTCTGATGACAGCACAGACCCAGCATTGCTGGGGCTGCTGCTGGCACTATGGGGGCATCCGCGGGCCTGTTGTCGTCCGCGCCGACTGCCAGCTGCTGCTGTTGCTGGCATACGGCCACGTCGACGCCACAACCATCCACCGTTGCCCTGGCTCATGGACATGTAGTTGTGGAACTGCTGTAATATGTCCCCACAACATCTGTCTATGACATCGATGAAATTACGGATAGCATCCGCAATGTCACGCATACTGTCAGTCATGGATGTGCGACATGCTCTCAGCTCCCTCAGACCCTGTCTGGTGTACCTTTCCATACGTGACTGTACCTGCATGACAGCCCAAAACATAGCTGAGGTTGACAGACCTCTTTGGGCATGTCTGCCAGAGGCAGTACGCCCACGGATGCTCCCACGAGAACCCATGGGCAACTGTCTGTGTAGTACCATCTCAGGACCCTGCCCATGGCTGCTGTGTGGGGAAGCATGTGCCACAGATACCACATTACCCTGGTCAGTGCCCACTGTATCCTGTCCATCACCTAGGGACATTGGTGACATAGGATGTACTGGCAGGATGACTGTGCACAATGATGGGGTTGACAGTTGTGTACTGTCAATTGGCTGACCAATGACGGACCCTGACACACCTTCCTGTGCCATTACACAGATATCATCACTATCAGTACCTGTGGCACCAGATTCAGGTTTCCTGCTGCAGGACACCAGAGCAGCACCAGAACCTGTGGGAGGAAGACAGGAAACACAGTTTACAATGTCTACACAATGTTACCAGTGATGCACACATGCACACGTGGACACATGCACACATGCACACATGCACACGTGCACACATGCACACATGCACATGTGCACACATGCACACATGCACATGTGGACACGCACACATGCACACGTGGACACACGCACACATGCACACCCCGCAGTATACACACAGAGCACTACTGAGTTACACTATTATTACTAGCACTATCAAGACTATTATAGGTATTGTTAATACACACTCACCAGCATGGATGGGCTGCCTTGCTGTAACACCGGAGGGACCTGCAGAAGTGAGGGGATTAATGTCAGTGGGCACAACTGTGCCATTGATACTGTGTATGATACAGTTCAGTAGTGCAACAGTTGCCTTTCACATGTCAGCTGCTGATATTGGCAATATCACACCTGCACAATTACATACTATGTTGACAGCTACATACCAAGGACACACCTTACACATGCATAAACTAACAGTGTACAGAACAGTCAAGTGTACATATGGCATATTACCTGCATGCTCCATGTCGTGTTGCTGTGTGGCTCCAGCCTCCATCATAATGCAGGTGTGTTGCTGTTGATGTTCCTGGGCTGGAGCCACAACACTTAGGAGTAGCCCCTCTAGTCTGGTGAGGGGGGGATGTGTGGCCACCCCACCTCCTGTGGCGACCTGTTGCCTGTGGATATCCGACGCATGCTGACGGACATTTCTGATTAAATCACTGCAGTGATGTCGTACCTGCTCATATGTCCTATTATGAGTGCCAATGTCATTTACCCTACGGACAAGGTCTTGCCACAGTGCAGCCCTCTCCTGCTGATTCTGGCTGGTGCGGGAAAACAGTATGTCATAATCCCGCACCAGGCTCAGGTGTATCTCTTCATCTTCTGCAGCAGAGTAGGCAGGATTTCGCTGACACGCCATGTCCCTGAAAGAGAACACAAACAGGATATCAGCAAACTATGACAGCAAAATATGGCACACATACTATACATGATACTCAACTGTAGTGATATAATACTACTCCCATATGTAGCACGTGTGTGTCTCTTGGTGGATACACATGTACATGGCCAGATATCAGTGCTCAGCCGACACCTGTGCAACAATACCTGCCACATTCCATACAACATAGTACCAAGCCCCATCAGTCAGCACACTGAGACAGGTCCAATGCACCACCTCACTCTGGGGGTTCATAACAAGGTACTGTATGTGGAACGTCATCCACTAGTGTGATCTGGACACAAACTAATCGGCCTGGATATACATATCCCACCACCAGCACAGTAGACTACTTTGAAATATATGTGAATAGACAGATTTTCACTTGTTAGGACTGAGATGGTATCCATGCAGCCCACTGGGCCAGTGGAAGCCACAACCCACAATGCTGACCCCTTTGCAAATGCTTCCCACGGACATCCCCAAGAATGACACAATTCTAACCCAGACCCTATGCACAAAGGTTAAGCATCCTGTCTGGTGGACCCCAGCCAAAGACAAATTGTATAACGATAGAAGGAGGCTACTGCAAGACAGAGCAGAATCACATAAAGGGAAGGCATCTGTGGTCAGCACTAGTAAAAAGCTAAGTTCTCTCATAACAACATCCAAGGCCAACTATGAGAGGAAAATGGCCAAGGACACTTAAGATAACCACAAGGCCTTCTTCAGTTTTGTTAGAAACATGGACCAAAAGCCTCAGATATGCTCAGAGTTAGTACACAACTACATAAAATTCAATGAACCCACAGATATTGGCAACATTCTGGCAGACAGGTTCAGTGCAAATATCCCCCCCTTCTCCCCCAAAAGAAGAAATACTTATCACAGCTGAATGTAACCTCCCTGTCATCTCAGATGTCCAGGTGAGGGCCGCTCTCAGCAAAGCAGAACACACAGCATCAATGGGACCTGATGGTATCCCTGGATGTGTGCTACGTGAACTCCAAGAGGAGCTACAACCGCATATAAAAATTATATTTAACCTTAGCCTTACTACGGGATATGTACCTGAACACTGGCGTACAGCAACAGTGGTCCCACTCCACAAAGGAGGCACCTCTACAGACCCTGGGAACTACTGCCCCATAAGCTTAACCAGCCTGGTCTGCAAAGCTATGTAAAGATTCATTATGGGACTCATATACAGCGACATTGGGGACCTACAGACACTTGATCCCACCCAGTTTGGCTTTGTGAAGGGCTGATCCTGCCTTTTGAACCTGGTTGACTTTTTCAAAACAGTCACTACAGCCATTGATGAGGGCAAAGCAGTCCATACAGCCTACCTGGACTTGCCTAAGGTCTTCAACACAATACCTCACTCAGGCATCATAGACAAGCTCATAAGCTTAAATGTTAATACATATGTCACATGATTGGGTTGCAAACTGGTTAAACAACAGAATCCATAATGTCAAACTTGCGGGAGCCATGTTAGACTCAAAGCCAGTCACAAGTGGTATCCCACAGGGCTCTGTCCTAGGACCCTTCTTGTTTGGCATTTACTTCTCAGATGTGAAAGCAAATATGGGCGGGTTGTGGATGACAAAGTTCCCAGATGACTGCAAACTAGGCGCCATAGTTGATACACCAGCTGACACACACATCCTACAGACAGGCCTCACTGAAACGGACAACTGGTGCCAGAATCATGGCCTAACACTGAATGGCATGAAATGTATAGTCATCCCCTTTGGGTAAAACAACGTTTCACATAGACATACATATAGATACAGACCAATAACACATATGGAGGGTTCACAGTATGTAGACTATTAAATTGTTACTTTACATTACCTGTGTTTGTCACAGCTGATTGTGTTATGGTTTGTATAGGTTCCTGCTGCTGCTAGCCCAGCTTGATACTGTCACTGATGACAGCTTCAACTTAGTTTTTCTTAAGTGTAGTTTTTGTTTGTGTTTTTATTTTCTTTTTTTTCTTTCTTTTTCTCTCTCTCTCTCTCTGCCTCCAGACGGTGCAATGAAAGTATTGCATGCATGGACTGGGAGTACAGGATGCTTTTGTAGGCATCTGCATATGTCCATGTGATGGCCTCTGCACCAATTGTTAGCCAGCATTTGCTGATTGCATGCAGCCAGTTGTGTACTGATTGCAGTTCTCACTGTGATTTCAGGACAGTGCTATAAAAGGGTATGTGAGATAGGCGTTGCCCTTTCAGATTGTAAGGGCGGGGACCATGGTGGTATGCTGTGGACACTGTTCTGTGAGTGTAAAGGTTAGTATCTCTCTCATAATTCAGGCTGTGTCGTAGATTAACATTTCTCCATTCATCTCTCCTGTTTCCTGTACTAAGTGTGTATGTAAACTGACACTTACAACTACTACTACTACTGTTAATATGGGTGTGTGTGCTTTCCTGTGGGACTTGTGGTGTGTGGCTTGCAAGGTGCTACAGTGACATTATTACCTACTAGCTACCAACTAGCATGGCTGCTTCTGTTCACACACTACTATTATAGAAATCCACTAGATTTGACAGTAAATATACATGACATGCTTTGTGTACTACACATCTTATATTCCCTTTACATTCATTCCTACTATTACATGATATATTTATTGTAGCACAATGTTCTTATATAACAGTCATGGCTTAGTGGTAAGTCATGCAGACTACTGTTTCCAAGGTCATGGTTTCGGGACTGACAGTGGGATTTTATTTTGCTTTTGAACAGACTACAGGACCTGTCATTTAGAGTGACTAAGGCACTTTTAAGCAGTTGTAACCGGGTTAGCGCTGGTTTGCATGGAGCTCCCGCATGCGCACTGGCATTCAGCTCCACGCACAACTGCTTAAAACCGCTTAAAAGTGCTTACTCGTGCGCACACCTGCGCTATTTTCTTTGAAAGAAATGAAAATGGGGAGACAGGAAAGTGGTGAAAAAGGGGTCACAAAGAGGGTAAGACAGTAGGGAAACAAGCTTGGATTTTGCAGGAGGGATGTAGGTAAGGCCCATAGCTGCCCATTTCTTCATCAGCAACAGCTGTGCATATGTATGTAATTTGGTGTGACATTTGAAACCTTCCACCCCTGAGAGAGGTGTAAGGACAACAATAATACTTGTTGTACAGCCAGTTGTAATTGAAAGTTTCCATGTCCAGCAGACATGTGTGCGAAATGGGCAGCTATGTATGGGGCGTAATTTTTTTGTGGGTACAGCGTGCCCTTTTCTTTTTTTTTCAGGTGAGAGTGGTATGTCAGGTAAAGGAAGTCGGTATAGCTGGGGAGATAGGTTGGGTAGGTCAACAGACAAGATAAACAAGACGCATACAAGGGCGGTGTATGACACGTGTGGGGGGGGTTACACAATTGACGGGGATGGATGTTTGGATATCCAGAGCCCATGAGCCCACAGATGGCAACAGTGGAACTGATATCCCCACCCATGGGCAGTTGCCACTGTGCCTTCACTGCCCAGGACAGGGCTGTGCTGGGGGCTGTGTAGGCCGAGCAACAGGCATGCCCGTTAGTTGTGCCACCTGTGTCTCAAGCTGGCATACGGGCCCAAGAACAGATTCCTGGATCTCCCTACGCACCACAGTCCGGACGCTACGGATGGTGAGTGGTGGTTCTCCTCCGGCCACACTTGCAGAGGGGGGACGAGCCCCATCCCTGCAGCGCTTCCACCCGCAGGTGGCACAGGGCCACTGGAGGAGGGTCTGGACTGGGCACTACTGCCAGGTGCACTCGCCAGCTGAGGTGGGAGAGGTGGGTCCGCTGGAACCCGCCTTCCCTGTCGTCCTATGTTTTGCATTATGTCATGACAGTTTGGGTTAGTAACATACAATACCATCCGCAATTAGTTGTAACAGCATGCATTAGTATTCCCATTAACCAGACACCCAGATATTCACACCATTGAACAGCGAGCATAACACATGCATAATTTGAACAGCAATACACAGTCCAACAACATGCAGGGTTGATTGATGGCAACAGGCCATCAGGTTTGGATGTATGAACAGGGCAAATGCATCAACGTACATGCAAATATGTATGACCCAACAGGACAAATGTCCAGGGGTGTTAATTGTGATTGCACATACCAATTTCATGTGGAATGGATTATATGTGGTTATAGGGTAGGGTGAAGAAAATATAATTAACACCTTCAAATACCAATACATATGCTGTACATTTCTAATAGCTGCAGATATATACACACTACAGTTCTACCTACAGTTTCCTATGTGATAACTACTTCAAGTTGGTGATAGGAATGTTACTGCTACATCAATATACATTTCCATTTGTATTCATACACGTTCATATCTGGCTCTGTTCAGCTACATCATCCTGCTACATTTGCTTTATATAGCTATAGACAACTGTGGATGTTTGGTATTTCAGACAATCATACTATCTGCATATTGCAGACTGAGAGCAACATATCCAGATTTTGGGATACACATTCCAGCTGCAGGAACATTTTGAACACATTTCGCAGTTTGGTTCTGCTTGTCATATTCATTTCATTCTGTACTGACTGCAGTATACTTTATTCAGGAGTTATTACTACTTTATTGGTGGATTCATAACTCTTTCTCACACTCTCTCACTTGTTTTATTTTTACAATTCAGGATGGTACTTACTTCTAGGCTTTATTGACATGTTTTACCTGTAGTTATTACAATCCTTTCCAACAGTCTCACTTCTGTCATGTTTCAGTATTTCAACAGGGATAGATTTCACACATGTGTTTTGCTCATCTTCTGCAGCTGTACTTTTCAGCCTGCTGCAGGTTGTGTAATATCATATTACAGGTGGGGCATCTTTATTTCAGACATTTTCATTTTTCTGTTTGGATTACAGACTGCAACACACTTTTGTAATCAAGCAATACTTGCAAACACTCTTACACTGTTACTTGCACATTTTATTACTTAGTGACTACACTGCACTCTTTTGCTAACTGTCATACTTTTATATTTATTTACAGTTACAGGGAGAGGATTACTGACCTGCCTGTTGGCGCAACCGCACCAGCCTATCGCAGCTGTAATATAAATAAAGTAATATTGGAATACACATCTCCATTATATCAGCTAGGTTAATTTCTTACATACATAATTAGATGTAACTTACTCAGTAGTGGGGCATTGGGCATTTGCCGGGCCTCCTGGATCCAAAGGTTCAGTTGGTCCTGCTTGCATCTCTTCAGGTCCGCATGGCAGTGATGGACCTGCTCACCAGTCCTTGGAATCCCTGTGGTACTGGTGAGATCATGAGCCAACCAGTCCCACACCTCAGCCTTATATGCTCCCCACAGGACCTGGCCCTGCATGAGTTGGGCCTCATGATTGTGGACAAGGAGCCAAACCATATATCTGGACTCCTCAATGCCCCACCTCTGTGCTCGGAAGCAACTAACCTCACCTACTAGTGACATTCTGGCTGCAAGTTAGTTCTACAATCGGTTATGCTGTGTATTCCCACCTATGGGGCTTATATATGCCGTTTTTCCCGCACTTATCTGTGATTGGCCATTTTGGAATTGTATCAGCTTCACAAAACCTGCTTTGTCATGCTTCTCTTTCTATTCATTCCTATATATTTGCTATTACTGCATTTCTAAGTACAGCTGTCATGGCTTAGTGGTTCAGTACCTTGACTATGGTGCATGGTATCCTGGGTTCGAACCTGGCCACTGCTTTCTATATTTTATGACTGTCTAGACAGGCTAGGAAGTGTGTCTGTGTAAAGGCAGTTTTGTTACAGCTTGCTCAACGTTGCCCGTCGGTTAGCTTGTTGGCGCGGTGCGCAGCTCCGCGCAAACGGGTTACGCTGGTTTACACTTCACTTGGCTGTCAGCGCGCATATTACGCTCAGCTCAGCTAGGGGCACACAGTTTCAGCATGTTAAACCACGGCTCACGTACGGGCACTCATTTTGCACCTGTTGAACCACTGCTCACCTACGGGCACTCATTTTGCACCTGTTAAACCACTGCTCACCTTCGGGCACTCATTTTACACCTGTCAAACCACTGCTCACCTATGGGCAGATGCACTCAACTTGTTAAACTGTAGCTCAGCTATAGGCACATCTGGCATTCTTTATTATTTTGTTATCTCACATTTCTTCAAAATAAATGGCCTATTTCATTACATTTTACATAAAATATAATTTTATATGTGTACATATATGTCAGGGACTTGTTTCGTGCTTATTTCACTAAAAATAAAAATTGATGTTGTAGGGGCTCGAACCATGACTGCCTGCTCTTCAGCCAACGTCTCTACTGCTATGCTATTGCTTTTTGGCTTACTTTGCATAGTTAGTTCTTATATGCTTTTCCACTTACTGTTAACTGTGGCTAAGCTATGGGCACACCCGCGCAAACGAACACACTCACGGGCAAACATCTTTACAATTTAAAAAAAATATAACATGTTCATTTATATATTTTATGTTCATAGTCTGTGGGGGCATGTGTTGTGTTGTGTTTATTCACATTTCCATGGACTCTGTCGTGGGGGTTAACTTTAGGCACTTTTACTCTTCTGGGGGCATGTCCGCTTGCAGGGCTCGGCCTACGGACACACCCCTACTGTCTTCCACGGACCGTGTAAGCCTTAGGTGTGATTCAGCATGCCCTCATGTATATGCATGACATGCTGATGTCACACCGTTTAACTGCAGCCTCCGTGTAAGCCTTGTAACTCTTACACGGAGGCTTCGTGAATCCTGCCCATTATTTGTTTTTAGTCTCTTCCTTTTAGTAGGTGCAAGGCTCTTTAGGATATTTAGAAAAGTTGTATTGAATTCAATTACACCATTGTCTAAGGGGATGATTTTTAGGAAGTTCCAGTTAATAGATAGTGTAGCAATGAACATTTCTGGAAATTTCTTGGAAATGTTATGTGTTGTTTTATAAATATGCTGTTGATAAATGGATATTTTGATAATTGATGAATTGTAAATATGATGTCCATCCAACTGACATTCACATCACCTAGTAATATTTTTTTCTTGTGGAAATGTAATAGATATCCAATGTAGGATATTTTCCAGTATAGCTGTATTGTCGCCAGGAGGGATAGAAAGGACAGTAATGCATATTTGTTAATAATTGTTGATTTATTTTATAAAGCAATAAAAAAGCTATGCTGAACTGAATTTTTGTATTGGTTTGCAGTAAGGGGAAATGTGGTAGGTATTGGGAAATATTAAAGCAATACCACCACTATTTCTCTTTATATGGTCATTACAAATAATATAGCCAGGAGGTATAATTTTGGAATCATTTATTCTGGGTTTAAGCCAAGTTTCAGTTACAGCGAAAACATCAGGCATATGTTGGGTAATCCAAGCATGTAGTTCAGCAGTTTTGTTTTTTATACTTCTAACATTTACTGCAGTAAAAATTAGATCGCCAGGGTTGGAGACTGGCTGTTGTTGGGTTACAGAAGTGTGTGTGGGAGAATTATCTGTGTGTTTATTGTGATAAGTGGGGCTAGGATTACAGTGTATATGTCCTCCTAGAAGGATTTTAGTATATTGGGGGAATTATGCATACTTGCTTTTTGGAGAGGATTCTTGCACTTAATTTTGTTTTGGTTTGAGCTGAAGTGCAATTAACCAGTCGATATTTGGAATAAAGGTGAGGGGCAATATTAAATAGGTTTGGTGCATTGTATGGAGACTATAAAGAGGAAATATGGATAGGTGGTTGGGACAGACTTGGAGAGATGTTGCAATATATTACTGAGTGATGGTAAGAAGCAAGATGGCACAGTAGGAGAAGAATTGAGGAAAAGTAGCACAATTAAGTACAGGAATCTGTATTTTATAGATGTTAGGTGGTAGGGAAGTAGCAATGAAGAAGGAAACAAGAAGCTGTAGGACAGCAGGAGAAACAGTGATGGTGAATTCTGGAAGCTGGAACAGGATAGATAAGGAGTGAAGTATTTTCTATAAAATAAGAGAGGTAGGTTATCCTGGTATCTTCTCTGGAACGTAAGAAATAGAGGGGTATTAAAGGCTAGAGTATAATGGTATAGTCAAAACAAGAAGACATGAGGATTTATTTGGGAAAATAAAAAGATACAAATTGGAATAGATCGATATTAGGGAGGGTTATGATTATAAATGGATATAGTGCAAAGCAGTATGGGAGGGAGAAAGAGAGTTGGGAATGGGGCTAAAATTAAATCAAGATAGGGAAGTAGGAATCAAGAGGCAGAAGTGTATGTATGGAAGTAGTAGGGTCATTTGGGAAGGGTTTTGGAATAAGAGTCTGAAGTGAAACAATTATGTAGGATTTATAATACTACAGTAAGGGGATAATGAAGCGAAGCTTAGCATGGCAGGTTTCTTCACCCTCAGGTCAATTTATAACTAAGAGCAATCAGTTTATAGCCGGAACTAAACAATTAACAAAAAGATGTAAGAAAAACAGGTTATCTGTCATTTCCTAAGACTAAATAACTGGCATATGCAGTATAGTCCACTGGTCATTCTAAAGGGGACAGTGGCAACTTAGTAATAGGTCCTTAGAGTGCACATCCTATTTCACAGAGATACTCCAAATCCCTTGAAGGTGAAAGGGCAAGGTACCAGGAGAATAAAGCATTGTGTTGGCTTCTTTTGTTGTTTGTTATTTCACAGAGATTTTCAATCACAGAGCAGGCATGTATGTAACTGATTAAAGTTAATATACAGCAAGGTTCTTCATGATAAATATGTTTGCATTAAACAATGACAACATTTTCAATAATCTTGTAGTTGTAGTGTCTTGTGGCAGAGCTCCTGCAAAATCAAGGTCAGATGTCACTGCAGGCTATTAAACAATGACAAAATTCTCAGTAAACTTGTAGGTGTAGGGCCTTGTGGCAGAGCTCCTGCAAAATCAACGTCAGATGTAGTGACTGCAGGCTATTAAACAATGACAAAATTCTCAGTAAACTTGTAGGTGTAGGGCCTTGCGGCAGAGCTCCTGCAATATTGAGGTCAGATGTAGTAACCACAGGCTATTAAACAATGACAAAATTCTACAGACAACATTGCTCAGGGCATGTGGAACCAAATCTCACAATGTCTCAACCTCTAAGCCCTTAAGGCAAACTAGCACTTAGAATATTTTGATCTTTGGAGACTGTTGTGAGACATACTGATGTCCCACTCACCAGGATGAGCAAGGAGACAGACATGGTCAGTTCCCTATCAGGGCCAAGGATCCGCCAGATCACATATGCACTCAAGACATTGAACCACAAGTATCAGTATGACTCTGTCATAGTCCACGTGGGCACTAATGACCTGGACTATATGAAGAGAGACATGATAGAGATTTCAGTTAATGTGTCCTAGCCAGGTATGAGCCTAGCACTGAGCAGAATTCTACCTTCTCCAAGTATGATACCACAATACAAACAGAAGCTAATTGTCTTTAACAATTGGTTTAGTAACTGGTGTCATTCCAAGGGGGTCCAATATTTGTCAGCTTGAGATTACATGATCGACAGACTATGCTGCTTTGCCAGGGATGGTCTGCATCTGTCCCCACAAGGCATTTCGATATTGGCCAAAACATTACCCACCCCTATATAATTCCCTTTTTAGGCAATGTCAATCTGCTAAACATTCCAACATAGTAAATTCTACTCAAGATAAAGTAAAAGTGTTACTGCTCAGTACTATGAGTCTCAGCAAGAATCTCCACTCCCTGGAAGCACTCTTCACCTTGAAGTGTGTTGACATCTGTGCAGTTACTGAGACATGTTGTAAAACTGCAGAAGGCACCCTCAGCAGTGCAAGTCCACAATGCCTTCCACACATTTAGACCAGCTACAATACAAGAATGGACAAGAGTTGAAAGTGTATCAATCCACATAAAAAGTAAGTACACCTCAAGATTGGTCAAACAATATGACATGCTTGAGCTACTCCATGTCTAATTCGGTTTATGTAAAGTCCCATAGCATATCCTTGCTAGGTATAGGCCCCTGTCTATGACCCAGAATAACCATACCAAATACTTGAATGTACTGGAGTCACTCATCATTGAGCCTAACACCATATTTCTGGGTCATTTCAACTATCCCACCATAAACTGGGATACATACACAACCAATAACATGCAGTGTCAAGGATTCCTGGATTTTGTCTTTGCAAACACCCTGGAATAGCTAGTCTGCACACTGACTAGGAGGTGCATAAATCCTGGATCTGGGACTCACAAGTAGGAAGGAATGTTGCAGACCCCCTAGTGTACTCTTCTCTCTGGTCAGATCATATCCCAAAGCAGTCACAGTTGAAATAAATATAAAGCCTAAAATCCCAGCAAAACCCAGAAGCTTTAAGAACTTTTCCTAGGCTAACTACCGCCTATTAAATTTTATTTATTATTTATGATTTATTTTACTGACATTTGATTACAGATAAAGTCTGACTGGGTAGGAGCGCATTTTCAGTGGTGGGCCAGTGGCCGAGGAAGAAAAGCATCAAAGTGTCACAAAACATTTTTAGAACAATAATTTTACATTCTTTAAAAATAATACAAAAAAAGACTATCGTTTAAATAACTACATCAAAATTAGACAATATGAAAACATTAGTTAAAAATAGAAACAAGTTATATGGCAATGACTTATTAATAGAGAGAACTTTTAGCCAGTTTATAGAGAAATAAACTAAGTGATGGCAAAGCTAAATTCCAAGCCTCCAAATTGAGAGAACACTGTGGCCTATGTGGAAATGTTTACAGACACTCTGTACAAGCATAAATAACTCAATAAAACCAGCAGTACCAAACTGAAATAAACTGAGGACAAACTCCAAAAAGAAGCCCCACTTGGTGGACCCACAGTATAAATAGGTTGTACGACAAAAAATCCTCTCTAAAAATAGGAAGGGCCATGCCCAACAGACAAAAACTCTCTAATCAGTCTCAACAAGCAACTCAGGGGACTAATCAAGTCCACCAAAGCCAGCTTCAAAACAAAAATAGCCTCCCAGTCTAAGGATAACCACAAGGCATTTTTCAGTTATTTACATAATCGTAAGGGGAATAACCAACAGTATGCCTAATTATTATACTGTACCGAACAGGAGGATATAGCCAATTTGTTGCCTGGCAAACTTAGCTCCAATTTCACCCACCATCACCCCAAGTAGATATCCTCTACCATTTCTCCCCAATTATCACTAAAGAAGAGGTCCTTACTGCACTCTGCAAAGCTAAAAACTCTGCATCAGTGGGTCCTAGTATATCTCAGGAAACCTCCTAAATCACTTGGAACATGACCTCTCAGGCCCACTAGAATCTTTATTCAGCCAAAGCATCCAGACAGGCTTCATCCCTATGGAATGGAGGATTGCAACAGTCATCTTTCTCTACACAAATGGGGACAATCAACATCCCCAGGGTACTATAGACCCATATGTTTTACTAGTCTTGTATGCAAGGTTATGGAAAGAATTATCATGGACCTGATAATCAAAGATGTAGGAAATCTTCAAACACTGGACCCATCTCATTTTGGTTTCATCAAGGGCAGGTCATGCCTGCTAAACCTGATTGACTTCTTTAAGAGGGTCACTACAGTCATGGATGATGACAAAATGGTTCATGCTGACTATCTTGATCTGGTGAAGGTATTTGACACACAATACCTCACTTGAGTATTATAGACAACTCACAAATTTAGGCATAAATTCCTGTGCCACCTGATAGATAGCCAAATGGCTCATGGAAGGACACATGAAGTTAGGGTGGGCGAAGCCTCCTCCACCAAGAGGCCCGTTACTATTGGTATCCAACAGGTCTCAGTACTGGAACCTCTCCTGTTAGGAATATAATTCTCTAAGGTTAAGGCAAATGTAGAGGGTCTTTGGCTGACAAAAAATTGCCGATGCCTGCTAGCTGGGTGCAATCATTGAATACTCAAAAGATGTAGATATCCTCTAGGAGAGTCTAACACAAACAAATAACTGGAGCCAGAGCCATGGCCTAAAAAGCAATTTAAAAATGCATAATTTTACCCTTTGGGAAGATGACCATCCCTGCAAATTACAACACTGATAACACTTCCCTAAGAATAGACCCAGTGGTAAGGGGCTTGGGAACCAAGGTTGACTTTGATCACCATTTGTCAATGGTAGTGAGAAAATCCTTCTGTGTGGCTCAACTTATAAGTAAGGTCATGGCATCTAGTTCTAAGGGGATCATAGTCCCACTATACTCAGTCCTAATTAGATCAATAATAGAGTTGAATGTACACTTCAGTATGTACCAGATCAGGCATTTGCAACAGCTGGAATGGCCAAAGGGGTTCCTCGCTAAAAGAACACAAATGTAAATAACATGTCCTATACAGACCACCTGAAAGCCTTGTCCCTGTAATCAGACTACTGAGGGGTGATCTATGCCTAACCTACATAGTGCACTTTAATCCAGCCCTGATGGATCTGCTATACATTCACAATGCAAACAGCACTGAAATTACCCCTTCTAAGGCTCTAACCTTGTCTATGACATAAAAAAAAAAAACGGATCTATATTATATCATCGAACGATGAATAATCGACCCCTTGTAAGCAAAAGCTTACAATCTAGAAAGCTCAGAACAGCGATTTTTTTCCATGGGAAAAAAATCGCTGTTCCAAAAAAAACCACACACTCCCTACTTAAATATACCAACTCCGAGATTGCACTACAGTGCCGAAAATGGCAATGTAATGGAAGAGGCCAAGCAAATTCTTTCCCTGGAAAGAATTCACTTAAAAGCCACTTCGCTATTTTGCCTTTTCATTGTTTTAAGTTCAACCAAGGCGCATTCGATAGAATGCGTCTTTGGTCATCTAATAGGAACCCAAAAAAAACATATTGAAAGGACAGGTGTGTGTCTCAGAGATTACCCCTTCTCTGCAACAGACTCCCTTATTCATGTGAAGCAGAGCTCTTTCCTAAGCCTATTTAAATACAATCTGAACCAATGGATAGGAAATTGCAAATTCACTCCTGGCTTGTTGGCTGTGTACATTATGGACAGGGGTATGCCTGTAGATGTCCTAAGGCACAGGCATACACCAAAGCCATTCTAATCAACGGATATTGATAAATGGAGAAATTGGGGACATGAATGGCTATGCTTAAAAAGGCTCTGGTGCCATTAGCCTTTTTAAGCTATGATCATAGGAAACAGAAATAATATATGGCAAAAGGCAGACAGTTCAATTTGTAGCTATCATACTTATGCACAGCATGACTGAAAACTTCTGTGTACACCTCTGATGTTAGGCTGGTAAAAAAGTAGAACAAATGACCACAGTAATATAATTCTAATTGTTTGTTGTCAAACTTATACACAGTATTCCTCTTTATCCATGCCCACAAAGGTTAGCCACCTGTATACATATCAATGTTTGGCTGTGAGAAAAGTGAAACAAATAGTGATCACAATATTTTATTATAATGTTTTGCCCCTAGATACGTTGTGGTGACCTTCTGTGCACATCTCTGAGGTTTGACTGCCATGAAAATTAAATAATGATGGTCTCTATCACCACAAAAACTCTGAGCATTACCAGCTTTAGACTAGGTAAGGACCAGGACAGCCAAGGGTTCTGGGGTTCTAGTGGACTCCAGAAGAACTGAGGGTCTAGATGCTTTACTTTAATCTAGTACAAGCCAGTACTTGGTGAATTAACCCATAAACTTGATTATCTTAGTTTTACACACTCAAATACTGACACTTTCATTGACAAATGAGATCTATCACAAAGCATCAAACACACAAACTCATATTCTCATGCTGCATAATTGTGTGCATACAAATCAGAGGAATGCTTATCTACCTTTGGGGTGTTGAAGCTTGAAATATGTGCCTGTGGCCATAATTATTTGCTTTCTTTCCAACTTAACACCAGAGGTGCACACAGAATATTGCTTTCTTTTATGGGGGAAGGGGTGTAAAGGCAGTATCATTAACAGATATAATTGAAGTACCTTCACAAGCTTTTGTCTTCTCAGTTTACTGTTCACTACTAGTTAGTTTTAAGCTTATTTCTTACCAGACAACAGACAAGACTAAGACTGCATTTCTTGACTTATTCATGATTTTTGTTCAAGCTGCCATTGAAACAAAATGTAAGAAAAATGCTCTACAATTCACATCAGAACATTTAGAACCTCATGGCTTCTGGGAGTCTAGCAGCCTGTAGACTCTCAGCTTCACTCTTTTAACACCTGTATAGTTATTAATGTGCTGTCTTAGCTTACAAAGGTGTGTTAAAAGGATAGACAAAAATGATATTTAAGATAATGTGTGACAAAACAAGTAAGAAGCAATGTGGATGTATAGTTTATGGAGGAGGCCAGGATGGTGGGAACTTAAGGTAGCACTGGGGAGTGTCAGAGGAACTAGTATGCTGCAGAGGGGCATCAAAGAATCATCTGCAAGGATCCATGTTATCTAAGGTTGGCTCTGTTTATTGCAAGCAGACATCTGAGGTATACACAGTTAAAAAACAGAGAATGAATGGGTACTAAAGCAAGTTATGGATGAAACTGACTGACCCCAACTGTAGCTTAATTATAAAAACTGACTTTGACTCCCCATAATATAGTCCTACCTATTAATTTGATTCCTGCATCTCCCCTTACTTTGAAATCAACAGCTGCCACTGGATGTTATTATTAATTACAGCCAGGGTTATGACTGTGTTAATCTCAGATATCTGCTTGTGATCAAATCAATGAATAAATACATAAAGAATGGCTCTGGAATATATTTCAGCTCAGAACCATATCTCCTCTCTACACAGATAGACACAAAATATATTTCCCATCCTATAGCTTGGTTAGTAGTGGTGTGCACAGTGCTATTAAAAATAATACACTTCAATTGAAAAACAAAAAGGAAACTTACTCCCATACTTGCACTCTTTCTCCACTTCTTCCACATTTTTTGGTTGCCTCAATTATCTGGTATAGCCTGAAACAATAGGAAATGGCTTGTACAACATCCCAGTCAGCCTCCTCTGAAGTGGCATTTCTGCCTTCACAACACAGGTTAACATCTAGTAAGTCATAAGTGTAGTTCTAATGCTATGCTGCTTAAACAGTCCAGCTGAGTATGCAGATTTCCTTTTGTTCTAACAGAAATTGGAACTCCACACGTGCAGAGGCATGCATGGACTTAACTGTCCTTGAAGTGGTAAAGATAACTAGTTTTCATTGAGAAAATATGATTTCAGTTTTGCATTGTTTGGTGGGCTGTGATGCAGTCAGTATGGCAAACTATTCTTGACTTCTACTACTTTCTTCTTAATCTTACTGTCTTATCAACTTTTGAATTTAGTTGTTAATCTACTTCATGACAGACCTGGTCAGCAAATAATTACTACAGGTGCAAGGGACTAATGAGTCTTCTTATTAGTTTTATCACTAGCAACACATCAGATTTATGTTTTCAAGTAATTTTTCTTCTTCCTTGGTAATGAGGGTTACCTTATTTCATTCTTTTCCCCCAACCCACATAATTTCTCTTTCATTTTTCCACACTACTCCTATTTTTAATTTGCTATTATGCCTTTTTTTCTCTCACCTCTCTTGGTTTGCCCACATGCACATATTCCCACAGGTGAGAGCCTCCCATTTATGAGATTATATACCTGCACAGTTAGTTTCAGATGTTTGTAAAGACTATGGGTAATATCTGTATTCATTTCTCTTAGGTGTACCAGTTGTATGTGTGCAGGCTGCACCTGTCTGCAGCTTAGGCATGACTCAGAGACAGCAGTTGCACTTGGGCGCAGTTGCTTGAACCAGTATGAGAAAGCTGTATACAAATCAAGACATAATGAGATTTAAATGAGGAATATGTGAAAAATCTGTGATTATCCTTTGTAAATTATGAGTTCTTTCTGCCTTTGTTTGATTAATTGTAATTTTTTGATAAGCATCCATACCATGCTCATAAAGCTTATAAAAAGCAAAGCCACACCATTTCCATTCATATTGCAATCTGAAAAGATGGTTGCATTTGCTGTAACTTACCTTTTTCCCATTCTAAGGTGTTCATCTCAGTCATGCCAAAACCAGTAGTGCACAGCTGTGGTCATCACATGAAAATATGAAAACATAGGCAGCGGCTAACCTATCTGAGCTTTACTGATCAGAACATTTTGGACAGGGACATAGTACAGGCTTTAATGGGTTTGTAAGGTCCTTAGAGACTAGGGGGAATGCATGGCCTTCCTATATCTCTAGATAGATAGGAATGTATATTCCTCATTATACTTGTCATGAGAACCTTCCAGAGACAAACTGGGGACATGCTTGGTATCTCAAAAGCTTCTGACTTGAGGATAGCTCAGCAGTTCCTTGGCATACTTTTGGCATGTGTGGATCAGTGCATGTATTTCCCAGTGTCACCTCAGGACTAAGACAGTACCATGCATGCCTTCGTCTGGATGGCATGCTTTCTTGAGGTGCTTGGTGCAACAGACTGCACTCATGTTATTATTAAAACCCTGTCTGGTTCATGTGGGGAGTGGTACCAAACCAGGAATGGCTAACATTCCATCAACATCCAGGTAACATGTGATGCATGGCTTCACCAACATATTTGCACAGCAGTGTGGTTGTGCTCATGATTCCCAAATTTGGTAAACAAGCTGTTCCTGCATGGTAGGATTCTTCATGGTCATCTAGGTGGTAAGTGTTAACTATTAATACTGTTAACAACCACAATCATTTATTTAGTTATTGAGTGGCATAGGTAATTTGAGTAATCCCTTCCTGTTTTATGTGCCCCCTCCCTGTTTTTCTTTCAAGGTGATGCTGACTTCCCACTCAGACCTTGGCTAAAACCACAAGTCCATAACCCCCAGGGAGCTGCTAAGGGCCACTTCAACATCATCATGCCCCAGATACAATCATTCAGCAAGTACTTGGCTTGATCAAAATCCATTTCTGTTGCTTGGAAGAGTCTCGGGGTGCCTTCAATATGAACCTACTACTGCATGCAGGATGTTTACCACCTGCTTCCTTCTATACAACATGATTATGTGTCGGACTAGTGTGCAACTGCCACTGCCAGTCACTGATAGTGGTGGCTCAGCCAGTTGATGACAGTAGCACAGCAGTTGCACACCAACCCCTGTGGCAGTCTCATGTATGGTACTATGGCCGCACAGGTGAAGAGGCTGTGTCTATGGGCTATGACATTCAATTTGTGAAAGTGCAAAAAAAAGAAATTCACACAGATAATACTTGATGCATGTAGTTTTGGATCTGGGCCATGCTGAGAGATGCATAGTCAGCTTACACTGTACATCAACCATTTTCCACATACCAAAAATAAATGTTTTCATACTTTCATATTGTCATCATTTGTACAGCACCAAGGGGTAAGTGGCATAAGTGCTAGTTATATTGGCAGGGTTTGACGGAAGTTTGGAAAAGCAGGTGTCATGAAACTTGTTCAGGGCTATACTGAGATTATTCATTGCAGTGCCTAGAACACAGTATGATGCATAGTGCTATGTTCTTTTTTCCTGCAGTAGTATCTATTTACTGTTTTTCAGATAAAAGGAAAAACTGCAGAATTGGCCATGTCTGGAAAAGAACTGCTGGGTGAGTACTGTTTCCACATTACTGATATTGAAAATGCAAGTTATATTTGAAATACATCATAACCAGTGTCCAAAGAATACTGTGGGTGATGGTTCCATAAAGTGAGCAAGCCCTGGCTTCTCAGCTTGATGTTAAGTTGCTCCAATGACAGGATCTGCTAGATGTAGGGGAACCTGCTGACACTGACCTAACCATGCTGTAGGACCTGACCTTGACTGAAAGGTTATTCCATGTGTTGTGAAAGTCGGATGAGGTCTGTCTGCCTTCTTGGGTGTACCCACATAACTGCCTGCAGCACTTTCCTGAGATGCACTTGTTATCCAGCCTACTCATCCACCACTTATGCATACAGATTCATGGCTACATCCAACTATGTTTTCAAAGTACATCTGGTAAGTCTTTACAAGGGTGTGCATGGAGGTCCACCTATGTTCTCAAAGTGTATCTGGTAAGTCTTTACAAGTGTGTGCATGGAGGATGACATGGATGCTGTGTGTGCAACCATGCACTATGCATGAAAAGCATCCTGGCATCATGACCCCTACCATTCCCATATATTTCTAAAATTCCTCACATACACCCTGCGTAACTTTAATCATTATCGCAAAGACACACTGGATGCAATCTCGCTGACACAGTCTAAAGTTTATCATCAAGTTTTGGCATTTTCATCCCTTTAACTATCCAACTTCTTTAGAAACTTAAACCCAATACAATCCTTTATATGCACCTCTTAAGAAGTCATGTGATCAAAATAATTATATGAATGCAAACAACCATGGGATACTTGGACAACCACAAACAGTAACACAATTAAAATCTTCATAAATAAATATATTTTGCTAATTAATATTTTCCCATGATGTTGTTAATTATATGAATACTATGAAAAATACATAACATGATGCAATAGCTTAATACCACTCTAACTAATTTTCTTATTCTTGTACGACAGAATAATGTCAAATAAAAAGCATATATAACATAAGTGGAATTTGTTGTCGGAGTATAAGCCCTCACCAGTATTATATTTGAATGTATTAGTGTAAATATACAAATTAAAGCTTAGCAGTTCTGAGTCTAAAGATGCTAATAGATACTCTGTCATTTAAACCAGGGCAGTCAGTTGCATTTAGATGTAACTGTCATAATAATTCATGGTATTCTAAAGTTGCTTCACATGTTCCACCCCTTGTTCTTACTTGAACATTCTCCAAACTAAAAAATAAGATTTTTTTCATTCCATTGCTGAAAATGTCTATACAGTGTGTTTTTCAACTCTCGTTTCTCTAGATATCATTATCTTGTTCATAGAAACATTTATGTCACACACACACACATATATATATATATATATATATATATATATATATATATATATATATATATATATATATGGATCTACTTTCATATATCAAATTACCAAATAATTGAACTGCACTTCAAGACAAAAAAAAAAACAAATGCACAAAACACTGAAATGTCAAAATACCAAATATCAGAACATCAAAAATGGAAATGCGCACACACCACAAGCCCATGATCCAAAAACAATTTTGTTTTTTTAAGGTTTTACAGGGGGACTGTGCCAAGATCACACTAAATTGAGGAAAACGGGTGGTAGAAATATTCTGTAACAGTTTTCAAATTCCAAATAAAATAATGCTTAACCAGAAAATAATAACATTAACTAAATACATAATAGCAGTAATTTACCCTTCTATAAAATTATTTTCTTACTGTTTTCTGTATAACATTGTCTTATTCTACTTTTAGGAACTTCTACCACAGTTAAACTAAATGTTCACCATTTTTCTTACTTACAAACTAAAAATCTTTAAAGGGATAGTACAGTACTTAAACAGGCATAAGAAAACATCAGAGTGTTTGACAATCCAAACTGCAATAATTTAACCTTTCAGGGAATTGCAAATTTGGCTTTGTGGTCTCGAATAACTGAAATGTGATTATTCAGTAATTCGAAATATAAAAATAGATCCATATACATATACACACACACAAGAAGACAGACAAAATATGTCATGAAACTGGACAAAGGAGGGGATGTGAGATTGATTTCATTGACTACACAGTCAAAATGATGTACTTATTGTTGAATGATGCTATTTGTCGACAGTGTCTAAGAATGAGGTTAACATAAGTTATCCTAAAATTGATTATTTTTTTGCATAATTTATTGGTGGAGCAACTAATATCAAAGAATGAATTTAATTTATTAATGGTGAGATATCCTGTTATTCCAGCAAATTTTGGCATGCCAAAATTTCACAAGAGTATTTTAGGCCCACCTTTCAGACCCATTGTCTTTGCTGCAGCTTCAAAAATTGAACCTTGGCAAGATTTGACAAGTTAGAAACATATTTAATAATAACTTATATTTTAAATGATTCATGGCATTTTATCATTGTTGAATTAAACTGAATTTGACAAAAATTATGTACTTTTGACTGTGGATGTTAATAGATGTATTTACATCGATTCCACATGTTATTGGTTTAGATTGGTTAGGATCTATCATTAATGCTTACACCACTTTCTCCAATAATGATGTCAGGTTAATGACTGATCTGCTAGATATTAGTTTGATATCAGATTTCATCTTTTTTTTTACTCAAATAGTTTTTATTTCCAAATAATATTATGAAATTTCCATAGTATTTTATATATAACATTTTAAACAACTATAGAAATTTACATCAGCCTGACATCAGTAATATTCAATGTTCTCAATTACTGTACAAATGTAACAATATCTAGTTATCAGAGTATATCTGTTGATAATTGCAGTGTGTCCATCAATGATTAGACTTTTTTACGTGGGTTGTTTACCAATGGCCTAGGATAAATCCTTAGTTCTTTAATTTTGATTTCCATTGAAACTAAACTTCTCAGTAGAGCAAAGAAATGTTCCATAGTTGGTGATGTATTTGAACTCCATCTTCTAGTTACACACTTCCTAAAAACTGCAAGTATTGTCCATAATAAATGCAGATTTGTTTAATTCAAATGAGGACCTTCGCTCATATTCAACAGAATCAAAGCTTTAGGTAAAATAAAGGATTAATTAAATAAGGCCTTTAAGAAATTATTGATTCCATTCCAGTATGGATTAATTTTAATACAGTCGTAACAAATGATTCCAGTCTGCTCTATATACCTGCTCACATCTCCAACATATTCCATTTGTGGAAGAACTGATTTTAGTAATTTTATCTGGGGTTAAAAATGCTCTATGTAAATACTTCCAGTTAAATATTTTCCAATACTGTGTATTAGATGAGTGTTAAATGATAAAGGCAACTTATGAAACCCCATCACAGGACTGGTTAACTCTACAAAGCATCTTAATGTATTCCCAAGATTTATGCAGAGTAATAAATAACTCTTCCTTTAAATATACACCAAAATGTATACATTACTTATATGAAATTATACATAATGACCATAACATGAAAAATAGTATCTTAAATTTATATAAAGAATTAATAACTTACAAAACAGTACCTGAAATATCCTATTGACAGTATATATCTAAAGGTCATTCATTGCATTTAACTGAAGAAATCAAATCAAACATTTTACTATCAGATTTCGTCTTTTTTGAGGGCCAGAATTTTCATTAACTATAAGGAGGTGCTATTGGGGCAGCTTCCACCTCCATATATGCAAATACAGGTTTTCAATTTTGGGGAAAACATTTTATCAGTTTCAAGTACTTTCAGTACATAAAAGTGTATACTCAGTTTTTGGATATGTTTGTTATTTGGACAAGCCGATGCAAGAGGTGATTTTTTTTAAGGTTATTTAGGATCAACTACTGAGTTTTTACAATTAACTTTTAGCACACATTTAAATCAGATTATATGTATTGGTTTACAAAAAATGATGAAGCCAAATGCTATAGTTCAACTGCTTTTCATAGACCAATTTCTAAAAGTTATTTATATTTTAATATTTGACATCCATACAGGCACAAAAAGAGTAGTATTGTGAAAGGGTAATTTGTTGGGACTATCATGGTTTATTTCTGATAAAATTACATTCATGAATGAATGTGTGAAGTTAAAAAACACGTTTTTGGAACATGATTATCCTAGGGACATAGAGGAATCCACTATGTATGAAAAGGTACGAGGTTGAGATATTAAAAAAAAAAATCACCAATGTTAGATAATGTAGGTGCATATAGTAAAATATCATGTAACAGCGGAACAGATAAAATTACTTAAATGATTATTCCCTACACTACTCATAGTGTAAGCATTGGGTCTATTATTAAAAAAATGGCATGCAGCCTTTGATAATGAATTGAAGAAGCAACTAGCTGAGGATCCATTAATTAATTACAACAGAAACAGTAATATTACAAATAAATTAGAGAAAAATGAAAATTTTGATTTGAGTCCACTTAAGTATATGCATATGTGTGGTTGCTTTAGATGGTGTTCTTTTATCCAGGATAGTCTGCAGGTTACTGTGAATTCTTATGGTAGTACTACTGTCTGTCAAGGCAAATATGATGGTGTTGTCTGTCATGTGATGTCTAATGTAGCAAGACAGAGATAAACCTATATAAAGCTATCCAGCAGCATATTGTCAAGAGAAACTAGTTGAAATGCACTGCATAGAAATGCACAATTTAATAATTTTAAAGAAAATGTATTTTTCATATTGGAAAATGTTCAAGTAAGTACAAGGGGTGGACCATGAGAAGCAACTTCAGAATACCATCAATTATTACTGGCCTGGTTTAAATGACAAAGTATTTATTAGCATCACTCAGAGCTGCTAGACTTTAATTTGTGTATTTACATTAATATGTTAAAATATAATATTGGCAATGACTTATAAACTGCCAACAACTTATATTACAGTTAAATATGCATTTTATTTGCTATTATTCTGTCATATAAGAATAAGTAAACTAGCTAGAGTTGTATTAGGATTTTATGCAATAATATATATAT
Source organism: Protopterus annectens (assembly GCF_019279795.1). Classification (NCBI taxonomy): domain Eukaryota; kingdom Metazoa; phylum Chordata; order Ceratodontiformes; family Protopteridae; genus Protopterus; species Protopterus annectens. The sequence goes on from NC_056733.1 coordinate 1,743,722,270, forward strand.
ATATATATATATATTTTTTTTTTTTTCATTATATTTTAATATTGAATTTTTAATGACAACACATGGGTATGGATAAAATATTAATTAGTGAAGTTTATTTATGGAGATTTTAACATTGTTACTGTTTATCTATGGTTGTAGTTGTCCGAGTATCATGATTGTTTGAGTTCATATGATTCTTTTGATAATGCAACTTCTTTGGAGGCATATATAAAGGATTGTATTGTTTTAAAGTTGTTTATGAAGACATCCAATAATTAAAAGGACAAAAGCACTAAAACTTGATAATACATTTTGGGCTGTGTCATAGGAGATTACTAGGCTAATGTTCCTGGAGACCTTACAAGCCTAGCCAAGAGTTTATCCCCAAAAAGAAACCTCAGTCAGCACCTGTTGCCCTGTCAATGTGGGACACAGGTGGAACACCCAAGACAAATTTGTGGTTTCCCATCCACTCATCAAGGTTGTGCTTGAAAAGGGTCAGCAAAATGCTCTGTTTAACATGTATGGGAAGTCTATTCCAGAGACAGGGCAGCCTCTGGGAGACAAACTTGTCATTCCTGCAGGTTTTGTTGATGCCGCATATTAGATTCAGGCCTTTTGAGTGGGTAGTGTGTGAGGAGTTAGACTTACGGAGTTAGACTTATGGATAGAAAGCATCTCTAGTAGGGCAGGGTCCGAAATTGCCTTGTAGGTGAGGCACAGATCACCCCCGAGCAATCTGTAGGATAACAAGCAGTGATAGTGATTTGAGCCTGTCCGCATAGGACAGGTGTTGGAGGCCATGGTTTCTCTTTGTGAGGTATTTCAGTGGCTTTTCCAGTAGGTGCAGATGTTTGGAGAGGTACATCCCAAATGGGGTGTTATACTCAATTATTGGTCTAATGAGGGAGGAGTACAGAGAGGTAATAACCTACTTTTTTCTGGATCCAATCCCTTTATTTATGAGATGAACCAAGTAAAAGCCTTTTCTGACCATTGCCGCTACATGTTGGTTGAATATGATGATATCAACCTGAATGCCCAGGTCTCTCACAACAGGTTGTGCGCTTAGGTGGTTGCAGCTGATGTGGTAATCGGTAGGGGGCATGTTTTTGCTGAGTGGTATGATGATACATTTTTTTGCATTTAACTTGAGGCCATGACTTTGGCATCAGTCATTAGTTGCTGTGAGACTCTCTTGCAGTATGTTAACATTTGGGGAGTGAATGACAGCACCCACATTACAGTTGTCTACAAACATGGTCAGCCACAGGCCTTTTGTCTTTGCCTAGACCTCTGAAAAATAGATGCCAAACAGTAGGGGTCCCAGGACAGATCCCTGGGGAACTCCACTAGTGAAAGGTCTGCTATCGGAGGTGGAGATGCCTATTTTGACTTTAAGAGTCCTGTCAGTGAGCCAGTTGGCCACCCACCTGATGAAAGAGGGATTTTTTAATGCCTTTTCTTCTTTGGGTAACTCTTATAGATGGTCAGAGCAAGTTGGCTTATCTTTCATCTTGAGTTACTTTGTATGTTATACACAACAGAGAGGTGAGAATGCCTGAAAATACAAATGTGAGAGCGCAGTAAATATTCATCACTAAAAACAGAAACGCTAAAGAACTATCTTGTGCAGCAGAGATTACTTAAAAGTACACAAAGTGATCAATGGAGTCTGGAGGTTGAGTGTAGATCCTACATCTGAAGTTATAGAAAAAAAGTACTACATGTCTACACTTCAAGTAAGGGTTGAAATACCAAAATTACTTTTCTTATGTCTTAAGCATCATTTCCAGGAAACCTATTTGCTCATAAGGGGCAATAAACAGTAGAATGGCATCAAAGTATAAGTAAATAACATTACAAATAGTAATTTATTAAGTCAAAGCATGCAGAAACAGGATGGTCTGTTGTGGAGCAAATATAAGCAGAGTGAAAACAATACTAGGCTACACGACGCACTGTAGAAGCCACAGAAAAGGTTTTCTTCACATTTTCCTTGATTATGGATTCACAGACATCTTTTCCATAACTTCACTCAACATGGAGCTTTGTGCTTACATGAAACCACATCCCCTATGGCTGTGTTCCTACAACCCTACAAGAACAAGTTCAACCAGACATCACACTGTAAAAATACATCAAAACATCTGGCCCTTTCTTGTAGGCCTAAAAGATGTAACAGTTGAGTTTCCTAATCCCTAAATGATGAAATCTCACAAACTGTGGACTTGTCTGCTGTCCATCCAGTTGGATGAGGATTTTCCTCCAAGAAGTTATGAGCATTTCTAATTTTGTTGTGCCATCATAATTTGTTTTGGAGGAGATCATCATCTGAGTCAACAAGGAATCAGTATGTCCTAACTAAATTTATATGCAATATGAAGGGATTCAGATCTGTTCAACATTTGAGGCATTTGATTGTCATGGTCAACCAAGCTGGATATGTCAACCTCAGTACTGCAACCAAGTTTCATTGTTTGACTATTAATTCATCTGCTTAGCTTGAGCTCCATTAAATGGGCTTGAGTAGGTTCACTTCATTTAAAATCTTTTAATACCCCAACTCTTCCTCTTGATGACCAGTGCAGGTAATTCAGATGAACTAACCATCTGATTATAATGCATTATTGTATGCATAAATTTGTTTGCTCCAGCTTGTGTATATTCCCTGATCTTCCATGGAAGCATGTGCAACTGTTCTTTGAGCTCCATGCCTTTACTAGATTAGGATGGGAGAAGGCTGGAATGGTAACAAAGGAGACTGTGGTCATTAGAATAACAGACTAGAGCCACATGGTCGTACTCATTACTAGTACAAGATCTTTTCAAACCGGTACCTTTTAGGAGCTTTCTGAAGTGGCTGAATTGCCATGTTGGACAGACTGCAGGTTAGTTTATCTACACACCTGAAGAGCTTTTTGTTTACATGAATGTGAACAGGTGATTTGCCTTTTTTCTTGACAAGTTTCCAAAGAATTAGATTGGCACTAAGTTTTAGTACAAGCATGGGTGCTGATATTACTAAGCCTCAGATTTTACTCTTTCTGGGGGATATTGGCAGATTTTATTCTTTCAGTTTTTATCTTTGATTTTGATTATGTATCTATCCTTTGTTGATCAAGTTAGTCCCACTAGGCTAGTGACCTGTTTTATGGGAAACCTGATGGTATTTCAACTACTGGAGGAAATATGGCCCTTGTATCAGAGAATTTCCTCTACTCCTTTCGATAGGTGTTGTGGGATCTTTTACATCCATCTGGACTACCACCAACTCAAACAGATGAATTCTAGGTTTAAAATCTCATCTGAAGGACCAGTATGCATCTTACAACTTTGTGATCTTGACCAATGTACTTCCAAGTTGGTAACAGCCTGCCTAGACAGGTTGGGGCAAATGATTTACCATCTTCTAGAGTTTCCTTAAGACCTGAGATTTTTCTATCTGTTTTAAAGAAAGTGCTGGTTATTCCAGTCTTCTAGAAACTTTCCACAGATCCCAGTTGTGATCTTTAATTACCACCATGTTTTTAACTTGTCCTTTTGTGAGATTAACTGAAAACAGTGTATATACAGCCTCAACAGGAAATGACTCATGATCATATGGGTATCAGTCTAGCTTTTGAATCATCGTATCACACTGAGGCTGTCCTCATTAAGGTTCTTATGGCAAGAGACCAACATTATTACTCAGTCTTGGCCTTAATCTTTCAGCAACATCTTCACTGTTGTGTCTTTCGGCTTTTTCCGATTAGGGGTCGCCACAGCAGAACTCCAGTCCGCTAATGATTGACAGTAGATTTTTACGTGCCAAGTTTCCAGCCCTGACACACAACCTTCAATGTAGGTACTCCCATTCACATACATCTCCGCAGAAGACGCTTCAGCTGACAATCGAACAGGACGTCTTGCTGTGAGGCGACAATGCTACTGCAGCACCACCACCGCAGTTTCTCAGCAGCATCATCACTGAATGTCTTTAATCCTACTGTGGTCTCATCTTCTGCACTGGAATGATTTGCTTCACCCAGAGTGAGATACTGGATCTTAATTTTTACCTTTTATGCTGTGGAATAACTTCGGATTCTGTCTTGGATCATTACTGTTTAGTGTGCATATGCTGGTCTTGTGAGATCTTAGATGGAGAGGTCAGCATTATCACTGTTATGCATGCAGCTGAGGGATGTGCCCATCTTCTCAGTGTGCATATGTCCTCTACCAATGGTTGACTTTTAATCATTTTTACAAGACTGAAGTCTTCTTACCTGTCCATGTCTCATGATATTTGACTTCTTGTCAGTGGCACAGTTGCATGATCCATATGAGCAGCAGCAGACTAGAATTTGTACTTGAGGTGTGGTAACGATGTGATCCTTGATGACCCACTGACCAAATATCAAAGATGGTCAAGCCTACTGTTTTCATTACTGGAATATTAATCACATTATGTTCTTAACACCTACTGAGGAACTCTGTGATTTGTGCCCTGGTCTCAACATGTCTTTTCCATTGCAATGGCTTCCTTTCAATAAGATTGAGTGACTGCAACTGCTACAGAAATGCCACGGCATGGACACATAGTGGTATTTCATGTTATCAATATGCTACTCTCATACTCAAGCCGCTCCCGTCTTCCAGTCCAGTTTTATATTCACTTTAAAATACTGATGATATGCTCCTGGTCCCATGTGACTTTGGAACTATGTATTTAAAAGGGTTATAGTTCCCTATCACCCAGCCTGAGAAGCTTGCCTGGTCACTCTTGGCTTGTTAATAGTTCCTGGAATGTTGCTTGACATTTTCGATGTTTGCTATTTTTGCCTGTTACCACTGTACCTCTACATCCCATCACTATGATGGCTTTGGAAATATCTTACTTTGGCCTGTTTTAAAGGTCCCTAAAACATAACTGTTTGATTGTACATAGTCTGAATAACAGCATAGTCAGTTTACATTTGTGCAAACTCGGTTATTATTAGGTCTGACAAAGCTCTGACAAAGACAAAAGCTCTCGTCTCTTATTTTTAACTTAATAAACCCTGGTTTAAACAAGCAATCTAGCTCAACTCCTTTTTTCTTATTTTAACAAGAATGCAAACTGATCTTTAACATAGATCTTACATAGGTTGTGACAACAGCCCATTTTAGTAATCCATATGCCAGTATCTATAGCAGTCATTGCCATACAACTAATTTTCCCTTTTTGTTGATTTGTTCTTCCTTAAGGAAAGTGTACAATACCTTTAAGGCTGGAAAAGTACATTTCCTTGGTGCTAAGTTACGTTGTCTAGTATTTATTGGGTTTTAATTTTGTTTCTGTTTTAATTTTCAAATAATTTTTCATACCTCTCATTTTACAGATATTTGCATCATGTTTTTGTCTGTTCCTCATAAAATTGTTTTTCTGGCAAATCACGGAGGACTGAAGTCAGAAAATGACAGACATTTAAGTATCAAACTTCATACCCTTCAGAAAATTCATGCTGATGTAAAACCTGTTACTTTATCAACTTTCTGAGTTCATAAGAGCAATATTTAAAAATTGTCCCTATTTTAAGCCTTTGCTCCCCATGATTTATGACTTTGCTCAGATTTCTTGCAGTAAGATGTTAAGAGGTATGATTTTGTTGTAGTGTGCTTAGTATTATGTGCATTTAATGAATGTAAACTTGACAGCATGAAGGATCATCCTAGTTGCAGCACTGAGAACATCCAAAACTGCAAACTTCAGAGCTGATATACTGAGCAAGGGAATTTTTCTACAATGTATAGGACTGGAAGCCCGATTGTCAAAGTGGGAGAAAAATAAATAGGGAGACTTGGACATACTTTCACAGTCCTGCACATGTCTGTCGATAGCAGCTACCCTGATAATGGCAGCTAGAAAAATACTTGTGTACTTAATTGGTGATATATGAAGAAGTAATCCCAAGATCTATCCACTGCAAAAGTCATCTGAAATTGGGTATAAAACTGAATTGGAAGCCAGTGGACCTGCTATGTAAGAGAGGACGATTGATGAATTAGTACACAGTAGTAGAAAGTAGGACGGAAGGTGAGCAGTTTGCATTCAGATCAGTATGCAGCACAAACTATTCGATGTTTGCAGTGAGACCGATAGTGGAGAAGCTACAGATGAGGAAAGAGTCCAACTAGGCATTGCTAGACCTGGAGAAAGCATATAACAAGGTCGCAATAAAGATGATTTGGGCAGTCATGTGGTGGTTTGAAGTCCCAGAAACATGATTAGAATTAGAGTAGGCTATGTACAAAGAGCCAATGACTCAAGTATGAACAGCATTCAGTCTCACAGAGTGGTTTCCAGTGGGAGTGGGAATGCGTGTGCATCAGGGTTCAGCTGTGAGCCCACTACTGTTTGTACTAGTGATGGTCTACAGTAGCAAACAGACTGATGTGGACAGTTCAACAAGGTTGCTGTATGTAGACGATGCAACAGTACAGGCAGAATTTGAGCAAGAACTTCAGCAAAAAATAGGGGAATGGGAAAATGAAGGCACATGGTATGAAACACAGTCTAGCAAAGACAGTTGTAATGGCAGCAAATGAGGGACATCAGAAGAAGCAGAGAATTCAGATAGAAGGAAAAACACTGCAATAGGTTAACAGCTCAAGTATCTGGGAGGGGTGGTTGTTGAGAAGATGAATGAGGAGGTCAAAGGTAGAATCAGAGGGGCTGCAGCCAACTGGCAAGAGTCTCAAGGATTACGTGTGAGAGAAGAATGCCACAAAGCTAAAAACTAAAGTGTACAAACCAGTGGTGTGACCAGCACTACTACATGGTACAGAAATCTGGGTAGTGAAGGCACAGTAGCTGAGGAAACTAGAGGTACTTGAGATAAAATGCCTGAGATGGGAGGGAGGATGCACAATGTGGGGCAGTAGAAGAAACAAAAACATAAATACAGTAGCTCAAGTAGCTCAAATTGCAGAGGAAGTCAGAGAACAGATTACCGTGGTTCAAGCACATGTAGAAAATGGGAAAGAGGGGGTTGATGACAACCATCATCTGAAGGTGGACCTCACTACACAGAGATAAATGCTGGTCGAAGCAACCAAACGCATGCAAAAGGAAATTCACCCATCATACATGACAATCTGAGTATTAAATCTCCAGCTCAAATAATACCAAAATAATGACAAGACAAAGGATATAAAATAATATAAACTGATCCAAAATTTATTAAGGATTTTAACAAGAGAACAATTTTAAAATGTTTGCTACTGTATACAAAATTGCAGCATACTATTATAATAACCCATTCCAGTGTATTTTGTCAAAATAATTGAAAATATGAACAAAAAAATGTAAAGCAGACTCACAAACATAACAGTAAATGGCTAAAGCCTGATTGTTGCCATAGGATGTGGTCAAGTAATCTTTACACCTGAGGGATTTTAACTACATTCATTCAAATTTGTGAAGGAAATTCCGCAGCTATATTTTCCATCTTTTTTTTAGCAGTTCCATTACATTTTTTTAACAGTTATCACACTGCTGAGCATGTGAAGCCATTGCTTACTACTTTTATTTATATCCAGAATATAGATCTGATTCTCCACATTGTTCAGAATACAAAAAAGTGCAAGACCTTTAAAGCATGAAAAGCTTATTAAATGATTCAGTGCAGAATACTCAGGAACAGTAATCAGAAACCAGGTACTGTGTAAAGCCAGTTTTTGCAAAATGGCTACCTACTCTAGAATAAAGCATAGCTACTTGCAAGGCAGACATTACAGGTTTACACAGATCATTTACAACAGTACCCTGGTGGCCCATAATCTTTTTTTACTTACAAACAAGCATTATTACTTATCGTTCATTTAACTGGTGCTGTCTCACAATTGAGAAAGTTATTTCAATCATGTCCCTTGTTTACGGAGAGGTGCGGGCAAAAGACAGTAATTCTAAATGCTGATAAAAATCAAGCTGCCAATACAAAAGGAAAAACATGTCTGAAGTTGAATTATACGTACAGTGCATTTTATTAAATTAAGGATACTTTACAGCTTGTTTTCCAAACTGCACAGCAGTTTGGAAAAGTTCACTCCTGTCTCCAAGAATTCCCACTCTAACGCTTTTTTAAGTACACTCTTGTATCCATAGCTTCCCAGTCTGTAATGCTATTAAGTCAAGTACAATAAGTATTATTCATTTGACCCCATGTTTTTACCATCTGACCATTAAGCCTTATTCTCCAAAACTGCCATTTCTCAGCATTACAGAGTACATGATGAAAAGCACATGCTCAATGGGTCATGGTCATTATCCCATCTGGGTAATATTTGTGCCATTTTCCTGCAACCCACCCTCTGTTAGTATGCAAACTATTGCGCAACAGATGCCATGCTGAACCCACCTGTGGGTGTTTGTGCAAGCTTTCACTTACAGTTCACATATCTAGTTGTATTCAGATGTCACTGCATCTGTGGGATGAACCTCTACATCTTCCAAAGGTACTCCTAAAGAAGGACATAACGAAATCCCTCTACCTGGCTTGCTCACCTTATTCCCATAACTCCCATCTCCCACCAATACAGCACTCAGGCCAGGCCATCTAGAGCACAGGCAGGAGTTTATCCCTTTGCATCATGAAGCCAGCACATTGGTATATTTATTACTGATATTTCAAATCATACCACTACTGCAGTTTCACTGTCCAAATCAAAATTCTTATGTGCATGACTCAGGTTTCACAGGTGATCACTAGGCTAATGACATCTGGCAGCCTTTTTAAACTGAGCCATGCTTTCTATGTCTACTACCAAATGACAAGCTGTAAAGTACCTTGAGAAAAAGGACTACAGTAGAGCAAACTAGCTCAAAACTGCACATAAAAAAATAGAAATAAAAATGGAAACAAACATCTGTCATGTACTAAATGCAGAAGCTTTAAGGTGCTCTTTCTAAAACGCAGAATAGAATCCAGCTCTGAGACTCGCAAACTTAAAATACCTTAGAAAGGGTATACTGTGCTTAATGTACATAGCTTTATATATAGATATATTTATATATTTATATGTACAACTAATTTTTACAATTACAGTTCAGAACTCCTCACACAGTGTGGGCCTATCTAGTCATTCTTTTAACAACTGCATCTACGTTGTTCTGCTTTCCTCCTTGACAGGAAGAGCGTTTCACCATACAGTAGTATCAAAGGCAGGGAAAAAAGTCTTGATTGAAGGCAGCAGAACAGGATTTGGTTTATTACATTCTTCAGGTTTCCTAAAATCTGCACCACTATCGCCTGCGGAATATTTAAGTCAAGAAGATAGCAGCTCCCCACGAATGTTGGGGAATGAGTCAGCCAAAGCTGGACAGCACAGTTTTGAGGTTTCTTCACACCTTTCTCCAGACTTCATTCAGCCTTTTTAATAAATATCTGAAAATAAAGAAAACGTAAGAAATCACTATTCTTGAGGCTTCATAGCTACATGCAAATTTCATTCTTTTTAAATAAATATTTGAAGATTAACAGAAAATCAAGCACAAATTGATGTAGAACCAACCAAGTCATGTGGCCTTCTGCCTCTTCTTAAGCTATCCTTGAAGTATATATAAAATGTGAATCCTGCTTCAAGAAACTAGGCAAACCACACATACATAAAATAAACACCAGTTGCCTAGGACAATATGGCATTTACTGCACTTTTCTTTTGCACCTGTGTACTTGACAGCTATTCTAAATTATGACAGGAACAAAAGACTTACAATTTGCAGCATTTTATTCCTTCATAACTGGTAGGAAAGCTGGAAAGAAATGGAAGTATTTTTGAGTATTCTTGCAATCTGTTTTTTTTTCCTGAATAGGTGTACGGACATCTGCATGTTAAACATTACATCAAACTCCAGTTCCATGCCTAAGTGGAAATCAGACTTTGCTTTTCAGTAGGAGGCTCTTACCTATAAATCCGCTTCATTATACTACCATGTACAAGGACAGATTACCTCAGAGAAACGGGAACTCCTATGCTGTAACTAATACTGCACTGCCGGTGGGCACTGCACAACTGATCTGCTCCTCTTTTTAAACGTTTACACCAGAGACTAGTTTTATGGAAACTGGAAGGAAAAAGCATACTTATCTAAATGAAGTACAGACACTTATTTAATCAAGACAGCTTTTTGCTAAACTAATGTAAAACACAACAGACATAGCAATGATCACATCAAAGTCAACACTTAATACATTAGAGTACGAAACTCTGCAAGATCACTTTCTGTCTTAGCATATTCTAATCTTATTACCATACTTTGCAAAACACTTTGTTAATAACACAGCACCAATACAATGCCACTAACAACCAGGCAATTTCTCTCTTGTCCTGGTCAAATTTCACCTAGTCAACATAAATACAAACTTTCCTTCTCTGAAAATAGTCTTAGACCTAGTGGGATCTTTTCGTCCATAAACATAAAATAATAAAATGCAGAAAGAAGAAAATATAAAAAACAAATACAAAAACATAATGGCACTAGACAAAATGAGGAAATGTAAACTTTTCACAAATAAAGCTCTTAAAAAAATGAAGGTAGGCAATACAAACATCCTGAGAAGACATGGAAGATAAAAATTCCAAAGGCAATGAAGCCATTTATTGCAATAGTTCTACTCAAGGGAATGTCATTACATTCTACTACTTATGCTTAAATACTTATTATTTAAAAAAATAATATATATAAATATATATTTTACTATATACGTTATTAGTTACTTCATGTCAAGTTTTACCACCACTGATGTGCAGTGATTATTGTTGGTAGATAATTCGGGCAAACTGAAACTAAACCAATGCACAGAAAATTAATTACAAATTAAATGGAAGCAAAACAGTCACTATGTAAAACTGTATGAGCGATGTGTTCAGTGGAAAAACTGCAGATGGAAAGTTTTGAAAGTTAAGCTGTTTGAAAGCAAAAAAGTCAAAAAATGTTTAACATCAGGATCTAGGCATACAACGTCAGGGGGATACATCTCCATAAGAATAAGATAACTGATTAAGGTGAGACAAAAATATAAGAAATGGAAAACAGGTCGGACTACAACTTTGAAAAATGAAATAACCGAGCTGGACAAACAAATTAAGCATAGCGTGAGACAAGATCAAGAAAAATTTGAAAAAAAAAATGATATAAAGATACTGAGCATAATAGGAAACCATTTTGTAGCTACAAAAGCTGTGGAAGGAGTAAAGAGATACAAATTGATGAACTGTGTGTAGATCCTAAAATTTATTATCAGACCCAACAGATTATAGATATATGAACATCTTATGCAAAACAGTTTGGCTCCACAAAGGGGAGATAATGGAATCAGATTACACTACACTGAAAAAGAACAGTGCAAACTGGATCCAAACAAAGCAAAGGGAGGAGACAGAATTAGTAATAATGATCTGAGAACACTTCAACTGCAGTGGTGGTGCTGCAGTAGCGTTGTCGCCTCACAGTAAGACGTTGTCCTGTTCGATTCTCAGCTAAAGCGTCTTCTGTGTGGAGACATGCGTGAATGGGCGTACCTTCGTTGAATGTTGTGCATCAGGGCTGGCAACCCGGCACGTAAAAATCTACTGCCAATCATTAGCGGACCGGAGTTCCGCTGTGGCGACCCCTAACTGGGAAAAGCCGACAGACACAGCAGATCTGAGAACACTTCAGCAAAAACTTATAGTACCATTCTATCTGATATTTACTAGGTTGTATAAATATGGGGAGATTCCTTGAGACTAGAGACATGCTTATTAAACCTGTCTTTAAGGGAAAGGAGAGTAGGACAAACCCAGAATCATACAGTCCCTCAAGTCTACTTTCATGTTGTGGAAAAATAATGGACAAGGTAATATTGGAAAAGCTATTGTCAGAACTGGAAAGGTTAGGACTTGAAACCATATATCAGCATGCATCTATACCACCTGTAACATGATGTTCTGTAACAATATAATGAATGAAAAATTGTGCTGTGATGTAATTTATATAGATATAGGTTCATAGGTAGGTACTAGGCTATCGGCCCAAGGGCCTACATAAGCCTAGCCAACAAGGTTCCCTGGCTTACACCACCCAAGAAAGTTATTTTCCTGTGCCACAGTCGAGCAGAGACACAGAAGTGATTCCCGGGGTGTATTTCCTATTTCCTAAAATACCAAATATCAGAACATCAAAAATGGAAATGCGCACACACCACAAGCCCATGATCCAAAAACAATTTTGTTTTTTTAAGGTTTTACAGGGGGACTGTGCCAAGATCACACTAAATTGAGGAAAACGGGTGGTAGAAATATTCTGTAACAGTTTTCAAATTCCAAATAAAATAATGCTTAACCAGAAAATAATAACATTAACTAAATACATAATAGCAGTAATTTACCCTTCTATAAAATTATTTTCTTACTGTTTTCTGTATAACATTGTCTTATTCTACTTTTAGGAACTTCTACCACAGTTAAACTAAATGTTCACCATTTTTCTTACTTACAAACTAAAAATCTTTAAAGGGATAGTACAGTACTTAAACAGGCATAAGAAAACATCAGAGTGTTTGACAATCCAAACTGCAATAATTTAACCTTTCAGGGAATTGCAAATTTGGCTTTGTGGTCTCGAATAACTGAAATGTGATTATTCAGTAATTCGAAATATAAAAATAGATCCATATACATATACACACACACAAGAAGACAGACAAAATATGTCATGAAACTGGACAAAGGAGGGATGTGAGATTGATTTCATTGACTACACAGTCAAAATGATGTACTTATTGTTGAATGATGCTATTTGTCGACAGTGTCTAAGAATGAGGTTAACATAAGTTATCCTAAAATTGATTATTTTTTTGCATAATTTATTGGTGGAGCAACTAATATCAAAGAATGAATTTAATTTATTAATGGTGAGATATCCTGTTATTCCAGCAAATTTTGGCATGCCAAAATTTCACAAGAGTATTTTAGGCCCACCTTTCAGACCCATTGTCTTTGCTGCAGCTTCAAAAATTGAACCTTGGCAAGATTTGACAAGTTAGAAACATATTTAATAATAACTTATATTTTAAATGATTCATGGCATTTTATCATTGTTGAATTAAACTGAATTTGACAAAAATTATGTACTTTTGACTGTGGATGTTAATAGATGTATTTACATCGATTCCACATGTTATTGGTTTAGATTGGTTAGGATCTATCATTAATGCTTACACCACTTTCTCCAATAATGATGTCAGGTTAATGACTGATCTGCTAGATATTAGTTTGATATCAGATTTCATCTTTTTTTACTCAAATAGTTTTTATTTCCAAATAATATTATGAAATTTCCATAGTATTTTATATATAACATTTTAAACAACTATAGAAATTTACATCAGCCTGACATCAGTAATATTCAATGTTCTCAATTACTGTACAAATGTAACAATATCTAGTTATCAGAGTATATCTGTTGATAATTGCAGTGTGTCCATCAATGATTAGACTTTTTTACGTGGGTTGTTTACCAATGGCCTAGGATAAATCCTTAGTTCTTTAATTTTGATTTCCATTGAAACTAAACTTCTCAGTAGAGCAAAGAAATGTTCCATAGTTGGTGATGTATTTGAACTCCATCTTCTAGTTACACACTTCCTAAAACTGCAAGTATTGTCCATAATAAATGCAGATTTGTTTAATTCAAATGAGGACCTTCGCTCATATTCAACAGAATCAAAGCTTTAGGTAAAATAAAGGATTAATTAAATAAGGCCTTTAAGAAATTATTGATTCCATTCCAGTATGGATTAATTTTAATACAGTCGTAACAAATGATTCCAGTCTGCTCTATATACCTGCTCACATCTCCAACATATTCCATTTGTGGAAGAACTGATTTTAGTAATTTTATCTGGGGTTAAAAATGCTCTATGTAAATACTTCCAGTTAAATATTTTCCAATACTGTGTATTAGATGAGTGTTAAATGATAAAGGCAACTTATGAAACCCCATCACAGGACTGGTTAACTCTACAAAGCATCTTAATGTATTCCCAAGATTTATGCAGAGTAATAAATAACTCTTCCTTTAAATATACACCAAAATGTATACATTACTTATATGAAATTATACATAATGACCATAACATGAAAAATAGTATCTTAAATTTATATAAAGAATTAATAACTTACAAAACAGTACCTGAAATATCCTATTGACAGTATATATCTAAAGGTCATTCATTGCATTTAACTGAAGAAATCAAATCAAACATTTTACTATCAGATTTCGTCTTTTTTGAGGGCCAGAATTTTCATTAACTATAAGGAGGTGCTATTGGGGCAGCTTCCACCTCCATATATGCAAATACAGGTTTTCAATTTTGGGGAAAACATTTTATCAGTTTCAAGTACTTTCAGTACATAAAAGTGTATACTCAGTTTTTGGATATGTTTGTTATTTGGACAAGCCGATGCAAGAGGTGATTTTTTTTAAGGTTATTTAGGATCAACTACTGAGTTTTACAATTAACTTTTAGCACACATTTAAATCAGATTATATGTATTGGTTTACAAAAAATGATGAAGCCAAATGCTATAGTTCAACTGCTTTTCATAGACCAATTTCTAAAAGTTATTTATATTTTAATATTTGACATCCATACAGGCACAAAAAGAGTAGTATTGTGAAAGGGTAATTTGTTGGGACTATCATGGTTTATTTCTGATAAAATTACATTCATGAATGAATGTGTGAAGTTAAAAAACACGTTTTTGGAACATGATTATCCTAGGGACATAGAGGAATCCACTATGTATGAAAAGGTGCGAGGTTGAGATATTAAAAAAAAAAATCACCAATGTTAGATAATGTAGGTGCATATAGTAAAATATCATGTAACAGCGGAACAGATAAAATTACTTAAATGATTATTCCCTACACTACTCATAGTGTAAGCATTGGGTCTATTATTAAAAATGGCATGCAGCCTTTGATAATGAATTGAAGAAGCAACTAGCTGAGGATCCATTAATTAATTACAACAGAAACAGTAATATTACAAATAAATTAGAGAAAATGAAAATTTTGATTTGAGTCCACTTAAGTATATGCATATGTGTGGTTGCTTTAGATGGTGTTCTTTTATCCAGGATAGTCTGCAGGTTACTGTGAATTCTTATGGTAGTACTACTGTCTGTCAAGGCAAATATGATGGTGTTGTCTGTCATGTGATGTCTAATGTAGCAAGACAGAGATAAACCTATATAAAGCTATCCAGCAGCATATTGTCAAGAGAAACTAGTTGAAATGCACTGCATAGAAATGCACAATTTAATAATTTTAAAGAAAATGTATTTTTCATATTGGAAAATGTTCAAGTAAGTACAAGGGGTGGACCATGAGAAGCAACTTCAGAATACCATCAATTATTACTGGCCTGGTTTAAATGACAAAGTATTTATTAGCATCACTCAGAGCTGCTAGACTTTAATTTGTGTATTTACATTAATATGTTAAAATATAATATTGGCAATGACTTATAAACTGCCAACAACTTATATTACAGTTAAATATGCATTTTATTTGCTATTATTCTGTCATATAAGAATAAGTAAACTAGCTAGAGTTGTATTAGGATTTTATGCAATAATATATATATATATATATATATATATTTTTTTTTTCATTATATTTTAATATTGAATTTTTAATGACAACACATGGGTATGGATAAAATATTAATTAGTGAAGTTTATTTATGGAGATTTTAACATTGTTACTGTTTATCTATGGTTGTAGTTGTCCGAGTATCATGATTGTTTGAGTTCATATGATTCTTTTGATAATGCAACTTCTTTGGAGGCATATATAAAGGATTGTATTGTTTTAAAGTTGTTTATGAAGACATCCAATAATTAAAAGGACAAAAGCACTAAAACTTGATAATACATTTTGGGCTGTGTCATAGGAGATTACTAGGCTAATGTTCCTGGAGACCTTACAAGCCTAGCCAAGAGTTTATCCCCAAAAAGAAACCTCAGTCAGCACCTGTTGCCCTGTCAATGTGGGACACAGGTGGAACACCCAAGACAAATTTGTGGTTTCCCATCCACTCATCAAGGTTGTGCTTGAAAAGGGTCAGCAAAATGCTCTGTTTAACATGTATGGGAAGTCTATTCCAGAGACAGGGCAGCCTCTGGGAGACAAACTTGTCATTCCTGCAGGTTTTGTTGATGCCGCATATTAGATTCAGGCCTTTTGAGTGGGTAGTGTGTGAGGAGTTAGACTTACGGAGTTAGACTTATGGATAGAAAGCATCTCTAGTAGGGCAGGGTCCGAAATTGCCTTGTAGGTGAGGCACAGATCACCCCCGAGCAATCTGTAGGATAACAAGCAGTGATAGTGATTTGAGCCTGTCCGCATAGGACAGGTGTTGGAGGCCATGGTTTCTCTTTGTGAGGTATTTCAGTGGCTTTTCCAGTAGGTGCAGATGTTTGGAGAGGTACATCCCAAATGGGGTGTTATACTCAATTATTGGTCTAATGAGGGAGGAGTACAGAGAGGTAATAACCTACTTTTTTCTGGATCCAATCCCTTTATTTATGAGATGAACCAAGTAAAAGCCTTTTCTGACCATTGCCGCTACATGTTGGTTGAATATGATGATATCAACCTGAATGCCCAGGTCTCTCACAACAGGTTGTGCGCTTAGGTGGTTGCAGCTGATGTGGTAATCGGTAGGGGGCATGTTTTTGCTGAGTGGTATGATGATACATTTTTTTGCATTTAACTTGAGGCCATGACTTTGGCATCAGTCATTAGTTGCTGTGAGACTCTCTTGCAGTATGTTAACATTTGGGGAGTGAATGACAGCACCCACATTACAGTTGTCTACAAACATGGTCAGCCACAGGCCTTTTGTCTTTGCCTAGACCTCTGAAAAATAGATGCCAAACAGTAGGGGTCCCAGGACAGATCCCTGGGGAACTCCACTAGTGAAAGGTCTGCTATCGGAGGTGGAGATGCCTATTTTGACTTTAAGAGTCCTGTCAGTGAGCCAGTTGGCCACCCACCTGATGAAAGAGGGATTTTTTAATGCCTTTTCTTCTTTGGGTAACTCTTATAGATGGTCAGAGCAAGTTGGCTTATCTTTCATCTTGAGTTACTTTGTATGTTATACACAACAGAGAGGTGAGAATGCCTGAAAATACAAATGTGAGAGCGCAGTAAATATTCATCACTAAAAACAGAAACGCTAAAGAACTATCTTGTGCAGCAGAGATTACTTAAAAGTACACAAAGTGATCAATGGAGTCTGGAGGTTGAGTGTAGATCCTACATCTGAAGTTATAGAAAAAAAGTACTACATGTCTACACTTCAAGTAAGGGTTGAAATACCAAAATTACTTTTCTTATGTCTTAAGCATCATTTCCAGGAAACCTATTTGCTCATAAGGGGCAATAAACAGTAGAATGGCATCAAAGTATAAGTAAATAACATTACAAATAGTAATTTATTAAGTCAAAGCATGCAGAAACAGGATGGTCTGTTGTGGAGCAAATATAAGCAGAGTGAAAACAATACTAGGCTACACGACGCACTGTAGAAGCCACAGAAAAGGTTTTCTTCACATTTTCCTTGATTATGGATTCACAGACATCTTTTCCATAACTTCACTCAACATGGAGCTTTGTGCTTACATGAAACCACATCCCCTATGGCTGTGTTCCTACAACCCTACAAGAACAAGTTCAACCAGACATCACACTGTAAAATACATCAAAACATCTGGCCCTTTCTTGTAGGCCTAAAAGATGTAACAGTTGAGTTTCCTAATCCCTAAATGATGAAATCTCACAAACTGTGGACTTGTCTGCTGTCCATCCAGTTGGATGAGGATTTTCCTCCAAGAAGTTATGAGCATTTCTAATTTTGTTGTGCCATCATAATTTGTTTTGGAGGAGATCATCATCTGAGTCAACAAGGAATCAGTATGTCCTAACTAAATTTATATGCAATATGAAGGGATTCAGATCTGTTCAACATTTGAGGCATTTGATTGTCATGGTCAACCAAGCTGGATATGTCAACCTCAGTACTGCAACCAAGTTTCATTGTTTGACTATTAATTCATCTGCTTAGCTTGAGCTCCATTAAATGGGCTTGAGTAGGTTCACTTCATTTAAAATCTTTTAATACCCCAACTCTTCCTCTTGATGACCAGTGCAGGTAATTCAGATGAACTAACCATCTGATTATAATGCATTATTGTATGCATAAATTTGTTTGCTCCAGCTTGTGTATATTCCCTGATCTTCCATGGAAGCATGTGCAACTGTTCTTTGAGCTCCATGCCTTTACTAGATTAGGATGGGAGAAGGCTGGAATGGTAACAAAGGAGACTGTGGTCATTAGAATAACAGACTAGAGCCACATGGTCGTACTCATTACTAGTACAAGATCTTTTCAAACCGGTACCTTTTAGGAGCTTTCTGAAGTGGCTGAATTGCCATGTTGGACAGACTGCAGGTTAGTTTATCTACACACCTGAAGAGCTTTTGTTTACATGAATGTGAACAGGTGATTTGCCTTTTTTCTTGACAAGTTTCCAAAGAATTAGATTGGCACTAAGTTTTAGTACAAGCATGGGTGCTGATATTACTAAGCCTCAGATTTTACTCTTTCTGGGGGATATTGGCAGATTTTATTCTTTCAGTTTTTATCTTTGATTTTGATTATGTATCTATCCTTTGTTGATCAAGTTAGTCCCACTAGGCTAGTGACCTGTTTTATGGGAAACCTGATGGTATTTCAACTACTGGAGGAAATATGGCCCTTGTATCAGAGAATTTCCTCTACTCCTTTCGATAGGTGTTGTGGGATCTTTTACATCCATCTGGACTACCACCAACTCAAACAGATGAATTCTAGGTTTAAAATCTCATCTGAAGGACCAGTATGCATCTTACAACTTTGTGATCTTGACCAATGTACTTCCAAGTTGGTAACAGCCTGCCTAGACAGGTTGGGGCAAATGATTTACCATCTTCTAGAGTTTCCTTAAGACCTGAGATTTTTCTATCTGTTTTAAAGAAAGTGCTGGTTATTCCAGTCTTCTAGAAACTTTCCACAGATCCCAGTTGTGATCTTTAATTACCACCATGTTTTTAACTTGTCCTTTTGTGAGATTAACTGAAAACAGTGTATATACAGCCTCAACAGGAAATGACTCATGATCATATGGGTATCAGTCTAGCTTTTGAATCATCGTATCACACTGAGGCTGTCCTCATTAAGGTTCTTATGGCAAGAGACCAACATTATTACTCAGTCTTGGCCTTAATCTTTCAGCAACATCTTCACTGTTGTGTCTTTCGGCTTTTTCCGATTAGGGGTCGCCACAGCAGAACTCCAGTCCGCTAATGATTGACAGTAGATTTTTACGTGCCAAGTTTCCAGCCCTGACACACAACCTTCAATGTAGGTACTCCCATTCACATACATCTCCGCACAGAAGACGCTTCAGCTGACAATCGAACAGGACGTCTTGCTGTGAGGCGACAATGCTACTGCAGCACCACCACCGCAGTTTCTCAGCAGCATCATCACTGAATGTCTTTAATCCTACTGTGGTCTCATCTTCTGCACTGGAATGATTTGCTTCACCCAGAGTGAGATACTGGATCTTAATTTTTACCTTTTATGCTGTGGAATAACTTCGGATTCTGTCTTGGATCATTACTGTTTAGTGTGCATATGCTGGTCTTGTGAGATCTTAGATGGAGAGGTCAGCATTATCACTGTTATGCATGCAGCTGAGGGATGTGCCCATCTTCTCAGTGTGCATATGTCCTCTACCAATGGTTGACTTTTAATCATTTTTACAAGACTGAAGTCTTCTTACCTGTCCATGTCTCATGATATTTGACTTCTTGTCAGTGGCACAGTTGCATGATCCATATGAGCAGCAGCAGACTAGAATTTGTACTTGAGGTGTGGTAACGATGTGATCCTTGATGACCCACTGACCAAATATCAAAGATGGTCAAGCCTACTGTTTTCATTACTGGAATATTAATCACATTATGTTCTTAACACCTACTGAGGAACTCTGTGATTTGTGCCCTGGTCTCAACATGTCTTTTCCATTGCAATGGCTTCCTTTCAATAAGATTGAGTGACTGCAACTGCTACAGAAATGCCACGGCATGGACACATAGTGGTATTTCATGTTATCAATATGCTACTCTCATACTCAAGCCGCTCCCGTCTTCCAGTCCAGTTTTATATTCACTTTAAAATACTGATGATATGCTCCTGGTCCCATGTGACTTTGGAACTATGTATTTAAAAGGGTTATAGTTCCCTATCACCCAGCCTGAGAAGCTTGCCTGGTCACTCTTGGCTTGTTAATAGTTCCTGGAATGTTGCTTGACATTTTCGATGTTTGCTATTTTTGCCTGTTACCACTGTACCTCTACATCCCATCACTATGATGGCTTTGGAAATATCTTACTTTGGCCTGTTTTAAAGGTCCCTAAAACATAACTGTTTGATTGTACATAGTCTGAATAACAGCATAGTCAGTTTACATTTGTGCAAACTCGGTTATTATTAGGTCTGACAAAGCTCTGACAAAGACAAAAGCTCTCGTCTCTTATTTTTAACTTAATAAACCCTGGTTTAAACAAGCAATCTAGCTCAACTCCTTTTTTCTTATTTTAACAAGAATGCAAACTGATCTTTAACATAGATCTTACATAGGTTGTGACAACAGCCCATTTTAGTAATCCATATGCCAGTATCTATAGCAGTCATTGCCATACAACTAATTTTCCCTTTTTGTTGATTTGTTCTTCCTTAAGGAAAGTGTACAATACCTTTAAGGCTGGAAAAGTACATTTCCTTGGTGCTAAGTTACGTTGTCTAGTATTTATTGGGTTTTAATTTTTGTTTCTGTTTTAATTTTTCAAATAATTTTTCATACCTCTCATTTTACAGATATTTGCATCATGTTTTTTTTGTCTGTTCCTCATAAAATTGTTTTTCTGGCAAATCACGGAGGACTGAAGTCAGAAAATGACAGACATTTAAGTATCAAACTTCATACCCTTCAGAAAATTCATGCTGATGTAAAACCTGTTACTTTATCAACTTTCTGAGTTCATAAGAGCAATATTTAAAAATTGTCCCTATTTTAAGCCTTTGCTCCCCATGATTTATGACTTTGCTCAGATTTCTTGCAGTAAGATGTTAAGAGGTATGATTTTGTTGTAGTGTGCTTAGTATTATGTGCATTTAATGAATGTAAACTTGACAGCATGAAGGATCATCCTAGTTGCAGCACTGAGAACATCCAAAACTGCAAACTTCAGAGCTGATATACTGAGCAAGGGAATTTTTCTACAATGTATAGGACTGGAAGCCCGATTGTCAAAGTGGGAGAAAAATAAATAGGGAGACTTGGACATACTTTCACAGTCCTGCACATGTCACAATCGATAGCAGCTACCCCTGATAATGGCAGCTAGAAAAATACTTGTGTACTTAATTGGTGATATATGAAGAAGTAATCCCAAGATCTATCCACTGCAAAAGTCATCTGAAATTGGGTATAAAACTGAATTGGAAGCCAGTGGACCTGCTATGTAAGAGAGGACGATTGATGAATTAGTACACAGTAGTAGAAAGTAGGACGGAAGGTGAGCAGTTTGCATTCAGATCAGTATGCAGCACAAACTATTCGATGTTTGCAGTGAGACCGATAGTGGAGAAGCTACAGATGAGGAAAGAGTCCAACTAGGCATTGCTAGACCTGGAGAAAGCATATAACAAGGTCGCAATAAAGATGATTTGGGCAGTCATGTGGTGGTTTGAAGTCCCAGAAACATGATTAGAATTAGAGTAGGCTATGTACAAAGAGCCAATGACTCAAGTATGAACAGCATTCAGTCTCACAGAGTGGTTTCCAGTGGGAGTGGGAATGCGTGTGCATCAGGGTTCAGCTGTGAGCCCACTACTGTTTGTACTAGTGATGGTCTACAGTAGCAAACAGACTGATGTGGACAGTTCAACAAGGTTGCTGTATGTAGACGATGCAACAGTACAGGCAGAATTTGAGCAAGAACTTCAGCAAAAAATAGGGGAATGGGAAAATGAAGGCACATGGTATGAAACACAGTCTAGCAAAGACAGTTGTAATGGCAGCAAATGAGGGACATCAGAAGAAGCAGAGAATTCAGATAGAAGGAAAAACACTGCAATAGGTTAACAGCTCAAGTATCTGGGAGGGGTGGTTGTTGAGAAGATGAATGAGGAGGTCAAAGGTAGAATCAGAGGGGCTGCAGCCAACTGGCAAGAGTCTCAAGGATTACGTGTGAGAGAAGAATGCCACAAAGCTAAAAACTAAAGTGTACAAACCAGTGGTGTGACCAGCACTACTACATGGTACAGAAATCTGGGTAGTGAAGGCACAGTAGCTGAGGAAACTAGAGGTACTTGAGATAAAATGCCTGAGATGGGAGGAGGATGCACAATGTGGGGCAGTAGAAGAAACAAAACATAAATACAGTAGCTCAAGTAGCTCAAATTGCAGAGGAAGTCAGAGAACAGATTACCGTGGTTCAAGCACATGTAGAAAATGGGAAAGAGGGGGTTGATGACAACCATCATCTGAAGGTGGACCTCACTACACAGAGATAAATGCTGGTGAAGCAACCAAACGCATGCAAAAGGAAATTCACCCATCATACATGACAATCTGAGTATTAAATCTCCAGCTCAAATAATACCAAAATAATGACAAGACAAAGGATATAAAATAATATAAACTGATCCAAAATTTATTAAGGATTTTAACAAGAGAACAATTTTAAAATGTTTGCTACTGTATACAAAATTGCAGCATACTATTATAATAACCCATTCCAGTGTATTTTGTCAAAATAATTGAAAATATGAACAAAAAAATGTAAAGCAGACTCACAAACATAACAGTAAATGGCTAAAGCCTGATTGTTGCCATAAGATGTGGTCAAGTAATCTTTACACCTGAGGGATTTTAACTACATTCATTCAAATTTGTGAAGGAAATTCGCAGCTATATTTTCCATCTTTTTTTTAGCAGTTCCATTACATTTTTTTAACAGTTATCACACTGCTGAGCATGTGAAGCCATTGCTTACTACTTTTATTTATATCCAGAATATAGATCTGATTCTCCACATTGTTCAGAATACAAAAAAGTGCAAGACCTTTAAAGCATGAAAAGCTTATTAAATGATTCAGTGCAGAATACTCAGGAACAGTAATCAGAAACCAGGTACTGTGTAAAGCCAGTTTTTGCAAAATGGCTACCTACTCTAGAATAAAGCATAGCTACTTGCAAGGCAGACATTACAGGTTTACACAGATCATTTACAACAGTACCCTGGTGGCCCATAATCTTTTTTTACTTACAAACAAGCATTATTACTTATCGTTCATTTAACTGGTGCTGTCTCACAATTGAGAAAGTTATTTCAATCATGTCCCTTGTTTACGGAGAGGTACGGGCAAAAGACAGTAATTCTAAATGCTGATAAAAATCAAGCTGCCAATACAAAAGGAAAAACATGTCTGAAGTTGAATTATACGTACAGTGCATTTTATTAAATTAAGGATACTTTACAGCTTGTTTTCCAAACTGCACAGCAGTTTGGAAAAGTTCACTCCTGTCTCCAAGAATTCCCACTCTAACGCTTTTTTAAGTACACTCTTGTATCCATAGCTTCCCAGTCTGTAATGCTATTAAGTCAAGTACAATAAGTATTATTCATTTGACCCCATGTTTTTACCATCTGACCATTAAGCCTTATTCTCCAAAACTGCCATTTCTCAGCATTACAGAGTACATGATGAAAAGCACATGCTCAATGGGTCATGGTCATTATCCCATCTGGGTAATATTTGTGCCATTTTCCTGCAACCCACCCTCTGTTAGTATGCAAACTATTGCGCAACAGATGCCATGCTGAACCCACCTGTGGGTGTTTGTGCAAGCTTTCACTTACAGTTCACATATCTAGTTGTATTCAGATGTCACTGCATCTGTGGGATGAACCTCTACATCTTCCAAAGGTACTCCTAAAGAAGGACATAACGAAATCCCTCTACCTGGCTTGCTCACCTTATTCCCATAACTCCCATCTCCCACCAATACAGCACTCAGGCCAGGCCATCTAGAGCACAGGCAGGAGTTTATCCCTTTGCATCATGAAGCCAGCACATTGGTATATTTATTACTGATATTTCAAATCATACCACTACTGCAGTTTCACTGTCCAAATCAAAATTCTTATGTGCATGACTCAGGTTTCACAGGTGATCACTAGGCTAATGACATCTGGCAGCCTTTTTAAACTGAGCCATGCTTTCTATGTCTACTACCAAATGACAAGCTGTAAAGTACCTTGAGAAAAAGGACTACAGTAGAGCAAACTAGCTCAAAACTGCACATAAAAAAATAGAAATAAAAATGGAAACAAACATCTGTCATGTACTAAATGCAGAAGCTTTAAGGTGCTCTTTCTAAAACGCAGAATAGAATCCAGCTCTGAGACTCGCAAACTTAAAATACCTTAGAAAGGGTATACTGTGCTTAATGTACATAGCTTTATATATAGATATATTTATATATTTATATGTACAACTAATTTTTACAATTACAGTTCAGAACTCCTCACACAGTGTGGGCCTATCTAGTCATTCTTTTAACAACTGCATCTACGTTGTTCTGCTTTCCTCCTTGACAGGAAGAGCGTTTCACCATACAGTAGTATCAAAGGCAGGGAAAAAAAGTCTTGATTGAAGGCAGCAGAACAGGATTTGGTTTATTACATTCTTCAGGTTTCCTAAAATCTGCACCACTATCGCCTGCGGAATATTTAAGTCAAGAAGATAGCAGCTCCCCACCGAATGTTGGGGAATGAGTCAGCCAAAGCTGGACAGCACAGTTTTGAGGTTTCTTCACACCTTTCTCCAGACTTCATTCAGCCTTTTTAATAAATATCTGAAAATAAAGAAAAACGTAAGAAATCACTATTCTTGAGGCTTCATAGCTACATGCAAATTTCATTCTTTTTAAATAAATATTTGAAGATTAACAGAAAATCAAGCACAAATTGATGTAGAACCAACCAAGTCATGTGGCCTTCTGCCTCTTCTTAAGCTATCCTTGAAGTATATATAAAATGTGAATCCTGCTTCAAGAAACTAGGCAAACCACACATACATAAAATAAACACCAGTTGCCTAGGACAATATGGCATTTACTGCACTTTTCTTTTGCACCTGTGTACTTGACAGCTATTCTAAATTATGACAGGAACAAAAGACTTACAATTTGCAGCATTTTATTCCTTCATAACTGGTAGGAAAGCTGGAAAGAAATGGAAGTATTTTTGAGTATTCTTGCAATCTGTTTTTTCCTGAATAGGTGTACGGACATCTGCATGTTAAACATTACATCAAACTCCAGTTCCATGCCTAAGTGGAAATCAGACTTTGCTTTTCAGTAGGAGGCTCTTACCTATAAATCCGCTTCATTATACTACCATGTACAAGGACAGATTACCTCAGAGAAACGGGAACTCCTATGCTGTAACTAATACTGCACTGCCGGTGGGCACTGCACAACTGATCTGCTCCTCTTTTTAAACGTTTACACCAGAGACTAGTTTTATGGAAACTGGAAGGAAAAAGCATACTTATCTAAATGAAGTACAGACACTTATTTAATCAAGACAGCTTTTGCTAAACTAATGTAAAACACAACAGACATAGCAATGATCACATCAAAGTCAACACTTAATACATTAGAGTACGAAACTCTGCAAGATCACTTTCTGTCTTAGCATATTCTAATCTTATTACCATACTTTGCAAAACACTTTGTTAATAACACAGCACCAATACAATGCCACTAACAACCAGGCAATTTCTCTCTTGTCCTGGTCAAATTTCACCTAGTCAACATAAATACAAACTTTCCTTCTCTGAAAATAGTCTTAGACCTAGTGGGATCTTTTCGTCCATAAACATAAAATAATAAAATGCAGAAAGAAGAAAATATAAAAAACAAATACAAAAACATAATGGCACTAGACAAAATGAGGAAATGTAAACTTTTCACAAATAAAGCTCTTAAAAAAATGAAGGTAGGCAATACAAACATCCTGAGAAGACATGCGGAAGATAAAAATTCCAAAGGCAATGAAGCCATTTATTGCAATAGTTCTACTCAAGGGAATGTCATTACATTCTACTACTTATGCTTAAATACTTATTATTTAAAAAAATAATATATATAAATATATATTTTACTATATACGTTATTAGTTACTTCATGTCAAGTTTTACCACCACTGATGTGCAGTGATTATTGTTGGTAGATAATTCGGGCAAACTGAAACTAAACCAATGCACAGAAAATTAATTACAAATTAAATGGAAGCAAAACAGTCACTATGTAAAACTGTATGAGCGATGTGTTCAGTGGAAAAACTGCAGATGGAAAGTTTTGAAAGTTAAGCTGTTTGAAAGCAAAAGTCAAAAATGTTTAACATCAGGATCTAGGCATACAACGTCAGGGGATACATCTCCATAAGAATAAGATAACTGATTAAGGTGAGACAAAATATAAGAAATGGAAAACAGGTCGGACTACAACTTTGAAAAATGAAATAACCGAGCTGGACAAACAAATTAAGCATAGCGTGAGACAAGATCAAGAAAAATTTGAAAAAAAAAATGATATAAAGATACTGAGCATAATAGGAAACCATTTTGTAGCTACAAAAGCTGTGGAAGGAGTAAAGAGATACAAATTGATGAACTGTGTGTAGATCCTAAAATTTATTATCAGACCCAACAGATTATAGATATATGAACATCTTATGCAAAACAGTTTGGCTCCACAAAGGGGAGATAATGGAATCAGATTACACTACACTGAAAAAGAACAGTGCAAACTGGATCCAAACAAAGCAAAGGGAGGAGACAGAATTAGTAATAATGATCTGAGAACACTTCAACTGCAGTGGTGGTGCTGCAGTAGCGTTGTCGCCTCACAGTAAGACGTTGTCCTGTTCGATTCTCAGCTAAAGCGTCTTCTGTGTGGAGACATGCGTGAATGGGCGTACCTTCGTTGAATGTTGTGCATCAGGGCTGGCAACCCGGCACGTAAAAATCTACTGCCAATCATTAGCGGACCGGAGTTCCGCTGTGGCGACCCCTAACTGGGAAAAGCCGACAGACACAGCAGATCTGAGAACACTTCAGCAAAAACTTATAGTACCATTCTATCTGATATTTACTAGGTTGTATAAATATGGGGAGATTCCTTGAGACTAGAGACATGCTTATTAAACCTGTCTTTAAGGGAAAGGAGAGTAGGACAAACCCAGAATCATACAGTCCCTCAAGTCTACTTTCATGTTGTGGAAAAATAATGGACAAGGTAATATTGGAAAAGCTATTGTCAGAACTGGAAAGGTTAGGACTTGAAACCATATATCAGCATGCATCTATACCACCTGTAACATGATGTTCTGTAACAATATAATGAATGAAAAATTGTGCTGTGATGTAATTTATATAGATATAGGTTCATAGGTAGGTACTAGGCTATCGGCCCAAGGGCCTACATAAGCCTAGCCAACAAGGTTCCCTGGCTTACACCACCCAAGAAAGTTATTTTCCTGTGCCACAGTCGAGCAGAGACACAGAAGTGATTCCCGGGGTGTATTTCCTATTTCCCATCCACTCATCAAGATTTTTCTTGAAGAGTGCTAATGAAGAACTTTGCTCGACATAGATGGTAGCCTGTTCCAGAGTAAGGGAAGTCTCTGGGACAGGAATGTATCCCTCCAGCATGTCCTGTTTATTGTGGTGACAAGGTTTAGGTCCCTACACCATGTAAATCGGAGGGATTGGGATTTCTTTAGGTGTAGCATGTCCAACAGCTCTGGGTTTGACATAGCTTTATATGTTAGGCAGAGATCACCTTGGAGCAGGCGATATGCTACGGAGTAAAGCTGGAGTTTTTTGAGGTGGTCAGTGTAGGGCATTTGTTTAAGGCCAGTAATCCTCTTTGTTTGGTACTTCTGTGGCCTTTACAACTGCTGCAGATATCTTGTGAGGTACATTCCAAAAGGGGCATTGTACTCTATAATGGGTCTAATGAGTGTCGAGTAGAGGGGAACAATGACCTCTTTTTTCCTGGATGACAACCCTTTTATGATGAGGTGTGCCATGTAGAAGGACTTCCTGACTACTGTGGCGATGTGACTATCAAAGGAGAGACTACTGTCCCACCTGGGTCCCAAGGTCTCTTATCACACATTCAGGGTTAAGTAGATTGCTGCCTATGTGGTAGTTCATGGGTACACAGTTTTTCCAAAGGGGATGACACTGCACTTTTTGGCATTGAGCTTGAGGCCATGGCTCTGACACCAGGCATCTGTCTCAGCGAGGCCCTTCTGTAGGATGTCCACATCATTTGGGGACTTGACTATGGCTCCTAGTTTGTAGTCATTTGTGAACTTCATTAGCCAGAGGCCTTCTGTGTTAGCCTGTACTTCAGAGACGTAGATACCAAACAGGAGAGGTCCCAGGACGGAACCCTGTGGTACTCCACTTGTTACTGCTTTGAGGTCAGATTTGGAGTCCGCAACTTTTACAGTGTGGGTTCTGTCAGTGAGCCAGTTGGCAACCAACATTTGACAGGGTCATATAGAAAACACTGATCAATAAATTAGAATTAGGTACTGATGTACTCTTGGTAAGATGGATAGCTTAATGACTTACAAATAGGACACATCAAATATAATACAGCAATTGTACACAACAAATTCTTGGTTACAGTCATGGTGCCCCAAAGGGCTCCGTCCTATGTCCATACTTCTTTACATTGCATTTTTCAGGCCTATCTTTTTTCAACTGAGGTGTTCCACACTCTGTATGCAGATGACTTGAAATTGGGTAAACTAATTAGATTGACTGATATTATCACTCCAACTATCTAATCAATAAAAAAGGGTCTATTGCCATAGATATGAACATTCCCACTCTCTCTGTTACCAGCTTGGTGGATATGAGCATCTGGAGGCAATGTAGAAATTGCCTCATGTTTACTGAGCAACCACTTAATTCTCAGACAAACTGATATGGTATGTGAAAGATGTATTTACACAATGTCAATGAAAGCAAAGCTCTCACAGAAAAGTACTCCTAATGTCAATAAGGTTGTCAGTAGTACACACGCTGCACCCATCACACACAATTCAAAGCTGACATATCGACCCACATATGCTGAGGCACATACATTGTAACCTTCCTAAACCACAAACACCTCCTAGATGAACTACACATAACAAATACCCTCAAGCAGCCCCAAATACACTCTTTCAAAACAACATCCACATCAACACATAGAGCTACATTTCATGGAGCCACTACCACTAAGCCCTTAAGTCAAGTCACCACACAATCCAACATTCTAATTATTGAAGACTACATTGTGAGACAAACTGATGTCCCTCTCACCAGGCTACGCAAGGAGAAAGTCACAGCCAGTTGCTTATCAGGGGCTAAAATCCACCACATTATGCACGCACTTAGGTCACTGGACCACAAGTACCAATATGACTCCACAAGGGAGTAAATGATCTGGAGACTTACCTCCCTAGACTATATAAAGAGAGACATCATATGGAGCTCTCAGAATGTGTGCCAGACTGGTATGAGCCTAGCACTGAGCAGCATTTTACCTTCTCCAAGGATGATGCCACAATATGAACAAACGCTGACTTTAATAACTGGCTTAGATTCTGGTGTCATTCTAATGGGCTGCAGTATTTGTCAGCATGGAAAGAGCTGGTCAACAGACCACGCTGCTTTGCCAGGGATGGTCTGCACCTCTCTCCCCTAGGCTTTCCAATATTTGCTACAACATTGTCTTCCCCCAGAGTGCCTTTTTTAGGCAATGCTAAACTGAAAGTACTTCCAACAAAACAAGTCAAAACCAAGAAAATCTAAAGGTATTACTGCTCAATGCTGGAAGTCTAAACAAAAAAAAACTCTACTCCCTAGAAGCTCTCTTGCCCCTAGGGAATGTGGATGTCTGTGAGGTCAGTGAAACATGGTTTAAAGCCATGGACAGCACACCAGCAGTGCAAGGTTATAATGCCTTCCACACATTTAGACCAGCTACTTCACAGGCAGGGACTTCTAATGCACTTACACTTTGAAGTAATACAATAATCATTGCTTGAGCGGCAAAAGCATCACTGTTTTGATACTTTGGGTGGGCAAACAATAGATTTTTTTACATCATATTTACCTTGTTGAAGGTCTGTATGCATGAACTTTGTATCTTAAAATTTTAAGATATGACCAACTGGATTAAAATGGACCTAAACATGTCTTTTCAGGAAAGTTCTTGAGCTGCATGCATGTCAGAAAGTCATTCATCACAACACATAACTAAGCAATGTGACATCCTCAAATGGAATGGACAGTAATTGGGATACTGTGATTCTTTCATTCAGAGTTATGAATATGTGCTGCAAGTTAAGTGAATAGCTTCAATAACAATAAGGCTACTACTCTTAATATTATACAAACATATTAATTATGCAGAAATGTTAAGTCACACATGTATCTGTCACCAGGATGTTCAACATCAGTTATGTCTTCACAGGTGGTGACCCCAATTCCCCCCAACCAAAGTGTCACCCAGGTGACAGCTGTACTATATCTGCACCATCAGCATGGAAATTAGTAGGCAGGTATAAAGTACGACTGTTGTCAACAGCAACAGAAAGCCAGGGAACACTGTATGAACAGTCAGTATCTGCTAAGCTACACACAGTAACTGGACATGAAGCCTATTCCAGCTATACTAAAAGGACATGAATACCATGGTTCACCATCAATTTATCTAACAGCATGTCTAGGAACCATAATGTATGAAGACCACAATATCTAAAATCCCACAAAGGCACAGGGTGAGATACTTCAAAGACTGTAGTATCTTGGAGTATTCCCCTTACTCCAAGGTACACCAGTCAAGAAGTTAGCATAAGTAAGTATGAGTGTGTGTGGGTGTGGATAGGTCTTTGATGAATGATTATTTTCAAAAAATAGAAACTGAACTACGAGAGAAAATGAATAAACTGGAGAACGATATTTCCCTTCTACCAAGTTTTTCTACTCGTGTCTCTGAATATAACAGAATGTTAGAAAGACTGCATAAACTTGATAAGTGATTGGAGAATACCAAACACCTTAGACTTGACAAAGATTTCTCTAATGGCCATATTTTTTTATGGCTGACGGGGAATTTATGTGGGCAAAGTAATAAGAAAAATAAAGAAATAAATAGGATTATGAATGTTACTAGAAATGGTTCAATGCACACCTTGGACGATGTGAGCGTCTGTAAATCAGATACAACTTCATCCTTTAGCTGATAACGTTACTGTCTCCACCAATAAGATTAATAGCAATGAGCCCCACACTTCCCATGATGTTTCTTTTGCCCAGTTACTGGCCCCAATTGATTCCAACAATACTACAGCGAATTTTCAACATGGTCCATTACCTTCCATCTAAAGTTACTGGAGGAGATCAACAAAATAAGACGGGAGCCATTGAGAGGTCATTCACAACAGACGAGGAGGGGGAAGAGTATGCAGCACTCTGCAAACATGGAGCAAAGTGCATCAGCATGTACAATAATCTGTTATTAATTTGCCTAGTATAACAATGACTTTGACAGATTTGTCCTTATTGAACAAAGGACTTAAATTTGTAGCTGCGAGCACTGAAAATGTAACTGACTTAAAATTGTTCACATGGAATGTGAATTTAAAATTAATGTTTAAAGATACTGTTTCTCTAGAAATTGTGTCTTGCAAATGAACAAGCACTTTCGCACCCTTTAGCCATCCTGTGGCTCAGTGCATTTCATGACATCTGTGGGCCACATTTGCATAGAAATTATAATAATAATAAAAAAGGGTCTTTTTTTGAGACAATCCTCTTACAGTAATCTTAATATGTTTGATTCATATTTGCATTAATATCTTTTGGAGTTATGCTTGGTTATGGTACTTTCTATTTTTTTTACCTATGTTATCCTAAATTGCTTTGTAACTGGAGCTTTTCTCCTCGGGTCTCCACTGAAAACGGGCTCCTGGCCCAGCTGGACCAACCCGGTTAACAATTGTCAAATAAAAAATAAATAAATAAAATGAATTTAGGAAGTTCTATAACTCATCTTGTGCAGAACAAATGGCATTGTGGGAATTACAGAACAATGATATTATAACTAAAGAAGCTGATAAGGGAGGGGCAATTGTTTTAATGAATAAAAATGACTACCTGGAAGCAATGTATGTCATTTTGTCTGACCAAGATGCATTTAGAGAGCTTTATATCAAATGTGAATAGAATAAGTAACATTAATATACTAATTTTTGATTTGCAAGTAATGAATGCCAGTGATATATTTAATTACTTTATTGTTTCCTGTCAAGTAATACCCATTTTACATGGGTTACCAAAAATTCATAAATCTGTGGAAAACCCCCAGGAGACCGATAGGTTCGGTGGACCAGCCCCTGCTAGTTTATTTCATTGTACCTACAGAATTTTCTGAGTAAATATCTTAGAGGTATTATTAAAGATACAGGTGACTTTTTAAGACAGTTGAGACAATGGTTTAACAATGGGAGAAAATTCCTTTCTATTAGTTGTATTGGATATTAAATCTCCTTTTACAATGATCCCGAATGATTATGGGGTCAGATCAATTACAGAATTACTTTGTAATCATGACCAATTATCTAGTAGGCAAGCGGAAACTATTTATGAGTTGCTTGAATTAGTTTTGGTGAAAAATATTTTTAATTTTGCTAAATTCTATCATCAGACTTCAGGTGTGGAGATGGGGAGACAATTGCCAACACCTATGCAAATTTGGTACTTGATAAATGGGAAAATTAATTGGTTTATAATGGTCCAGATTCTTATTCACATAATGTAACTTTTTTTAAATGTTTCGTAGATGTCTTTTATTTAGGAGGGAGACATGATGAATTGGTTGATTATGTTGAATTTTTAAACAATAGTACTGATTTTTTTTAAATTTTCCATGTCCACCTCACCTACTAATATTGAATTTTTAGATGTAGAATTATTTTTTGATGGACATGAGATACGTACATTTGTATATAAAAAAGCTGTATACAGAAATAAATATTTACACTATAAAAGCATGCATGCACCACATATTTTTAAAGGGATTGTTAAAGGACAGTCTTTAGGTAATAGGTTGAATACGGACATGGATAAATGTATTAAGCAGATGAATGAGACGATTAGTGAGTTCAGGGATAGAGGTTATGATGAAAAATTATTAGGGAATATGAGCAAAGACGTTATAACAATGACAGATGCTCATGCCAAGCCATATTTTAGTAACGAGACAGTAATAAGTGAACCAATCAGTATGATTAGTAGGGATAACATATTGCGCTACCCCATTACTTATAGTAAGTGCAGTGATGGTGTAAAGAGAATTATAACAGACAATTGGGGTATACTGAGAACTATACCTGCTCTGCAGAAAATTGTAGGTAGTAAACCTAGGTTTGCTTATCATAATTGAGTTTAAAACAAATGTTATGTTATAAAGATATTAAACTTAGTTTGACATCCAAACAATTTAATAGGCCTTGCACTTATCCATATCATAACTGTTGTTGTTGTGCTTGTATTAATAAGGACCAAGATTTTTTACATCCTAATACAAAGAGAATTTATCCATTTAAGTGTTCTGCTTCATGTAACTCTACTAATGTTGTGTCCTTGCAACTTGCAAGACATGTCACAGTTTCTATGTGGGCAAATCAATGAGACGTTTAAAAGACAGAATAACAGAGCATAGGTCAGAGATTAATTTATTTATTTATTGACCGGGAAAGTCCACTGGGTCAAAAACCCATTTTCAGTGGAGGCTCGGGGAGAAAAACTCCACATGTATTACAAGTAAAATGAATCTAACAAATGAATCTAACACGAGCAAGATCAAAATATTGCATGTATAAAAGAAGAACATATATACAACATTTTGGATCAGAGTTCTCATTCAGTAAGTACAGGTTTATAAGTTACATATTTAGACAGTATAGATGTGAAACAGTACCATCTGTAGTGAGAGCTAACAGAAAAAAAAATTGCATTGTTAGGTAACAGAAAAAAAAAAAAAAAAAATAGAGTTATTGAACTGGTTGATTACTCATTGCATAATAGAGTTTTTATGGACTGTTTAAGGTGGTCGGTTTGTTTAGCAGGGGTAGGAGGGGTTCTTCAGGTAGTAGGATTTTAGTGTTGACTTAAAGGTTTTTATGCAGTTAGTTTGAGTTATTTGGGGGGGGGGGGGAGTAAGGTATTCCAAATCTTGGCAATGCTATGGGAGTTGAGACTTTGTCCAGATCTTTTGTTTGGTTTTGTTATGGTTAGTAGCTGTTTTCTTGAGGATCTTAGTGTTCATGTAGGAGTATATGTTTGTAGGATGGAGCTTAGTGCAGGGAAGTCATTGGGTCTAAACATTAATTTATGAGCTAAGGTTAATTGGGTATAGAAGAGATGGTGGGGAAACTCCAGCCAATTTATTTCTGCAATAGCCCAGCAATGATGTGAACGGTAGGGTTTTCCGGAGGCATATTTGGTTATTTTATAACAGCAGGAATGTAGTTTATTACTAAGGGTTGAGTTAAGGTTTGTAAAAATGCCACTACCACATAGAAAGGAGGGGATGAGTAAGGTACCGGCAAGTTTTGTTTTGGTGTGGTTTTCAAGATAAAGTTTGTGGCAGTAAAGTTTAGCTAGTTTGAAGTGTATTTTCTTTACTGCATTCAGTATAAGAGGTTCAAAAGTGAGTTTATCATCTATTGTTATGCCTAGCAATTTAGCTGTTTTCACTATTTCAATTTCTGTACCATCCTTAGAACAGATTTTGAAGTCAGTATCTGGTGATTTTGTGTAGAAAAGTAAAAGTTTAGTTTTTTGGGGGTTTAATAGGAGTTGAGCATTATTTAGCCAGGATTCGACTGAAGTAAAAGCCTTTTGAGTAACTGTAAGAAGGTCTGAGAAATTGTTGGAGGTGGATAGCGTAGAGTCATCTGCATACTGGATAATATTTTGTATTTGGGGGGCTATGTGGAGGTCATTGATGAAGATATTAAAGAGTACTGGCCCTAAAATGGATCCTTGTGGAACTCTATGTTGTTTGGTTGGTAATCGGATTGAACATTATGCTTAGTGATTGCTCCCTGTTGTTTAGGTAGGAGGTAAACCAGTTAAGAGTTGTAAGGGAGCATCCTAATTTTGATAGTTGGATTAATAGCTTGGTATGTGAAACTGTATCGAAGGCTTTGGAGAGATCTAGTAGAATTACTGAAGTAGGGTGACCAGCATCTATGGCCTTGTTAACAGTATCAGAGAATGAGAGTATGGCAGTGATAGTGCTGTGCCCTGGACGGAAGCCAAGTTGGGTGGGAGACAGAAGAGTATCATCAGAGAGGTGTTTAAGTAGTGTGTGAACATATTTTTCTAAGATTTTGATAGTGGAGAAAGTATTGAGATAGGGCGACAGTTAGAGAGATCGTGAGAGTTTCCACCTTTGTGTAATGGAGTAATAATAGACTTTTCCATAACTGAGGGACATGAGATTCTGAGATAGAGTGACTTATAAGAATGCTAATGAGGTGCGCAATTGTGCTTGCTGCTAGTTGTAGATATTCTGGGGGAAGATTATCGGCAGAAAGTGAGCACAGTCTGCGTTTGTTTAGGAGCCTGAATATCTGGGAGGTGGCTACCGGCTGAACAGTGAACGAATAAGCTGAGGGAGTACTTGCTGCTTTGTCTACAGGAAAAATTCTGTTATAACCAAGTAAGGAATTAGTGGTATATAGGGTGTTTGAGTCAGGTGGAGAGTCTTTGAGTAGTTTTTGGATGGTGGAAATGAAATGGGTACAGAAGTCATGAGAAATTTCCTGTGGGGTCTTATCAGGTGCTGGGGATGGATTTTGTGCCATGCTGGGATTTAATAGGGTGAAAACAAACCTACAGAATTTTTTTTGATTGTTGTATGAGGTAGTTAGCTTAGAGAAGTAGTTATTTTATCTTGTATCACTAACTTTTTAGCTTTATTATGGAATTGTTTGTAGTTAATTTCATTATGTTTGGTTTCATTTTTCTGCCATAGTTTCCACGCTTTGTCTCTAAGGAACAGATTTTGTTTGGTCTGCTTTGTTAACCAAGGGGCATGGTTAATTTTTGTATGCTTGGAACGTACTGGAGCTAGGCTGTTGAGAGTATCCAGAAAGAGTTTATTGAAATAGTTAACAGCCTCATCTAAGGGGAGTGTTTGTAGTGGGCACCAGTTTTGGGCTTTTAAAATGCTTATGAATTTATTTTGGTCAAAATGGGAGAGATTCCTGGATGCTCTATAGGATAGTGTTTTAATCATTTGTGGGCGAGTCCTGTAGACATATATTGGGAGGTGGTCACTTAGGGTGTTAAGTAGGGTGCCTGAGTTTGGGTAATTGTGAGGATGGGATACTAGTATCCAATCTAGGGTTGACTCAGATACTGTAGATAGGCCATGAGTAGGAGTAGTGATAAGTTGTGTGAAGCTATGCAGGTTTATACTATTGGCTGGAGAGGGGAAATTAGGTTTAGCCAATTAATGTTGGTGTCTCCTAGGATTATGGTTTCATTTATGACATTCTGGTGTATCCAGGATAGAAGATTCTATAATATGGGGTTATTGTGGCCTGGGGGAATGGAGACTACTGCAATACATAGATTTTTGTTATTATTGATATGAAGGGATGCTAGTAAAAGTTCAATGTTTCCAAATGTGGTTTGGGGTAGGTTGTAATATATAGGGAGTTTTGATAAATTAGTGCTATACTGCCAACCTTTTTATGGAGTCTATCAGAGCGAATAATGTTATATCCTTGTGGGAGAATCTCAGTGTCAGCAATATGCGGTTTTAGCCATGATGCACGGCTAGCTACTTACAACCCAAGCATTGTTGCAGTAACTGAATCATAAATTCAGTGATTTTATTACAAATGCTACACGTGTGTATTGTTATTAGGTGTAGCTGCTGGTTTTTTGGATTTATGGTGGGTTTTAGAGAGCAGTTTGGACCTGGATTTGGATGGATATCTCTGCATTGTGTTAATGAGTGGAGAAGGTGAATTATCATGTGTGTTTGGTGGGTATGTGATAGAGGTTTATGGAGGTGTACAAGATATATCTTAAGTTTGGTCTTGGGAGGAAGTAGTTTTATTTTGGCTAAAGTAATGGTAGAGGATACAAGTAAAGAGGGTGAGATGCTAGAGTAACTGTCTTTGTTTAGAGGTAGTGGAAGGGTTTGGGTGCTAGATGTAGGAGGCATAGAGCATACAGTGGTTTGTGGGGAGGTAGTAAAAATTAGTAGGACTGGAAGTGCAGTATGGGCTATAATTTAAATAATGAATGCTGTGTGATGAAATGCCCCAACAAATGCGTTAGCTAAACACATTAATGAGAATGACCCAATGCATATTTTTACTCTTAGGGTTCTAGATACAGCAAGTAGGGCTATGAGAGGGGACAATTTAAATAATAAACTTGAACTTAAAGAATATGAATGGATTCTACAATTGCAAGCTGACCACCCCCCAGGTATCAATCAAACAGTAACTCTGAAACCAGTTTTTAAAAGCAAACAATGTTGTCTAAAGTGATGTTTTTGGACATGATTGTATGTAAATTATTTAATTGGATATGAATTATCATTGGATGTGCTATAATAAAGAAGGTGTGATGAATGCCTTTTAATATGCACTGAGGAAGGGTTTTGAATGAAACTGAAAGCTTTGCTGTTTCTGTTTTTATTAAATCTTTGTTTGGTACGTTGCCGAGTTCGTTTTTTTGTGACAGAAATATAAGCACAAATCTGTCGATGCTGCTCACTTATCAGTAATATTTCATGTCTCTTATCATACAGGTGCCATGAAAAATCATACTGAACTGATTTAAATATTTATATTTCTTCTAACTTCAGCCAACAAAGCTGTCTAATATCAAGTGCAGTAAATGAGGGAGTTAAGAACCCACACTGATCATGCAGAAAAGGAATACATTTTTTTAAATAAAATGATGCACCCACATGCATTTGTCATCTAATATTTCAGTTCTTAGATACTGTACTCCCCACAAGGCATGATGAAAGCACGTTGTGTAAGAACATACCTGAACAGTAGATGTCCTACTGTTCACTGTTGCAGTTTTCCAGTACTGATGAGTTATCTCGCAGAGGTAACCGGATATCTATCTGACGTTCCAAATCCAAAACCTTCTGTATGCTCATATGTCCAGGATATGACCTCAACCCGTGGGTGTAGAGGAACATGTGTGTACACAGCAGTATAATTCATTAGACTAGCTAATGACAGGAGATCCCGGAAAAGCTGAAGTATATACAGCATTAAAAAAAACAGATAAACTAAGAGAAGGTTAGGGGACCTGCTCCTTCCTCAGTGTACAAGGTGCATAGATGTCACAAAAACAGCAGTGGGGAAGGAGGGATGCAATAGTGCAACTGTGATCAGTAAAGTTCTTAAACAACTGTACTGTGTCCTTCCTTGGATCACTGGTGTAGTATCCCATTGCTAATGGGTGATTCTCAAAGCTTAAAAGTTGGACAGGATAGATGGACTGGAGACAGGGAAGCTGTCTACCAATCCCTGAAGGATGGATCTGGCAAAGGAAGTCCTTAATCTAGAAAAAGCATCCACACTGTAGTGTCTTGGGAAGTGTATGTACAGAAGACCAAGAGGTTGCTTGCTAGAGTGTTCTGGAGCTGATGCCTTTGAATAAGGTACCTGAGGAGGATAATGCTCTGGTGGAGTAGGCTTTCATAGGTGAAGACAGAGACTTGCTATGAAGTGAATAATGAAAGGAAATGGATTTTGAGATCCAATTGGAGATGGTGTGTTTAGAGTCAGGGATATCCAGCTTTTCTTCCTAGAAAGAAACAAAGAGCTGGTACAGTTTCCTAATGTCTTTAGTTGTATCAAAGTACAATCTAGATGGTCTGTGCACATCCAAGGAGTGGAGAAGTCTCTCACTCCTGTTCTGTGGATATGGAAAGGCAGTAGATAAATACATAACCTGACTGACAGACTATTTATTTACCACCTTGGGCATGAAAGAAGGGTTAGCCTTTAATGAAACACTATTCTTATGGAAGATAAGGACAGGAGGGTGGACCAGAAGGGCTTTAAGCACAGAAACCCTCCCAGAAGTAAGGGCAACCAGTAAAACAGTTTTCCAAGTATAGGTTCATAGGTGTTTACTAGGCTAATGCCCAGAAGGGCCTTTTTAAGCCTAGCCATGCATCCCAAATCTCTGACAAGTTCTGATACCCTTGATAAGTGTAAGCATGGGCCTGGGAGATGAACCATTTATAGGTCACCTGTTTGCATCAGAGACATAGGTGCCAAACCAGGTATGAATTTCAGGTTTTCCATCCAATTGAATTGAATTGGGGAGGAACTCTTCTTCACATGGATGGGGAGCCTGTTTCATAGACAGGGTAATCTCTGGGATACATACCTCTCTCTCTCTCCAGCAGGTCCTATTTATATCACAGACAAGGATTAAGTCTTTAGAACAGGTAATTCTGGCACTGTATTTTGTGGATATGCAGGACGTCCATCAGAGTGAGATCTGACAATGCCCTGTATGCCAGGCATAGATATCCCCTTAAAAGCCTGTAGGAGACAGAATATAGTGATAGGGATGTTAGGCGGTCTGCATAGGACATATTACTTACACCCTGTATTCTTTTAATGAGGAACCTCTGTGGACATTCCAGTTGTTGGATATGCCTGGTTAGGTACATACCAAAGGGGGCATTGTGCTCAATGATAGGTCTGATGAATGATGAATAAGTTGTGCAACACAGAATGATTTCCTTACCACTGTAGACACATGATGATCAAAGGCTAGATTACTATCTATGATTGTCCCTAAGTCCCTCACTACTGTGTCAGCTCTAAGGGGTGTGTTGTCAATATGAGAGTTACCAGGGATGAATGACTTTCCAAAGGATACTATTATGCATTTCTTGGCATTCAGTTTTAGTGCACAACTTTGACACCAGTTGTTTGTCTGTGTCAGCCTCTCCTGGAGAACATTTGTGTCAGTGTGAGATTCAATGACATCTCCTAATTTGCAATCATATGCAAATTTAGTCAGCCAGAGACTGAACTGACATTGGCCTTGACTTCTGAGAAGTAAATGCCAAAAAGGAGCGGTCCAAGGACTGATCTCTGCAGGACTCCACTTGTGACTGGCCTTTTTGTAGAGGTGGACTCCCCAATTCTAACTTCCTCGGTCCTGTCTGTGAGCCAGTTGGCTATCCACCGGGTGACATATGGGTTTGTACTTAACCTCTTGTATTTGTCAACAATACCCGTGTGGGGTATTGTGTCAAATGCCTTGGCCAGGTCAAGGTAGGCAGTGTGAATGATTTTGCCCTCATCCATTGCTTTCATGACCTCCTCAAACAAGTCCACTAGGTTGAGTAGGCATGATCTGCCCTTGACAAAACCAAACTGCGTTGGGTCCAGTGTCTTGACGTTTACTATATTTCTATTGATCATCTCCATGATAATTCTTTCCATGGCTTTACATACAAGACTAGTGAGACTTATGGGTCAGTAGTTTTCAGGGTCTGTAGATGGCTCACCTTTGTGCGGAGGGATGAATGTTGCCTTTCTCCATTCATGAAGTCTGTTTGGAGGCTACAGTTAAATAGTAATTCCAGAGGCCCTGATAGGTCATGTTTCATGCTATTTAGAAGGCATCCTGGGATACTGTCTGGGTCCATTGATGCAATATTCTTCGTCCTCGAGACAGCATTAAGGACCTGTTCTCTAGTGATAGTAGAGGGAATTATAAAACTTTTTGAAGACAGAGGCGCCCAATTCAAAATGTGGCAAGGTAAGTTTTTCCAAAACAAAGTTAAGTTCCATGAGGAGGTTGGAGGTGAAATAGCCTTCCTATGTGAATTCAAGTAAAGGACATCCTTTAGAAATTGACTTTAATCATGGATATAAAGGGGGGAAGGATTTAGTGGCATGCAGATAGAAACAGAGGACAGCAAGCCTTGATGGAGAAATAGGCTAGCCCAGTTTTGAGCAGCTCAGATAAATAGGACAAAACTGTCAGGACCCTCACTTGGAGGGGTTCTCATTCTTAAGACATCTGATACAAAATCTTTTCCATTTGGACATGTAAGAATTTCTAGTGGTAGATTTTCTCGCCTCCTAGAGCACCTGAAGCATTTCATCAGAAAACTTGAGACTAAAAGAAATGAATATTATCATCCACAGCATCAAGCTAAGTGCCTGCAAGTTTGGATGATGAAACAGAGCATCCTCCTTCATCCATTCGTAGAGTCTAGCATGGACCTTTTAGAAAATCTGCAAGAACATTGCTTTAAGATGGAATATAAATGGTCTACAAGGAAAGG
Source organism: Protopterus annectens (assembly GCF_019279795.1). Taxonomy (NCBI): domain Eukaryota; kingdom Metazoa; phylum Chordata; order Ceratodontiformes; family Protopteridae; genus Protopterus; species Protopterus annectens. The sequence continues at coordinate 1,743,763,892 of NC_056733.1, forward strand.
CTTGCTTTTATAGCTTGATCCCATGCCAGAAAATCTAGCCTGCACAGCTTTTAGGACTTGGACCCCCCCCTCTGCATGTTGATATACCACATGAATATAGTGTTGTCTGTGAGAATCCTGAGAGGCCCTGGGTTCCATAAGTGAGGAAACACCTAAAGGAGTGGAATAAGGGACTTCATTTCTTTAACATCCATGTGTTCCCTTATCTGTTTGGGGGACCACTGGCCCTGAAATGTCGAGGAGCCTGTCCATGCTCCCTGAGCTTGATCTTATGGATTTGTATGCAGATCCCGGTTGGTAGTGCGTGACTGGAAGGGAAGGTCTAGATTGATTTGGGATTTGGGAAATCCACCACTGTAACTCTTTTCTTTAGAAAGGGAAAGAGGGTAATTTGGAGATCCAGTGGGCGACAGTGTTGAGACCAAATAAAGTTAAGGTACCACTGGATTTTTCTCTTTTGTAGCATAGCAAATGGCACCATGGGTATGGTTGCTGCCATGTAGCCAGGTGTTCTTAGAATTTCTCTTGTTGAAGTAGATAAAAGAGGAAGTAAAGACTAGAAGAAATTGGGGGAGAAATTTCTACCGAGAGAAGAAAGGCGGTCATCAGACAGGTATTCAGTCTGCAACCCAAGAATACCATGCCCTGGGGGGGCTTAGAGAAGATTATTGGTAACTGAAGGTGATCCCCAGTCTTTCCAGAAGTGAGATTGTGAAAAAGAGATACAGCCATAGGGTGCCCTGGGAGAAGGCCTAGATAAGAAGGTCATCCAAGTAGGGGAAATCTGTATTATCCAGGTTCTGCAAAAGACAATGGTTAAGGTAAGACACTTTGTGAAAACCCTGTGAGTGGTAAATAAACCAAAGGGTAAAGTGGAGAACTGAAAGTGCGATGAAAAAGCAGAAAATCTGAGGACTTTCCTGCAGGTGGTAAATAGGGATAGCCAGGTATGCATTCAAGTCTAGCAAGACTAGAAACACTTGAGGAATGATAAAAGAAAGTAGAGTTTGCAGGCAGAAGATCATGAAAGATGGTACTTCCAGAAAAAAGCTTTTTTCCTAGGTGCTGGTCGGGCAAGGAGATCCTTGAAGAGAGGTGGAAGGAAGGGGAACCTGACTGGAAGGAGGTGGGGGGATTTCCCTCAAGGATGGAAGTTCCATCCAAGACATCTTGGAATCATGTCCGTTGACGGATAATATCCAACTTTATGCAGTAATAAGTTCCCAGGCTGGAAGTAACAAAGTTAGTCTTTTTGCCAAGGGAATTCTTGGACTGAGGAGGGAAGGAGAAAGGGTACAGCCGATAGTTAGGCAGATGCAGATTTGTCTGGAAAAGGGGCTTTTTCAGATTTAGAATATCTGATAGGTTTCTCATGAAATCTTTTCCCGAGTTGTTCCCTGGGTTTCTGTTCCCTACAGACAAAGTGGGCTTAGAAGGGTACTTTTTTTTGATACACATTTACTTGATATGAGAAAAATCTGTCTTGAAGTCCTGCATCATTTTACCATAAAATTGAAAAAACTTGAAAAACTGCTGAGGAAGGGCCAAATAAGAGGTTCTGTAAAGAGGGAATCCAAAAGCTTGGCCTTAACATCATCAGGATGGACTGTAAGTGAAGCCAGCAAATCTAGTAACAGATCCAATGGCTGCAGCCCTGGAAGAAACCTCTGCAACTTCATAATTGCATTTAATGGAATGCCTTGCCACTTGTGCAACTTATCTGAGCACTTGTTGGCTAGTGTTAGAAACCTCAGTCCAACTCCTGTATACTGGAGGAAACATTTTGTCATTTGAGTTTTGTAATTTAAGGTTTTAAAGCCCAAGATGGCAGAGGTGTGAACTTCTTTAAGTTTCACAGCCCTAGTATCCCTATCTAATAGAAACACATGAGCTGCTGGTAAAAGCTTTGTAGGTTTATCAGTGAAGATAGAAAAAAAAATAGAAGGCTCTGCTAGAGTGTTTTTGTAGAGAAACTTCATGTCCTCAGGAAACTTCTAGAAACTTTCAAGCTTCTTGTGGATCTGGAGGCTGAAAATAAGGAAAAATAGAAATGGATGCAAAAGTATCAAGGAATGTCTCTTAAACTGGAGGAAAAGAAGGCATAGGAGCCCCTACCTCCAAGCAACTTATCCTTTTTGTGTGTCAGTCACCTGTTTGAATTCCAAATCAAAATGCTGCATCATTTTAGTGACAGTCTTTCCAAAAGAAATTTCCTCACTGGGGAAGTCACGACACAAGGTGTCACCAGAAACAAGTTGACCAAGGAGAATATTATTTGGGATGAGTGTGCCATAGAATTTCCATCTGAACCAGATTCCCCCTCCTCAGATGAACATTCATACAGTGAAGGAGCAGAAAGAAAGCAAGGGAGTTTCAAAGACAAAATGGCCTTGAATAGGCCCTGTGGAAGTTCATTCCATTCCTTTAAATCACTGTGTAGGAGAAACGTGTCTGGTTACTGTTCCTTTTTCTTAAGAGGTGAAATCAGTCCTTAAAGCATGGTATTTTGGAACCCTGAGGGAACTATGTCATAGTTCCATGCACCTCTTCCCTAAACAAGGATTTGAGATATGCCCTCTGGTCTCCCTGAAATGATCAATCTCAGTTCCCTTACCTCAACTATATCTGAATGAAGTCTCGTCAGCCATGTGAGAGTCGGACACAATGCTAGCCTCAAGTGGGGTTGCAGTAGTAAGCTTCTTAGATTCAGACATACTGTGGATTCCTGCATCATCTCAATGGGAGCATCCAAATCAGACTGGAGAGTAGAAAATTCAGGCCAAGTTTTCTTGAACCTCTTCTTAAGAGTGAGGAGGACATCTGAGGCCAAGGGTTCTACCATAGGTTCATAGGTAAGTACTAGGCTATCTGCCCAAGGGCATTTTTAAGCCTAGCCAGAATGTGTTGGCTTTTGCCACCCCCTTAGATTAGTTCCCTGTGCCTCTGTCCAGCAGAGCCATTAGTTCCCTGCGCCACTGTCCAGCAGAGCCACTGCAGTGATACCAGGGGTAAATTTTCTGTTTCTCATCCACCCATCAAGGTTTCTCTTGAAGAGTGTTAGTGAGGGGCTCTGCCTGATGAATATTGGAATCCTGTTCCAAAGCATGGGGAGTCTCTGGGATAGGAATCTATCCCTCCAGCATGTCCTATTTATTGTTGTGGTGAGGTTTATATCTCTAGAGCACGTGGCTCTTCAGGATTTGTTTTTTTAGGTGGTGCATGTCCATCAATTCTGGGTTGGACATGGCCTTGTATGTCAGGCAGAGATCACCTCTGAATAAGCGGTATGCAACCGAGTACAGCTGGAGTTTCTTGAGTCGGGCTGCACAGGGTATCTGTTTGAGGCCAGTAATCCTCTTGGTGAGGTACTTTTGTGATCCTTCCAGCTGTTGCAGGTGTCTTGTAAGGTACATTCCAAATGGGGCTTTGTATTCTATGATGAGTCTAATGAGTGATGAGTAGATAGGCACAATAACCTCTTTTGTTCTAGATGCGAACCCTTTTGTGATTAAGTGGGCCACATAGAAGGATTTTCTAACCACCTTGGCAATATGATTATCAAAGGAGAAAGTACTATCTACTTGGGTCCCCAGATCCCTTATTACATTTTCTGTATTTAGTGGACTACCACCTATGTGGTAGTTCGCGGGTACTTTGTTTTTTCCAAAGGGGATGACTATGCACTTTTTGGCATTTAGCTTGAGACCCATCTGGAGGGTGTCTGTATCAGCCGGAGAATCAATTATGGCCCCTAGTTTGCAGTCATCTGCGAACTTAGTCAGCTATAGTCCTATGCTTGCCTGTACCTCTGAGAAGTATATACCGAACAGGAGGGGTCCTAGGACTGAGTCCTGCAGGACGCTACTTGTAACCGGTTTAGAGTCGGACATAGAGCCTGCAACTCTCACCATGTGGGTTCTATCCATGAGCCAGTTGGCAACCCATCTTGTGATGTAGAGCTTTATGTTCAAGCTGGTGAGCTTGTCTATAATACTAGAATGGGGAATGGTGTTGAAAGCCTTTGCGAGGTCTAGGCAGGCTGTGTGGACCTCCTTTCTAATGCCTTGGTAACCATCTCAAAGAAGTCCACCAGGTTTAGGAGGCATGATCTGCCCTTAAAGCCAAACTGAGTAGGGTCCAAGGTTTGGAGGTCCCCAATGTCTCTGTTAATGAGTTCCATGATGATACATTCCAGAGCCTTGCAGACCAGGCTAGTCAGGCTTATAGGGGGATAGTTCCCGAGGTCCGTTGTGGCTTCATCTTTGTGGAGCGGGATGACTGTTGCTGTGCGCCACTCTGTGGGTACATAGCCTGTAGAGAGGCTGAGTTTGAACAGTGTGTTTAGGTGAGGGGTTAGTTCACTTTGGAGCTCTTGTAAGACACAGCCTGGGACACCGTCTGGTCCCATTGAAGCTGTGTTTTTGGCTTTGGATAGAGCGGTTTTAACCTGTGTGTCGGTGATTGACGGGGCCCTACATTCTTCTGATACGGTTATGGACCCTTTAGGGGGTGAGAGGGGGGTGAAGTTTGCACTAAACCTGTCTGCCAGAATGTCGGCAATATCAGTCAGTTCAGTGTATTTTGTGCCATTCTGCACTAATTCAGAGCAGATATGAGAGTTTCCACTTAGGTTCTAGACATAGCTAAACAACGTTTTGTGGTTATCTTTGGAGTCAATGGCAAATTTTCTTTTGAAACTAGCCTTGGATGGTTTAATGAGGGATCGTAGTTTCTTGCTGATACTGATCAGGGATGTCTTTCCTTCTTGGGATTTTACTCTTTTCTGTACTATGCCCTCCTTTTGTTGTATATTTTTATTGCAGGGGTCCACCAGACTGGTTTCCTTTCCTTGGAGAAGTGAGTCTTGGTTTTACTTGGGATAGCACGATCCATGCATTCCTGCAGATGCTCATAGAGTGCCTTTGTAAAGGTTTCAGCAGCTTGGACAGCATTGTCCTTTAGCATGGGGGCTGTGAACCTTTCCACCTTGGTCTTAAGTAGCGTGAAGTTTGCTTTTGAAAAGTTTTTCATGGTGGTTTCCTTGATTGGGGGTGGGGGCGGAATGTGGATATCCAGAGTGATTAGTCTATGGTCTGATTTAACCAGCAAGGGGTTGACCACTGGTGTAGAACACTGGTCACCCATGTTGGTGATGACCAGGTCCAATATATTGTTCCCTCTGGTGGGGGTGTTGACCAGCTGATCCAGAGCATTTGAGTTTATAAATTCTAGGAAGTGTGGGGCAAGGGAGTTAGTACTTGAGTAGTTCTCCCAGTTTATGTTTGGGTAATTGAAATCACCTAGTATTAGGGTGTTTGGTAGGACCTTCATATTTCCCAGTGTCTCCAGAAATATGGAATGGGGGTCCTGGGCCATGGTGGGTGATCTGTAGCAAGCTACAATTTGGATTGCAGTTTTGCCCATTGTTAGTTGCACATGGATGATCTCTGATGCATTGTGCTGCGCCACTAACCTGGAGGTGTGGGTATCCTTGATGAATATGGATACACCCCCGCCTTTTGTGTTTCGGTCCTGGTTCTGTGACCAAAAGGTATGGTACGAGGTATGGCCTAGTAGTGCTGGGGTGCTCTCAGGAGCCTTAAACCAGGTTTCTGTTACTGCACAGATGTCGATGTTCTCCATACTGAGGAGTGCCTCGAGTGCATGCATTTTGAGGTTTAGACTTCTGGCGTTGAGTAGCATTACCCTCAGTTTTTGGTTACTTGTGCTATTTATGGTGGTGGGTTTGTCTTTTGAGCCTTGCCTAAAAAAGACACTATGGGGGCGGCATGAGCCTTGGCCTGTATTCAAAAGCCTAAGGGTGACAGGTGCAAGCCATCTCTTGCGAATCAACGTGACATGTCATCCCAGGCGGGCAGATACTGGATCCCCTTTGAATGACGCCAGAAACTTAGCCAATTGTTGAAATTGATAATTTTTTCTTTATACTGTGGCATCATTCTTGGTGAGGGCAGGATGCTACTCAGGGTCAGGGTCATACCGACCTGGGCTACATTTACACCAACATGGACAATTACAGAGTTGTATATGTACTTGTTCTTGAGTGCTTGTGTTATGTGGCGGATCCTGGCACCCAACAGGTAGCCAACTGTAACCTTCTCCTCGTCCAGCCTAGTTAGTGGGACATCAGTGTGCCTGACTATAGAGTCACCTATTACTAGTGTGTTGAGTATGTTATTTTGCATTAAGGGCTGTGATTGCGTGGCACACTGATTATGTGAAGTATATGTTTCATGGTTGGTGATGGGGTGTGGAGGTTGCTTGGATGTCTGCTTTGGAGGTCTCTGTTGCTTTTGCAGGTTTTTATTTAGAGGCTCCGAGTATGTTTTCATGTATTCATGTGCGTTATTTGCCCGTGTTGGTTTATTAGGTCTATGTGAGACTGGTGGTGTGTTGCAGGTATTACCCTTCTCCTCTTGACTGTCAGTTCCAGTCTTGGGTTGAGAGAGCTTTGCCTCCAGTTTGGTTGTATAATTGCATCTCTCGCATATATTAGTGTTTGGTGGTATGAGGAGAGGGTTGTCTGTGCACATGAGGCAGTTGTAACATTGCCTCAAAATGCCCAGACTCACTAGTTGGACTGGAGAGTGCACCGGAAACTGCCCTTTGGACATGCCTGAATAGGTAGAGTAAGCTGTTTTTCTGATTGTCTGGTGGGGACGAATAGAGAAACTTGTCCTTCTGGACAGTATAGGGGGGTCTAGTGCTAGGGTTAATTAGTGCTTGCTATGAGCTTTAAGCAAGTGCTTAACTGTGAAATGAATGGTTTGAGTGCTAAAGTTGAAGGTTTGTCTAGTCCCAAGGGAAAAATTGAAGAGTAGACTTCGTGGAGCCGAGAATAGTTTAACTCTAGCTAAACGGCGCTGCCTGATGCACAAAACCGCACAAATGCGGTTTTTACAGCAGGGAAGTGAAAGAGATAGAAATTAGCCCAAAATGACCGATAAACTACTAACTTCTGGGCTGAAACCACTCCCCCAGGGAGTGCTTGAGGCACCTCAGTCATTGCATCTCTAAGTACGTTTTTAAGAAGAAAGCAGAGTACAGAGAGTTTCAGGAAAAAAAATGATTGGCATTTCTTATAATTTCTGTAATTGTGTTCCACCCCAAACAGAATAATTACTTTGATGGAGGTCTTCATGAGGGATCTACCTACTACTGTCACACTTCCCTCTCTTGTCTGACAATGGCAAATCTGTTTGAAAAAGTATAAGGATAAAGAAGGTTCCCTGATGGAGAACTTATCTGAATAAGTCTAGGCAACAGTAGCAACCAACCACATTGCAGACAAGAGACTGACAGGACTGAAGATCCTGCATTTGAACTGGTGTCAAGATAGTCAGACTCTTACACTCCTCTCTATATCCATGGCTGAGGTCATAAACTGGATGTGCGAGCATACACAAGGTTTTGGCTTTTGTATGCCAGCTGGATATCAAGTTAACTCGGTAAGATTAATATTGGAATACTGCAACAGTGGTCTAAGGAAGGACATCTGTACATTCCCATGGCCTCAGCTTTGGGGTGTGGGTAAGCACAGTTCCTACAATTCTTCTATCTCTTAGATACTGCATACTCTACATGAGATAATAAACTGAATATATCCTGGTGGACTCTTCTTTGCAGAGTGATTGAACAAGTTTGTTTCTTCACAGTCAGTCTCTCCAAACATATCAAGCATATTTGACCTAGGTGTTTTATACCAAATCATTAACTGAGAATTACATGTACTTCACAATTAATCTGTAAGATGATCCCTCTAACCAGATTAAATAATGGCTCTGGGTGGGGGGGGTGTAAAACACAATGCACATTTATTTGCATTGTGCTGTATACAGGAGGTCTTGGTACATGTTTCTTGGAATACTGAAACAGGTAACTGCAAAAACAGGAATGCAGGCAAGAGGGCTTGAGGCACGCACACAGTAGTAGTTTGCAAAGTTTATTCTTCAGACTTTGCTTCAAACAAACGATGAAACAATAAAAAACAGTAACCATAAAGCGCTTTTCGTCTCACCCCTTAGTGAGACTTCATCAGACATCTCCTGTGATTTTTCTTCAGTTGTTGAAATGCATAATATTTATGCATGCAGAAGAGCTTGGAAATAATGTAATGCAAGAAACAGCTGAGATAGTTTACTGCAGACAAACCACAAAAATCCACTGTAAACTTCCTCATTCAAGGAGGAGAGAGAGGATGCTGCCTCTATAACAATGAATGGATGTACAGTGAGAAAACATTACAACACAGAGGAAATGTGATATCTTTTATTGGATCAACAAAAGTTTTACAGTTATCCAAGCTTTTAGGTTCATAGGTAGGTACTAGGCTATCGGCCCTAGGGCCCATACAAGCCTAGCCAAAAAATGTACCCTGGCTTTCGCCACCCAAGAAAATTATTTTCCTGTGCCCCTGTCGAACAGAGCCACAGAAGTGATCCCCGGGGTGAATTTCCCATTTCCCATCCAATCATCAAGATTTTTCTTGAAGAGTGCTAATGAGGAGCTCTGTTTGACATAGATAGGTAGTCTGCTCCAGAGTATGGGAAGTCTCTGGGACAGGAATCTATCCCCCCAGCATGTTCTGTTTATTGTGGTGACAAGGTTAAGGTCCCTAGAGTGTGTAGCTCGGAGGGATTGGGATTTCTTTAAGTGGAGCATGTCCAACAGCTCTGGGTTTGACATAGCTTTGTATGTTAGGCAGAGATCGCCCCTGAGTAGGCGATATGCGATGGAGTAAAGCTGTAGTTTTTTGAGACGGTCTGCATAGGGCATCTGTTTGAGGCCAGTAATCCTCTTTGTGAGGTATTTCTGTGGTCTTTCCAGTTGTTGTAGATGTCTTGTGAGGTACACACCAAAAGGGGCATTGTACTCTATAATGGGTCTAATGAGTGATGAGTATAGGGGAACAATGACCTCTTTTTTTCTGGATGAGAATCCTTTTGTGATGAGATGAGCCACGTAGAAGGTTTTCCTGACCACTGTGGCAATGTGATTATCAAAGGAGAGACTACTGTCCACCTGTGTCCCAAGGTCTCATCACATTTTCGGTATTAAGTAGACTACCAGCTATGTGGTAGTTCATGGGTACAGAGTTTTTACCAAAGGGGATGACAATACACTTTTTGGCATTGAGCTTCAGGCCATGGCTTTGACACCAGGTATCTGTCTCAGTGAGGCCCTTTTGTAGTTTGTCCACATCATTAGGAGTTTCGATTATGGCTCCTAGTTTGCAGTCATCTGCAAACTTTGTTAGCCAAAGACATTCTGTGTTGGCCTGCACTTCAGAGAAGTAGATACCAAACAGGAGAGGACCTAGGACTGAACCCTGTGGTACTCCACTTGTCACTGGTCTGATGTCGGCTTTGGAATCCGCTACTTTCACAGTGTGGGTTCTGTCCGTGAGCCAGTTGGCAACCCATCTTGTGACATAAGGATTTATACCTAGTTTAGTGAGCTTATCTATAATTCCAGAGTGGGGGATGGTGTCGAAAGCCTTGGCGAGATCTAGATAAGCTGTGTGAACCATTTTACCCTCATCTATGGCTTTGGTGACTGCTTCAAAGAAGTCAATCAGATTTAGGAGACATGATCTGCCTTTTACAAATCCAAACTGAGTAGGGTCCAGAGTTTGGAGATTACCAATGTCTTTGTTTATGAGTTCCACGATGATACGTTCCATGGCCTTGCAGACCAGGCTCGTCAGGCTAATGGGGTGGTAGTTCCCGGGGTCCGTCTTGGCTCCCCCTTTGTGGAGTGGGATAACTGTCGTGGTGCGCCATTCAGTGGGTACAAAGCCTGAGGTGAGGCTATGATTGAACATGGTACTTAGGTAGGGTGCCAGTTCATTCTGTAGTTCGTGTAGAACGCAGCCTGGGATATTGTCGGGTCCCATGGATGCTGTGTTCTTGGCTTTGGAGAGTGTGTTTTTTACCTGTACAGCCATGATTATAGGAACTTTGCATTCTTCCGGTATCGAGATGGGCCCTCTAGGGGGTGAGAGGGCGGTAAAGTTAGCACTGAACCTATCTGCTAGGATGTTGGCAATATCAGTTGGTTCTGTATATTTAGTGCCATTATGCTGTAACTCAGAGCAGATCGGAGTGTTCCCATTTCGATTCTTGATATAGCTATAGAATGCTTTGTGGTTGTCTTTAGAGTCAGTGGCAATTTTGTTTTTGTAACTAGCTTTGGAGGATTTTATGAGGGATCTCAGCTTCTTACTGAGGTTGACCAGGGAGTTCCTCCAGTCATGGGATTTTACTCTTTTTTGCAACAGTTTCTTTCTTCTGTTGTAGAGTTTGTTTATGGCAGAGGACCACCAGATTGGCTTCCTTTTTTTGGAGGATAGCATCTTGGTTCTATTAGGGATAGCATGGTCCATGCACTCGTGTAAGTGCTTATAAAGTGCATTTGTATAGGCTTTGGCAGTCATACCTCTATTGTCCGTCTGCATGGGTGTCATGAAGTTTGCCACTTCTGTCTTAAGAAGTGTGAAGTTGGCTTTTGAGAAGTTTTTTACGATGGTTTCCCTAATTGGGGCTGGGGGTGGAATGTGGATGTCTAGGCTGATTAGCTTGTGGTCGGATCTGACCAACGAGGAATTGACCTCTGGTGTGGAACACCGGTTTCCCATGTTGGTAATGACCAGGTCTAGGATATTGCTGCCCCTGGTGGGGGTGTGAATAAGTTGATCCAAGGCGTTGGAATTTATGAATTCTAGAAAACGTTGAGCAAAGAGTTGGTACATGAGTAGTTTTCCCAGTTAATGGTGGGGTAGTTGAAATTGCCCATTATTAGGGTGTTGGGTTGTTCCCCAATACTTTCCAGTGTATCAAGAAATGACGAGTGTGAGTCCTGGGGCATGGTGGGGGGTCTGTAGCAAGCTACAATTTGGATTGCGGTCTGGCCCAGAGTTAGTTGCACTTGGATAATCTCGGATGCATTATGCTGTGCAACTAGCCTGGAGGTGTGGATATCCTTAATGAATATGGACACGCCTCCACCTTTAGTGCTTCTTTCTGGGTTAGGTGGCCGAAAGGTGTGGTATGAATTGAAGCCTGGTAATGCAGGGGTGCTCTCTGGAGCTTTGAACCAGGTCTCTGTCACTACACAGATGTCAATGTTCTCCATTTTAAGGAGTGCCTCGAGTGAGTGCATTTTGAGGTTTAGACCTCTAGCATTGAGTAGCATTACCCTCAGATTTTGCTTGCTTGTACCTGTTACAGTGGTGAATTTGTCATTTGAACCTTGCCTAAAAAAGGCACTATAGAGGTGGCAAGAGCCTTAGCCAGTATCCGGAATCCTAAGGGCGACAGGTGCAGGCCATCTCTGGCAAAGCATCGTGGACTGTCGATCATGTCGTCCCAGGCAGACAAATACTGGATCCCCTTAGAATGACACCAGAAGCTTAGCCAATTGTTAAAGTCAATCATTTTGTCCTTATACTGTCTAACAAGGGCCCTTCATTAGGAGTTAATAAGCTAGCACTTGGTAAGGAGACCATTTCTTGAACTAAAATCAATGACTGACTTTCTGTTTTAATCACTTTATGCAGATCTTCTAGGTACATTTTTCACAATCTGAAACAAGTCAGGGTTTCTGGCAGATAAAACTAAACAGTAGCTCAGAATTGTGCATATTTAGTATGTCATTAGAAAGATATGGATTATTTAAACTTCTGCTTGGAATGCCATCAACACCACAAGTGTGCCAAAGAGCTGTTTTCTAAGTAAATGAATGCTTTGAAGGTGGTATAAACATAAGGGATCTTTTAGTGTGGAGTCAGGCAGACGCATAATAACATAACCAGTTCTGTGGTACAGTGGGATAAAACTCTGACTATGCTGCTGGTGGTCCCTGTTCAGCTAGTTGCTGAGATGTCTATAAGGGCTGGCTGCAAAGGTTGTGGAGTACTAGCTGCTGCTGGCTCATCTACTGTGGGTGAGGGAAGGAGGTGGCTGTGGCTACCTGCACAAGTTGCACATAGTGACGGCACTAGGTTTTCACCTGCTGGTTTTTCAAGGTAGCTCAGCTAGCACTATCATGGTGCATTCTCAAGAAGGAGCAGGGAGAAAGTAGCATGCACAGGCTTGCTTTTACTTGGAATGTAGTGACTGCAAAGGGGGAGGGGTGCTCCTAGGAGGACAGGGTAGACTCTTCCCCCCAGGACCAGCAAACTGGTCTACTATGTACCACCTGACTCTCTCTAGGGAACGGAGAACTGAAGGGAGTTCCTGGACAGGAATGAATGGGCCATAGTGCTCTCACCTAGCTTAGAAATATCCATCTCCCAATCTTTTGGAAAGAATGGGACCAAGTGGGCAAAGGAAAGTTTGTACTTAATACAAGAGGTAACTACGCATGTACGAAAGAGGTTAGAGCAACATGCAGCCTGAGAACACAGTTCTGGTCAGTGTAAGACTTTTAAAATGTTAAATAAGCTAGTAACAGTTGGCCCATTAGAATTTGTGATTTGAATGTCAACTGTGTTTTAAGCAGATGTCACTCAGTATGGTACAGGAGCGAAGATTCAACATGAGAACAAACAGTTTGCTTATGGGTCAACAGCACTTACATGACACAGAAGACAGGTAGTAAGACAGAAAAAGAACTGGTTAAAACTACATATGAGGTAAGAAATTCTGTGAACATATAATGTAAAGCAGCTCAGGTAGGAATAGACTGCTTTCTCTTGAAAAACTTATTCAGAAAATCTCAGAAGGTTGAGAGTGAAGAACTGAGGCACCAAAACACATTTAACGCCTGGAATTCTGGTCTATATGTTGAACTAATATCCTTACTATATTGACAACCTCTTATGGAGTGCTTCCAAATCTCATGTAACGTACTCTGCTATGCAGAGAAACTTGTCTCCTGTCCCCCTATTCTTTTCAAAGACAGCAATATAAGAGCCATTCCAAATTCCACCCAACAGAACTATCTAGGCCTCACACTAGACCCCTCCCCCCTTAACTTCTCCCTTCATACTGAAAATACATCAAAGGTGCAGTCCCAACTGAAACTTTGCTATCACATCTCCCATTTGCTTTCTCTCAAAGCCTGGCTAGCCGTCACTAAAAATGTTCTTATACCAAAACTCGAAATAGAGTATTTCCTTGCTCACTTTTCACTCATCAAAAACACAACAACTACAAACCTCCAAAAATAAAATATTTAAGTCTGTTCTACCCAAAGATATGAATAGGTATCACTGTGACCTACTAAAACAAGTTATTTGGCTTCCTATTACAGAAAGAGCTCTCTCACTGTATTTCACCTTGATTTATAAAATCCTCTTACCTGGATACTGCCTCTACTGAATAGCTGACTTCTAACTAAGAATGTTTCTTACTCGTTAAGTACACAAAACGAGGTTCTTACAGTTTCTTGAGCAAGATTCAAGAATTCAAGAAGGTTATTGGTGAAACAGCTTTTTCCAACATTGGAAAAACCATATAGACTAATCTTCCAAGTGAACTAAAAACTAATCAAAGCCTAAGGGCCTTTAAAGCTGCACTAAGCAAACGCAAACACACAAACACACACACATACTATATATATATATATATATATATATATATATATATATATATATATATATATATATATGGTTGTGTATATATATATATATATATATATATATATATATATATATATATATATAATTATTCTAAAAATCACTTTAAAGCTTGTTCTCTTCTTGGTTACTAATTACTTTAATGCTTGCTCCCTATATACTACTGCTACTAATTACTTTCAAATGTTAAGCAATAATCCATTATGTTAATGCACTATTTCATTTCATTTTGTACTGTAACTTACTATGTTACTCATCTACTTCAGTACATTTTACTACATTAAGCAATATTACCTATAACTGTTGTTCCTCTAATGACAGTTTTCTAATGACAGTTTAATTATACTACTGTAGCTGGATTGTGACGGAAAAAGATCTGTGGACCAGTTCACATACTCGTTTAACAAACTGCGAATAAATAAGGTGCGAACTGACAAGCAAGTGGCCAATTCACACATCTGAAACAAAAAACCTTTAGACAGGGGAAGCTGTTACCCCTAGGTGGATAGTTGACACTGATCTGATGCAGTTAGCATTTCAGTTGTATACGAGCTGCTTAGATGGAGCAGTAGCTAGTCCTACCTTCCTGAATTCATATGCCCTTTGCAAGTTTAACATGAATGGATGAATCAAATCAAGCATGTGCAGGGTTCTTCCTTCCTTGGATTCCTGCTCCAGGAAAACGTAAAAAAGCAAAGCATGCGTGAGTGGCCTAGTTTATGGAAAGCTCTGAGACCATTTTCATGGGGGAAGTGAGTTAATCCTAAAGGAGGACTACTCCTTATGAAGGCAAAACAGTGTTTCTTACAATTCAAGGCTTAAAACTTTGACATCGGCAGGCAGAGGTGATGCCTATTAGGAACAGCATTTTTCAAGAGAGAGCTGGTGTCCCACCAGCACATAGGAAATGGCTTAGATTCATGAATTTACCTGGCTCCCAGAAAATATGGCACTTGGAGGTTAATTCTGGACTCATCCTATCTCAGCACCTTTCTGGAAGTACCATCTTTCAAGATGTTCTTCCTACAAACTGCTTTCTTTTATCCTTCCTGAAGCCTTTCTACTCTCTCTAGATTGAAGAATTCTTACTGCCAACTAAAAATGAGAATGTTTAACTTTTCAAACATGAACTTGCAGTCCCAAGGGGGATAATGGTTCTTCAAAGGTGGGAAAAGATGCAGACCTAATTTAAGGAACCGAATGATCAGCTTATGCTGTGCCACAGTTCTGTCATCCACACATTTAACACCTGAAAAACACACAGCATTTCTTGCAACAACCAATATCCATTGTCAAACAGCTATATGAAATAGGCAATAATCTGTAAACTCACAGACCGAGGCAGCAGAGAATACTTATCTGACAGGTGGAGAACTTTTTCCACTTAACATTAGTGAAAGGCGTTCTGGTAGCACTGATAATTCAAATAAAGGTTTGACAGAATAAAGGGATCTAAAGGATCAGTCAGGTCTGAAGGCGGACTTAGCTGTTGCCCCTATCAAGGAAGCTTTCTCTGGTATCTCCTGTAATGCCAAGAACATGAAAGCCTGGAACTATATATTCCTTGGCAAAGAAATGGTAATGACACTTTTTGCTTTTCTTCACTGAATGTCTTCAAAAACAGTGTGGCAGCTATCAAAGAGGATTAAGAAATAGAGCTGTTACCTTGCTGGTTCCTGTAGCCCAGGGTATAGGGTTTGATTCCTTCCGTCTCCATATGCCTACTGTGCAACTCTGAGCAAATAACTTAACCAGACAGTGCTTTCAGGCCATCCTTGAAATGGAATACTTGTGTCCACAGGGCTTACTTTGTTAACAAATGTATACAATAAAAATAAAATTTGGTGATCAGAGAATCAAGGAGGCAGGAGGGCATACTGGGATTTCCCCAACTGCAGAACACAAGCATCCACTACTATATTACTACAAGCATATCTTGTTGCATTGAGTTGAGCTAAAGGAGCAACAACATTCTTCTCTCTGATAAACAGGTCAGTCTCCATGGAGCTTCATCTCTGTAAACCCTTACTAAGCAGAGGTTTATCATCAACTCCTGAAGAGGACAACACCTATGGCTTTCACTGAGTCTGCCAATACATTTTTCACATTGCCTGGTGTTTGAGTGACATAAACAGTTGTGTGTCTAATGCTTCTAATCTATTACTCACTGGCAGAATGCACTTTCTCTCTTCATCAGACATTTGAGAGGCACACAACCCTGTTTGCTGGCAATATCAAAATAAGTCCTTGCTGCCTGGTTCAATAGTAGATGCACACGTCTCAGCCCTTTCAAGGACGCAAAGGATAGTCATCAATGTCTTCAGCATGACCAGATTTAATAGAGCCCCACTGGCTTCAAACAGAAATGTCAAGGTAAGCTCCCCACCAATTAAGAATTAGAATCTGACAATCTTGGCAGCAGAAAGGGGAATCCCTCACAGACCAGTGAGAATAGTCCATGATTCTACAGTGTGGTGAGTGACGCAAGACATCAGAATTAGTTCCAAGAAGGGATTATGACTTTGAAACCAATTACATTTCACTGCCCAGTTAAGCCTACACGCAAATCGATAAACAGGATGACAGAAGACACCTATTCTCTTGTTAAAGACTAAACACTGACTTTTTCTTTTTTTTCTTTCAGCTGCTCCCATTAGGATTTACCACAGCGGAAAATCTGTTCCCATTTCTTCCTGTCCTCTGCATCTTGCTCTGTCACACTAACCACCTGCATGTCCTCTCTCACCACAACCATAAACCTTATCTTAGGCCTTCCTCTTTTTCTCTTACCTAGCAGCTCCATCTTTAGCATCCTTCTCTCAATATACACAGCATCCTTCCTCAGCACAAGTCCAAACCAACGCAATCTTGCCTCTCTGGATTCGTCTCCAAACCGTCCAACCTGAGCGGACCTCTAATATACACATTTATAATCCTGTCCATCTTCATCACACCTAATGCAAATCTTAACATCTTTAACTCTGCCACTTCCAGCTCTGGCTCCTGTCTTTTCGTCAGTGCCACTGTCTACAACCCATATAACGTAGCTGGTCTCACTACCCTCTTGTAGACCTTCCCTTTCACTCTTACTGGTACCCATCTGTCACAAATCACTCCTGACACTCTTCTCCACCCACTCCATCTTGCCTGTACTCTCTTCTTCATCTCTCTTCCACACTCACCATTACTCTGAACTGTTGATCCCAAGTATTTAAACTCATCCACCTTCCCCAGCTCTACAACCTGCATCCTCACCATTCCGATCCTCCATCTCATTCACATGCATACATTTTGGCTTAGACCTGTTGACCTTCATTCATTCCTCTCCACTCCACAGCACATCTCCACCTCTCCAAGGTCTTCTCAACTGTTTCCCTACTCTCACTACAGATCACAATGTCATTCACAGAGTCCACAGGGAGCCCTGTCTGATCTCATCTGTCAACCTGTCCATCAACATTGCAAATAAGAAAGGGCTAAGAGTTGATCCTTGATGTAATCCCACCTCCATCTTGAATGCATCCATCACTCCAATCGCAGAACTCACCACAGTCACACTGCCATCATACATATCCTGTACCACTCTCACATACTTCTCTACCACTACAGACTTCCTCATACAATACCACATCTCTCTAGGCACCCTGCCACATGCTTTCTCTAAGTCCAGAAGACATTCTGACCTTCTCTACTTCTCCATCAACGCCCTCAGAGAAAACATTGGATCTGTAGTGCTTTTTCCTGAAATGAAACCATATTGCTGCTCACTAATCATCACCTCCCTTCTTAACCTAGGTTCCACTACTCTTTCCCATAACTTCATGCTGTGGCTGATTATTACTACAGCTCTGCACATCACCCTTATACTTAAAAATCGGTACCAATACACTTTTCCACTCCTCAGGCATCCTCTCACTTGCCATGATTTAGTTAAACAATCTGGGTAAAAATCCCACTGCCATCTCTCCTAAACACCTCCCATGCTTCCACAGTATGTCATCTGGACCAACAACCTTTCCACATTCTTCATCCTTTTCATAGCTGCCCTTACTTCCTCCTTGCTAATCCGTTGCACTTCCTGGTTCACTATCCCCACATCATCCAACCTTCTCTTTTTTCTCTCTCATCTTCATTCACCAACCCCTCAAAGTACTCTTTCCATCTGCTCAACACACACTCCTCACCTGAGAGTACATTTCCCTCATTAGCCTTTATCACTCTAAACTGCTGCACTTCTTTTCCAGCTCGGTCCTTCTGTCCAGCCAATCGGTACAGGTTCTCTTCTCCTCCTCCTTAGTGTCCAGCCTTTCATACAACTCACTGTACACCTTATCCTTAGCCTTTGCCACCTCTCTCTTTACCACACACCTCATCTGCTTGTACTCCTGTCTACTTTCTTCATCTCTCTGAAAATTCCACTTCTTCTTTGCCAACCTCTTTCTCCTTATACTCTCCTGTACTTCCTCATTCCACCACTAGGTCTCCTTGTCCTCCTTCCTCTGTTCAAATGTCAAACCAAGCACCTTCATAGCTGCTTTCCTTACCACCTCTGCTGTGGCTGCCCAGCTATCTGGTAACTTTTCACTGCCACCCATTGCCTGTCTTACCTCTTCCCTAAACTCCACCTTACAGTCATCCTTTTTCAACTTCCACCATTTGATCCGTGGCACTGCTCTCACACTGCTTGATGGCAAGCATATTACTTTGAATATAATGTCAAATGGTGTACATGCATATGATCGACCGGTGGATGGTCAAGCGGATATGGCCGAAAGGCATGCAGCAACATCTCAAAAATGCGATTGCAAGTGTTGCAAATCGCAAAATCCTGTTCCCTTTTTGACCCATGTTAGCAGTTGTTTTAAGGTGTAGAGCGGTCGGAAATGTAGATTTCGGTGTTTTTACGACATTCCGACCATTCTACATTATGGGATTCATGGAGAAAAGTCAGTAAAATGTATGATCGAGCAATGTGAGCTCGACCATATGATGGTAACCATGTCAAACTACAACAATACTAAGGATAAAGTGATCACCTTACGCAAAAAACATTCAAAGCAAATGACTGAGAAGATCATGATCATGGACAGCAGACAACAACTCTGTGTATAACTTAGACAGCACTTTGAAGTGCTAAACACTTACTATGTCAGTATATAGCAAAATATTATATGTATGCACATTATACTAGTACTGCACTTTCATTATAAGTGTCACTGCAGATAAATTACAGCTCATAATAACCAGACATTTTCCAACATAAAATGATTCTGGAAAGCTAATCTTTCCTTATCTATCAGATTAACAGGGTAGAGTCCCCCAACAGGAAGCAAGAACTATGCGATTATTTCTGATGTGCCATCAAATGCAGGAAAATGGTTTCTCAATACACTGATCTGGCAATGCAATTAACCAGCAGAGAATAAACAAATTGTGCTCTTTTCAGTTTAATCCAGACTGGACACTATAAAGCTATAAACACACATTAAAACATGCAGAATGTAAGGTGGTATACAAAGTGATGCTAGATAGCATTCTCTGTGGCTATGTTACATTTTATGGATGTCACGGAATAGGACATCTTTTTTTGTTTCAGTAAGATATTTTGCTGAGAATTACTTATAGTTTCAAATGTTAACCATGAGAGAAGGTGCAAGATGTGTCTGCACCGATACACTCTTCCCTTCTCTCCATACTGGAACATTCAAGCATTCCAGTTTTTTACTCAGTCCTGTTTTTCCTCAGGTTCTGCCTCAAGTACCAAAAGCCCCATGTATACCTTTTCTTTCTTGGTTTTATTCTGCACGAACCTATTATGAAGTACTCTGTATATCCACTGCTTTTATTCATAGAACTCTCTCTCACATCATCTCCCTCCAGTTCCCTGCACCCTTGCAGGCCACTAATATAGCGATTGGTCATTTGGACCTGTAACCTGCTTAGCAACACTTCTCCCTCTCCAGTTTTGCTGGTTCACTGATCAGGATGGATTATTCTGACTGGGTAATGCAATGACAATTCTCTGTCTCTAATTCTGCTGGTTCACTGCTGAGAATAGATTTTTCTGATTGGGTAACATGATGGCAGGAGGCTAGCAATATGCCTACTTCACAGGAAAGGAAATGCACTTGATTGGATGCCCGGGTTTTAGCATTTGTTTAAGTTGGTACCAATAACAGCACTCCTCACTAAAATAATGAAAAAGGAGAGCAAAAGGACAGGAAGGTAGTTTTACATGTCAGGTCTTCAGAGGTCTCTGTGAGCCACAAACTCCAAAGTCAGGACCTTTCAGATTAAACCTGGACATTTCCACATCCCAAAGACAACGTTTGGGATTCCAGGACAGAGACATTCAAACTGGTACTGTCCTGGGAAAAACTGGAACAGTTGGTCACCTTACATTCACCACAGCCATGTCCATCCTTCTTGCAAAATCCACTACTCTCTGACCTTCTGCTTTTTTCTCCTTAACACCATGACTACCCATCACAAACCAGCCACTGGGGATGCACAAGTCAGTGTGCTTCTTTGTGCTGGTCTCAAGCCCAGATAAATGGGGAGAGTTACATCAGGAAGGGCATCTGTTGTAAAATTTTTGTCAGATCAAATATGCGGACAGCAATACAGACTTCCATACTGGATTGGACGTGGCCCAGGTTAACAACGACCGCCACCAGTACAGTTAGCCATCAGGGTGGTGAAAATTGGGCTACTGGTGGTCGAAGAAGACAAGGAG
Source organism: Protopterus annectens (assembly GCF_019279795.1). Taxonomy (NCBI): domain Eukaryota; kingdom Metazoa; phylum Chordata; order Ceratodontiformes; family Protopteridae; genus Protopterus; species Protopterus annectens. The sequence goes on from NC_056733.1 coordinate 1,743,784,228, forward strand.
AAAGGCATGCCTGGAGGCAGGAGGAGAGGAGGAAGGTTAGGAGTGTGGAAGTGAGGGTAGGAACTTTGAATTTTGGCAGTATGACTGGTAAAGGGAGACAGCTAGCTGATATGATGGAGAAGGAAGATTGATATACTGTGCATGCAAGAGACCAGATGGAAGGGGAGTACGGCCAGGTGTATCAGAGGTAGGTTCAAATTGTTCTATCATGGTGTGGATGGGAGGAGAAACAGGGTAGGGGTTGTCCTGAAGGAACAGCATGTCAAGAGTGTTTTGGAGGTGAAGAGTGTCGGAGAGAGTAATGTTTATGAAGCTGGAAATTGGTGGTGTGATGATGAATATTGTTAGTGCATATGCTCTGCAAGTTGGGTGTGCGATGGATGAGAAAAAAAAAATTTGCAGTAAGTTGGATGAAGTGGTGGAGAGTGTACCCAAGGGTGAGAGAGTGATGACTAACATGGATTTCAAAGGATCACTGGCACAACACAAGTATTGGTCTTCAGAGGCACAAAGATGATGGTTACCTAAAGTCTGTCTGGGAAAGAAGACAATGCGAGTGAACTATAGCTTTGGACTTGCTACTGCTTTGAAGCCCCTGAGGATCTTGATTAAGTGTGATATGCTAGAGGAACTGGATGAAAAGAAGGGTGTAACCGGAGCCTATAAAAATAAGAAGTCACCATGGAAAGAGAACTGTGGGATATACATTATCTATGGACCAACTGATGCTTTAAAGAACAGCATTTACTGGGACAGTTTGAATGGGTTGCTTTTCAACTTCCTCCTGTGGCAAAACTAAACCTGCTTCAACCTCAGAATTTGTTCCACCTAGAGTAGAATTTGTGATAGAATAGTGAGGATTACCCTTGCTGCTTCAGAAAGACTGAAATAACCCAGTAGCATTATGGTTGCTGTAGCGTGCTCTCATGTTGTCATTTTCTTTCATAGCTCATCATTCTTCACTTTGACTGAGGATCTGTTCAACATGGGGACATATTTTTCTAAGTGGCAGCTTCTTATGCATCTACAGCACATTTATGTACTTATTGCATTTGATCACGAGAGTTGTCTGACTGGGATTGAACTCCTTTTTAGTAGAGGCTTGGGAAGAAAAGTTTCAGCAGATGCAATAGTATAATACAACAAACAAAGAAACACAGATCTTTCACAAAATTCACAGTGCAGTCTACACAGACGTTTCAGTTCAGTTTGATACCGAAAACTAGATGTTTAGAGTACAATATGTAATAAATTAATCATTAGAAAGAAAGGAGTATTAACGAGATACAGAAAAGTTGATAAAATATAACTTGTCCGAGCTGGCAGAGTTAAACTAAAAAAGTTGATGTAGTATAGACATATGCTTAGCAATTTATCTACTTGGAGGAAGAACTTGTATTAATATAAATTTGCAAAAGGCAGTGTTAGTAACAGCCCTCATGATAGTGAGCAGGATTAGGATGATGTGGAGGTGGGTAGTACAGGAACACAACAGACAGACCTATTAGGTGTTGTTTTAGCTGCATTTTGAAAGAATTGCTGTAGTGCATATGTGTGGCTGATGTTAAATATCTTCTTATTTCCTGTGATCAGATGGAAGTGAAGTTTGGGTTGAAACCTTGAGAAACTAACTGCGAAATCAATGTGCCTTTCAAAATAGTGTCAAGTTACAAAATGCCAGACACTTAAAAAAATCACAGGGTTTATATCCAGAATTTCTGCAGCATGAAGGCAATGTTGAGAGATGCAGATGATTCGGGGCATGGTGGTAACTTTTTTGGATTAGATATTCTTTTGGAAAACAGTGGGCTGTTTCTGTTGTTCTTTTAACTGCTTTTGATACTAAATATTTTTTGGAAGATGGAGTGTTTCTAGATATTTACTCAGTTGGTACCCAATTCCATTAGTTCACCTTTCATTTTCCTTTTATTTTGTGAATCAGATAAAATCTGTGGCTCTTCTTCAAAAGTCATGTCAGGAGTAAGACAAACACCTAAAAGAGCTGCTGCTACACCCACAAGGCAGATCTGTGCTCTCAGTTAGACACAGCATCTGACAATCATTTCACATGTTGCTGCTACTCACTCTTTGGCACAACTAAAGCCTCAAACTTGCATTTGGTCAGGTGGACTCTGATTTTACCATTTTTTGTTAATGCTGTCATTTTGTCACTGATCTAACAGTTGATCACTAATATTCATCTGCCTCTGATACTGTATGCTGATAACAATTAATGTGAGTTTTATAATTAAAAGCCATTACTCCCAGGAAGGCAAACATATACAGTCCCGACTATTTTTACCATACCTACCAATGATTCTACAAATTCTATCTTATAAAAGATTACATAAGCAAGGGGCTGTCCTTATAGTATCTACCATTAGAGCTACCATGTCAGGGTCTTCTTTATGGACCCTACATAATTCTGAATACAGAGGGCATCAGAATAGCAATTTCAAGCTAACATGTATCCAAGTATAGAAGAAATACTGTCCAGCTCTTAGGAGTGAATGCTAGCAAAGAACAATTTACAAAAATGTATAAAACCAAAGCTAAGTATTAAAAAAAATATGCACACTGCTTGGACCGAAAAACTGAAAATGAAAGATTTGCTGGTATTGGATAACTAACAATGTGGAATCTAAAATGCAACTAAAGCAGTGAAGCAGGTGAGTATAATAAAAAGCTGGAAAAATAATGCTAAGAATTAACTGAAAAATGTTACATTTAAACTAGACACTGATGGAGAGTGCAATACACTGTCAGAAACTAATTTTAAAACGAGCTATTTTCATTGTTATAGAAGACTACAGCCATGACTATAATCCAGGCAACTAGAGTTTAACCAATGACCTAGATGCCTTTTTGAGCTAGTGTGAGAATGATGGGAGTGCCTATTCTGGGTTAGTGATGGTCCAGTCTGTGTGGTTCCACAGTTTCCTTGAAGAAAGGGAGTCAGGCACAGAAGTAAGCTGGGGCACATGTTTGGCTCACAAACTACATGTGCTTATAACCCTCTTCATAACTGCAAGCTAGACACAGAGTATATAATTATTAGATGCTAAACCTAGGCCCTTCAGCAGGCCTGGGTTTGATTCCCACATCCTCCATATGCTACTGTGTGATGCAAAGTAAGCCCACTAAGAAGAAACTACCCCTGGATTATTGCTAAAAGGCACTGTGTTGTCCAGTGTCCTCACCTTGGCTAACAATAACTCCATTTACTTTGAAGCATAGTGCCCCACAATGACAATTCCTCGACCAGCAGTGAGGTTAGGGTTATAAAAACACTGATGACTGCTGATATGACTACTTTTGCAACTGAATCTCATCCAAACAGGAGTGAATGGAAAAGCCAGGAACACAGGAGAGACTACAGTTAATAGTTAATGGAGTAGAAGTAATAGAGAAGATATAAAAAAATACTTTTAAAGCTTTGGTATTACAAAATACTGGAGAGAGAGAGCTGTGTGCACATTGCTCACCTCTTTAGTCCAGTGATGGTCACACTGGGTCAGGTCAGGAACTGCTGCCATATCAGTATAAAAGTAAAATGTTCACTGCTCTTTTTTAAATAGTGGCACTTAACTGATGTCTCCTAACATTTTATTTTAGGTTATAGTGCTTGTTTGAAGACTGGATTGGTAAAAAGAATTACTTGCATAAAACCAAGACTGTGTTATGTTCAAAATCACACTGTTACAGTAACAGCTCAAGTACTGAACAGAATAACCCTGCACAAAATACTGATTTATTCATAAGCGTATGAATCCTACAAGGAAAATACTTATAGAAAGAAACTGTGCCTCTGATGCATATTTCCAGCACAGTACCTGCAGCACTCAGAAGTAAAATGTATCAGGTGTTAAAAAGAATGTAAAGCCCAAGCATCTTTAAGCAGCAGTTACAAGCAACAATATGGGGGAGTACTATGGCCAGTTTCTATATATTTTTATTTGTATTGATTCAAAATATCTAAAAATGATAAACAGAGAACATTACCTATTACAATTAAAGACAAGGTCTCAATAATGCCAAATGCTATGTTTTTCACCTTACTACATGCAAACAAGGGTTTCTGGGAGATAAGGGTAGAAGGACACTCCACTGTGTCTTCATTTAATACACCAATAGAAAGGCACAAATCCCTTCAACATCAGTTTGTAATTTTGTCAGCACCTCATGTTTTTCAAAGAGCTGTTGTCAAGGTAGCTGAAGTCTTAAAAGGTATTATATAAACATAATTAATAACATATTAGTGGTGGGTCAGACACAAAATATACATGATGGCAGATATTAATGTAGCTGCTAAATTGAAATTATGCCATCTTACTAAGCCAACACAGAACTGGAGAAAGAAGATTCTGCTGATAGCGATGACTGCAATTAGGGATATAGACAAAAGGCAAGAGGGAGCTGGAACTTATTCGAGAAAACTGGCAAAGGAACCAAGGTACTGGGAGAAAATAACTAGAGAAGGAAAGATAATAGAATGGGAAGATGCCATCAATTTATTTGGACTGCAGGTTAGAGATTGCCTTCCCTTATCAGGGATTAATATCAGAGTATAGGCAAAAAGAAAGAATTTGGGGGTCCTAAATCAAAGACCAGAATTGGCAGAGTTTTTAGTAGAATCTAGAATAGAAGCTGACATTAAAAAAGGAATAATTAATACAGCATATAAAATATTGCATGATAATTATGAGACTCAATGAGAGGAGTTCAGAAAGGACAGGGAAGAGAGACTGGATAAGCAATTTACAAAGAAACAATGGGAGGATATATGTATGTCTTCCAAATATGCAACAAAATCTAGAAGATTTAGGATTTTTGCCTGGAAATGTTTGCATAGCTATTTCTATACCATAAGTACATTTCAGAGAATTTTTCCTCAGGCAGACAACTAACATTGGAGGTGTGACGGGGAAGACAGAGGTAATTGGGAAAATATTTTCTGTGAGTGCTATGTATTGTCAGAATTTAAGCATTTCCTGCAGGATGCACTGTCAGTCTGATGAGGGGGATGATTTTTTTGAGCTATGATACAGAATCGGAATTGCCTAGACATGGCACAGCTCATTTGGCTTAGTGGTGCATTGTTTTGTTTTGATGCTAGTGCACAGGGTCCTGGGTTCAAGACTTGGTAAGGCCTTGCTGTGTCTAATAATGGTGGCTGCCAAAAAAACAATTATTGGAAAATGTAAATCAAAATCTAAACCAACTATACTAGAAGTAGTTAATATAGTAACAGAGAAAATAAGTGGAATTGAGATCTTTGGAAAAGGGTAGGAGCAAACTACATCAGAAAAAAATGGGAATTGTGGAAACAATACATACAAGGGAGGAATGAACTTTAGAAGGTGGCAGGACTTAAATGAGCTATGTAATGTTTGACAAAGACTGGGTAGATTATAACTGATGTATAATGTTTACAACTGGGAGTGTGGCAGTATGGTTTGTGATGTACAATAATTGCAACTAGGATTGTGCTATGCTTTTTTCATTTCTATAAATGTATGACTGCCTTTGTAGTAAGTGATGGTTTAATAAAGACATTTCTTTAAAAAAGAAAAAAAAAGCAGCACTTGAATAATTTATGTAATGTTGCTTAAGTTATAGGATATATAGCAATACATGTGAAGTAAAATGTTTATGTTAATTATAGTGTGATTACTTTTATATAAACATAAATGTGTCACACGTGATAATTCCTACACCACTGAAGTTGTGCTAACCTGGGAAAAATATACTTAAAAATAAAGTCTGTGTATTTGTCTATTATACCGAAATACTCAGATGAGCATTCATTTATGAGCAACTGGAATGTGACCAAGTGTAGGACAACTCAAAATAACTTTTAGCAATAGTGTATGGTTGTAAGAAACCCGATGACTATGTCTACAGTAAAGAAGTCAATAGAGACAGACCCCATACATACATCATATCAAGACATCTTTGTACAAAGTGCATCTTAGAGTTGCAGAGGATAATGCTTACATTAACAAAACTAATATACTGACAAAAAAAAGGAATCAGACAAGCAGACACGCTGAGTACAGCATACGTACCAGGAAATCATGAAGAACTGGTAGAACTAAAGATTCTTTGGCCAGTGCCATAATTATCAGTGACTGAAGAAAAAGTACAATCATTTTAAAAGCGAACTGATGCTGATTCATCAGATCAGCTACTAAACGACATTACAGTAAAGAGGCAGTCTAAATAAAAATCATCAGTAAGGAAATACATTCAGTATTATCCTTTTGAGGTGAAGATACCTTCTTTCCAAAACTTGAGAAGCAATGTCAACTCAGATAAAACAAGTACTGCAGACATATGTCAGATGTAATGTTTACCATAACAGTTGTGATAATGATGAGAATAATAATAATAAAAACAACCATAATGCAGAGATGTTAGCAAACACAGTTGCAAACTGATCATGAAGCTGAGTGGACACAAATTTTTTGCACTTCAAAAAAGCTAAGCTCTAAACTGTGTAAACTATTATATTAAGTTTCCTGAAACAAAAAACTGACAAATATAGGTACATGATTAGTATATTAAAGTTGTTGCCCTTAGTTTAATGTTTTCCGTATTTTTTAGATTTCTAATACCATGAAGGGAATGGACCCCATTCTTCAGTCACAGTATGATTAAAGTTGAGGAAATTAGTATGGTTTCAGTCTAATGTTAGCCAAAAGTTCTGTTCTCAGCACTAGCAATGCTCCCAGAATTGACTCCTTTTGTAATTGATAGAGGTACATGTACTGGCACCATATCAAAGTATGACTGTAAATTTTTTATTTCATCCGTTGCTCCCAATACTATTAGAGCTGTCTGACTTTCTTCACATTGCTGTTATTTCTGCCTCCAAGTTCTGATATTTTATGAGTTTGTCCTTCTCTCTATGTATGAACATTAATCACTGGGTATTGCAATTTCAATGATCAATTCAACTTTTGCCTTTTTTTCATGAACTACTATATCTTTTTTTTGCATCTTTTTCTGAACTGGTGGTAATGGGTGATCCCATGTTATACAGACATAATACTCTGTAATGCCTTGTGGTTTATATTTTCAATTCTTCTTGGCTACTTCAATACTGTAGTGTTTGCGCAATCCCCGGTGCAACAGTCTTGCCATACTATTGCGCCTTTCAGTATGCAGGCCCTCTGCCATGAGGTAATCACACAAAATGTGCAACTGTTTCCAGTTCTTTTTAGAGAACCTGCATTTGTCTGTTTCTCACACATACTCAATGGACATTGTAAACAAACATGAATGTAGTCCACCATCCTGGTTTGCCATTAACCTTTCATCTTTTGGATTTAATTCACCTCTCCTTAACCATTCCTGCATCAAATCTTGATCAACATGAGGTTGTTCTAGGAGATTTTGCCACTATATTTATGGATTTTCCAATTTATTTCCTTCTCATCTGATCCTTTTCCCTTATATTCTTTGTTTTGGCACATTTAGTTGATGTCTGTTTTTTTAATCTTCTGGTTTGATTTCCATTCCCACTTTACTTGAAAACGCTACTGCTAAACTAAGCATTAGTCTTAGGCTTCTTTTCTTCAGGTTTTAAATCTTTCACTATATTTGCATCTAGTAAGGTCAGTAGATATGTATACAGTCTCATGACTGAAGATCTATACATGTAATCAGTTTCAAGGAGGCTCATACCTCCTTCAGAGTGAGGAATATATAACCATAGTAAACACCGATGTTTATATATTATTTGAGAAGTGTGATGCATTTTTCTCATTTTCTTGTCCAAGTGATCCATTCTTTTAGGGCCAATGAAATCACCACAAAACTGTGAGTTAGAGCAGGAATTGCAACCTAGTTTATAGCTTGGACTTTATTCCTAGATGTCAAAGCAATTTTCAATATTAGTTTGAGTCTTCTGAAGTACTCTTTACTTTCATCTGTTAATGTTTTATTGCCAATCCTTGATACATTACCAAATATTTATACACTACCTCCTTGTCAAGTTCTTTTACATCACATAGAACATCTCCTCTTAGTCCCAGATTGATATTTTCTTGGTGCTGCAGATTCCCCATTTTATCAAGCCAAATAACATGCCTATGTCATCTGAAATTGTTGTAACCATTTGTAATTGTGCTTTCTACTCCTTATCTGGTGAATTACACTATCTTAAGCCATCTACAAAAACTAGATGAAATGTCCTTAAACAAGGTTGGTATCTGGAGCCAAATTGTAACCATACGCTAATCTCTTAAATAAACAGCTTAATGGGTTAAGGGAAGACAGAAACAGTGGCAGTGAAAGAGAATCACGCTGGAATATCCCCCGTTGAATTTTTATCCCTGGGATAATAATTTCTCCATTGTCATGGCTCAACTGCAAAGTGGCTTGTCACTGTTTCACAGTCACTGTAATGTAATTGATCACTGTAGGATGTATCTTATACATCTGTAAGCACTCCTTTATCCATGAATGCAGGATGCTGTCCCATGTTTTTTTTGGAATCTATGCCATGCTTACATTCTTCCCTTTTACAATTTGCTATTTGCTATTATGGTTTTATTTGTTCCATGGCTTTGTTCCATATGTCTTTCTTTTGTTACCCTTTTGTTCTACTGCCATAATTGACTTTTTTCTAAATAACTACAAACTCTGCCTGCATCAGTCCCAGTATATAGTTTGCACATCGCTGGAAGGCAAGTTACTGGTCTGTAATTTTTAGGATGGCTTATAGGTTCATTCTTGACCTGTTTGGGATTCGCATGTAAGTAATTCTTACTCTGGGAAAAATCTTTGAGTAAATATATTAATACTTTTAGTCAGAAGCAGTGTCATACTTTAACTCTAAATTCTTGCAAATCCAAGAATACCACGCCCTCACTCGCACTGGCAGAACTAGGAGCAAAACTGTTCCTTGGCTCACAAAAGAGACTAGGCTTAAAATGTTACTGAGAACAAAATCTGGGCCAAATGGAGAACTAGTAAAAACCCAACCGATCATCAAAACTTTAAACAGCTGAGAAATACCACTAAAAAAATCAATACTTCTTGATAAAAAAAAAAAACTTTTACATTAAACTCCAGCAAACCCATCAACAGAAACCACAAAGTTTCTGGTCAGGTATTAATAGACTCCTACACCCAGGATGCTGCAAGACACCAACTTCTTCTGGTTTCTCTCATAACTCTCCCAACCAGATTGCGGATGCTTTTAACAACTTTTTATTGAAACCGTCCAATCTCTAGCAAATACCCTACCACCTGTTAGCTCAATTTTGCCTCCCGCCTCAACTAGATTATCTCCTACATTTCATTTACAACCAGTTCCAACATCCCTTACCTATACCCTACTTCAAAAACTTAAACAATGTACTCCCTCAGCTGTCCTACTACCGGCTGAATACCTGAAAAGTGCAGCAAGAGTGCTTGCATACCCCATTTCCATCCTAATAAATACAACCATTACTGAAGGTTCCATCCCATCTCTCTGGAAAATCTTCCATATTATCCCACTACATAAGGGCGGTAACTCAACCAAACTCTCAAACTTTCATCCCATAGCCTCTTTCCATTAGCAAAAATCATGGAAAAATGTATCCACCAGCAACTACTTGACCACTTTCTCCAAAATAACCTACTAGCCGACTGTCAGCATGGCTTTAGGCCATTCCATAGTACTACCACTGCACTCCTATCCTTCTCTGACTGCATTAATAAAAATCGTAACAACAACATGCTTTCATCTGTGCTAAAGCCTTCAATATGGTTAACCATTAGTTACTTATAAATATACTTAAATCACTTTCATTAGACACACAGGCAGTGCAATGGTTCAAGTCCTATCTAAAAAATAGACAACAAGCAGTCCTCTGGGACAATAACTTATCCATTCACCTCCCTTTTACCCTTGGTGTCCCTCAAGGCTCTATTTTGGGAGCTCTCCTTTTCTCCATCTTCATTAACAATCTTAATGCTAACCTTTCTCAAGCTACCTGCATACAATATGCAGATAATTCCACATTAATCTGTTATGCTGCCACTTCTGAACTCCAGTCCATCACCCAAAAAGTATTTAACTTAGTAAAAACTGGTTCCTTCAATGCTGTCTCCTCCTAAACCCTAAAAAAACTAAATTATTACTGTTCACTCCAACACAGAAGTTAACCCCTATCGATATCACAGTTACATCCAAAAATGGCACTGTCATAGCACCTGACCCAACCATTAAACTTTTAAGTGTAACAGTTGACCACAACCTTAACTGAAACATTAAATCAGTTAACAGAAAACTAGGCTCTAGGGTTACCACCTGCCCCACTTTGCAAGGGACAGTCCCTCTTTGGGCAGTTGTATCCTGCAAAAAATTTTTAAAAAATGGCAAATGTCCTGAGATTTTAGGACAAAAATATATCCGATATTTTCTTTAATAGTTGCATAAAACTGTTTTGTATCTGAAACACCTAAATGTTATAAGAAACAGAATAATCAACTCAAATGCTACAATAATAAGCTTTTATTTTGGCAAAAAAGTGAAGTTCTGTCCTTTGTACTGGCCGTGGGTATGCTTTGCCCTGCAAAATCTGACGTTTCTACAAAAAATGTCCCACTTTGGGCATTTGAAAAGGTGGCAACCCTACTAGGGTCCCTTTACAGGATTAATCCTTTCCTTACTCCTTTAGCTAGAACTGCCATCACCCACACACATCTCATCTCCACCCTCCTATATGCCTCCCCCATTTATACTAATCTATCCAAAAGTAACCTCAATAAAGTGGCAACCTCCTATTATAACACTGCCAGATTTGCCACTGGTTCACCGTTTAGAACCCACCATTGTCAAAATCTTAAACAGCTAGGATGGCTGGAACTACAAAATCAGCTTCTACTATCACCCAAAAGATTTTGCATCATCCCAGCAATACTCCAATACTCTGTAGCCTTATCACCCCTTACAAAAATCTTACAACCCTATGCTCATCAGCTAATAAATCACTAGTAGCCATCCATAATTCCAACAATAAATCAGGTGACAGTCTTTTTTTCTAACTCTGTGGGAAAAACTTGGAACAGGCTTCCCAGTGAACTATCGTCTCTTTCTTCAACACCACTTTTCAAGAAGCAACTAAAAACATTCCTTAAACACAATGGCTATGTCCATGTACTAACCTTGACTAATAACCTCCTCCTTTCCATGTCCTTATCTCTATCTTTTTCTGTTCTCTTTGCATACCTTTCTCCTGATCTCAGATAGTGGGACCAGTAAGCTTACTGAAAGCTGTTTCTAGCCTGGTCTTCCTGGGAAACTGTCTCGGAGTATAAACCCACAAAATAACTGCTCTACATGTGTATACCATGTATATATTTGCTACTTTTTTCACTTGGACTGTAATTTGAAAGCTACCTAAAATCATGTTAACTAGAGTGTTCTTAGTTATCTCTCAGAGTATATATTACTTGCCAGCCTTCTCTGTGACGAGTATTAAGCTCTCTACTGTGTGAAATGTTTTTTTATTACCTCTTTAATTACTTTTCATCTCTCTCTTTTCTAATAATGCCAACACATCTTGTATCAGATACTCATGTAAATTGTTTTTTTGTTAGTCTATTGTTGTCGTGTACCTTTATGTAAATCATTATTATCATTATTTCTTTTGCAATCTATTAGCTTAATGGAGCTGATCTTCCTGGGGCTCTACTGAAAATGGACATGTAGCCAGTTGAACTAGCCCGGTCAACAAATGTAAAATAAAATAAATAAACTGGGTACTGCCTCTGAGCCTTGGGTTTTCCAGTTAGGGAGATTTTCTTAATATTGTTTCAACTTCTCCGGCTGCTAACGTCATCCATTTTCATACCCTGTATATTTGAACTCCTTACTGCTTCTTTTAATGTTTCTATCCATTCAGCATCTTTATGTTCCATGGGTTTTTCATAAATATTTCAATAAGATGCATATTTCTTCTCTTTTTGGTGGGATTTCTGTTCCTTTTTGCTTCGCTTCCCAGTTCTCTATAAAAAATTTTTTGGGTCATCAATGAATTGCTTACTTTGTACTTTTTCTTTATATTTACCTGCATATCGTCTAAGTTTTTCCATGTGTATGGCTATTTTTAGTTTATTATTTGCAACAATAGTTCCCAGTTTGTTTTGAGACTGTGAGCTGCTTTTACCTCATCTTTCTTAGTATTTTTGATGATTTGTTCTTTCTTCTTTATTCTAATAGTGATGCATCTTCTCTTAATTGCTTTATATTGTCTCTGTTCAGTGCTTCCATGGTGACATTTTATTTCTTCTGTTACTATTCCTTACTGGTCTGTGTTGCTGTGGTAGGACTTTATAGGCTATTACTTTAGCAGCACAGTAATACATATTTACATCTGTTATATCACACACATGTCTGTTAATAGTCTTGATTACTATGTTCATCTGTTTGATCAGACTTATAACATTTTGGGTCTCACTTACTTTCTGTATCTATTTTTTCATGGATCTTAACATGTCTATCCATCTCTACTAAATCAAGCAGCTCCTCCTGGAGAGCATGTTCTTCTAAACTGAGAGCACACATTCTTTGTTCTCTTATTTTCTGAGGGTCTTCTACAGAAAGTTCCAGAACATCTTCCTGTGACAAATCCTCTTCAGATGCATCCTGTGTCAACTGCTGCTCCTTCATATGGGAGCTCATTAGCCCATCACTCCACAACATTACCTGCATTAGAGTTGACAAGATTACTGTGCAACTTCAACTGAACAATTTTACTGGTTTCAAGCAGAAGAGCTTCATCATTTGGCAAGTCTTCAGATGCCCTTCGATCCAACTGTTCCTCCTTAGTTTAGGGACTCATTGCTCCATCATTCCTTGACATTACCTGTGCTGGATTTTCTACACTAAATCCCTCACTTCACAGGTAATCCATAACTTCAGTTTCTATTTCTTTAACTTCTCCATTACTAATCTCCTTTTCTACTTCTCCCCTTTGTTTTCTTACTTTTTGTATTGTGAAATGTTTTATATTTGGATCCCTTTGACTGTATTTCTCTTCAAATATCTTTGTTGCCTTTTTTGTACTGATTAGATGTGCTTTCCCCTTTACATAAACATTGCACCATATCAGATATATTTCTTTCCCATGTCCATGTCTCTTTTTATACCTTTCAAAAATCTCAGGATTTTGTTCTTTACATCTTCACACTCTGTCTGTTGCTTCTATTTCCATGTGGCCTAAAGTTTCTTCATCTGTGTAATGTTTTTCATGGACATGATGTATTAATGACAGCAAATATGCATTTGAAAATTTTGACAGTTTTTCCTGTGCAAGTATTTTTCTTTCCCTGTAATTCTCTCAACCTTTCTGAATATCTTCGATCTGGAAATTCTGGGCCTTATGCATAAAGGTAACAATACATATTTTCTTCCTTATTTATTTTACATTTTTTGACCGGGAATGTCTGATTGAACCAGAGCCCTTTTTCATCAGAGGCCCGGGGAGAAAAGCTCTAAATTAATACAAAACAATTTAAGCTAAGATAATACAAACAATTTAACATTTCCATGTTAATTTAAGAACATGAGCATTACATTTAACATGATTAAAGTTAAAAGAAAACAATCAACAGTACTGTAGTACAAATATTATACAATATATGAACAGTATCAATGTCTTAAGTGATAATTATAGAAAAAATAAGGAAAAGGACAGTGTAGAGCTGACTAGAGGAGGGAGGAAGGATAGGGTAGGCCAAAGGTAGTATAGGTTGGTTGTACAAGGAGACAGTGGAGAGTGAGGAGAAAGAGGGCTATGTTAGTTAGATGAATATATTCAGGGAGGGTAAGAACAGTGGTAGGTCCATTGTTCTATAAAGTACATTTTTGTGGCCAATTTAAATTGCTTGGGATGTGTAAGAGTTCTGACTTCGAGAGGGAGTTTGTTCCATGCTATAGAGGGATGGTAGCTATACAAGTTGCACCATGATTTAGACTTGGGTTTGTAAATATATAATAGATCTTGCGATGAGCTCAGGAGATTTCTTGCAGGGGAATAGTGGGAGATGAGAGAACATAGAGCTGGACAGTAGGCTGGTTGATATAGAATTGAGTTTATGGTTTGAAGCTGTGAAACAAGTGTTTTAGAGAGAGACAGTGGTGAGATTTAAAGGTTTGTTGAGCTGCAAATCTAGCTATTTTGTGGTGCGTTGACTCGAGCTTGGTAAGTAGACAGGAGTTTAGATTAGTGAGGATTTGGGAGCAATATGTTAGGCAGGGTAGAAGGTAAGCGTGTGTGAGAGTGATTCTAGCTTCATGGGTTAGACATTTTTTGTTTCTGTATAAACGTCTGAGTTTCTGATGGGTATTCCTGGTGCAATTATTTATGTAAAGGTCAAATTTTAACTGATCACCAATAGTAACGTCAAGGATTTTTGTGTTGGATTCAACTTCACTGGAGGTATTAAGTGACATTATGGAAAAGGAAGATTTGATATGGTTTAACAGTTTCGGGGAGAGAATAGTAGTTTTGTTTTTTTAGGGCTGAGGTCACCAGCTCATGCTGATTATTGGAGAGCCAAGTCTCCAATGAATTAAAGGAAGACTGGGTAGCAGATAAGAGTTCAGCGGGAGAATTGGCTATGGTTATGACTGTAGTCTCATCAGCATATTGGATTATGGAAGAATGTGGACAGGAGGAATGGAGTAAGTTAGTGAAGATATTAAAAAGTAGTGGTCCGAGAATGGACCATTGAGGGACACCCATTTTTATTGGAAGGGGAGTAGATAGTGCGGAGGGCCATCTCACTGATTTCAGTCTGTCTCTGAGATAGCTGGAGAACCATGCAACTGTGTCTGGGGAGAAATTGAAGTTAGCTGGTTTGTTCAGTAGTAGAGAGTGAGAAACAGTGTCAAAAGCCTTTGAGAGATCACGGAATAGACAGGAGATCAGTTTATGAGCTTCTCTGGCTAAAGAAATAGTGCTGAGGACGGACAGGAGAGCAGTGGTGGTGCTATGTCCCTCACGAAACCATGCTGTGTAGGAGTGAGTAGTTTTTCTTGTAAGAGATGTTGCATAACTTCTGTATGTATGCATTTCTCTAAGATTTTAGAGAGAGAGGGGTGAGGATAGCAATAGGTCTGAAATTAGAGATTTCTGAGGAGTTATCTCCTTTAGGAATAAGTTGGGTGTAGAATTGTTTCCAGATAAATGGGACTTTAGATTCAGAGATAGAGTGACTGATAATAATAGATATGGGCAAAGCAAGAGAGTGAGCTATCTGGAGAAAATATGATGGGATGTTGACAGCAGATACAGAGCATGGTTTTAGCCGCCTAGAGAGCAGGGTTTTTATGTAGGTGGTGGGAACAGGTTTGAAGGAGAAAGTGTTGAGAATTAGCAGTTGAAGAAGGTTCAGGGAAGTTGGAAGCATTGGTGTTAGAGAGGTTGGGGTTAAAAAGTTTGGATATAGAGTCAATAAAGTAGGTGCTGAAGGTGTTGGCAGTTTCGTCTGGTAATTTGTCAGGGCATGGGTTGGGTGAGGCAGGGTTGCCGGGACGTAGTATATGGGTTTATTGCATTCCAAAATTTTTTTGGATTAGATTTTAGAGTTGTCGGGGGGGGGGGTTGTAGTAGAATTCTTTTTTGTCTTTACTGATGCGTTTTTTGCCTGATTTCTTTGTATCCTTCTAGGTCAGCAGGGTCTTTAGATTTCAACCATGTTCTCCAAGCCCCATCTCTGGCTTTCATGAGGGTGTGAGTAGTTTTTGATATCCTCAATAATCATCTTTGGCATAGTTATTATTTTTTGTACACTGCTACTTCCTTGTACAATTTGGGGGGGGGGGGCATCCTCCCCCCGAGCCTGGCCTAACTCTTTTGTAGGAATGTTGAGGATTCTATAGTGTATACACCAGGATTGGGCACATTTTTTCCTAGGACCTGTGCATTCAGCTGTCTTTTATTTTATAACCTACCTTTCTCCATGACATTTGCTATATGAAATACAGTCTATATAGCAGTGTCATCTTAGTGAGATTTTGTGAAAACAGGGTCCACCACATGAAGGTACTCACCATGAATTGAGGTCCAGCTATACTACTCTACTTTTGCTAATTTAATAAGGGATACCTGATGTTTTCAGTATCTGAAGGTGTCTGCAATATGCAAATTGGAAATCCAAAAGATATATTCATGAGCAGGAATTCAGAAGTATAAATCCAGTCGACACTACCCTTGACCTAATGGATAGCTGGAGAAATCTATCAGAACACTAAATCTAATGAGAAAGAACTGTAGCAAAGGCTTTCAGGATTGCCACCATGCAAGTCTGAAAATATAGTAATACTCCACTGCAGAAACTCATTCTCTCACAAGCTCAGCCACTGCTGGGGATAAGGTTGAAAAAAGCACAATGACTACTTCATCTACTTTGGTGATGCAAGAGAATCAACACACAATAAAGGAAATGATGTAAACAAATCATCAGCAGATAGGCTGCAACAAAACCTGCAGACAATTACCAGACTTACAGTTCTGAGACAAGGACTCCAAAAGCCACAGTAATGGCTGCCCCTGAAGTTGACACTTTTGGTAAAGTAGCTGAACTCAGATCCTGTGGACTTCACTGGGAAAAGGGCAAGCTGTGCAAAATCACAGACATTCACACAAATCAAACAAGTCAACCCTGAAGTTCCAGGGGAATGAGCAACAAGTCCTTTTGCAATAAAACAGAAAGTGTGATAACTCTGATGGTCAAAAGCCACACAGAAAATCTCCTGAATTCACGTTTCCAAATGAAACTAGTTCAGCAAAAAATGTTTCTACAGAAAGAACTTGTATACAGCATAAATAGTCTTGTTTAGTTCTCCAGAGATAGGAGAGCACTGAGAAAGTCAGCTGTGTATATGGACTTTTCCAGAGTTTGAAAGAATTCCAAAGATTAAAAATTCACCTTATTAAAAATTTGATTTTGAATATGTTCATCTAGTTGTGAAACACACAATATAATAACTTTACAGTGATCAATATAACATTATGTTTGCCCCTCATACATACATCCTCCTCTATGGAATAAACGTCCATTCTTTGTAAAACAAAGCATGTCCCTCACTAGCTTCAGAAAGAATTTGGATAAATGGATGGGGAACCATAAATTCACACCTGGGGTACTGCCCATGTCCCTTATGGACAGAGGCAGTCAGTAAAATGACTCAGAGCTGCAACACCCAGAGACTCACTACCCTGATACTTCCCCATCCCATATCTGGGGAATTAAGATGTAATACTGTCATATCCTGGGTATTATTGGGTAGGTTTGTAAAGACTCTCATGCCATTAGCCTAGTTGTTATCTATGGTCTATACACACACACGCAACTGATTTATCGAAATGCATAAGAACAGACCCTCAAGTGATTAATGTCAGCATTCTGAAAATGAATGCAAAGAAAAAATATCATACAATAAAAAATATAATAATAATAATAGTACCAGTTTCCTTTTGCAATCTGATATACCACCCATTCAGACATAATTTATCTGACTAGCTGGAGTGTTATGGAAAAGCTTTAAGACAGGGTGCAGGGTTAGGGGTTACAGGCATTAGTACAGTGGGCTGCACCTCCCTACTGCCTGCTAGCCCTAACCCCCTCACCTTACCTTAGGAAAAAACATCACAGCACTAACACTCCCACTTCACAAGGTTGCTTAGAAACATACACACGTGCGCTACACTAAATCTATTCCCTTAATTAACCATTACTCTAACCCTAACCTACCCACATTCATACAAACACTTCCATGCCTTAATGTAGAAACTCTCACAATATCTGAATGTTCCAGCTCAAGTTTACCAAACTCCACACTTACATTATCCGCATGCATTGAATGTGCTATTCATCCAAAAATCTTAATATTTTGATGAAAAGAATACTC
Source organism: Protopterus annectens (assembly GCF_019279795.1). Taxonomy (NCBI): domain Eukaryota; kingdom Metazoa; phylum Chordata; order Ceratodontiformes; family Protopteridae; genus Protopterus; species Protopterus annectens. Next base: position 1,743,802,145 of record NC_056733.1, read on the forward strand.
AGCCACATTTCATGGCCATTCACCCTGTTGACAGGCAGCCTATTTGCCAGAGTGAATGACAATCCTCACACACACACTGATACTATATTACATTACAGTTCATTATATTATGTTATAATACATTATATTACATTATATAATGCAAGAAAGAAAAGTCCAGCACTCTGTGTGAAAACAAAATTGATTGAAAACTGAAAGTGCTTTCAGGGCAGAAGTCCTCAATCATCCTATACAGTGCAGGCCCAGTTTGCTAAACAACCTGGCAGTTATCAAAACTTAAAACTAAATTCATACATTAGGTGACAAACAACAATTGGTGAACTGCAGCAATAACCCCACCAAATAATTTCATCCAAAGTCAAACTTCAGATGTAGAATACTAAAGAAACCACACATCCTGATACTTATAGTTTCATGTTTCCTCTCACATCCCAAAGACATGCTGCAGGTGGATTGGACACGCTAAATTGGCCCTAGGTGTGAGTTTGTGTGTGTTTGTGTGTGTGTGTGTGTGTGTGTGTGTGTATGTACCTTCTGTGGAAGGTTTGGCGCCAGGCTGGCAACTCGACACCGTAAAACTCCACTGCCAGTCATGAGCGGACAGGTAATCCGCTGTGGTGACCCCTAACCGGGAAAAAGCCGAAAGAAGAAGAAGAAGAAGATTGAAATAAACAGAAAAAGTACCAAAAATTAACTCTGAGAAAAAGAGCACCAAAGTTTACAATTCTTAGTTGTTCCCTGTAATTTAGCAGGAATGCTTGTGTTGCTGTGCTATGTTGGCTGTTATTTGTCAGTTCTAACAAAACACATTTGCTGCTTAAGGGTATGTTTGTAAAGAGCACTCCCTCTCTGTTTCTCTTTCTCTCTATGGCATCGAATATAGTCATATGTAAAGTGATCCTTTGTTTAAAAGTACAAATTGTTTATGCAATATAAAATGAGCCACACTGGCAAACAGATATGCAAATGATCCAAGAAGTGCTATATGGAATAAAATGTCTAAAAAAAAAAAAGACTTGACAGGGTTAACTGAAATAAAAAAAAAAAAAAAAAAAAAAAAAAAAAGTCTTGTGTTGCAAACATTAATTAAAATTGTAGATAATTCTCACACTCACAGCAGTTAGGGAGAAGTTCAACTTGACTATCTCCATTTTATGTTTAGACAACATTTGCCTAAGTGTCTTGCCCTTCAAATAAGTATGTTGAATGAAAATGGAAACAGCATCTCAAAAAAAAAAAAAAACTGTTTCTTTATGATATGCAGTACATTCCAAACACATTTTTGATTTTAAAACCATCCGATCCATAGCTGGTCACAAATTTAATGGAGTTTTCCGAAAAGGTGATGCTTCCTTGTCTATACTCAAAATTCCATTCTGCTCTTAATGGCAACAAGGGATATGACAGACAAGGTGATAATTTGTGGGACTGTTAATACATCTGATCCTCAGGAACTGTGATTTCAGAATATTTTTTCATAATATATTTACTGTTACAACTACTTGCTTATAAAATACATTTTTATAGAAACGTTTCTTATATGTAGCAGTTGACACTGACCCATCTAACTCCTTACTTACTAAAACATCCAAAATGAATTCTTTATGGTGTACATATGTGAAATTGTTACTAAAGCCATTAGAATTCAAATTAGAAACAAATTATACAACACAGAGGGAACAGACCTTTCAAAATTAGTAATCATCATGGTATGGTAACAATGCCACATCTTGATGTGTGAGAGAAATCAGTTAACAGATTTTTGTCATGAACATAAATCTCTTCATACAGATATCAGCAAAAATGGGTGTGAAATGGCATTAAAATAGCTAATTGCAAGCTGTGCATTATACTACTGGAAAACATACATGTACACACAGATATTCTCACATGTGTGTGTGTGTGTGTGTGTGTGTGTGTGTGTGTGTGTGTGTGTGTGTGTGTGTGTTCTGGAGCCAGCAAATATATCATAGTTCTTGTTAAAAAAAGTAATTTGTCCCGGTCCACTTCAATAAGCACATCTCACTGAATGACATTTGACGACCTTTATTAAACTTCCATAACATAACTTTGATGACCAATATTTATTAATTACAAATGAACATAGCATTGTTGATTTTAATCACAGCATAAACATCCATGAAATGTTAATCAGGACAGTGTGACCTTATTCATTCTGACTCAGTAAGCGATGTCCATACCTCCACTCACTTAGTTTACTTATGAAGCAGCGCCCAACAACTCACTTCATATCCCATTTATTGAATTACACATCCAACCAATTGAGTAAGTCAGGACAGAGTAGCTTGACCTTACTCATCCTGACCCACTAAGCAGCATCTATACCTCTACTCACTTACTTTACTTATGAATCAGCGTCCAACAGCTCACTTCATATACCATTTATTGAATTACACCTCCAACCAAATAAGCAGCATCCTTACCTCCACTTGCTTCTTTATCAAACAGCCTCCAACTGCTCTTTCCAAGCCTGCAAAACCCTCACAGTTCAGCTGAGAAATTACTTAAAAGAAACAGCGCATCTCCCAGACTCATGGAACAAGTGCACATGCACGACTAATGGCCATAACTTGAGTGCAACCACCAAGTCCGTGAAGCTTCCAGTAAATAACACTCAAGTAAACATGGATCAGCAGAAACTCTAAACGGTGATAGAATAGCAGGCTTTGAGCTAAAATAAATTCCCCACAATGCAGGAAGTGTTAAACAGTAATATATAACATTTATTACTAACTGTAATTTTTTAATGCTTTGGCCCTTGTAAGCCAGAAAACTGCCTCCTCCTCCTCTGGCCACAGCGGATGGACTAAATACAAAGCAGCGCCTGAACTTACTGCAAAATCTGTACAGTTGACAGACAGGTAAACAATCCATACACACCCCCCTTTATACAAACCACTGAAGATGATGTCCCTATCCCTCATGACCCCCCCTCCCTCTGTCTCCACCATATTACTCATCTTTAATGGGGATGGAAAGAAGCCAAAAAAAAATTACTTAGACCTTTGCCTGAGGCCCACCATTCCTGAAATGCCTAAGGTTGTCTCAGACACCGAACTTGCAATTAGCAAGTTCACACCAAAATGTGATTCCTTACCCAGCTACACTTGTCTAAACTACTTAAGCCCCCCCCCTACCCTTACCTCATTTCCTCCCAATCATTCCTCCTTCCATTTAACCCTTTTTTCCCCGCCACCCTCTTAAATCCCACTAACATATTTATCTAACTCCCTTCTGAAGATGTTCCTGGACATATTGGTGTGTAGCCAAACCTCATTTACTTTAACCAATGTTAAGTTAGGCAAACGTTGTTAGACAATGAACTAAGAATGTAGTGAAAAATAAAATGTGTCCAGATCTCTCAATCTCTAAACATTAAAAATCACCGATGATAGGGGAAATGTCTTCAACTCATCAACTGTAGAACTGTATCTAACAGCCTTTATACAAGTCACTAGCTCCTTCACACAGTTCATACACAATGCTACTAAACATGTTAATTTAAGCAACCATAACATCAGCTGCAACTGCTTAAAAGGATACTTGTACTAACATACATAACACCCAAATTCAGTCTTCAGAGTTCACTGACCCAACAGCTTGAAGAACCACCTTTTGAATGACACTACAAGCTTCCAGTTGTACTGTGCCTTTGATCCATTCAATAGAGTGCCAAAACAATGTGGCTAAAAGCCCACTATGCTATTGGTCCATTTTTCTATCTGCACTCTACTATTGGCCCATTCAAGTGACCAATAGCACAGTGCAGACAGATGTATACAGAGTGCTCCTTAACTCTGTTTTGACTTGAACAAGCTCCTCTATCAGTGGCTCTACAATTAATAAAAACACAAATCAGAGGCATTAAGGGACAAATTTGAGTAGCAGAACAAACATTAAAACCATCATCAGAATGCTCCACTAAATGTGGACTGAATGAGATGCATGAATGTTTGGTGCAACAACTTCTACCAAGAAAGCAAAACTTTGGGTTAACATAACATGTTATGTGACAACCACACAGAAAGGTGATAACTTAAAGTGGTCAGTCTTAGCTGCATGTTTTTAAAAACTCAGATAACAGTCTTTTTTTTTTTTTTTACAACAGTAACCAGAATAACTAATCAAAGTCTCTCCTCAACTGAATTTGTACTGGCAAATGGTAACATTCTTTTACTCACTGCCTACTGGACATGCAGCCAAAAGTCAACAGTGAGAGCACATATGTGAAGTCTCTGCAGATCATGGATTGTAGCATAAATAGAACCAAAAGTCTCTGGCACACAAATAGAGGCTCTGATGTACATAAATAAAAATATAACAAGCAACACCTTCTTGGATGAACAAACCAAATGTGTCTGGCTTACGATTCATTTGTGATGAAAGTGGTTCTGGACCTCAAACACCAGGACTTCCACTGACAGCATCAACACTCCAAATTAAAACCCAATAGCTCCACCTCTAATGCATCACACTAAGTAATAACAACAAAAAAAAAGTCTAGGCCTCTGTTGGACTCTACTAAGGTCTTCTGCCATTTAAAGGCTTTATAAAGGTGTCAGCATCCAGCTCTCTCTCATTACCCGAGACTCTACATATGGAACCCCTCTAATCCTTGCTCGTGTACGTTCCCATTGACACTAGTCTGTATTCCCTTTGACCAAACCTGTTCTCTCCCTTCAGATATTCCACACAACTTAGTACTTTGGTGCAGCTAATGGCCTGCCTTTGCCTTACTGGTACCATCACAACTAGACAATTCTCAAAGGAGGAGGTCTCACACGGTTATACATGAATCCTGCAGACTGAAGCCATCAGCATCAGGCCTGCATGACTATTCTCACTGTGATGGTGAACAAAGAGATGGCTACTGAACTGGGAAGCAGAACGGCTGCAATACCAGGGCTCGACAGCAGACACTGCCATCCGTCTGCTTCTGAAGCTACTGAAGGAGAGGTATGACCTCTAACCAGCATAAACTCTATAACTAGCAAAGAGTGCCATAGGAACACAAAGGCTCAATTTACTGCTAGGCATTCTCTTTTTTAGTAGTGAAGTAACTATTCTCAGCTTTACTTAACTTTCTGCTTAACAGCAGATTGAGTGGTCTTCATCATGATTTCACTGGGTAAGCACTGCCTCTAACGCAGCCTCTCAGATATCTGGTGAGGTGCTGGAAGGCTTGGAAATGGCAGGATATAGCAGCACTGCCTCAACACAAAAGCTCTGGGTCTCTTAAATGCTTCACAAGCCTCTGGGATTTTAAAGTATCATACCTTTTTAAGTACTGAAGTACTTCATTTTGTATAACAACCCTTTATATTCCTACCATTCTCATTTGGTTGCTCCAAAACAGTACCATTAATGTCATTAGTCTTACCATCATGTTTTTCAAGAAAATGTACTGTCATAAACCTTTCAAATCTTTGGTGTCTTACATCTTTTAATGTGTTCCTGTATTAGAACTTGAAATATCGTAACAGTCTGTGCAATGTAGAGCATATTACAGTAACACAGAACAGCATGAATCAACCAAACACACTTACAACTAAAATACCATTTACTTGTAAATTGTACAAAGTTACTTTTGTCAAAAATTCAATCTATATAACCATATACCGAGCAACTACTTAGACATTTGCCAGCAAGTATGGTAGTTTGTTCATAGCTCTCTGAAATGGATTACACATGAACATATGCTTCAAATTAAATGGTACTGTACATAAAAAAAAAAAAAAAGGTTATGAAAAGGAACTCTATGAAAAACTTACTCCATGGTGTAAATTTATTACAAGTTAAATGACTTTGTCCAAAATGTGATGTAACGCCATCAGAATGAAATGAAACAGCGTGCAAAGCCAAATAAATACATTAAGTCATCCATCACACGACACAAAGCACATTGTGAAAGTTGAACACTTCCCATAAATAAAATAGTCAAAGCTGATAAGATCATTAAAAAAATAATCATTTAGTTCTGATCAAGTGCTGTCACAATTTGGAAAAAAGTGGTTTACTTGTAATAAATTTCACTCCCTGGAGTCGTTTTGTTTTTGTATAGATATATCATTCAAATTTCTTTCCCTTCTGTATGAGATAAAGCACTTAAGACTAAGATTAAGGAAAGGATCATCACTAAACAAGGGGTTTCAACTTTTTTTTTTAAACATCAACAACGTCATCACTAAACTATTAATTTCTGCTACAAAAACATTTTATTTTATTTGTCTTAAGTGTGCAGGATACCAACAACTTTCCAGTCACAACTATAACCAACTATTACTCCTACTGATTTGAAAACGACTCACCAACAGTTCCCCATCCCATTAACCTTCAGGATCAGCCTGTTCTGAGGTAGAAGAGACAACTTCCTCTCTTACGAGAACAGGACTGCGGGGTGTTAACATCTTCACTCAGTAAAGGCAGACCTGTGCTGGAAAGTGGCTTTGATATCTAGTCCCCATGGAGTAGTCCTTGTACTCTTAGGACAACTTGCTAAGTTGGTCACTGTTCTGTCACTTGACCAACAGGTATACATATGCCAGTTACTTCGTCTCCATAACGTCCTGATTTCCTCATTCAGTAAATGAAAGCAAACCTGTTCTACTTTGTGCTAATTTGTTAATTGCTTTGTGCAGACTATAAACTGATTGCTCTCTGTAAAAATTGACCTTAGGGTAGGAGGGTCACTATAGTAGAATATATTCCTCTCAATTTGGTCTCCACTTCTGCTCAGTCACCATCTTCCTTCACAGTGTGTCATATGCTGTTAGTTATAGCTGCTCTAAGACTATGGAGAAAAGTGAAAAAAACTTGGTAGTCTTGTTGTATTTGTACTGATTTAATTTAAGTCAGGCAAACTTTATGTATGTTGAGCCTGTGTCCTTTAACAAGTATGTATGTAATATGTCAGTTACTGGTGTTTAGGTGTACACTTTTTGACATTCTCGTTAATCCCAATGAATGTTTACTAAATGATTTTTTATTATGCTTATTGGTATAGTGCTATGCTATGATAATTTGCTCTGTACAGCTCTATGGACTGTATAACTGTGATTATCTATCAGTATACCTACTGTTAAACCAGTTTTGATCTTACATTCATAAACTTTCTTACCATCTCTCTACTCTCAAAATACCCCATATTCTAATGCTCTGATTTATTGTGGTCCTTCCACCATTTCTATGAATACGTATTAACTTTACTGCCTCAGTATATAATATTACAATTTAGTAGAGTTTTTCCTCTTTTCTTTCTTTCCAGAGCCTGTAGTCACTCTTGACCCCAATATTGAGGCACTCTGCCGCAAGGTCCAACTGTTTTCACACAAGGTCCAACAGTTTTCACACGGAGACCTTTGTCACTGTGCAATATAAGCAAGCTTAACATGAACAGCCTTGCTGTGTGTTAACTTTAACTAGTCAAAAATGTGCCAATTTGCCTGCCCTGTGCTGGAAAGTGATTAATATTCCCCCAAGAGCAGTAGTCCTTGCACTCTTAGGATCACTTAGTACGTTGGCCACTGTCCCTGCTCTTAACCAACAGATTACACATATGCCAGTTTCTTAACCTCCCTAGCTTCCTGACTTCTGCATTCAGTAAATGAAAGACCACCTGTTCCACTTTGTGATAACTTGTTAATTGCTTTGTGCCAGCTATAAACTGATTGCTCTCTGTAATAACTGGCCGGAGGGTGTTCAAAACCATAAACACAGTTTGTCACAGCAAACATCTACTTCAAAAGTTCACATTAGGCCCATCACAGCCCACCCTTCCATGGTTCAAAAGCTGCTTGCTCAAAAGGTATCAGTTAAGTAAATGTCACTCTTCTCTCAACACTGACCAGTCACCACCAATGTACTACACGGCTCTAAACTTGGTTCCCTTCGATAACGTTCTCACCAACACAACAGGCCTCCCTAATATAATATGCAGAGGACTACATACTTCTGTGCACTCCTTAAAAATATTCGGGAAGCTTTAACAGTCAGTGAAACATGGCATCGTAACTCACAACTCATGGTTACCCCCCCCCCCCCAAAATACTACTGCTACTTATTTCCCAAATCTCTTTCATGAAAAAAAATTAAAAACCTCTCTCTTAACAATACAACCATTAAAGTCACTTCTTGTAGCAAATTACTACAGATGACAGTGGAAGAAAATCTTAAAATTTGACCTGCACATACAAAATTGCATAAAAACTCACTAAAAACTGGCCCAAAACTTTCTCAGCCATGGAATTAAAACTACACTTCCCACTTAACTCCTTCTCCCCTCACTAATTGATGGCACTCACATTCTAACTAACCTGTAGGCATTACAAAAATCAAATGAGCAATGTTATAATAAATGGCTAAATTTGCAGCAAATACCCCTTTCACAACCCAACAGATTACATATATGCAACTTTCTTGGTCTCACTAACTTCCTGATTTCTGCATTCAGTAAGTGAAAGAAAGCCTGCTCCACCTTGTAATAACATAATTGCTCTGTGCTGGCTATAAACTGATTGTTGTCTGTAATAACTGACCAGAGGGTGTCCAAAACCATTAACATCAGCACGAAAATGCCTAAATTGGTTAGAACTACCCCCATCAACTAACATGTACACAGCTTCTTACCACCTATAAAATTTATCCAGCATCTATCTGCTTGCCCAGCACTAAATACCATTCTATACAACTGTGTTCCTAAAAGGTCACTAAGATCCAATGAACAAAAACTCTTCTCTGTCCACAAACTTTTCAAATCTGCTGGGCATGGTCTGTACTCATAACATGTTACTAAGCCCTGGAACTCTTTACATGTGTCCATCAGGTTAATACCCTCTCTTCAGTCCTTTAAAAGCATTCTGAAAAGTCTTCCTAGCCAAAATCAGACTTTGTTCTTGCTCAACCATAGGTGAGCTATATCCCTAAATACGAGCAAATATTTATTCATAACTTATACCCTTCTTCACTTACTTTCATACTTCAACCAATTTATTTGTCCTGTCTCTCTCTAAATATGCCATAACCCTGTTTTTCCTATCATACTGCAATTCCTGCTTGCATTATAACCTGCATTTAATTTCTCTATTAACTGGGTACAATTTCTCTAAATATTAATTCATTGTCATATAAATTGTATTTATTATTAACCAATGTTTTACAATGTCTAACTTGGTATAATTATTTAAACTGTAAATGTTTTTGCATTATTTTTGAAGACAATAAAATTGTGCTTAAAATGTTTTTGCAATATTTTGGAGCTTTTCTACCTGGGCATCTGCTGCAAATGGGCTCCTACCCAAACCTTTCCAGTAATCAAATGTTAATAAATAAATAATATCACAGCTTAAACTGGCAACTATATGCAAATCACATAACTGAGATGCTATTATTGTTAGGGGGAAAATGTTAATCTACGAAACTTTTGAATTAGTGTGTCAGAGGTAACACCAGCTCAAGCTAACAGTGTTACTTTTATCCTTCTTGTAGTCCTGATATTCAATCCGTACCATGTGCATAAAGGCCTTTAACATTTCATTATTTTCCTGCACTGAGATGATTGTATCCATTCACTGTAATTTCATCCCTTGTTGTGGGCATGCCATTTTAAGGATACAGGGTGTACCCTGAGGTCTTCCCTGGTCAGTTATTTAAGAGGCAGAACTGTCTTCAGGATTAGTATGGACTTGGCAACTGCTACCATCCCACTGGCTGCAAAATGTAGTCGGAGGCAATTGCTCTTCTGCTGTCAACGTGGCACAACATGGATGAACTCCACAAAACTCTTAGCCTACCTATGCTGTGATATTGTTGTCTCTTCAACCGGGGAAAATTCTGCTCAAACTTAAGGCAGTGAAATGTAAACTCAGGATCTTTGTTAGCACAGAAAATTGTGTGCAACCCTTTGCCCACTGTACCCACAGACGTGGTACTAAAACAAGTTAGCAGAGGCACTTTGTCTATTAAATTATTTGTTTATTCTTTTATTTTAACAGAAAGCAAAATAACAGTTTAGTAATGTAGGCTCTTCTTCAAGTCATAAAATAGAAATAACACAAAAACTTTGCAGAATATTACTTCAGTATATGTTTAGTCTCCAAAAATTCAAGCAGCTTCCACCCGTCAGGATTTTTCATTAAAGTATCTCTAGAAGGTCTCAGGCGCCCCTCAGACTGTCTCTTCCTTTCTGCAGAAAGCATCCAGGAACTACTGTTCCAGGCACAGAACTCCCTGCAGTGAGAGACCAACATTTCTCATCTCCAGGGGCATAGCTAACCAAGTGATTACTTGTTACTCATACTCTTTACAGGAACCTCTCCACCTAATACAAAGACATTCATGCCTTCTTACAAAGATTAAAAATATGGAACGGAGAACTATTAGATCAGAAACAGAACTCCACAGTAAACAAAACAAAAAATATAGGCTGTATGGGATGCGACAACGGAAGGGAGAGCTTGAAGAGAGAGAGCATTTAAATGAAACAAAGTACTTAAGATGTGTATCTGTTTAATAAAATAGACTCCAGTACACGGTGTGAAGATACCACTCCAAATGCTAAGATTTGTAAGGTAGTAAAAATAAAATATGGTTATAAGTTAAATCCTGATCTCAAATCATGTTGTAAACAGCCAATGTTTGCATTTAACATTGCTTATTGAACAAAAACAATCAAAATTGGGATCATGATTAGACAGAATAGCGGATTGTGATATTGTATTTACATGTTTAACAATGGCAAGTTAATGACAACAGAACATAAATACTAATTTTCTGATATAAAGCTAGATTATTAATACTGTAAGTAATTAAAAATGCTTTCATCATCAATCAGTGCAAAAATAACAAGTGCACCATGCATAAAGACAGCATATTATGTCAAACTGAAATACTGTTAATAAATTACTTACACTGCTTCGGAAAAACACATTCTCTGTACAGCAATATCAAAAACAATTTAATACATATCACAACTCTGTTTATGATATTGTTTATACAACCTCAATTTTGACATCCCAGGACAATAACTGCCTCACCATGTTACATTAGTACATGCAGACATACAGACAGAGGTTATAACACACACATTTCACATATATCTTTATTTCTGTATATAAGCTCAGATTAATACACACACACAAACATAACTCATACTTTATGTACATAAATGCACACAATTTATTTTATATATATATATATATATATATATATATATATATATATATATATATATATATATATATATCACACACACATAAAATGCATTTATAGAGGGGGGGAAAGAGACATACAAATGATCAGGCACATCACAAAACCACAGCATATACAAAGTGAATATAACATTTGGGGTGAAAGTGTAAGAGGCAAAAATATAGAGTGTGATCTAGTCACTGATCCTAACTATTACACTGTACTGAAATATCAAAAAAAGTGTCAGGACGGATTTTCTCTACATTTGACAAAATGGATTTCTGTATTTCAGACAGAAATGTATTTCAGACAGAAATGTTTACAGCAAACTGTATAATGTTCCAAGTACGAAAAGTCTCATAGCGCTGCTTTGTTTTGAAACAAAGGAATGGTCATGGTCTATTTTCTCTTCCATGACACATACAGTTTTGTGTAACTATGTGAATGAAATCATGAGAAAGTGCAGTGTATATGAAAACATGCAAAGAATAGCAATATTCTACAAGCTCTGAATAATAATTGCATATTTATAACTGCCAATCAAGGCTGTGAACTACAAATGGAAGAAATGTTCCAGAATGCCTCTGTCCATGTATTTAGTTCTGTAGTCCTATGTTAGTGCTCGTCTAAACGTGTTATTAATATAGTTTAGATATGCTGCTATTTATTTAAAAAATAAATGTGTTTTGGCCTAAACTGCTTTCCATGTCTTAGTGGTTTTATACTAATAGACAGTGATAAAAATAGGAACTAACTGCTTAACAGCCAAATGAGGAGTTTGAGAAACACGTCAAGAATTTCACCTCAAGAAAGGAGTGAGGTGAAGCTTGACAGGTGAATCTCGACATGCACATCAAGAACACAAGCAGTTATAAATGGAAAATCTCAATCATAATTCTTTGCAGTACATGAAGCCTCATCTGTCTCCATGTAATACTAGTTGCAGGAAGAAAAATGTAGGAACGCAAAGCGTTTCACAGCACTGATAGCTCTAATACATCATCACTGTTATACAGACAGCCAACAACTTTCAAAGTTGTTAGACACGTCACCCTTCCACTTTTTATTATGGCAGAGCAAAATGTATTGTGAGCTGCAGTGTAAGACACAATCATAACAGCATTTAAAGGTGCATAAAAGTTGTTATACATCTTATTATCAGCTTCCTGAATCAGCAGTACAGCAAACCTTTCCTTAGACATGCAATGCTTGTTGAGTAAATATACATTATGGAAAATAACTAAACTCCCACTCATATCTCACCTCACTGAGGATCACCCACACAGGTGAGTCTGTCAAGACGCAGAGACGTATAGCTTCCAGTGGTCCAAAAGAGGGATCAACTTCTCCTTCACCAATACCATTAGAAAAAGAGCCTGAAATATATATTAGTAATATCTTAGAGGAGTTTTCTCCATATATTTTTAATTTTTACTTTGTATATAAGATGGTATAACTATTGAGCATTTAATTCCAAACAGGAAATTTGCACTCAGCCAATAATAACAGTACATCCAAAGAAATATCAGTTTGGCAGCTCTTTACATGGGTTAAATAATCACAGCAAAACAGTGAAAATTATTTAACCACAGCAAGAATGACCATTGTTACCTCACAGTGTTCAAACAATCTTAATCTTCAGCAACAAAATAATCATGAAACTGCAACATCTGTTTTTTTTTTAATAAAAGGTTTTCACATACAGTTTTTAGTCTTTTTATTTGCCTTTAATAACTGGATAAGTATACAAGGCAAAAATGTATACAACTTCAGTAATGATGTAAGTAATTATAAAAGGAAAAGTTAAGCACAGTGAAAAAAAATGTTTGTTCATTCATGTAGGTTTACTGGGCCTCATGGGTCCATTTTCAACCATAGCCTTGTTACTAAAATAGACTATGTCAACAAACTACATTTAAGAAATAATACACTTTAGCAGAGAAATGAAATGATAGGAAAAACAGATTTGTTGTGTCTTTCGGCTTTTCCCAGTTAGGGGTCGCAACAGTGGAACTCCGGTCCGCTAATCACTGGTAGTTGATTTTTATGTGCCAAGTTACCAGCCCTGATGCACAACCTTCAATGAAGGTACGCCCATTCATGCATGTCTCCACGCAGAAGACACTCTAGCTGAGAATTGAACCGGACAGCGTCTTACTGTGAGGCGATAATGCTACCGCAGCACCACCACCGATGCGTTTACTATATTTTGAGAAAAGAACTAAATCACTGAGAACATAATAAAACAGCTAATAGGGGTTTAAAGAAAGCTTTCACTTACTGGCAGCTGTGAACATCAGATAGTGAAATGCAACAGGGGATATCAATGTGTGTGCTTTTTGCTGCTGGTTGATATTCCTCACTTCTTTGGATCAGACATGGATGTTAAAGTCACATAAGAATGATAGTAATGTAGAAAAGGCCAAATATTGCATTTTATTTTAAGACAGATGCAGCTTCGTGAACTGCCTGGCTGAGTGACATGTAGTCATGAAGCATATAGATTTAGGCTGGGCAAGTGTAAGGTATGGTTACAGCCTTTCTGAATGAAGTTAATGTGGGTTTGTTGGCAGCTGTTGATGACAGGGAGTTACAGAATTTAGACCTGTGGCAAAGAAGACATTGGATGCACAACTGAATTGGTATAAGTGAGATTATTACACAAAACTGAAAAAACAGGTGTGAAATATTTGGGAGTGAGTCTTGTCTGCCTGCCAGATGGGTGGTGGTGGTGGAGAAGATGAAGTAGCTTTCATACAAACATGGCAAGAATGAACTGGGCACGAAAGTAAACCTGCAGGCTCTGTTGTGACATGTCTGTTGTTGAAAGATGCTGATACCAGATTTGGATACTAATGGCATGGTACAGTAAAAGGCTGGAATCATAGTGGAAATTAACAGCAAAACTACCAGACATCTTTTGCTAATTAATGTTCTATCTGGTGCTATAATTTCATGTTTTTTTTTTATAATTCAGATTTTACTGACATGGGTTTTGAAGGATAATGTGGGGATCAATCTAGAGTCTAATTAAAACAGATGTATGCAACATAATTATGCATTGAGGAGAGTACTTGGTGAAAGGTTATTAGTGAGGTTTTAATATACGAGGAGGGGCATGAATTTAATCTTAGCAAAGGTAACCGGGAGTTTGAGGAGGAGCATGAAAGGGAACCGTGAGTTTGAGAGAAGTGAACCATTTATGGAGATTGCTCATTTTTAGTGAATGTTATTTAGAAATATTAGTAGCAGATCAGAAAAATACATTGTCAGCACCAACACTGAGCCTGCCAGACAGTAGGTGATCAGTAATATTGCCAATGAAAACACAGATGATTAGAGGTGCCAGTACTGATCCTTATGGGATACCTATAGGTAAAGGCAACAGTGGCGATGTGGAGAACCTGAAGAATACATCGATGACAAACAAAAACACACAATTTCACTTTAGAGTAAACACCAATTAATTCATATTAACAAAACTACAAAATATTCTGGCTGCCCCAAAATGAGTTTCTAATATCCACATTTATTATATTACAAAGTGAAAAACAAAACTATTGCCTTGGCTTATACCTTCAATCACTTCTACTGAAGGCACAAACCAAGATGCTAGTTTTGTTTTGTAATATAATAAAATTACTCTAATGTTTTAGCTTCACGCATATAGTTTGAACCACTGCAATTTTAATTAATAATTTCAAATGATTGTTAACACTTGGGAGTAGTTTACTGTGCAAGACAAACTGTCAAATGCATCCGAGAAACAAGTAAGGCCCATAGCGAGTCCCATATCCCCTTTCTGCTCAAGGGGTCGATGTGTATGCTCATGTACCATACCATGTCTGACTATCTGATCTCAGTAGAAGGAACGCTGGACTGGTCTCATCTCTCTTTCCAGATCCTGAAAGGGGAGAAATGCTACCCTAAGCTTGTGTAGCTCTATGCAACTCTCCTTTTATGGGGCCACATTCTTCCTGTACATCACAGGAGTACAAGTCATCTCCCCAACCTAACAGTGAAGCACGGGGTCCAAATGGCGAGATGGTGACATCAACAAGTAAGGGAGACTGGTACTGCTGGACCTGAATTCATCCATAAGTGTTGGTGAGTTACCTTCAGATGGTAGACCCTGTATTCACAAAACCTCAAGATGACACTGATATACAGAATGTATTTTTTATATAGCATATATCAAGGAGAAAGGTAGGTTAAAAAATAAAGACAGCTGGAAGCACAGGTGCCAGGATAAGAACTGATGAGTCCTGGTGTATGCTCTGGTGCCATGACTGGGAAAATGGCAGTGCAGAGTCCAACACACAAACATTCCTTCAACGGAGTTAAGCCATGTCCAGGGGGAATTGGCCCTCCCCATTATGTAAAAGGAAATAGAAGTACACAAAAAACAAACAAAAAAAAAAAAAACTAATAAGCCAAAAAGGAGCCATAAAGATGGCAGAGTGGACTATTGAGGATAAGGAAGAAATTATGTATGGTTACTTTTATGCAAGAAGCCCAGAATTTCCAGACAGTAGATATTCATAAACATTAGAAGAGAAATTAGAGGAAAGAAAAATACTTGGACAAGAAAAACTGTCACAAGTTGCACATAAAAATTTGCATTTCATAATACACTAGATCCATGAAAAACATTACCTAGATGAAGAAGCTTTAGGCCATATGGGAAAAAAGCAACAGAGAAAGTGCAAAAATATAAATAATAAAATCCAGAGATGTTTGAAAGGTATAAAAAAGAAACATGGACATGGGAAAGAAAGAAATCTGATATAGTGTAATACTTATGCAAAGGAGAAAGCCAAATTAATCAATACAAAAAGGCAGCTGCAAAGACATTTGAAAGGAAATACAGGCAAAGGCACCCAGACATAGAAAATTTCACAATACGAAAATTAAGAAAACAAAGAGGGAAAGTCGAAAAGAGTACTAGTAAGGATGTAGTTGACCAAATGGAAACTAAAGTTATGGATCATTTACAAAGTGAAGGATTTAGTGTAGAAAATCCAACACAGGTAATGCCACAGTACGATGGAACAATGAGTCCCCATGATAAGGAGAAAAAAGTGGAGTGGAATGCATCCAAAGACTTGCCACATTATGATGCTCTGGAGCTTTCTGTAGAAGACTGGTAAAAAAGTTGGAGTTGCGCAGCAAGGGAAGGAGGAGGAAACAGTGGCAACTCTGGATGCAGACAATGTTGCAAAGTCATGGGCCAATCAGTTTCCATATGAAGGAGCAGCACATGAAGCAAGGTGCACCTGAAGTGGATATGTCACAGGAAAATGTTCAAGAACTTTCTGTAGAATACTTGCAGGAAATGAAGACCAAACAAGCAGCTCTTATCACAGGAGGCTACTAGGCTTTCGACCGGGAGGTAATATCAAGCCTAGCAGTTTCATCCCAATGTTATACCACAGATACTCTAGTCAATATCCAGAATTATATTTATTAATGACTGCCCATGTCCAGGAGGGTTGTGGATGTTGTCCCTGGTAAGAATTTACAGTGCCCCATCCGCTCGTCCAGGTTCCTTTTGAACAGTGTCATGGGTGTGCTCTGATTCACATGAATTGGCAGCCTATTCTAAAGATGTCGCAGTCACTGGGAGACAAATCTGTCCCTCCAGCACGTCCAATTCAAGTCGCAGGCCATATTTAGGTCCCTACAATGGGAAGCTCTAGTCTCGTTTGATTTACGGATGTGCAGCAAATTCATTAGGTTTGGGTCAGAGATTGCTCTGTAAGCCAGGCATAAGTCTCCCCTAAGAAGCCTATATTGTACTGAATATATATTGACAGGCACTTTTAGTCGGTCTGTGGAAGGCATGTGCTGGAGTCCCTTGATCTTTTTAGTTGGAAACCTCTGAGGACTCTGGAATTGCTGCAGGTGCTTTGTATGGTACATGGTGAAAGGCGCGTTATACTCAATTATTGGCCTGATTAGTGACAAGTATAGAGGGGTTATAAAGTACAGTTGTGTAAACTTACCATAAATGTAGATGTCCGAGTGTAGTCACTGTTGCAGTCATTACATTTGGGTTATCTGCTTGCAGTAGCCCTCAGTCGGCCTGATTATCAAAGTCTTGGATCCTGCGTCGGTTGCTGTCTCATCTTCCATGACGTCAGGGGTATAAAGCATGCAGCCAATACCATTACATCAGTTTTTCTTGCCCCAGATGTCAGGTGCCCCCATAATGGGAAGCAATTATATATACCAGGTTACACCTCCAACAAAAAAGCAAATACACCAAAAAGCTTTAAGCATAGTAAACAAGAATAGAGGTATAGCCAATAGAAGTCAGGGGGCTGGAGGGAGGGTAACTACGACTGCAACAGTGAATACACTTGAACATTAACATTTATGGTAAGTGTACACAACTGTACTATGTTCTTCATGTTTCACTGTTGCAGTCATCACATTTGTGTAGATTCCCAAAGCTAAGTATGGGAGGAGGAAATTAGATAGCATTAGGACCAGCTATAAGGCCCTGCAAGACTGCAGTGGCAAAGCCAACTCTGGATTTAGAGAAAATTGGCAAATGGTAATGCTTGTTGAAGGTATCAGCTTCTAAGATGTCCCTTGTAGGGACACCTCTGAGAAAGGCTGTAGCAGTAGATGCAGCCCTGGTTGAATGTGGTCTAATCCCCTGTGGGGTAGGTTTTTCATGGTGCTTATAGCAGAAATGAATGCAATGGCTTATCCATTTAGAAATAGTTTGCTTTGAAATGACATTCCCCTCTGCCCCTGCAGTGAATGCATCCAGAAGCTGTTCAGATTTCCTTAGAGGTTTAGTCCTGTCCAAATAAAATCTAAGTTGTCTGTGCACATCTAAGGAGTGCAGTATTCGTTCCCCTTTGTTCTGTGGATTAGAAAAGAAGGTTGGCAAATGAATGGACTGATTAAGGGCCACACTGGATACCACCTTAGGCATGAAGGAGGGACTGGTCCTGAGGGACACCCTGTCCGCATGAAAAATGATGAAAGGCTCCACTGCCATGAGGGCCTGTAATTCAGACACCCTTCTTGCTGAAATGATGGCTAAAAGGAAGGCTGTTTTCCAAGAAAGGAATTTCAACTCTGCATTTGCAGCTGGCTCAAAAGGAGGTAGAGTGAGTTTTTCCAATAGAAAGTTAAGGTCCCAGGCTGGAGTAGGGGCTCTCCTGGGTGGTCATAAGTTTTTGGCCCCTCTGAGGAACTGCTTCCGCAGTGGGTGAGAGAAGAGGGGTGGTTCTGTGTTGTAATGAGCTGAAATGGCTGAGGCATGAATTTTGATGGAGGAAAAGGAAAGGCCCTTATGAAGCATCTCAGTTAAATATTGAAGAATCTGAGGTAAACTGGGCACTGCTGTGCCCACCCCTTGATTTGGTTCCAGGAACAGAATATTTTCCATTTTTCAGCATATGATTTTCTAGTACTAGGCCTCCTTGCCTCCAGAATGACATCCAACACTTGCTTACTGAGGGATGGTAATGGAGAGATCAGGTAATTAGCCAGGCTGCCAGGTTCAGTGTTTGAAACTGTGGGTGCAGAATCTGTCCCTCCTGCTGGGACAACAGGCCAGGGGTCTGAGGCAGGTGCTATGGTGCCAGCAGTGACACACTGCGCAGAAGGGGGTACCAGTGTTGGCGTGGCCAGTCTGGCGCGATCAGTATCAAGCTTGATTTGCCCTGTTTGATCTTTAGTAGTACCTTGGAGAGGCAGAGGGGGAAAGGCATAAACTGATAGGTCTTTCCAGGTGAAGGACAGGGTATCCACTTTCCAAGCTTATTTTGTGGGGAGTCCTTGTGCAGAATTTGTCCAATTGGTAGCTCTGGGCTCCCCCATTTGTTTCAACATGTTGAATATCTTTGGTTCCAGTTTCCACTCGTGTGGGTCCATGAGATTTCTGCTTAGTTCGTCTGCCAATGTATTATCTTTCCTGGCAGGAACTGAGCCTGTAGGTGCACTTGGTAGCTCAAGGCTGTGTTCCACAGTGACATGGCTAGTCTGCAGAGAGGGTATGAGTGGGTTCACCCTGCTTGTTTATATATCACATAACAGTGGTGTTGCCCGTCTTTACCATTAATTGTCCTGGAAGAATGTGGTCCTTGAAGGCTGTCAGAGCATTCTGTACAGCTAACATTTCTTTTTGATTGATATGCAGGTGCATTTGACTTGGGTTCCATTTGCCCTGAATGCACTTCCCTGCCAAGTGAGCCCCCCTTGCATAGTCTGATGCATCTGTTGTTAGGGTTTGGGTGGCAGGGGTAGAGTGAATGGCAGTCCCTTATGTTGGTGGCAGGCCTCTGCCCACCAAAGGAACTCTATCTGTAGACAAGGTATGATAGGAATCATTGTTTCTAGATCCTGAGAATTCTGACACCATAGGCTTTTTAGATACCATTGTAGTTTCCTCATATGCAGTCTTGCATATGGAATTAGGAGAATGCATGAGGTCATGAACCCCAGGGCTTGCAGTATTTTCCTTGCAGATAGCTGGGTCTTTGTGGCCAGTAGTTTGAAGAAGGCTGTCAAATGAAGTTGTTTCTCTGGCGTGAGGAAAGCCATCTGGGAAGTTGTGTTCAAGCTTGCTCCCAGGAATACAATTTGTTGGCAGGATACAAGATGTGATTTCTTTTCATTTATGATGTACCCCAGAGAAGTTAGCAATTTCTGTACAAATGCCAGATGATTCAATAGTATTTCCTGGCATTTTGCCTGAATTAGACAATCGTCCAGGTACGGGCATATTTGAATATTTATTTGCCTGCAAAATGCAATGACTGGAGCTAGGCACTTTGTGAATACCCTGGGTGCAGTAGATAAGCCAAAGGGCAGTGCAGAGAACTGATGATGCATGTAGCCTGCTTTGAAGCGTAGGTATCTTCTGCAAGATTCCCTTATTGGGATGTGCAGGTAGGCTTCCTTTAAATCCAATGTTGCCAACCAGGTATCATTGCCTAGCATAGGAAGCAGCTGGTGAAGAGTTAGCATGTTGAATTTTGGGATCACCAAAAAAGTGTTTAGGATAGAGAGGTCCAGGGTAGGACGCCAGGAGTCGTCTTTTCTGGGCACCAGGAAAAGTCTTGAGTAGAAACCTTGTCCCCTTTCCTCTTCTGGAACAGTTTGAATAGCCCTGATGCTTAGAGTGAGAATTTGCTTTTGAGCCTCTGCCCACTGATTTGGGGATAGATCTGGCCAACCATTTGGGGTTGGTAAGGAGTGAAAGTGGAATCTGTATCCTTTGGAAACCATATTTAAAACCCATTTGTCCTGGGCAATGAGTTCCCAATTTTTTGCCTGCAGGGCAATCTTTCCCCCTAAAGGAACAGTCGGTTGTACAGGGCTTGAAAGATTTAAAGTTAAGTCACTGAGACAGTTTACCATAGGGGGGAGTCTTACCACTCCTTGCTTTGGAAGTGGGACCCCCCCCTGCTTAGTCTTGTGAGTACCTTGGTACTGAAGCCTGGGTGTTCTGCTGGTTCTGGGTTTAGACTGAAAAGGCCTGGAAGAGGCAGGAAAGGACCAATTTTGAGAGGGCAATGCCTACTAAATCTGGGAGGCTGTACTTGCAGGAAATCTTTAACAGTTTGCAAAGATTTAGCTTTTTCCTCCATCTTTTTAAGTACTTCTGCTTTGTTGCCAAACAGGCGGTCTTAGTTTAAGGGAGCATCCAGCAATTTAGCTTTAACATGATCTGGCAAAGATTGCTCCTTAAGCCAAGCATGCCTTCTAAGTACAGACCCAGTGACAGCAGCCCTGCAAGATGCCTCTAGTGAATCAAAACCACATTGCAAAGTATGTTTTCCAACTTGTTCAGCAGAATGCATTAAATCCTGTAAATCTTTATTTTCAGCACAGTCAGGAATCAACATCATTTTCTGTTTAAGCAATCCAATAATATGCTGCTGATACTTTAACATATGAAACTGGCAATTCAAGGTCCTAATGGCCAAAGTTGCAGAAGTGTATACCTTCTTACCCCATCTATCCAGCACCCTGGAGTCCTTATCAGAGGGGGTAAGAGTTTTGGCAGTAGTAGCCTTAATGCCCTTGGGTCCCTGTGAAATGGTCTCAGGATCTGCAGTAGGATTTTTAAAAAGGAACTTGTGAGAGTCAAGAACCCTGTAATATCTATCAGGTTTTCTGGGAGCAGGAGGTAAAGAGTCAGGGGCCAAGCTAGATTCTGAAAAGGCATCAACAATGTCCAGTACATGGGGGATAGCTAAAGGCCTGTGTTGTGGCAGGAGTAAGAAATCCCTAAGCCTCTTTTTAGAGTCAGAGTAATCCTGGCTTTCCCAGCGGAAATGCTCCCTAAGAGTATGCAAGGTTTCACCAAAAGAGAAATCCTCTGGAGGGGAAGCAGAGGGAATAGAGTCCTCTGCATCAGAATCCTCATAGGTAGATAAAGGTAAATCCTGGTCAACAGAGGAAACAGAAATTTCAGAGTCCTGATGAGAATAATCATAATTAAACTCAGTCCTAGGTCTCTCAGAGGGGGGAAGGGTGGCGTCCCCTGATTAGAGTAATAAGGTCTTCAGCCATTCTTATCATTTGTTTTTTAGGCACAGAGGCCTGACCATGTAGTCTGGGTGTCGGTTTTCTAGGCATGGATCGAGTTTTAGGCCTAGAAGAAGAAGAAAATGGTTTAATATGCAAGTCAGTAGGCCTGAATACACCCTCAGAAGCTAGTGCCTCTGGACCCATCCAAGGTAGAGACATCCGCAGGTTCTACAGTTGAAGCATCTCGCGGCATACCAGACTTCGAATGGGTCTCAGTAGAGGCCTGTGAATCTGAAGTAGTGGGTATCAGGGGCTGCGAAAGAGCCTCACTGAGTACCGGTGAACTAGCGACTAGCTTAGGAGAAGCATCGTCGGCAGCTTTGGACCTATGCGGTCTGTCTCTGTCTTTATCTTTGCATTTTTTGGAATGTCCATAGTTGGGTGGCTTACCGAAGCCATATATGGATAATTGAACCGAGTACCAAAATATTTAGAAGCGTAAATAAACCAACAAATAGTTCATTGTTTAAATAAGGCACAAAACCAACAGCAAGGTATGTCGTGGTCAGGGCCTATGCAAGGAATGCAGTACGAATGAAAATCTTTATGAGTTATTTGCTTTCCACAAGAAATACAATTATTAACTTTTACTGACATTGGTTTAGAGTAAGAAAGTTTCCCCAATGGGGTACTTAGCTTAGTTGAAGAGTTCGGTTCTGATACTCGAAAAAGACAATTTCAGGAGTCGGCCGACCGGCACTTGTGAACTGCTTCGGCTTCAGGCACCGCATGGCAAGAAAGACTGATGTAATGGCGTTGGCTGCAATGCTTTATACCCCTGACTACGTGACATCATGGAAAATGAGACAGCAACCGAAGACTTTGATAATCAGGCTGACTGAGGGCTACTGCAAGCAGATAACCCAAAAGTGATGACTGCAACAGTGAAACATGAAGAACATCTGCCTTTGCTCTAGAGGCGATGCGTTTACTAATCAAGTGTGCTACATAGAAGCTTTCACTACTACAGTAGACACACTGTGGTCAAAGTGAAGGTCACAGTCTACTTGTGATCCCAGATCTGTTACCACTTCATAGGTACATAGGGTATAGTTGTTAACCTGATAGTGTGAATGGATATTGTTTTTACCGAAGGGAATGATGATGCATTTCTTTGCATTTAGTTTGAGATCATGACTAAGATACCATGTCTGTGTAAAACCCTCCTGAAGCATACTGACATCATCTGGGGATTCAATAATTGCACCCAATTTTCAGTCTTCCACAAACCTTGTCAGCGACAAGTGCATACCAAACAGTAGGGGGCCTAGCACTGACCCTTGTGGCACCCTGCTGGTTGATGTGGAGTCACCCAGTTTGATAGTGTGTGACCAGTTTGTGAGCCAGATGAGACCCAAAATGTTAGAAATTCAGTAAAACAAGCACAGTAATTAGGACCATTAAGAAAAATTCTTGTGCTATAACACAAATAAATAGGATATAGTAATGTGCAGCTAAACTAACAGATAAAAGAGAGGAATAAGAGAAGGGAAGAAATAAAATGCCACTATGGAAGCGTCAAACAGAGAAAACTATATAGCAGTTAAGACAAAGTGTCACTATTAGAACAGATCAAAAATATTTAGAAAGACAGATGTGGTAAAAGAAATGGTCAGTATCAAAACAGACTAGGATCGATCATACACTATTGCAAATTATAAACTAAACATATTGGCACAAAAAGAAAAACTTAAGATATGCAGATAATTACAAAGGAAAAGTACAAAATAAACAATTGTTTGATAACCCAAAATTTTTAGAGAGAACATGAAAGTAAAGCAAAAGGAATAAAAACACCACCAATAAAGAAGAAATAGACATTTTGGAGAAATATTTCTGAAGACGCTAGGGAATATAATAAAGATGCTGAATGGATAGAAAATTTAAAACAAACAGTAAGGACTTCAAATGTAAAAGATATACAACAGGATGAAGTAACGGCCAGATAAATCTGGAAATCCCGGGCCCTGATACATCTTTGCACAAAGATTTATCCCTGAGTAAGAATTACTTATACATGCATCGTGATTGGGCACCAGCCTGGTTAACGGGAAAAAAATGATACTCCTCCTTAAGCATGAGCCTGCAAGCCATGCTAAAAACTGCAGATTAATAACGTTCCTTCTAACAAAGGACTGACCCAAGAATAGTTAGAGAAAGGTGAACTGAAACCAAAAGGTGAAAGGTTGATAATGACAGCCCACAACAGTGGACTATGTACATAATGCTTTACAAAGTCTACTGAACAAGTGGGAGAAACAGACAAATGCAAGTTCAGTAAAAAAAAAAGAACTTGAAATAGTTGCACATCCTGTTGCTAGGTGTGATACACTCATAGCAGAGGGCCTGTATACTGAAAGGCACGCACAATAATGTGGCATGACAGTTGCATTGGGATTGTGCAAACACTACAATATTGAAGTAGTTAAGAAAAATTGGAAATGCAAACCACAAAGCATTGTAAAAAAGATGAAGTTTATATAAACATTTCAAAAAATAGATGTGAGAAAACCAGATATAGTAGCATTGATCACTGAAATTGCTACACCCAGTGATTACAATGTCTTATGCACAGAGAAAGAAAGTAAAAAAATACCAGGATTTGCAGGCAGAAACAAGAGCTATGTGGTGGAAGGATACCCATACAGTTCCAATAGTAGTAGGAGCAACAAATTAAAAAAAAATTACAGTCATATTAAGATATGCAAACATGCAACCCCATACAAACTACAGGACTCAATTCTGGGCACCTGTGGGAGCTGTGAAGAGCACTTTTAGCAAACAAAGACTTAAATAATACTGATTTTATGAACTTTAATGATACATTAACTTACAAATGTGGTCCATTCTTGTTATGGTATTAGAAACCCAAACAACTTAGAGCAATTAATCAGGGTGAAGCACCCAGAGATTGCAACAGGTTCGCTAAAAGAAAATTGCAATGTAAAATTAGTGGATGTACTCCAACATTCCGCAGCCCAATGATGAAGGCTTAATACTAAAAGAAGGTCCATAACAGTGTAATGACTCCAGTCACAGGCATAGAAATGTCCACCACATCATGCTCAGCCACCGGGTGAAAAAAGATTGCTCATAAACCAAACCAAAATGAATCATCATGAAAGCTGCTGTGGCTATGACTTCCACTGTATTGTTTATTGGCACTGATTAGTGTATATACCTTTGCTCCAGTGAAGGCAATCTAATTGTGCAAGACCAGGACAGGGCTTTTATAATTTACAGCATCCCCCAGTGCCTGCAATCTTTGAGTGAATCACACAAGAGCCACTAACGAGTCCTTTTATGAAGCCACTAGGATCTATTTGTCCAAGCACAGGTAACACTAAGACTCCCTTTTAAGGAAAGACCCCTAACACAACAGGCATCTTGGTAAATGCACTAGATGTAGAGGAAAGAAAAATGACAAAAAGGTGCACTAAAATAAATCTTAGTCCAAATCAAAGATGGCATGAGGAACCTAAAAATGTGTGTGTAAATCAGCACCTAACATTTCCAGTGATGTCGACCAAACACCCTGCAGCAGCAGGGCATGACCCCAAGGACAGTATCTCTGGAATCTGAAATATCAGGTTGGTATATAAATCTGTCTTCATATCAAAGGATGAAGTGGGAACAAAACCTTCTGCCGCTGTTGAGTAGGTAACTGGAATTTCCTGCCTCTGCTCACCCCTAAAAGATTAAGATCCCAGCCATGACATCTGGTGAAGACACACTTCTGAGTCTGCTGACTAAGGTAGACTTAAAAATTACAATATTTTGTGAAAGCTAGCTAAGGAAAACTCCAGAGACTTCTTGACTGCAGGACTCCAACACTGGTAGCTCTTCCTCAGTCTGGTCCACAAGGAAAGCCTAGAACTGGGACAGGTTACATAGCTAACTAAGGGGTTGACAGTTCCCAAATGGCAGATGAGCATACCCTCTTGCCTTCCCCTCTTCAAACATACAAACTCCTTATCTGGTAGTAAATTAGAAAGGTGATGTGATCTCATTGACCTATGCTGGACCAGACAGGAATATGCCTTGAAATCCTTAGTCAGGATGTCGTTCTACTCAGTTTCCCAACAGACTGCGGAAGTCAGGGTGGTAATATTTTATGAGTGTAAGTCTAATTATCCTTGTCAGAACATGAAAAAAAATCCAAATCTTTGGAACTCATCTCACAGAGGATACAGTGAAGGAGGCATTCCACAACCACTAGCTCCAGTACAGGGTTACATGTGCTTGCCACACATAACAGGTGGTGAATAAATGGCAAGTGGGCAATGGGTGCCAGATGATGGATATAAGGGGGCCATTGGATCCTGGCAGGAACTGTGTTGGGCCCTGGACCAGTGACATGTCATACTTAGTAATGATACACTTCCATACCTGCTAGGGTCAGGTCCCAGCAGATGTCAAGCAGTGGTTCATGCACATCTAATGTTGCAGATATCCTCACAGGCATACCTGGAGAGGAAAAAACTGTGGGAATTTTTTTCAACTGGAACAGTTCTGCTTTCCTTAATTTGGTAAGAAGTGAGAACAGTATCCCCAAAGTTCAAACACCAACCCTTCATTGGAGGACTAAACATTTCACTTTGTGTGAGTAGAGGGATTACTCTACCCCCTCAAAATGACAGGCAGTGACAGGGCCATACTTAGAACATCTAGAGTCATCACTAAAACTGGTTGAAATAAAGGTACCTCTTCTGCTTCTTTCACCATTGTGAACAAGAAAACCTTGATTGCTCATTAGCAAAAGTAAAGTTTGAGGATTAACAATTTTCATAGGGATGCATTATTTAACAAAAAAAAAAATTATTCAATACAGAATAAGTAATTTTGCTTCATTAACACTCAGTCTTCATCAGACTTGTCTTTGTTTCAGATCTATGCTGACATTTAACACTTTCTTTTTAATTTTAAAATTCTTCTTTTTCAGTAATGTTTAAGTTGACATTGTTGCTCAAAGCTACATGACATCTAGGTGTAATTATGAGGTATTAATCAAGAACGTCACAACAGCTCCCTACCTTCTAAAAAAGTCTTCTTATCTACTTCATCCTTAGAAATAAAGAAATTATCGCCAAAATAAAAAGAAATCTACATTTGGTAAAAACTGTACAAATATATGAATTCTTAAATAACGTATTGCTAGTGTCACACTTTTTTTTTTAACAAGTATTATAAACCTTTATATACACTATGCACAATTGACCTGAACAAAGGAGGGAAAAAATAATAAAATATATGAAATTAGTAACAAAAATGTATAATTTTCAATTAATAAAGTATAAAGTTATACATTAATTATTTAGGGTTCATTTTTAATGTCTCAATAAGAGTTAATTTTTTTTCCCAAGGATTGTTTGTCCATGTTTTAGGTGAAATTCTCAATTCCTTCACCTTGATTTCTACTGTCGCTGTTTCTTCAATCAATCTCAAGAATTCTTCCAGAGTATGTTCTTGTGAAGACTTCCACTTTCTAGTTATACATTTCCTTGCCACAGTTAGTATGGTCCAAAGTAGGTATAGATCTTTTTTATTCATTCCAATAGTATCATTAACATTTAAGAGGACTATAGATTTGGTTAAAATAAAGGTATCTGTGACTATAACTTGGAGAAAAATAGCAATTTCTTCCCAGAATTTTTTTATATTAACACAATCAAAAAATATATGAGACCAATCAGTTTTACAGTTTAACGAACATCTCCAACAAATGGATTTATCAAGTGAATGGAATTTAGCTAGTTTATCAGGTGTAATAAATGCCCTGTGAATATATTTGTAAATATTTTCCATACTTGTAAATTAAATGTTAAGTTAACAGAACATAAAATATTTGTTTTACTCTCAATTGATAGATTAGTGTGACATCCTTTTGCTATGAAATTCCAATATCTTGCATTAGGTTTAGTTTTATATGTTATCAATATTTTGTATAATTCTGAAATTAGATTTGTCCAATTATAATTGTCGTAAATAACTTCAGATATTAGACTTATCAAATTTGGACTAGTTTTCTAAGGAGAATTAATAATTTTACTATTAACGTCCTTAACATATGATAATATGCTTTGTAGCATCAACCAATCTGCTGATGGAATGTCATATTTATTCTGAATTTGTTGAATATCTAATACTACTTGATTTTTTATACAATGTTGCCAAAAGTGAAGTTTTTCCCCCTCCAATCTAGTTAAGATAACATTATGTAGTTTTACTGAAGAAATTCTTTGTAGAGCTAAAGGGTATTATCAGCTCTAGCCAAAGCTTAATATCCGTGTTAGTATATATAAATCTTCTGAATAAATTGTAAATATTATTTATATAATTTAAGTTTGTTGGTTTTGTTATATTATATTGAATATTAACAGTCAATATGTGCCACATCCTATTATTTTGTTCACTTAATATACAATTTTTAATTATTTTTTCATTTAGAAAAATAATAGTGTGCAATGTTTTCCATGTTGAAGAATAATTAGGATCTATCCAATTAATGATAGTTCTTAATATGGAAGCTTTTATGTATGATTCTAGATCTGGAAGTTTAATTCCACCCATTTCCCAAGATCTAATATGATGTGTATAGGCTATTCTATTTCTTTTTGGATACCAAAGAAAGTTTAATAGAATTTTATTTATTTCTTTCAAGATTTTCTTGTTAGGTACTATAGGTATAGCTTGTGCAATGTAATACATTTTTGGAAGTATTGTCATTTTTATTATTTGTAATCTGTTTTCAAATCTCAAGAACATTTTATTCCAGCTTACTATTAACATTTTTATTTTATTAATTATGTTGCTATAACTTGTGGCTAATGTAGATTCCAAATTATCACATAGTGCTATTCCTAAATATTTTATTATGGGAACTTGTTTTCCTATAACACAATTTGTAGTTAAGGTAAATTCTCTCTTTTTATTCAAATGTATATAATTAGATTTTCCCTTGTTAAATCTAAGGCTGGAAATACGATAAAACCTTTCCACTATTTCATCTAGTTTTTCTACTGATTTCTCTGAGACAGATAATGTGAGTAAAACATCATCAGCAAATAATTTTTTAAATGAGTTGACCATATACATCTATGCCTAATATATTAGAATTGTGGCATACTGATGAGGCAAATAATTAAATTCCTAAGGCAAACATGATGGGAGACATCGGACATCCCTGCTTTGTACCTTTGATTATTTCAATAGCCTTCGCGGTAAATGTCCCAAGTTTTACATAAGCCAAATTGTTTTTATAAATATTGTTTTTATAAATATTCTTTATTAGCGTACTATATTTAGTAGGAAATTCAAACAATTCTAAAGCCTTAAAAAGAAAATCCCAGCTCAACGAATCAAAGGCTTTTTCTGTATCCAAAGCTACTATTAGAGCTTCTTGATTGTTTCTGTTTAGAAAATCTATGAGTGTTAGAATTCTTTGTATATTGTCATGTGTGTGTCTTTTATAAATGAATCCTGTTTGATCCTCATTTATGTGTGTCAATGATTTTTTTTAATTCTACTAATACTGACATGAAGATTTTATAATCATTGTTAAGTAAAGATAATGGCCTATAAGATTTACACTGTAAAGGGTCTTTGTTTTCTTTTATAATGGGTGTAATTAAGGAGTATGTCCATGAAATTGGAGTTGTGTTTTGTGCTAGAATTTCATTCAAAGTTTTGTGAAACAATGATATTACTGAAGATGGAAATATCTTATACAATTCATTAATTATTCCATCAATTCCCGGTGTTTTATTACTTATACTTTCCTTGGTTTTTTGAGTAATTTCTTTTAGAGATATTTGTTTTTGAATGTCTAATTTCAACTTTTCTGGTATTGCCTTTACCTTTACTAATTTCAGGTCTAAGTTTGATGTATTAGTTATATGTGAAGTATCATTATAATGGTCAGAGAAATAATGTTTAAATGCATCTAGAATATAATTTATATCCAAAACCTTTTTGTTTTTTTCCTTCCTTCATGTATAATACTTGTAATATTATTTTCAATCAAATTTGTTTTAATCTTATCGCTAAATTATGCATATGTTTGGATGATACTGCATAGGAACTAAGTTTTAACCTTTCTACAGCTATATTAGTTTTTTGAGTTAGGATTTCATTATATCTTTTGTTTAAGTCTTCCAATGCTTTTTTATGATTATTCTGTGTGTAAGTAGATGAATTAATAGTGATATCTGTAATTTGTTTTTGGATGTTGCATAATTCTGATTCCCACTCTTTTGGCATGTTTTATACCATGAAAGAATGTTTCCATTTAGATAGGCTTTCAAGGTATCCCAAAGATTAATTACATTTATTTCAGTAGTGTAGTTTATATCTAAAAATAATTGTACTTCTGAATCTAACCAAGGTTTAAATTGTTTTAATTTTGTAATGTAAGCTGGAATTCTTGACATAAAAATGAATTTCTTATAATCTGTATGTATTTTGAGAATTAATGAATTATGGTCTGAAAAGGACAAGTATGGAAAATTATATTATTTTTGAATTTAGCTCTTGAGGTATGAAGTTTTTATCAGTTCTTGTATGTGTCCCAAATCTGTGGTCTTGGTGTGAAAATAATGAATTGTTCTCCTTATAACTAAATGTATCAATTAGATTTAAACTTTCTTCCCATTTCTTAAGTAGCTTCCCTACAGAACTTACACGTAAATTTCTTTCGCTTGTGGTCTCTGATTTTTCCAATATACAATTAAAGTCACCTCCCAAAATCAAATTTCCTTTATATACTGTAGTTATTAGATCCATGTGTTTTCTTATTGTCCCAACCCCAATACCTGGAAACCAATATATATTTACTAATGTCCAGAGTCTACTGTTATATTTTACTATTACTATGGCTAGGAGTCCTTCTTTATCTTCATATTTGTAAATGATTTGAGATATAGTGACATTTTTTTTCCATAAAATTAAAGTTCCTCTAGTCTTTTTCTTATATGAAGAGTGAGATAAGATGTATTCATTAGGATTCCAGCTAAAGGTATCATTTGTTTTGAAGCGAGTCTCTTGAAGAAATACTACTTGTATTTTATTAATTTCATATATCTTAATAAATTTAGATATTTTCCTTGGATTGTTTAAACTGGTGTTTAAGGAAAAAATAGTTAAGTCCATTCTCAGTATTTAACTTTACATCATATTTGTTTTGCATTATATTTTGTAATACTATACCAAAAATTAAAATGTGCAACTACTGTGTTAATAATTCTCATTGTAGTCAATATTTTAATTTTGGTCAAATAACTTAAAATAGAGTTTAGTTCAAGCCAATAAAAAAAGAAAAAAATAAAAATGCCAAAATTACTTGTATAACAAGTATATCAATATTTTTGTAAACCCTCTAATGTACATGAAGTGAAATACACTTCCAATCTGCTAGATGAGAAAAAATCTGACAGATTGCCTACCATAACTTCCCTCATGAAAAAAGAAAGCAAAAAAAAAAAAACTAACCCCTTTCGAGCTCCAGTACACCTTTTCACTTATCTTGGAGATTTAACAATATTAGTTATTATTTTCCATATATAACTATTAATAATGGATTAACAATGTATGGAAATGAGTATTGATTTGGTAATATAATTTAATTTTAGATTAGATCAGACTTCTTTTTCAGAATATAATCATCCTATCATGCACTACTTAAACATTCATAAAGTAAAATCTCATTTATAACACAGTAAATGTTGCTTAACATTAGTTCTCTTTAACCTGAGAGTAGTATATATACATATTAATAGTCTCCAATACACTGATATGACCAATATACTAATGATTATGTCAGATAAAGACTCTCCTACATACTAAAAATATATTACAACTGAGTAAGTAGATTTAGAAATGTATTGGCAAAAACAAAGTGCCCACAAATTACCACATAGGTGGAAATCCATTAAGTACAGAAGAAGTAATTAGGGACCTGGGGACCCAAGTTGATAGCAATCTCTCATTTGACAACCACATGGCCAAAGTGGTTAGAAAAACATTTTATATATCCCACCTAATCATGAAGGGATTCACATCTAGATCAGGGGAGGTCATCGTGCCTCTTTACTCATCCCTCATCAGGCCCATGATTGAGTACAATGCCCCTTTTGGGATGCACCTTACCAGACACCTGCAGCAACTGGAAAGACCCCAAAAGTACCTCACCAAGAGGATCAAAGGGCTCAAACAGATGCCATATGCTGCCCGGTTAAAGAAACTCCAGCTCTACTCAGTGGCATACCGCCTGTTCAGAGGCGATCTGTGCCTGACGTATAAAGCCATGTCCAACCCGGAATTAATGGACATGCTGCACCTCAGAAAATCCAAATCCCATCGAGCCACGCTCGAGAGACTTGAACCTCAGCACTGAAATAAATAGGACATGCTGGAGGGACAGATTCATAACCCAGAGGCTCCCTTCACTCTGGAATAAAATCCCAGTCCAGGTTAGGCAGAGTCCCTCATTGACTCTCTTCAAGAGGAATCTTGATGAGTGGATGGGAGATCGTAGGTTTACCCCGGGTATCACTTCTGTGTCACTGTTAGAGGCACAGTATACTAACCTCGAAAAAGGGCATAGCAAAATAAATTTAAAATGAGTGGCGAAAGCCAAACACATTCTGGCTAGGCTTATAAATGCCCTAGGGCACATAGCCTAGTATGAACCTATGAACCTATGAACCTAATCAATAAGTGAAGATAAATATGGACAAGTCTATTCATTCAGAACACTTGAATCATACTACAAAAACTATGTAGTCCATAGAATGAACCCTTAGAGTTGTGTTCATTAGAGATGATAATGTAAATATGTTTGAGAGAACAATACATGTCATAAATCTCTATGTATCACTCACATGCTTTCAATTAGAGACAAATGAAAGCATAACCAGATTCAGTTTATTTTATGTTCACCCATGAATGTAGTTGTGACAAATTAAAAGAAAAAATGAAGAAAGACAACATTAGACCATAGTGATCACTCACTGATGATGAAACAGAAGCAATGTGCCCTGATAAGTGGCCATGTGGGTGAGCAATTTATAAACATCTTAATACTAATGCATAGTTATATCAATTCATATTATGAAAATATCACTGCAGAATATTGAACAAAATGCTAGTCAAGACAGAGCATTACTGAAGCTGTTCTCCACAGCATAGGGATGCATTATGAAGTAAGAGGATTTGGTAGATGCATGAACTCTGAATGCCCTACCTTCAATCGTCATTCTAGCACAGGTTTAGGGTCGCCTTAGTAACCCCTCTTGCCTACCTTCACTCTCTACCAACCCTCGCAGGACATGAATTTGTGCAAGGCCTCCTGCTTCTCACTCCATTTTCACGAGCATGGGATGAAACACTTTTTGTCCCTCCCCCCAGTTGTTACTTGTGGTACTGGCATAGGCACCATCTACTTTTGTGGTAAACATGGGAACAATTTGAAGATTTCTATTTCTTATGCATTGAAAGTGAAACCTTCCAACAATGTATATCATGCTTGAACTCCAAAATATAACAGCAAAAAAGGGAGATGAATGGATAGAACATGCCTGATTAGCCTAGTAAGTAAAATACAGTATAAATCATAAAAGCAGCATATATTCCTGAGCATTTAAGCTGGAGATTCCAAGAATTTAATTGAGCTGGGGTTACGAAATAATGATATCACAACAGATACTGACTGCAGACAGCCTCTGAATTTAAATCTAGTAACTGATTTACTATTCTTTATCTAGTGCAGCACTAGAATGCTCTACAAAATCAGCTTAAATTCTTACTTTTCATGGTCTTTTACAACCTAACATTAGACAGCTGAGTCACAGCTACCGGTTATATGTGTTAGCCATAGTCAGTAAAACAGGAAATCATCCCTGAGGGCCTTACACATTTAATGCTCCCATGGTAAATCTCCAATATGACAAATGCCTAAAGCCACGATTTTTTTTCTTCTGAACAGTTCACATTTTCACACTCAGTTCTTTTACTAAATCTTTCTCAAAAATTTCAGTCTTTTTTGGTCTAAGGTAGCACATAGTGGAAGTAATAATTCCCTCCATCTGGAGCTGATGAATCCTAAGTTCATCTCTACAGTCTTGCTCACTTATTTACATATCTTACCCAAGTGGCTATTATATGTTAATCCTTTATTAGCAAAGAAATGAAGGTCTATGCAAGTATTTAGTTCTTCCAATATTTCATTCCATAGGACTTGTGTCAAGATGGCTTTTAAAGGAAAGATTTTTAATGTTACTACTATGAATAATTTAAGGAGCCAGTTCAGTTTATAAAGTAATTCTAGGAACTCTAGTGCCAATTATGCCCTTTTTCAAGCTATAAGTGCATCTGACATGAAGGGGATAAGTGCTCTTAGTTACTTCATAGGTGCATAGACAGATGGCATCTCAATTTCACTCTCCACATTCTCCTTATTCTAACAGCCCAGCTAAAGCCATGCAGTTACAATGCAATCCATTTAATAGCCTGTGTAATCTTAAAAAAATTCTATGGGGTTTACTGTCAAATAAATGACACAATTAGTGATGTTCCTGAAATATGGATACCCCATTTACAGGCAGATAACATAAAGCAAAATCATTTTTCATGTCCGCATGAGATCACAAAGCTTCTTTGACTGTATGTATTTTACATCATTGCAGAAGACCCTACAAGTTTGTATTTTTGTGTGTGCATGCATGAATTCATGTACATATAGTCTGCATATTAAATGTCTCTTTCTTTTTAAGTGACCTTTCTGCAAGGTGACCATTTTGTTACAGGACCTAAACTGGGACACTTGAGGGCTAAACTGGGACACTTGAGGGCCACCCTGGGAAGCCAGGACTGCAATCCCATTCTCCAGGCCCCCATGGGAGTGGAGATAGGGCCACCATGTCATCTCACATCGGGGCTGGTAGGTTGGCATCCTATCCTTCACCCAGCACTGTGGGGATGCCACTCTGTGAACGGCACCACCCAGGAGGCAAGAGGCCATGTGCCAGGAGGCTCAAAGCGATGCACATTCGTCTGAGCCTGGCACTGTGGAGGAGAGAGACTGAGGTGTGCTGCAAAACCTGCAGAGATGGGGGGAACAAGGGCCATCTCTCCTGTGACTTTGAAAGCCTTAGGTGCAAAGCAAGGGGGAGAACCTGTGTCACAGAAGTCTGGAGAAGGGACTGTCTGAGGCTTTGTAGCCCAGCAGAGTTCCATGAGGCAGGGAAGATCTCCTGAGAGGCTCCAAGAGCACGCGCAACACTACATGATTTGGCAGCGGTCAAAAGATATGTAACCCTGGAAAAGAGCTCTCTCCTGTGTAGAAGTGGAAGCCTGGAGGGGGTCCACCTCAATGGAATTCTGGATGGGAGAGAGGTGGAAAGTGACTGGGACAGGACTGCTCCTGTCTGGGTGAGAGGGTAGGGATCATGCCCCCTCTGGGATGGAAGTCTGGAAGGGGGAGAGAGGCAGATAGTGGCAGGGCTTGGAGAGCTCCTGCCTGGGTGAAGGGGAGGGTCAGGCAGAGCTCCCCACAACAGAATTCCTTAAGGGAGAACTGGGGCGGACAGAAGTGGGGCCTGGAGAGCTCCTGCTTAGGTGAGCGGGGTCAGGCAGAGCTCCCCATGATGGAATTCCTTGAGGAAGCACCAGGGCGGATGGCTGAGGGGCTTCAGAGCTCCTGCCATAGCAAAGGCATCCAACTTCACCCCATAACTGATGGCACCCTTGAAAAGTTTCAAAGTCCCGAGAGCTGCTCTGGATGGGAAAGCAGAGGGACTCTGAAGCCTTCATGAGATCAAATCTGCCCTTCAGTGGCCAAAAGGAGTTCTGGAGGGGTGGATGAGATTGGAGGGAAGCTCCCCTGAGAGGGTCCAAGGGCATGAACGATCCAGCATGCTTTGTCAGCCTGCAGGAGACATGGAGACAGCGGAGTCCCCTGACATGAGGGGCCATGGCCGGGGAAGGTCTCTTGGCCAGGTCGAAGGGGAAGCCTATGGGGGTCAGCCCTGACAGAAGTCTGTAAGGGAGCACTGGGCAGATGGGTGCGTGGCCTGGAGACCTCCTGCATGGGTGAGTGGGATCAGGCAGAGTCCCCCCATGATGGAAGTCCTTGAGAGAGCATCTAACGGATGGTGGCAGGGCCTGGAAGGCTCCTGCCAGGGCAGAGGCATCCAACCTTAGCCTATACCCAATGGCATCCCCAAAAAATCTGAGTTCCCAGCGCTGCTCAGAATGGGAAAGCAGGGTGATTGGCTGCCCCAGGACGTCAGGCCACCATTCATACTGAGCTAAACTGGGACATTTCTGTGTCCCAAACACAATGTTCAAGATTCAGGGACAGAGAATTCCAAACTGGGACTGTCCTGGAAAACTTGGACTGTTGGTCACCTTGCTTTCTGACATTTGTAACCAAGTTTCAGAGGTTTACCTCACCTTTCACTTGTGCATATGTGCTGTGGAGGGAGCAGGTGAGCTACTATTCCTTCAATGATGAGGATGACACTGTGGATTTGTGCTCCATATTTCTGAAATGCTATTTTAATTTGCATTGGTTTCTGAATTAACAACACTTTTTAACTGAACAAGAAATAGATTTATATATATATATATATATATATATATATATATATATATATATATATATATATATATGTGTGTGTGTGTGTGTGTGTGTGTGTGTGTATATGTGTGTGTGTATATATAATTAGTGGAATAAACCAGTTATCAGGATGAGTTGTCAAGAACACCAACTTTGTGCTGCACCACTTATATCACAAAACCAGTAAGACTGTACCATCTAGGTCAGAACAGAACTGGAGATCACCAGCTGTGTCTCAAACCATTAGCCTGGAGCAGCTGCATAGCAATATAATCAAAGACAAAAAAGTCCCTCACTTTCCGAGTGCGTTTGAAATAAAACAGCAAATGACTGACTACTGTTCAAAGACAGACTCCTCAGTGCCTGATCTGTGAACACTAATTCACTTATAAAGGCAAAATACTTTGAGTGAATAGCCAAAAATGAAATTATCCACTTTTCTGTGGGCATTAAGCCCTCAAAGCTCCCAAGGTATCTCCTCCTAAACATAACTTCAAGGTTGCTGCATGTTGGATAATATGAGAGACGAGTTTTCTGAAGCTGTGTTGGCAAAATCAGCCAATTAAGATGGTTTGGCACTGATTAACAATCATACTTCCACAAAAGGACTGTCCCTTTAAGCAATGGCTTCTTAGTGTCTAATTCAGCACCAGTGAGTGCTTGCAGAGATATGTAAAATGGTATGACAAAGTGATTCCTCAGCACTGGCTCTGTCGCTGTCACAGGAATGGAATATTTTTAGAGCACTAGAATTCTTTCTATGTAGTCAGTAAACAAATTAATGCAGTTTATTACAGTAAGTATGCAAACAAAATCAACTTGCATAATTATTCTTTCCTTAATATGCACTTCAGCAATGAGCTCCTGTCTGAAACACATTGGGGAAACACAAAATTTAATAACTCCTCATGAAGCAAATATTGTAGAATTCCTTACTCATTTGTGCATGTGCAAGCACAGCACATTGGTCCAGTAAGTGAAATATGGTTTTTGCAATTAGCCAAAAGATCTGCATCACTTGCCACAAAGAGGACGACAGAAATAAATGCTAGGAATTCACAAACTGTTCCGTGTCAATTAGCATAGCAGATTTTACAGTTTCCCACTAGTGCAGTCAAATTAGATCAACTGTGTGTTAGGATGACAGTAAAGCTATTAAGATGACGGACATCAGCCACTGGCACTTCTAAATGTTTACTGCCATCACGCCCCTACAACTGATATGTGCAGTTCAAGCTGAACATTTCAAAACAACTGCAGGCAGTGGTCTAGTGTGCTTTAAAAGGCATAATGTCAAGTTCAAATAATGCATAAACACACAAAAATGCAGGACATACTGCTAACATCAATTTTCAGCTCTTACTTTAACTTATAACCATTTCTTCTTTCGAACACAACACAATGCCCTTACTCTGTTAGCAATCAATTCTGTAGTCATGCCTCTGGCTACCACATTTTAACTAACTGAAGACAATGAAATGGGGATACACTTACCAACAAATATTTCTCAGAACTTTATAAATTGATACTGCTGAAGTGAATTAATACAGCTAAAGAGAAAAGAGGCATGAGGACTCCATGAGGAGTTCAATATCAGAAATGAACAGCTGACATCTTCAGCATCAAACTGAAAAGCCACTTGGAAGTATGGCAACAGCAAGTTATGTACCTGGAAGGAATGAAGCCAAGCAACTATTTCAACTCTTGGAGGGTTCACAGTAGGAGAGTTCAGTTGTGGTCAATGAGATATTTGTATGGTGCCACACAGGACCGCAGAAGCCATGTAGTGGTTATCTCCTGCAGTGGGGATTTTAACAATGAATCTTATAAGAGAAAACATTTAAGTCCAAAAGCTCGGTCTAGTAAAACCAACTCTGCTAGTGTAGGGGCAAGAACCAACTACAAGCCAACTGACAAGAAACAGATTGGGCACCAGTTGCAGCCTGAATGGGGAGGATAAGAGATGAAGCTAATCATGCTTGACTCTGTTTGTTGAGGGGTAGGAAACATATATGTGCACACACTCTGTGGTAGAACTGCTGGTGTGGACTAGGAATCACATATGGCATAGTGTCAATGGGTTGGGTCCTATTGAATGCATCATATATGGGGGCTACAGACATTTGCAAAAGTCAGATATATGTCAACCTATTGGGTGCTACAGACATACACAGGGGACAGCAGGGCTTAAAACAAAAACTGTAATCCGCAGTGCATGCAGAAAAAGACCCTCATTCATGGCTCACTTGATTCTCACCCCACTAGGGAATAAATGGGTCCACAGAGTGGCAATTGAGTAAGACTCAGTGGTCAGAGTGACTGTCAGAATACAATGTTGCATTCTATTAGCTGGTTGCAATCAAATGGATTTGAGGAATTGGTCATCAAGTGACCCACATCAGATATGGCTCTGTGGTGCAGACAGAGTCCTGACTATGACCTAAGTTCATGAAGCACTTGACACAGGTAAAGCAGGGTGCTGGGGTGGGAGAGACTGTATTTACTGGCTCATCCATTCTGGGGTGAAGGTGATGCAGGGTTTGCATGCCAACAATGGCTAGAAGACTAGGGAGGGTAGTCTTGTTAATCCCAAGCTGGTAACATTAGTTCCCATGGGCACATGCACACCCAGGGAGAAAGCACAGGATATGCTGCACTGATGTTTTGCTTATATCAGTCACCTAAGGGGTGGGGGTTTAGACACAAAATGCAAACATACCCACTGTTGTCAGCGATGTGGCTAAGGCACAAACCTCCTTCATGGTTGGCTAAATGATGACCACCTCCATCAGTCAAGACTGTGTGTGTGCAAGCCCTAAAGGGTGAAATGAACTGAGAGTATATCAACACACTCTCCTTACTGGCAACCCTGTGAAGTGTGACATATTAGGGAGAATCGGCTGAGAACGGCTCATCTGAGGTGGCTCACGATCCTCAGGCACAAAAAGAAAAAGCATACAGAAACATAAAATCAGCAGACCACAATGTAGTCTCTCTTCCCAAATATCTCAAAGCTATATGTTTAAATTGCCACAAAAATCATGCTCAAAACAACACTAATTATAACATGGAATAAAAAGTAATATATTCTTGCCACTCTTTAGAGGGTTAACATGGGAGGGATGGGCTCTTCCATGTAAAATTTCTTTGCCAGTCTTCAACCAAGACACCTGACACACATCATGTTTATATTACATTTTTCATGATAAGTAGATACTTGTTAATCAAATCAACAAAGATAGCACATTTGTGACCTGTAACCCCTCAAATCCCCTCTCAGATGAAATGTTTACATCAGCAGCTGAGGGAAAACATCACAAAGTATGACTAAGAAGGAGATGAAGTTGTTGAGGGGCAGAAAGATATGCCCCAGTGTTAAGAATGCCTTACTTGCAGACACATTCAAATGCAGAGTAATTCTGAGTATGCTGCACAGAACAAGCCTCAGCCGGGTAACATTGGGAACACACAGTTGTCACCCTTATGAGGATTAACATAGGATGGATGGGCACTTTACTAGCCACCTTGTTCTTGTTTATGTATCTGACATTATAGTACTGCAGCTGCAGATACTGTAGTGCTATAAAGCTACCTGCAGAGCTTTGTGCTGCCTTGCTGAAGTAAGCACTATCACACACAACAGAGCTGCGATGCACTGGTCACATTTTTGGTTCTTATGACACCACGCAATGTAATGTTCAGCTACCCTATTCACTGTGACTTGGAATTCCAAGCAGGTTTCACTGCATGGATATGTTTATTTCAATAATTGCTGAGTTGTTTATTTATGTACAGTGGATTGTAGGCAGCTGCACAGACTTGATGCCTGCCTTGGTTTGCATATCTGTTGATTGCATACACTGATGGACAGTGCTGCACAGCAATGTGATCCTTGAGAAGTGTAGTGCATTTCTGAATCCTGGCTCACATTACTTCTACAACCCATCTGGCACACATCAAAATAAATGTGGTCTCCCAGCAATCCACATGAGGGAGGCAACCCCCCAACTCCCCTCAGTCTTATATTAACTCATGTCACTTTACTGGGGAGATTCTCCTTTCCTCACTGTTAAGTGCACAGTGGCATAACATAAACTGCAACTCTTCTGTACTAAGAGTCTAACCTTGTAGTACTGCATGACCAACTGTGTTCATATGGTTAGAAGATGACAAATGGTTATTGAGCACCTATAGAGATACATTAATAGAGTTGGGTGCCAGCTGGCAATCACAATGTATTCTTGATGTTCTTAAGTATAAACAACATCCTGACATTTAATCCTGAGCTCCTTAGATTGCCACCTAGGGATACCTTGAGTAAATTAAATGATTATGATCACACCCTTGCTAGTACAACTTACATTAAGCAAGAAAATAGGCTTTTATATAAACATTTTGTAGGCATGACTTGGAAGAATTTTAAGTGCAGAAAAAACAGTGTCAAATAAAAACAATAATACAACCATATCATACAAGTATAGCATACCTAAAAATATGAAGCAAGACAACAGACTTAACATTTTAACTGCAACATGAAACAGAATTAAGTGCTCTGAAAGGAATTCACACTTCATTTAGTGCAAGAAGTGCAAGAAGTGGAAAAACTCAATCAGGAAATAGTCACCGATTTATTTCCCCAGTGGCAAGATTTATACGATAAACAGTTTAAATTGGCTGAACAAAAAGCTAAAGGGATACATCAAAGGAAAAGTAGGAAAATACAACGGGATGTTGAACATTATGAGAATGATAGGGCCTATATTTGGCCAAATAAGAACAATGTATTTGATAGGGAAATGGCTTATAGGAATGTAGCTAGACATACTGATAAGGATTCTAATTTTCAAAGGGGCAGATATTATCCAGCCCCGAAAAAACATTATGCCCAGTGGAACATAAGAGAGAGACAACAGGAATGGAGATAGAAACAGTGACAACATCCCTCTATCAGGCTAGAGAGTCTAACTTTTTTTGTGATGTTAATAGTATAGTTACTGACAGTCCTGTTGATCTCACAGATGGAAAATCATATAATACATTGCATGACAACAATACTGAGGTTGACAATATAGTGCATACTTTTAACGGAGTCAATGTGTTTAACTATACCAATATGGATATTACCAACACATTTTTCATGCTATTTTCTAAGGGGATGAAGTTTATTCCTACAGTGAAATTCAATTTAGTAGATACCATCCCCGAAATGAAATTATACTGTAGGAGGTTAAATTTGGCTTTATTTTTTAAAGCCAGTGACCAGAATAATGGTTACTTCACACCCAAGGTAATGAAAAAGAAGAGCATTTTATTCCACCTGCCACTCCAACAGTTGCTAGTTTCGAAAAAATGGTATGCCAGGATATTTACAAATTCAATAAATCTAATAAGTCTAACAAACAAAGGAATAATAATAATTTAACACAAAGTGAATCCAAATGTTTGAAAGAATTAATGACTAATAATGAAATTAGGGTTATGAAACCTGACAAGGGGGGTGGTGGTGGTGTATTCAACAATA
The DNA here is from genome assembly GCF_019279795.1 of Protopterus annectens. Classification (NCBI taxonomy): domain Eukaryota; kingdom Metazoa; phylum Chordata; order Ceratodontiformes; family Protopteridae; genus Protopterus; species Protopterus annectens. The sequence goes on from NC_056733.1 coordinate 1,743,844,045, forward strand.
TGGACTATATTAATGAAATGCACAATATTTTATATGATTCTGGTAACTATGAAACTATTACTCTTAATGAAATTAATACAGGATACAAAAGAATTGATCTAGCTTTGGAGGAATATTTAATTGACAACAGAATTACCAGTGACATATATAACTATCTGAAAGTTGAATATCCTACATTGGCAACTATTATAGGCATTCCCAAGGTCCATAAGGATATTGTACACCCCCCCCTTTTAGACCTATAGTCTCAGGTAGCAAATCTAAAATCTACCCCTTCGGGGTAGTTATTGATAGATGGGTTAAGCCTATATACAATAAAATCCCACACCTAATTAAGGATTCATGGATGTTTTTAGCCCATCTTACCCCTGAAGTTTGGAGTAATGATCTAGTTTTCATTACTATAGATGTCATTGACTTGTTTTCTAGCATTCCTAAAGACATTGAATTATCATATTTTAGTAACAGTTTGAGAAAGTATTCTGACATGGAATGGGACCGCATATGTCTCATCACGGACATGATGGGAATGGTATTAGATTTTAATTTTATTTACTTTGAAGGTGAATACTTCAGACAAACCAGTGGGGGTAGCAATGGGAGCATCTCACGCTCCCATTTTTGCCAACCTGGTTATGTTGGAATGAGAGACAGAATACCTTTTTGGTTGTGAATTTTTTCAACATATTATATACTACACCAGATACCTGGATGATATGTTTTTGTTATGGAAAGGACCCACTGACAAGACTGAATTATTTATTAACTATATTAATAGCTCTAGTGAATTTCTCAAATTCACCCATAAAGTAAGTAATAGTGGTATAGCATACTTAGACACATATCAGCCATTCTGATGATGTTTTTTCATCACAAATATATAGGAAGGAAACATTTTCCAATGATTATTTGGAAATTTTCCAGTGACCATCCTCGGCATGTACTTAGAAATGTATTTAAAGGGCAGTGTATTAGAGCGGCCCGTATGTCTTCCACTACTGATATTATGAACAAAGAACTGGAATTCATCAAGTCTATGTTCTTAAACAGGGGATATCCTATTTCCCTATTGGTTAATGTTACTATGTATGTTAGGAACGAATGGGGAAAGAAATATCCCCCATTATTGGGTAGACAATTTATTAATAACAATAGTATATCTGTACCGGACGTATATAACAATAATCGGGTTTGTGTTTTGACATATTCACCACATGTACATTATATTAAGAACATTATCAGGAGACATTGGAATTTGATTACAGTAGAAGACGAAATAGAAACTATTTTAGGTAAACACCCATGTTTTGTTCATAAAACTGGAAAGAATATAAAGAGATTATTAGAAACCATTACAGATAAAAACAACAGTAAGAAGAAGAAATCTATTACCACTAGGAAGTGTGGGTCCTGTAAGCAATGCTATGCTATAAATGAAGTAGAGGGATGTAAGTTAGATGACATCAAAAGGACATGCATAAAATTTAGAGCAGGGAATTGTAACACTAAGAATATTGTTTATTTGGCCAAATGCATGACATGCCCCACTTTTTATATAGGGAAAACTGAGAGACAGTTTAAGCGACGCATTTATAACCGTCTATATAGCATTAAGGTCAAATATAAAAAAAATGCATTATATCGACATATCAATATAAGCGGAGCTACACATTTTTTTAAATTTGCTATTATTGACCATGTTGAAGTTTCAACATGTGGTGGTAATTGGAAAGCTCTTTTGGGCATGAAGGAAAGGAAATGGCAGATTTTAACTGACGCTATGAGGAAATCAGGCATTAATGACCATATTAGTATCAAGCCATTTTTGACTTTGGTACAATAGCTCAGTGTTACATATATTCACCAATTGTTTTTTTAACATAATTGTATTTAAATAACATCTAACCGTACTGGATGAGTTCAGTTATTTATTCATATGTTTAGTTGGTATATTCATGTACGTTGATATTTTATTAATTTAACAATTTAACAATTCTATTATTTTTAATAATTTAATAATTAATAATTTAATAACTAATTTTTTGTAGAAGTATATTCATATGTTAAATTGTTACATATTACACATATATTCTCTATAGTATATATTTTAAACAGGAGAAGTTTTAAAGAAGCTAGGTTGATATTATATGTGTATATATATATTTTTTGCAATTTCATTATTATGTAAATTAGGCATTTATTTATATGGTACATTGTAGTTAGCAGATTTGCATTTTTTTATTCATAGTACGCATTATGTAAGATCATGCAGGGAAATGTTCTTGAAATATTTTATAAATATTTTATAAATATTCCAGAAATATTTTTGAAATGTTTTTAGAAATATTTTTAGTAATGTCATTATTAATTTTTAGATAGTTCTTCGATATGTTCTTAGATACACAATTTTAGAGGTTACATAGAACATATTTAGGCATATATTCAGGTACTGTCTTTTTAAATCACAATTAATTTATTATTTTTTTGGCGCCAAAAAAGCTATTTATATGACTTTTTTACCAGTTTGAAATTGTTCTGATGAAGTCTGTATTACCAGATGAAAGCGCTTAACCGTTCGTTCACTTTGTATGCAAATTAGCGTTCATTAAAGTATTTTTTTGTTCCTGTCCGAGCCATGCTGCACATGTTGCTGTTTCATTTCTTGGATGGTTTTGGTGTCGTTTTGACATTTTTCTCAGTTGTTTTTCTTTGTTGTTGTTGTAAGTAAATTTATGAATTGCTATTTCTGAATATGGCTCACACAGGAATATGAAATGTTCAGTTAAGGTAAAAACCTGCATTAAAATTGAGACTTTATACAGTCTTACAGAGGAAAGGATGCAATGTTATTAAGGGGTTTACTTCTCTTGCAGCTGCAATATGGTAGGGTAGACATTGAGGCTGAAACTGGTCTGTGAAACCCGTGCGCTGGCCCAGCAATCAAGGAGCCTCAATCCTCACCACTAACACCAGAGAGGGCATCTCATATATGAGGAAAGGATAACAAATACAGACAGTAAAGTGCAATTTCCCTTAAGAGCACACAGAGATCACAGTCAGTCCGGGGTTGGTTGCTCCCTTGCTCCCCAGGTCCCCAATAAGACTCCCACTGGCACAGCTATAGGGTACAGATCTCAGCCTAGCTGGGCAAGCTAAAATCTCCAGCACCCTCTCTGTCCAACCAGTGTTTCGTGTCCCTGCCCAAGTAGCTGACACGTACACTTTGAGATAAGAGGTTATACAACCACACAGACACTTCTGGGAAAGGCTGGCACAGGTTCTCCAGCTGTGCCCCTTTTATTCAGACTATACGGTAGTAATTACTGCCACCGCCCAGCTAATACTTATCAGCTACTCAAAGGCCCTTAAAAGGGTGTCCAATTATTACTGTGCAATATTAATATCCATTTGGTAGTACAGCCCAGGGCTAAAGCTATTAGAGTGGCCTGGAAAGTAAACTCTATAAATATGCAATGTACTCCAGAGCTTAACTTATCTCTACACAAACTAGCCAGTTAAAAGGTTTTAAAATATTTAATAATAAATAATTAAAACCACAAGACAATACTTTTTACTATACAGAGCTAGTCAAAAGTTCAGAGATCACACAGAAATAACTTAAAATAAATCAGTAGTACAGTTCTGACATCACAGAAAAACACAATCTAATCTTTCTATAGTTTTTAGCTATCTGTACAAGAAAACACAAGTCTAAGATAACTTGCACAAGACAACAGACAGAGTGCTGATGAGTTGGATATCAAGACAAAAATGCTTACTAATCTCTGGTTCTCACTGTTGAAACTGCTATTGCAGTTCTGATAAACATTACATCATCTTTTTACACTTCCCTGGTGTTCCCAGGTTGACATAAACTGTATTTACATTCTATTAAACTTAGAGCAATAAAGGACATTCCACATGTAAATTCTGGTCATTAACTTTAGCCTTAAAACAATAGGCAGAAAGCCTTCATTTAGCCGGACTGGAGCAGACTTGTAAAATATCAAAGGCAGTGAAGAAATAATTTTAATTTCAAAGGACCAATAAGAAATGCTTGACTTAGCTTTCTTTGCAACCCCAGGCTCCATCTTAGCAACTTGGCATTTTGCTGACTGGCTCTGTTTAACCATGTTAGAGGGTCATGATCTGTCATAACAGTGAATTTTCTTCTATACAAATAAGGCTGAAGTTTTTGCAGTGCCCACACTAGGGCTAGACATTCCTTTTCTACTGCTGCATAGCATTCCTCCCTGGGTTGCAGCCTACAACTGAGATAAACCACTGGGTGCTTTTCCCCCTCTGAAGAAATCTGGCTAAGTACAGCCCATGGCTTGAAGCATCCACCTGCACAACAAATTATTTGCTGTAATCTGGAGTGGCTAATGCAGAGGGTCCTCCACAAAGCTTCTTTACGCTTCTAGAATGCCTGCTCACATGCTGGGGACCACACTACCTTATCTGGCCTGTTCTTCCTTGTCAGGTCTGTGAGAGGAGCAGCTATGGTACTATAACTGGGGACGAACTTTCTGTAGTACCCTGCTGTCCCTAAAAATGCCCTCACCTGCTTTTTAGTAAAAAGTGCAGGCCATGCCTGAATAGCTTCCACTTTGGCAGGTTCTGGCCTTATCTTAACACTTCCCACTCTATGTCCTAGGTAGGAGACCTCTGCCATACCCACCTGACATTTGCTCGGCTTAATGGTCAACCCTGCCCTCTGTAGCCTGCCCAGCACCTCCCTGACATGCTGAAGGTGCTCTGAGGAATGGCTGTAGATAACAATATCATCTAGATAAGCAAGAGCAAACCCTCCTGCTAGGATATTATCTACCAGCCTCTGGAAAGTCGCTGGGGCATTCTTCATCCCAAAGGGCATCTTTGTAAACTCATACAAGCCAAACGAACTCACAAAGGCTGACTTCTCTCTAGCACTGGGAGTCAAGGGCACCTGCCAGTAACCCTTGTTAAGATCAATGGCTGTAAGATACTTAGCCCCACTCAGCTGCTCTAGGGCCTCATCTGTCCTAGGCATGGGGTAAGCATCTGACTCTGTGTGACTATTTAATTTCCTGCAGTCCACACAGAACCTTGTGCTGCCATCCTTCTTTGGCACCAGCACCACTGGGGAGGCCCAGGGACTGTTGGACTCTTGAATCACCCCTAGTTCCAACATCTCCTGTACCTCTTCTCTCCTCAGGCACTCTATAAGGGGCCTACCTAATACGCCTTTGGGGTCCTATATCCACCTGGTGCTGCACCAGGTGGGTACACCCTGGTTTCCCAGTGAACATGTCCCCAAATTCCTGTAACACTGCTCAGATTTCTCGAACCTGGGTAGGAGACAGCTGCTGAGACACTGCTGTCCCTTCCACTGAGGTGTCAGCCCAAGCCTCAATGAGGAGATCAGTCCCCAGGATCTCCCTCAGACTCCTCCTGCAATCCACTGCAAATGCTCAGCACAAGGGCCTCCCTATCATGGTAAGGTTTTATCCTATGAGCCCATGAGTTCCCTGAGCCTTGTTCTGAGGTTTAGGACGTATGCCACAACAGACTCCTTGTGAGACTGTCTCTCACCTTCCAACTCATCTCAAATTAAATCTAGAGGTCCCCTCACCCTATGGCCATACAGCAACTCAAGGGGTGAAAACCCCTGTGGATTCCTGGGGAACTTCTCTGTACACAAACAACCAATGGGGCAAATATTTGTCCCACTCCCTCTTAAACTGATCTGCAAATGTCCCTAGCATGGACTTGATTGTAGAGTTTAACCTCTCAACAAAATCATTAGTCTGGGGATGGTAAGGGGTGGTCTTCATATGCTTCACCCCACAGGACTTCCACAGACAAGCCAGCAGGTCTCACATGAAATTGGCATCTCTGCCAGTCAGTATTTATTTTGGGAAACCTCCCCTGCTGAAAATCTCTAGCAAAGCATTTGCCACCTTCTCTGCCTCAAAGGAGGACAAAGCCACTGCCTCAGGGTATCATGTAGCATAATCCACTACCACTAGGACATACATTTTCTCTGTGGAACTTGGGGTACTCAGAGGACCCACAATATCCATAGCTACCCTCTGAAATGGTTCCTCAATCACAGGCAAAGGCATCAAAGGAGCTCTCACCTTGTCTCCTGCCTTGCCTACCTTTTGGCACTGCTCACAGGTCCTGCAGTACCCTGTTACATCTCTGGAAATTCCAGGCCAATAGATGTTCTGCATAATACGCCTCTTTGTTTGCTTTATGCCCAATATGACCTGCAAAGGGAATATCATGGGCTATGGCTAGAAGCGCCTGATGGTAGGCTCTAGGCACTACCAACTGCTGTACTCCCTCACCTTCTAGCCCTCCCTCAGGGTTCCACTTTCTGCATAGTAACCCTTTGTCCTAGTATACACATCCCCCCTTTCCTTGTGAATCAGGTGCCTCACTAGCTACCTGCCTCAGGCCTTGCAATGTAGGGTCTGACAGCTGAGCCTGTCTCAACCCTCTCCTTGTAACCCTTTCCAGCTCCCCTTCCACAGGAAGTCTGGCATCCTCTGAAAGTGGTGCCTCACTGTCAGCCTGGGTACTACTACTCACCTCTACCTTTGCAGTCACTCTGTCCAAGGGACCATCAGTACCCACAAGCAGCTGTGGCTCACCTTCAGTGTCACTGCTACTGAGTAGTTCCCTCCCTTTAGTAACCACCTCAGCAGTCCAGGCTGCAAGTATGCAGTCTGTCTGGGTATCCCCCCAAGCTACCAGACCCACATGCTTGTCTCCTAGCCTCACTGTATGTAACTGCATAAGCACATGGTACTGCCGCATCCAAATCCTTCCCTCTCAGGACATCTGCAGGATCATGGTTTAGTACCCTGTTGTCTCAAGACAACCTACTATTGGCATTTTGTCTTTCCCACTTACTGGCTCCCTCAACTTTGGTTCCTCCCCTTGCCTCCATGGACACCTGTATGCCACAAGGCCCCACTGGTTGCATTCAAAACATTTAACCCTAGCTCCTGGACTGTACCTGGACTAGTGGCTTCCCCTGCTACTGGCAGATTCTGCTGTGGCAGTCTGTGCTGCTCACCATGGGTTCCTTTAGACCCATGAAGAGTACTGGGGGGTCCACTCCCTGTGCAGGGCTGCCCTGCTTGCCAGGTATAGGTCTCCCATCTTCCCCAACTTATCTGAAGTAGCACATAGTCTATCAGCTAACCAAATCCTCATGTCCTCAGGCAAAGTGCTAAGGGCTTGTTCCTTCACCAAAAGGTCTGCCAGCCCTTCAAAAGTGGTGACCTGACATCCACTCACCCACCTATGGAAATAAGTGCTCAATTCAGCAACATATTCACACACACTTTCATCTGCCTTGTGTTTATGCTCAGGAAACATTTTCCTATAGGTTTCAGGTGTTAGCTTAAACAGTTCTAAAAGACATTTCTTTACAGCAGTATAATCAAAACATGAAACGTCAGACATTTTAGCTAATGCAGTTACAGCTTTACCATGGAGTAAGGGGGTCATGAACCGTACCCAGAGCCCTTGGTCAACTTCATACTGTTTGCATACCCTCTCAAACATATGAATGTAACTATCAAAATTTTCCCCCTCTTTAAACTGCGGAAGAAATTTACTGACCATTTGTGCTTCTGGGGTCCAGTTACTCCCTTGCCCATTACCTCCATGACTCTGGCGAAGCGTCAGCATCTCCTTCTCATGCTGCCTCTGTCTCTGTTGTTCCTCAGCTTTCAGATGTAACAGTTTCTCATTCTCCTCAGCCTGCAAACATCGCAGTCTCTCATTTGCTTCTAATTCCAAACGCCTGGCCTCCAACTCAAGTTTCTTTAGCTCCAATTGGATATTTTAGTCCACTGCAGAAAAGTTGAGCTGTCCATTCTCCGAGGGAATTATATCTCCACTCCCAGTCTGATTGTCCTCCTGGTTGCTGTTTTCTGATGCAGCTATAACCAAGGTTGCAATCAGGTCTGCCTTAGTCAGGTTATCATGCACCAATCCCCTAGCCTGGCACATCTCTGCCAGCTGGCTCCTTGTCAGCTTTCCATACTCCTCTGCTGACATGCTGCCTGCTCACCCTGACTACCTAAGCTAACAAAAGAAATAAAACAATTGTGATCTGAATTTTGAGTATTCACTGTGTGGCTGTTTTAGAGTACAAAACACCTTCAAAGCTCACTGAACACAAGCTACATGATTCACTCTACTCACACCATTAGAAGCCAATTAGTATTTGACAACTAATTAATATGTGATGTGGATATCCCACCGCTGCCAAAAAATTAATATGTGTGGATATCCCAACCACTGCCACCAATTAATATGTGTGGATATCCCAACCACTGCCACCAATTAATATGTGATGGATATCCCAACCACTGCCACCAATTAATATGTGACGCCCGTGCCCTGGCCTAGCAATCAAGGAGCCTCGATCCTCACCACTAACACCAGAGAGGGCACCTCATATATGAGGAAAGGATAACAAAAGCACACAGTAAAGTGCAATTTCCCTTAAGAGCACACAAAGATCCAAGTCAGTCCGGGGCTGGTCGCTCCCTTACTCCCCAGGTCCCCAGTAAGACTCCCCACTGGCACAGCTATAGGTTACAGATCTCAGCCTAGCTGGGCAAGCTAAAATTTCCAACACCCTCTCTGTCCAACCAGTGCTTTGTGTCCCTGCCCAAGTAGCTGAGACAGACACACACACACACACACACATTGAGATAAGAGGTTTTACAACCACACAGACACTTCTGGGGAAGGGTGCCACAGGTTCTCCAGCTGTGCCCCTTTTACCCAGACTATACGGTAGTAATTACTGCCACCACCCAGCTAATACTTATCAGCTACTCAAAGGTCCTTAAAAGGGTGTCCAATTATTACTGTGCAATATTAATATCCAATTGGTAGTACAGCCCAGGGCTAAAGCTATTAGAGTGTCCTGGACAGTAAACTCTGTAAATATGCAATGTACTCTAGAGCTTAACTTATATCTACACAAACCAGCCACAGTTAAAACGTTTTAAAATATTTAATCATAAATAATTAAAACCACAAGACAATACTTTCTCCTATACAGTGCTAGTCAAAAAAGTTCAGAGATCACACAGAGATACTTAAAATAAATCAGTACAGTTCTGACATCACAGAAAAACAGTCTAATTTTTCTATAGTTTCTAGCTATCTCTAAAAGAAAACACAAGTCTAAGATAACTTACATAAGACAACAGGCAGAGTGCTGATGAGTTGGATATCAAGACAAAAATGCTTACTAATCTCTGGTTCTCACTGTTTAAATTGCTATTGCAGTTCTGATAAACATTACACCATCTTTTTACACTTTCCTGGTGTTCCCAAGCTGACAGAAACTGTATTTACATTATTTTACACTTAGAGCAATAAAGGACATTCCACATGTAAATTCTGGTCATTAACTTTACTTTAGCTTTAAAACAATAGACAGGAAGCCTTCATCTAGCCAGACTGGAGCCGACTTGTAAAACATCAAAGGCAGTGATGAAATAATTTTAATTTCAAAGGACCAACAAGAAATGCTTGACTTAGCTTTCTTTACAGCAGATGGCAATGTTGCCACATTGTTTTAAGTTCAACATTCATATTTTCAAATGATAGAATTATCTGCACAATTCTATCTGGCTAGGCTGGCAGCCTTCACCCATCTCTACCAGTCTTCACATGGTCTACAGGAATTTACTTGCTATTACTATCATAGTATTAACGTGACTGTATTACCACTACAGGGTATATACCTATTCGTAGATAGCCATCTTTCATCCGTTGATACTTGGGTGTTATCCCTACACCTTCAGGCATGGCTTCCTTTTCAGACTGAGGATTCTAAAAGGAGAAAAATATATGCAATCAAAATGATCAAAATATCACCAAACGCTAGATACAAAAGTTAAAATATTAACTAGCAAATTTTAATGTTTCCAAAATAAAACAAAAATATTTAACACATACGAGAATATATTTTTTTCTAAGTGTTTTTTGCCCCTCTTATCTTTTAACCCTTGAGACTTAATCAGCCACTCTCCTATTAACTCCTCCAATCCACCACAGCTACCTGCATTGTACATCCCCTCATGGAGGTCCCCCTTTTTCTGGTGAGGGCTACTGTTGTAGTGACTTCGCTCTCTGATGGGTAGGTGTCTAACTCTGACAGGTGGGTGTCTGGGGAAGGTTAAAGCATTCCAGCTAATGTTTATTAACAAGGCAGCTATGAAGTGTGGTTTGGTTATCCCCACCCCCACCACAGACATCTCATGTCACTGTTCCAGGGCCACTTTCACCTCAACAGTCAATGATGATGTAGCTTTACCCTCCTAGACTAAGACCATCCACATTTAAGGCTGGACTTAACAGTCCCCACGACTGAAAAATGATATACAAGCCTTTACAATACAACCAGTACACTGTAGTGAGGACAACAATTTTCAGTTAAGCCCCTTCCCTGTAACTGACTTGTGCACTTGCATCAGCACAAGGGCCTACAATGCACATGTAAAGAGTGAAGGCTACAGTGAATGGCTGCATTCTGAATATCTATTCCTCCACTAGGAACCAACACTGAACTGGGTTAGAATCCCATGACAGGCAAGCTGGCAATGTCTACTTACTACTTCCCTCCCTGAGTACTCCATGAACTGGACCACTCCATATCAAATTACCTGCTCCATCGCCAGGGATTTATCCCTCTGTCCCACACAGCCTGCAGTACCACGAGAATATTTTGAACTTATGTTGTAGAATTTGTGATAGAGGTCAACTTCTGAAGCATAAAAATAAGTAGTGCACCTCTATGAACCCTGGCTCAATGGAACCCTGCAATGCAGTAAAATGGATCCAAACATGAAAAACAAGAGGTTATACTTTAAAGGTCAAGTTAATGTGAAGTATGAAGGAAAACTTCCACAATACTTTACAGAACATTAGTTAATGGAACTAATAAATATTTTTATTTCACAGTGCTGGTAGTGTTTATAAGTCCCAATTCAGAAAATGGCCAGTCATACATACCCAGATTAGAGCTACTTCACAAGACCAGATGGACATTCTCCCTAGCAAGTAATGCCAAAGAAAACTAGGCAATGTCACTGCAATCTGGACTGACAACATTTGTGTGACATGTTCACCTTGCCCTTTCTAAGATGGAAATTAAAAGATGTACAAATCTAAAAAATTCATACCAAGACTCTGACCTAAAATATACAAAAACACAAATTGTTAATGCTATGTGTTTGTCTTCTAAACTCTCTTTGTCTATCTGGCACTTTAACAGGTTTTCTCTCATCAGACTGACTATTAAATGGTGAAGCTCCAAGTAATTAAGAACAATGAATGATTCTAAGCAGTTCAGTTTTGAAAACTGAAAGACAAGGCAAACGGAGACAGAGTAGGGTAGACACACACAAAACAGAGGCTCAAAGATTGTAGTGTAGATTTAAGCTTGTTGATGTGCAGAATTAACAATGTTAAAAGATGCTACGTATCTGATCTCTTATACTAATGCAGCATATGACAGATGCAGAAACTGCATTGAAAAATGTCACAAGTATTATGACTAACGGTAGGATTAGTAAAGCTACATACTTTCCCTGCTAAAATAAAAATGTTAGATGCCAAGTAGGCAGAAAAGCATTATTTAGCAAATGAGGCACCCAAAATAAGGTATCCATCCCTCTTATTTGCAGATGAAGCAGTACAGTGAGGCATTCCAATCAAAAGAGAGTCAAATGGGAGGCGGAGCTGGCAGAATCATGGTGACAGGGTGGAGTGCTCTGACTCCTGAGATTTTTCCTTAGCTAAAAAAAAATCCATGCTTTCAGGACCCTTTCTGTTTGTTTTGAATTTGTTTCCTCCACTCTCTGTGCCACATTTGTTAAATTAAAATACATTTGTTAAATTAAAAGAACTGCTGAATTTTGGAAAGGTCTCAGCATTTCTTTCAAATGCACATCAAAAACAATTTCTGAACCTCCGAAGATGTGGGACCAAAAACTGGATTCTTTGAGTACCTAACTAAGTACTGACTGACCAAGGAAATGAAGACTTTAGCAGCTAAACATTTTGTAGATATTTAAGCACTCACAGCTAAATGTGAATTTCTGTATTCCATGGCAACATTAAATTCCACAGCAATACAGGCACAATGTTAGAGTGAAGAGAGTGAAAGAGATCTGGTCATGCTGTGAGAGCATTTGGACAACCTGGAAAACTGCCAAAAATAGAATAACTTCAATCTACTTGGTCTGCAAGAAGGCTCGGAAAGTCCTGACATTATAGGATTCCATCAGCACCAGCTTCCCCAAGCTTACGGTTTGAAAGCGTCTACAACAATTGAGAGTGCCCATCATCTAGTAAGAACAAAGTTGGCAATATCCATGCCTTTGCACCATATCATTTTTCACCTCCTGAGTTATGTGGAAACTTTGATAGTATCTTCTTATAGTAGAACAATCTTACATGTGCAACATCTTAACTTATTTTAAATTTCCAGCGATCCTGCTTATATCATTGAAAGGAGAGAAACAATCCTTTCAATCAGCTGATCAAGCACTTGCATTCTTACGTCTATCCCACTCAGTAGTGTCTAAACAAACTGTGACCCTTCTAAGTGTGTCCAGTATGAAAACTGAAGGGACAGTGCAAGAAAAGGCCACTGCAGATCAGCCCTCTCAATCCAAGATATCAACTCTACCTGGTAAAGACGCAGCTATCCAATCTGACTTGAAATCCTTAGGGAAGAATTTTAAGGACAAGATCTCACAGCTTAAAGTAGTACCTTCTCCAGATCATCAGGTGCATAATGGTGCAGCCAGACAGCTATTAATGGTCCCAGTTGAAAATAGATTTATGTCCCTCTCAGCGGCAGGATCGGAAGACGACCATACACTTAGCAGAGTACAGTACAAGGAGAATGACTTGACAGATTCCACTGAACCAGGGCCTTGCAATACCACATTTACAGGCAGTAAACTTGTTTTTCACTGGAACAATACTAAGAGTATCTGGTCCTCGGGGAGGCTCTGTGACAATCAAACCAACCAAAGAGAGTTAAACCTAAGGGTCAGAAGACATGATTAGAATGTTAAGAGGATTCTGGCTATAACTCGATTCTTCAGGTGCAACTTGGGAATAGCCCTACTCACCCAAGACAATGGACTTGAGAGAGTACAGAGCTTGTTGCTGAATACACAGCATGCTATTTGAACAAGAACCGTTGGCTAATTTACAATACACTGGCAGTTAGCTGCCATTTGTCAGGGAGTTTCACCGATATTTTATATTTTGAATTCATTCTTGTTCACAGGTTCTTTTTCTTGGTTTAATTCCTTCTTAGCTTTCTCACTGATGTTTATGATATCATGAGTGTATTAACCTTGATTGTTAGGAACTGGGCTACAAACTAAAGCAGAATGTGCTTTCTAATTGCATCAAAAGGGGTATTATGATATAGTGTTGTTGCAGGAAGTCAAAATAGAATGTAAACAGTCTATGTGCCTTAGGGGGTTGTCTAAGTGCCTAATAATTAAAAGCCTATCCTGCTTCTCTAAGAGAGGCATGGCACTGCTCACACACCCCAACTTACAATGGCAGGTATTGGAAGAGCAATAAAACTCTGAGGGTAGACTGATTCTTAAGGTGAAGATCTGTGAAGGACCATTAATTTAATTCTCCATTTATGGCCCTAATACTGATGCACCCATCTTTTTTTCTAGTTTCTATGCCTCATTACAAACCTTTAAACCACAGCAAGCTCAGACTAACTGTGGGTGACTTTAATATAGTTCTGAACTCAAATTTAGACTGTTCTAACCCCAGGGCTGAGAGCCATATTAGAGCACAAGGCATTTTATATACTGCACTGGAATCTTTCAAACTGAAGGACATCTGAAAACATATTCACCCTACTGAGCAGGCTTTAATTTTATTACTCTTTCTGGTAATGGTAGTACAAGAAAAATTCTTTCGGCTGTCTTATACTTCAATCTGTGATGTTTCTGATTTGCAAACAGTGTCTTGCCCTTTTTCCAACCAACATGGTGTAAAAATGGTCATAAACTGGAACCCTAGATATGGGCTAGCAGATAGAAGATGGGGGATAGACCCCCTTATTTTAGAGGATCTAGACACCAGTTTATAAAAACCGAAGTATCTGCTTCCCTTAGATGTAGTCCGCTAAGTAGCATTATAACCTACACATAGTAGGAATCTTTTAAACTTAACCTTAGACATATATATGCTGCAGCTAAAGCGAACCTTTTAGGGGGTACAGATTGTCATGTTGAGAAGTTGGAAACAAGTCATTATAGCTTCTGCTAATGTCAAGAGAGCTCACTTTAGAGATATTTTACAACAGTATAGACCAGTGGTGCACAACCTATTTGTGGGGAGGGCCACTACATGAATTCTTAGTGCATCTGCGGGCCACCTCAAAATATAGTAAGTCGTTACGAGTTAATAGGTACAGGTGACTGGCATTTTTATTCATGAAACTGCCTGTTTTCTACATCAACTTTGTGTTTAACTTTATTCTGGCTTGCAGCCATGACTTATTACAATCTCCTGCAGAAAGTTACTACTGTTTACAGACTACAAGTTATAAACAACAAAAAAGAGTTACTTCCGCAGCTAAAATTAGAGGTGGTTGCAACTGCAGTCAATTAGGTAAGTAAGCACATGCTGGAAAGTTTGTGTGACTGGAGTAAGGCATAGCATTTTTTCACTTAAAATTTTTTAGTTACTCTCTGGGGGCTGGATGGTGTTGTGTCGAGGGCCGGATTTGGCCCTGAGGCCGGGCATTGTTCACCACTGGTACAGACTTTTGCAAAAGCAACTGAATGAATGCTTAGTAGACCAATTGCAAATGTAAAGACGGGGCTTGCAAGAATAGGTCCAGAAAGGAAAAAAACACACAAGAAAGTTGTTTGCCTTTAGACTTAAATATAGACGAGCCAATACTAAGAGTGGCTGCCTTTGAGATAAACACTGGAATACAGTCACCGACTTAAAAGCCATTAACAAGTTATTTTTCTCTTGCTATTATATGCTCTATGCAGACATGGGGGTGCAATGAATCCTCTTGTTCCAGGACTGACATTATGACATCTTTAGATATTCCCTTCCCTCAATTAGATAACACTTGTAAGATGAAGTTGGGGAAATGTTTCTCTGTATGAGAGATATCACCACCTATGTATCTCACCCAATAAGGGAAGGCCCCTGGTCCACTTAAACTATTGAAGGATCAGCTATTGCCAATCTTAACTAATTTACTTAATACTATTAAGACTTTAGGGTCCATGCCCTTGTCTCTGAATGAATCATGTACTGTTCTTCCTAAAGCATGTGTTATGTAAGGTTATGGCTCATGTTTATTCTTCACAAAATGCAAATTGACTTGTAGTTTCTTCAAAAATGAGTCAAATAAAATTTATAATATGTTTATGTCAAAGGAAAACTGAAAAACAGATGCATGATTATGCAAGATATAGTTTCAGATAAGTAGTAGCTTTATATTTCAAGTGTCTTACAACTGCATTCTCTCTGTAGTGTACTGAGATAACTGAAGGCAAAGTATGTGCTGAAGGAGTTAAGGGAAGTTTATGTTATGTAAGTGTCCAGTATTAGTGGAAACCAGATCAATCAACAGTACGCTCAGGCTGGGGGATGAGTCTTTGCAAGGATGTCTATGCGACAGTATGTACTGGTACCAAATGTTACAAAGTTGCAAGCTAATAACTCTTAAGCAACAGGTGGTCTATGTTTTAAAAAGGCATATATGTGAAGTTCTCACACGAATCTCTATGCGAGGATCACTGTTACATAAATTATTAAAAAAATTTGATTTGCTAAAAGCAATGTAACATCAGAGTTCTGTATGCATGGAATAGATGAGAAAAAGTATAAAAAATAAACTTATCCTTTATTTATTTTACATGTGTTTACCAGGGATGTCAGACTGGACCAGTGGCCCTTTTTCAGAGGAGGCCCGGGGAGAGAAGCTCCATTACACAAACACATTACAAACAATACAAGAAATCAATAACTATCAAGAATACATACCTTAGGAAAATATAGGTAGTAAATAGTTTATAATTAAACAGTAAAATTTCACAGAGTATTAGAAAGTGTCAAAAAAAGAAAGCTAACAAAAACTAGCATGAAATAAGCTTGTGCCATCAAAGATAAATGACTGATCATGGTATTGGTGGTAAATATTTATGAGATGCATGTATGGTATATGAGCAATAATATGGTTGATTGTTGCCCTGCTAGTGTTACTTGTTCTAAACAGTGATAGCTAAGGCAATACTGAGGTGAAGTACAAGAAGGGGGGAATATGATGAAACTGTAGGAAGCTTGAGATAGGTAGTGAGAAATTGGAATTCCATGAAAGATGGGATAGTTTGGGTGTTAGAATTTAGTAAGGGAAAAGATATTTTGGTTGTAAGAACAAGGAAGGACAGAATGATCAGCCTGGATTAGTGCAGGAGCAAAGCCAGTTTTGGTTAGGTGTTCTTAAACAGTATTTTAAATCTGGATACGTTGTTAGTGTACTCGAATTTAGTATTGTCTGGTGCATGGAACTCCAGGACTTAGATATTTGGTGAGACAACACAGAGTTACCCTAACAATTATTAGATTTAGTTACTTTGAGTAGTAGTTTGTAGTTGTTTGTGGGAGGAACTTAGTGGCCTACCATTTGAGTAGGGCTGCACTACGTTATTGAGTGCTGGACAGTTGTCTGGATGGTGGAAGATGGAATGAATAAAAGTTAGTTGGTTGAGGGATAGGAGATTGGGTAGCTCAATCCAATTTAGTTTATAAAGTGCTTTGCAGTAATATGATCTGTAAGGGAGCTTAGTAGCAAATCTTGCAATTTTATTACAGCAGGACTCCAGTTTGTTTAAAAATGACTTTCTGAGCTTATGAATATTGTTGAGGCATATAGATGGGTAGAGAGTAGATGAGTGCTAGCTATGGAATGTCTAGTGGCCTCGGTTAGGTATGGCCTGATTCGGTACAGTAAATCTAGCTTAATGAGGACCTTTTTGATAGTTAAGGCGAGGTGCTTGCCAAATGTTAGGTTGTCAGTTGTGACTGCAAGGAGTCTGGTGTGCTGGACAAGCTCAATTTTAGTTTTACTGACTGAGTAGATGGTGAAGGTGGGGAGAGTTATCAGGAACTTTGCTATTAGTGAAGCGCATTAGCTTTGTTTTATTTGGAGTGAGTATGAGTTGACAGTCTGAGAAGTATTTTTCAGTGTCTTGGAAAGACTGCTGGATTGTTTGTAGGAGTTATGGTAGGGAGGGAGCTGAACATATGAGGGAAGAGTCATATGCGTACTGAAAGATGGTTGCATGATGGGTGGCAGCGCTGAGCCTGTTGGTGAATATGGTGAAGAGCAATGAACTGAAGATTGAGTCTTGGGGTACTCCTACTGAGACCGGTAATTAGGTGAAGAGTTCATATTGCCACTTAACTGCCTGCTGGCGGTCAGTTAAGTAGCTGAGAAACCAGAAGAGGTCTGGCTGGGCTAGGTTTAAGAATGCTAGCTCATTAAGTAGCTTTTGGTGGGATACTGTAGCAAAGGCCTTAGACATATCAACAAAGATACACAAGACGAGCTGGATGTCATTTCTAAGCTGGTTGATTGAGTCTGTAAAACTAACAAGGGCAGTGGTTGTACTGTGTTTAGGTCTGAAGCCATGTTGAGATGCAGATAGGAGATTATTGCTTAGTAGACAGTTGAGGAGTTGTCTGTGTATGCATTTTTCAAGAATCTTGGCTATGGGAGGTAGGAGGGTGGTTGGCCTGTAGTTTGAGAACTCAGTACAGGAGCCACCTTTGTGAAGAGGGATGATGCAAGAGACTTTTCAGGATTTGGGGATGCACTGCTCAGCAATGGAAATGTTTATTAGGAGAGAGATGGGTTAGGATATGGCATCTACTGCTAGCTTTAGAAATTTACTGGGGAGTTGGTCAGCTGTGAGGGAGGAGGGCTTACGTTTACTCTTGGAGAATGATGTGAAAATTTAAGTAGGCACTCTCCCAGCAATGTTTATGGAATAAACAAGTACTTTGCATATCTGAAGCATTACTCTTGACTGATACTAAAAGGTAAAACTCTATTATTTATTTGTGAACTTTAACATTTGGTGCCTTAAGACTCAAACTCTGAACTCTGGTATTACTGTGGGGCACTGTGGAATAAATTACACAGCCCAGAAAACTTCTGTGACTTCCACGCCACTTTGTCAGATTCAAATACCTAACTATTCAGGCTGTGCAATGGGGAAAAATGGATTTGTGGAAAATACTTTTTTCTCTCTTAGATAATTGTAGTTAAAAGAGTGGAATGAGTGAATAACTGTTTTGCTGAATGACTGAGTTTGCCTGTTAGGTACATGTACTGTCATAGTAGCAGGACCTCACAGGAAATAAGGAAACGTTTATTAATGTGTTTGCGCATACAACAAAAGAGAAAATTAACACATGCAGGCACCTTGTGTTGAAGGCAGTACCCTTGAGACTAAAAGGTAAGAGGCATGAGACATGTTTTGTGTTGTTTAAGGTATGAGTGAAAAAAAAAAGTTAAGTCAAATTCATGAGCCTGCAGCATGCTAGGACATAGATGTGTGTGTGGAGCCCACAGCATGCTGGGACATAGGTGTGTGTGTGGATAAATCAAGTTCAAGAGCCTACAGCATGCTGGGACACAGGTGTGTCTGTGTGTGGATAAAGCATGCTGGGACATAGGTGTGTGTGTGTGTGTGTGTGTGTGCGGCTACTCAAGTTCATGAGCCTACAGCATCCTACACAATGACAGAATCCACACCCTTTCCTCCCTGAATGGTGTGTGAATTTCCTTTTCTGAATTACCAGGATCCAGGCTCTACAAGTTAAGTCTTAATACAGAAAATAGGAACAAAGTTTAGCAGGCAGGATCAAATTGCTGTAAAGGGAACACCTGTATATTTTATGTATCAATTATGGAAAGGAAATGTTGTAAGTATTTGAATGAGTGGTTTCAGCTTACTAAAAATTGCCCTGGTGAAGTATTTCCATTAAATGGAACTTATACTAAATTAGAGAATTTGAAGGGTATTTTGGAAGAAAAGAAAAACAAGGTAGGTGGGGAACAATAGGCAGTATTTTATTCTTGGTGCAATGAAGCTCTTAAAAGGGAAAAGGAATCAGCATTAAGGGGATTACAGGATACTAAGAAGATGTTTGTAAAAGTAGTTAAGAAGGCACTACAGACCAGTAAAAAGGGATCCCTTAATCCTGCCTTGACAGGTTTGGAAGTGAGGATCACCAGAAAGCACAGACTTCAGAAGAGGATGATAATCCTCCAGTAGCTACTGCACGCCACCACCATATGTATGGTACAGGTGGCTCCAGTACAAGATTATGCTGTTTCTCAGCCCCTGCATTTCGGACAACTGTCCAGTGGACACCAGGTTAGCACAGTACTGTTACATCTCAACCTAGTTCCCCTATTTAACCCTCATCTTCAGAACAGGATCTGCAGTTGGAGAGGTTTCTTCTACTCCTTCTCATTTCCAAAAAGTCTCTACCTCTCCAACAGGAGCACTAGTACTTGATACACCTATAGCTCACTACACACGCTCACATGACAGGGTAGGACAAGAGATTGTTGCCTCTGGAGAGGATCTTTTGGCACCTCTTAGAGAAATATTGGGGGCTAAAAATAGAGAGGTTGCTCATCGCCCTTGGACCCTTGCTGTTTTGAATACTACAGCCAAATGTTTTCCAAATATTAGGAAAGATCTGTTAAGGTTTAAGGAAAAATTCTAAACTATAATAGAATGTTATAACCCTACTTTGACAGATTTAAACCAGCTACTTCAGGTAGTCACTTCTGATGAAATAAGAAAGCAGTTACTTGAAAAGGCTGAAATGACAAATTTTACTCTCACATGGAATGTACTTATAGACAATGGGACATGGTTGTTAAATAGAACTAGAGAAATGTGCCAAGGTAGGACAGATTGGTCTAATATATACAGGTAGGTAAGCAAAATAAAGGGGAAGCCCTTGGAGATTATGAGTTATCTTAAAGCAGTGTTTGTTAGACTTTCAGTAATACCAGACCCAGAACAACAACATAAGCCAATTATTGCAGCTGTTTTTGTGCAGGGTCTGCAAGCCCCTGTACAAAATCAAATAAAGCAAGTGCTTATAGACTGGCAGGGAAAGGACATGGCGTGCTGCAAATCATTCCAGAGAGTATCAGGAAAAATGGAGAAAGGATACTGAGGATAAGCTGTATCTTTGCAAATAAGATGGTTAGAAGCCCAATGGGATGAAGCAGAAGCAGGGGAAGGCAGAGAGGAATATCTAGAGGAATTAGTAAGAATGCTGGTTGAGGAGAATAATGTGCAGCTGGTTGGCAACAACGAGCTGGCAGTGCCCCTCCTGCCTCATCTGATGGATCATGCTTCAATTGTGGTGAAGCAGGACTTTGGAAAGGAGAATGCCCACACAGGCGAATGCAGAGAGTTCAAGATACCAGAAACTGGCAGCCAAATTATAACAATGCTGCATTTCCTCCACCACCTCCTTAAATAGAAAGGAGTCAGGAATCACCGCACTGACTATGTCAGAATAATAAAACAGAAATAAATCTTCCTCTGCTGCCAGTAGATCAAAAGGGACCCTATATTAAGGTAAAAATAAATTCAAAGAAAATTCCTTTCCTGGTGGACACTGGAGCCACTAGGTCTGCATTAAAGGTTACCTCAGATAGTCAGACACCAAGATCAAAACATAAAGTAAAGCCAGATGGAGTTACAAATGCTGCCATTATGTATCCTGTTTCAGAACCTATACCCATTTCTTTGGGACCGATTGAAGACAGGCATTCTTTCATTTTGAGTACTACTGCACCAATAACATTTGCTAGGAAGACACCTGTTATGCAAACTGGGTTGTACTATTTACTGTACACCAGAAGGGGTGTATCTGAATGTTCCAACAGAATCAAAGGGGAAAGTATTAACAGTATTAGCAGAAGCTAAGGAACAGCCTGTTGAAGGCATACAGACAGCTGAAAAACTATTCCAGCAGGTACTTTCTAACTTATGTGCTAAATATGCTAATGAAGTAGCTGTATTAAAATCTGCCGAACCAGTAAAAATAAAACTGAATCCACCGAAATCTGTCCCTAGAGTTCTGCAGTATCCACTGAGACCAGAAGCAGAGCAGGGAATCAAACCTCTAATTCAGTCCTTAATACAACAAGGAATAATAATGCCATCTAAAAGCCCACGTAATTCTCCTATTCTCCCTGTAAAGAAGCCAGGAAAGGATACTTGTAGATTTGTGCAGGATATGAGGGCTATGAACAATGCAGTATTGCCAACTTTCCTGTTGTTCCAAATCCAGCAACAATACTGAGTTGCATACCACCTGCAGCAAAATATTTTTTTGTGACAGATCTGTGTTCAGAATTTTTTTCTATACCCATCCACCCTGAAAGTCAGTTTCTGTTTGCTTTTGCTTATAAGGACAGCAATATACATGGATACTGTAACCACAGGGATACACTGAATCTCCATCATTTTCTCAAATTTTAAAAAAAGGATTTGAAATATGTGACAACTCCAGGTGGGTCTGTGTTAGTGCAATATGTAGATGATTTACTAATAGCATTGGATTCTTTTCAGCAGTGTCAGCAGGATACAATACATCTTTTAACTATCCTTGCAGAAAAAGGACATAAGGTGTAGAGAGAAAAGTTACAGCGGTGATCATCACAAGTATGTTATCTTGGTCATCTGATATCTCAGGGTAGCAGGCAGATGTTATCTCGTATTGAGGCAATAGCTAAAGCCCCATGACCAACTACCCAGCGTCAGCTTAGACCCTTCTTAGGTATGACAGGATAATGCAGACAGTGGATTTCTAACCATGCTGAAATTGCTAAACCTTTGACAAATTTTAAAACAGGATACACCAAAGCACCTCCTTTGGGATAGTGAAGAGGAAAATTAATTTCAGAATTTTAAGCAAGCTTTAGCTACTGCCCCAGCTTTAGGGTTACGAGATCATGGAAAGACTTTCATTTTATTTTGTCATAAAAGAAATAGATTTGCTCATTAGTTTAATATAGTACAGCACTCGATTCTGTTGCAAAGGGATTTCCACCATGTTTAAGGGTGGCAGCCACTGCTGCCATTGCAGTTGATTTTGCTCAATCACTGGTGCTCAGGCATTATCTTACAGTAGCCATCCCTCATTCTGTATCATTTCTCTCTCTTTTACTTAAAATGAAAACTCAACCCCTCTCGACTGCATGTCTAAATATGAACTTACTCTTCTGTCTGATCCATCCATTTCTCTCTTATGCTGTTCTGTTCTAAATCCTGCCTTTTTGATACCTACTGCTGAGGATGGTGAAGAATATGATTGTGTGCAACTAATTATCTGCTTTCTCCTGGGAATGACTTAACGGACACTCCTATATCCATCGTTGAACTGGACCTACTTGTGGATGGTTGCTGTGAAAGAAATCAAAATGGAAGTCTGGTCACAGGAATATCTGTTTGCGCCAGTATAATGTTTTGCTTCAACAAAGACTAGAGGGCATACATTCTGCCCAGGTAGCTGTGTTAGTGGCTCTGCAAAGGGCTTGTGAGTTAGCCAAAGACAAAGTTGCCAATGTCAACTCCAACAGTCTGTGTTTTTGGTGTACTATTTGATTTTGGGCAACTTTGGAAACAACGGAGGATTTTTAACTTCAGCATGAACTCAGACTAAAAATGCTTTCTTGTGAATGTTCTTTGAAATTCTCTTTTGTTACCTAAAGAATTAGCAGTAGCTAAATGTAGTGCCCACCAAAAGGGTAGAGATACTGTTTCAAAGGAAAATAAGTTGGCAGATAAAGCTGCTAAGCAAGTTGCAGAAGGACTTTATGTAAAATTACATGTGATGTTATTGCCAGGACTCTAACCATGATGATGTGTTTGATTTTAAGAGAGTATCAGCTTTCCAAGCTGAAGCATCACAGGGAGATGATCAGAGATGGTTTAAAGATGGATGCAGTAAATCCGATGGGTTATGGCGATATCTGGATGGCCGACTGGTGGCGCCTGCCTCCTTGCTACCTTACCTGGTAAGGGCTTATCATTTACCAGCCCATTCAGGTAAGATAGCATTATTTAATCAAATTACCCAAAGTTGGTATGCCTCTCATATTTTCTCTTTGATACTTCAGTATATTAATAATTGTATAGTATGTTTAACATGCAATGTTAGCAAAAACTTGAATGTTAAAGCTGCATGCCTACCACCACCTTGGGAACCTTCTGTTAATGTGCAGCTGGACTTTTGGCATAGGTTCATAGGTGTTAGCCTAGTAAACACCTATGAACCTATGTCAAAAGTCCATAATTTACAATTTATATTAGTGGTTGCATGGATGTTTTCTGCATGGGTGGAAGCTTACCCACGTCATACGGCAGATTCTGTGACAGTTGTTAGGAAATTACTTTTTGAACTATTACCTATATTTGGGGTAACTTTTACTATCAATAATGATCAGAGAACACATTTTTGAATAATTCCCTGACCAGAGAGATATGCAAGATTTTCAATACTAAGTTGAGTCTTCAGTGTCCCAACCATCCACAGTCATCTGTATTAGTATAGAAGATAAACAGGACACTTAAAAATAAGATTTCAAAGATTTATGCGGAAACAAACCTTAAATGGCCAGAGGCTCCTCCATTAGCATTAATGAGTATGAGGAGTGCATTAAACACTACAAGGAGACTGAGCCCCTATGAGATATTAATGGGGAGACCCATGGCCCTCTTCCAGCTACCCCCCTCAATGTCAAATGAAAAATTAACTCTAATGGATGATGTTATATTGTCGTACTACACAAAACGTATTAATTTCTTGCAGCAGTACCACAAATCTGCAAGAAAAGCTCTTCCTCAACCTCCTGACAAGCCATGTCAACAACTACAGCCCGGTGATTGGGTTTATGTTACAACTTTCCAGAGAAAGAACTGTGATTCTGAAGTGGAAAGACCCTTTCCATGTCCTGCTTACTACCTTTACTGCCATCTGCTGTGCATGACTGCCAACTTGGATACACTCATCACACTGCAGGAAAACATATGGTGTGGGGGCCCCAGATGAATCACCTTTGTCAACAAAGGAAGATCGAGGTGCAAAGGACAAATCATCTGCCCTAGTAAACGAACTCGGACAGCAGTCCATGATGAATCCAGTGACAACAGGTACTGTTACTTTGTTTTTGTTGTTGCTTCCTCTTATAAACTGGTCAAGAGAAAATAATTTCCTGTTGGTTCTTCGACAGTATGCTGTGGATTTAAAAGTTATAATACTGCATCATTGTAAGGCAGGGATTCCCAGGATTCCAATCCCTGCATCTCAACTGAAATTTGGAAAGAAACTTAGTGACATTAATCTATCTTGACATAATGGTAATGTATTGACTTTTTAAAGGTTGTGTCTCTTCAGCTTGAAACCACAAATCGTGGAGACACATTATGCCAGAAATGGGACTGTGCCATTGGGAACCAGCAGACATGAAAGTGTGCTGAACTCATTATATTTAAAAAGCTATTACCTAGTGCGTAGCATGGGCATGATAGGGGATCGTTACTACATTTGCTGTGATTGTTCCCACCCATGGTTGCCTACAAACTGGTCTGGATGTTGTTTTGTAGGCTATATCACTCTTGCAATTCAAAATTTCAAGAACTATCCAGCAAGCAGACTGAGAAATAAATGGGCAATTGACTGGGCAGAGCAATATTTTCAGTTTGTACTCCTGGGTATGGAGTGCAAAGGACAATGCTTGAAATTGCCAAGCTTGCTCAAATTCTTCAGGAGGTATCAAACCATACTTCACATCACATCAGGATGGCAAATCAAGAAACGACTGAAATTTGAACTGTGACATTACAAAATCAGGTGGTACTTGACATAATGCTAGCTGCCAAGGGGGGGTCATGTGCCCTAACATGAAGTCGCTGTTGTTCCTATATTAGTGACTGTCATGACAAACAAGAACAGTTAGCCAGATTCATGGAGCAAAGAGCCAAGGATCTGGACAGTACAGCTAAACAGTGGACACTTTTTGGATGGTTGGGCAGTGCATTTGGTAACCTTGGTAGTAGTATATTTATAAGGTATCATTAAAATAATTGATATTATTGTTTTAATATTTCCTTTTCTAAAAGTTGTGATTACAAAATACTTAATCTCACCTGCACATGCAATGCTACTTATAAAAATATCAAATATTGACAAAAATCACTGAAGATGATAAATATTATGATGCCGAAGCACATTTATCAAATTAAGAAGAATCAAAATATAATTGTGGGTGACACTCAGTGTCAGAGAGAGGACTACTGTGGAAGGTTATTATGTCTCATGTTTATTCTCCACAAAATGCATATTAACTTGTTTCTTCATAAATGAGTCAAATAAAGTGCTTATAACATGTTTATGTAAAAAAAAAAACAGAAAAAAAAACCAGATGCATGATTATGCAAGAGATAGTTTCACATAAGTAGTAGCTTTAATTTCAGGCGTCTTCCAATTGCATTCTCTCTGTAATGTACTGACAGATAACTGAAGGCAAAGTAAGTGCTTTAGGGGCATCCACTCCTAGCAATATGTTTTATTTGCCTCTGAGGCTTTTGTTGCCTCCCTTTCTTTTTTTTTATTTTATTTTACCTATTTGTTGACTGGATATGCCCACTGGATGCAATTATCCATTTGCAGGAACAGCCTGGAAGCACTATCTAGTTATGTGACTTGTTTGGAGCCAAAGAAGATGGAAATAATCAAGTCCTGTACACTGGGCACAGACTTTACAAAGCACCACACCAAATGAGACTTCCTCTGGGGAGGAAGCAGAGGAAAGAGCTTTTTCTGTGTCTGCACCATAGACCAAAGGGAAAAGATATATGTGAAGAACAAATCCATAATTTTCTCCTTATTGTCTGAGGAATCTCTTTACAACAGAATTCTTCCTCTTCTCTTTAGCAGTGAGAACTTTACAGAAGGCTCTTCATGTAGCTGCAGACTTTGTAAGGCTTGCAGAAATCCTTGATGCAAAGTGGTCAATATTTGCGAAGAGCCAGGAGATGGATTAAGGAAAGGACCACTCCTGATGTTTGGGACCTACACACATGCAGAGAGCTTAGGCTTGGTGATTTAGGATGCCTAGGGTGAGACTTCCAAACCTTGGCCACTGGGCTGCACATCGCTCCTTTGGCATGCCATCCAGTAGAGGGGCCATATCAGATGCCTTAGGAAAAGTTCGGTGGGATCTGCATCTCTGAGCCATAATAGGATGCCAGATGCCAAAGTCATGCCACCCAGGTCCCTCTCTGAAATCTCTACAAAATGCTTTTATTTAGTACATGTCGGAGACCAAAGATGGGCTGAGGACACCACGGGAGAGTGGGTGTGACATTTTTCAGGTGTATCCCTGGCAGAAATACAGTCATTAAGGTTGCACTCTGGACATAAACAGAAAACTCAATGAGTGTGGAAGTATGTTCTCCTTTACTTACTTGATTTACTTACTATTTGTTAATTGGAGTGGTACACTGGTCCAAAGACCATCTTCTGGTATGGCCTGGACCATAAGGACATCAATATAATAAATGTATATTAAGTGTTTATAGAATCCTTAGATGACACAGTCTAAAATAGCATAGTTTTTTTTAAACAAGAACATCTTTATTAGACCATCACTTACTACATAGACAATCATACATTTATATAAATGGAAATACACCACATTGACACATTCCTAGTCGCAAGCATTTTACATCACAAACCATACTGACACACACTGAGTTGCAAACATTATAAATCACTTATAATTTACCCAATCTTTCTCACTCAAACATTACATAGCTCATTTAAGTCCTGCCACATTTTAGACCTTATTCCTCCCTTGTATATATTGTTCCCACAATTCCCACAAAGTTTTCAATCTATCTACTGCTTATACCCTTCTGATACACAGACGTACCCTGGCACATATCTGACAGTAAACTGGCTACAAAGAAAATGTGCTCTACACAGTGATAAAACAAAATATAATAAAACACAGAGAATATACAGATATTCTCCAGCTGGGTATTTATCTGCCCCGAGTTCCACAGCAGGCTGAACCATGCCCGATTATGGACACCAACACTGCAATGCGCATGCTACAAACTCTGGCAGCAACAGCTCATATAGTGCAAGTGAAAACTGCTTTTATTATGGAGATGCTCTGACATCCCAGAAGGGAGAACATCTACTACAAATGGAGTGGGAAGAACACAAATGTCAGGAAGTCATGCTAGATACCCACACCTTCTACAGCTGAGGTCTTAAAAGTCAAAAGTATTGCTTAAAGTAAACACAGATATCACATTGGGGGTTAAAAGAAGGATTAGTTTTCAAAGGAAGCCTGTCTCTGTTTAAAATGAGATAGGGTGACTCACCATAAGAGCTTGCAATTTAGACACCAATCTTGAACAGACCACAGCAATCAGTAAAAACTGGTTTCCCTGTTGAGAACCTCAAGTCCACCAGGTTAGCTGGTTCAAATGGAGAACATTTTAGCTTCCCTAACACAAAATTAAGATCTCAATGAGGGGGCACCATTATTCTTGAACGACTCTTAAGCACACCCCCTTTCAAAAACATTTTGAATTGAGAATCCATGTGCAGACATGCTGAAATTGCTAATAAATGAACCTTGATGTGGGAGTGAGAAAATCCATAGGATAGTAACTCTCACATATACTGTAAAACCAGAGAACAAATAACCCTAAATAGGTACTGATTGTGTTGTTGGCACCAACTAGAAAACTTTTCCCATTTATTAATAAATAATTTTCTAGTAGCAGGTGTGATGACCCACCACTGGACCAGTAATCAAGGAGCTTCAATCCTCACATTGGGGGACATACACTGGGAGGTACACATACAGTATTTCCAGACGCAGCTCTCTGCATCAAGTACAATTTCCTTTAGGAGCACACAGAGACCACAATCAGTCCTGGGCTGTTTTCTACCTCATTCTCCACATCCACAACAAGGCTCCCCACTGGCACAGCTACAGACTTGAGATATCAGCTGAGTGGCCAAGCCAAGACCTCCAACCAGTGCTTTGTGTTCCTTTTGCTGACACACACACACACACACACACACACACACACACACACACACACACACACACACACACCTGGGAAAGGCTGGCACAGGTTTACTAGCTATGCTCCCTTCTGCCCAGACTGTAAGTTAGTTATCACTGCCACCAGCCAATTCTCTATTGGCTACTTTAAGGTTCTTCGCATAGGGTGTCCAATCTTACTGTGTGATGGTACTATCAATACAAATGGTAGCTTGACCAAAAGCAATGCTATTAGGAGTGGCCCACGTCACCAAATAAATATGCAAGTACTCCTAAAACTTAAATATGTCTCACAAATATCAGCCATAATGAAAGGGTTAAATATATTTAATAATGAATAATAAAAGAACAAAAAATACTGAGTATATGATCACAGTAACAGAGTTCAAAATCACAGGAAATATTTAAAACATTGCAGGACAGTCTCAAATAAATAAATAAAATATCTAAGCTATACGTCACTATATTCCTGAGTGAATCAAAGAAAATTATACTGTTCCCTAGACTGAATGACTCTTAGCAAGGCAGATGTGTGGTGAATGGATCTTGTCATGTCAAAGACAAAATACTGAATACTCTGTCTCAGACAGTTCTTAAATTAATATCCCAAATATTACTGCTGGGATAGCTTGCAGGATGACATCACTTCTTGTCATCTGACTCTATCCCAGGTGAAAAACAACCATTGATGCAGCTGGTAGCATTTAGCATCTACCTGTGAAAATACATACACAAGGGCTTTTCCTAAATCTTAGTACTTGGTGGAAGTCATAAAACAATTAAACAGTTGCAAGACAATGCAGAGAACCACTAGTTCTAGACATTGTGTCTGTTACTGCACTGAAACGGAAAGCTAACATCTTTTTTATTACATGGACATAAAGTAATTTAAATTTTCAGGTCTTTTTCTGAAATTAACCTCCTGTGTTCCAGTTTCCATTGTTAAAATATATACACATAACATAGAGTTCTAATAAATTTGTAACACAAGCATATGAATCATGTTGATATTCATAAATTACTTATAATTATTTACAAAGTTACAGATGGCAGGACTGGCAGTATCTGCTTTCATTACAGTTATCAATAATCTTCTCAACCTTATAAAGAGTAGGGTTAGAATTAATTAAATGTTTATATGCAGTAGGGTTAACTAAAGGTATAGCTAATGGGTTTGATGTTTGAGAAGAATGTATAAAAAAGACTGAGGAACATCATATCTGCCTTTTTAGGGGCAGCTAGCTATGAGAAAAATTACAGATAGTAACACACACAACATTTAAAGCTGGTAGAACTAAAGGAATGGGTAAAGGTTCTGGAAATTCCTTCTGTAACAGCTCATAATATTTTCTGAGGGACTGAGAAACCAGTTTTCCCCCAACTGAAAGCATTGTCACATTCTGTAAATAGTCTCACAGAAAGAGACACCCCCCCCCCCAGAGATAGAACTGGAAGTTGGGGTCCCCTGAATCAAAAATCTGAAGAGAAAACCTTCCTATTGTGATTTTGAATCTTGAACCTCTTCAGAAAAAGAGATATCAAAAGAAGGATCAATAGCCTGAACTAAACACTGCACCAGACCCAATAAACTAATATGTAAAGAAATCTGAGGAGGATAAATAAACGTTTAATCTTCTGTTTCTTTTTGACAGGAAAAATTGGGCCAACAGAGTTACTAATGGCAGCAGCAGCTTCGCTAGGAACGGACACAACATTCTGGCAAAACAGGGAAGCCTTCCCTGTTCTCTCTCCCAGGACCAACAAGTGTGGCTCTCCCTTGCTCAGTGAGGGGACCCCAACAGCTACAGAGGAAATGGATAACCTCCAGTCCATAGTGGCTTTAAGCGCTATATCTGAGGGATCTGGAGTAAAAGATGAGTGGTCTGAGGTAGAACAAATGTCCAGAACAAAGTCACCCAACTGTGGCTGAGGCAAACTTCTAATCTGCTGTGGTGGCAAAGGCTATTTGCTTAACTCTTCATTTTTGTGGATGGAAGGACTGACTAGCTGTGGGACCAACAGTTTGTTCCACAGTCAAGCCAAAAATGGTGCCTCTTTCCCAGGGGGAGAACAAGCAGCCAAACTCTGTAAAACTTAATTCTTTAAAAGTGACTTTTTTCATCTTAAGAACACAGTAAAAAAAAGCACTTTGTTGCCAGCCCCCAAAATTAAAAAAAAAAAAAAAACACACAATCTCTCCACAGGAAAAAAATGATTTTAAAATCCTTTAAACAATTTTGAACTGACAGGAAAAAAAGAATGCTCTCATTTAAAAGTACAATACAGTCTCATAACAGTCCATTAAAACACAAACTCCAGGCTATAAAATAATGTTTCTCAACAGGATTGTAGATCAATGAGTGTATGGGTACCTTTAAGAAGCTAAGGGCTAGCACAAGTGTATAAATACTGAGCACGTGCAAGCTACACTGCCATTTTGTAGTAAGCTGTTGAGATGCATGCATGCATGTATGTAAGATCTGTCTGTTAGCCAGTTCATTCATATTTTATGATGCTGTTGTCCCTCCTAATGTGTTTCTATGTATTAAAGCATTTACATGAAATACTCTTGCCTGCGTGTCATTTATGTGAGTGAGTGAGAGAGAGAGACAGAGAGAGAGAGGAGAGACATGGTGTCAGAAGTGGAATATCTAAAGGGCATGAAGTTAAACGAGGCATGGCTAAAACGATGCAAGGCACTTGCTTGGAACTGGTGGAATATACAGCAATGAATCATCCCTATAATGTGCATACCACAAAACAGGTCACAAATGAATTTCAGACATTAAACTTGCTTAGCACTATTCTTTTCATAAAATATGATGTGAGGCATACAGAATATTCTAAATGGTATTCGCATAAAATATTCAAATTACTATGGAAAATGTTTGAAATAAAGTCCGAATTGCATGAACCGAATAAAATAATGGGGAAACTACCGCATTTTTTCAAAGTATGTATTTTTCATATTAAGCAAAGATATCCGAATTATCAGAAGTATATAAAGTGTTTGCATGTTTGTGCAGTGTTACAGTAATGCTATTTTGTAAAACTTCAGCCATTACAGGGCATATTTCACAGAATACAGCCACTACAGAGCATATTTTGCAAAGTACAGTACTTCAGAGAGTTTACTGTGTATTTGAATGTTATTACGAGCTCACAGAATGATTTGTTCATATTTTCAGTGTGTTTGTGCACACTTTGTGGGCATGGCTGACAGATTTTGAAAACCCATTGCTCTTGTGTTTGACAGCATAGCAATATTGCCGAGAACTGGAGAATGTTTGGGCAAGAGTACATTTTCATACAGGCTGCATTTTCTGGCACAGATGACTGTACAAAAGCATTTATTCTACTTAATTTTGCTGGGTCAGAAGCGATAGAAAAGGAACATTTATTTGTGTATGCACCTGCTATCTATACTGGAGAGGTGGAAATCTGTCTTATTGTTGTACAGGCTGAGTCAAGATAGGACCCCGAGTGCTTAAAACGTAAAGTCAGAGAAATGTGTAACCCCCAGATAAATGTTACAAAGGACAGGCACTTTTTACACAAGGGATCAAAAGCCTGGTGAAACTTTTGCATCATATATAACTGACCTGAGAAATAAAGCTAAAACATGCAGATTTGGTGATTTAATGGATGAGTTGATGAAGGACAGACTTGTATGTGGTATTAAAGATGATGCTGTGAAAAAGATTTTGCTTCATGACAGTGATTTAACTTTGAATAATGACATTGAGATTTGTCAGATATACGAGCTCAAAGAAAAGCACACAAATATGCTTACAAATAAGAACAGCTCTAGAAGGCACAGTAAAGCTCATACTGATAGTATGCAGTATGTACTTAAAAGAAACGGGCTCCAAGCACGTGACAGCAACAGTAGCTCCTGCAGCACTCACTGGTAAACTCCAGAGCTTTCCAGCAAATTCCAGAGTTCGCACAGTCTCAGTGAAGCATAAGAACAAGTCAGCAAACTCAAAGCATTAGCCTCAACTTAGTTTCATTGCTGTCGTAATTGTGGTGGAAGTCATGAATCTAAAAACGAGAACTGTTTAGCTTTTCATCAGCAATGTTACAAATGCAATAAATGGAATAATTTCAAAAGGTTCTGTAAATTAAAAGGTCCACATTCTATTATTAAAATGGAACAATTTCAGAAATGAGTTAATCAATTAGAAATCTGCAATCCTACTCTTTATGTTGATGTTGTGTCAGTGTCCATGAAATGGTCAATGCAGTAGATTTAAGGGCAAAGAGTACTGTCCAGATAAATGGCAAACCCATGCAGCTCAAAGTTGACACAAGTTCCAAGTGCAATGTTACATCAGCAGAAACATTTGCTAGTGTGTCTCATGGTGAAAGGCTTGATTTGGCAAGGTGTGTGAAGCTTGTTGCTTATGGAGGTAAAGAAATTCAAACCAAAGGCTCAGAAGTGCTTTCATGTTACTCTGCTGGAAGGAACTACAAATTATTTTATGTGGTCAAGAGGCATGTCTAGTCATTATTACAGCTCAGCGACAGTTTGAAAATGGGACTGCTTTCATTTAATGAGTTAGCTTAAATGCTCTAATTTCGCCCAGTACATTTTTTCCACCAATGCTGGTCTTTATGAAGACAAACTAGGCAAACTTCCAGTTGTGTACTCCATGAAGTTAGACCCAGAGGTCAGTCCAGTTGTCAGGCCAACACAAAGCTCCAAAAGCAATGCAGGACAGAGTCAAAGCAGAGTTAGACAAAATGGTGCGACAAGATGTGATTTGTCTAGTTGAAACTCCAACTAAATAGGTATCATAAGAAAGGCTCAGATAACATCAGAATATGTATTGATCCACAAGATTTAAACAAAGCATTAAACAGACATCATCCAATGCACACAGTGAAGAAGTTGCAGCCATGATGCTAAATGCCACTGTTTTATCTGTCTTAGATGCAAAGAGTACATTTTGGCAAATTCAGCTTGACAAGAAATCATCATTGCCCACTACTTTCAGCACTCCATTTGGCAGGTACAGATTTTTCAGAATGCCATTTGGGACAGATTCTGCAAATAAAGTCTTTCAACATGGAACGGAGCAAATTTTTTCTGGATATCCTTGTGCTATTATAATATACATACTAGGAGGGGGCTATGGTGAAGTGGAGCATGGTAGAAACCTCAGAAAAATTCTGGAAAGGGTATATCAAGTGAATCTTAAGCTCAATTCACAGAAATGCAAATTCAGGCTACAAGAAGTTGCTTATGTTGGTCATTTATTCACCAGTTCGGGTCTATGACCTGCTCCTTCTAAACAACCAGCCATTCTCGAGTTGCCAGCTCCAGACAATGTTCAAGCCCTGCAACGTTTTCTTGATATGGTCACCTATCTAGACAAGTTCATACCAGACTTGAGTCAACTATCAGCACCACCCAGAGCTGACATTTAAAGATGTATCCTGGTCTTAGTTAGAGCAACATCAAAGAGCATTTGAAGTTCTGAAACACAGAATTGCTAGTCCACCAACTCTCAGATACTATGACGTTCACAAACAAGTTACTCTTTCTGGTGATGCTTTGACATTTGGTCTTGGTGCAGTCATTCTACAAGAAGATCAACCTGTTGCCTATGCATTGAGAGCTCTTACCCAAACAGAGATACAGTATGCCCAGATCGACAAAGAGCTTTTGTCAATTGTGTTTGCATGTTCAAAGTTCAGTGATTATGTTTATGGTAGACCAATCCAGATTGAAACAGACCACCAACTCCTAGTCACTATACTGAGAAAAAGTCTATGCATTCAGCCCCAGCCTGACTGCAATGTATGATGCTGAGATTGCAAAAGTATAATTTCAGTCTTGTCTACAAGAAATGCAAACTTCTTTATCTTGCTGATATATTATCCAGATTGTCCAGAAACACAACAGAACAGAATGAGAACCTTGATTTTGAAGTCATGGAAGTGAGAAATTTTTCTTCCACATATTTTGATGAGTTGAGCGATCACACAGCCACAGATTCAGTTTTACAGAGGCTCAACTACTTTATCAACCAAGGATGGCCGTCAAAGCAATCTAGTTTACCTCAAGAAGGCAAGCTTATTTTCCATACAGAGATGAGATTTTTGTCTGATAAAAGTATTATGAAAGATCCAAATGTAATTATTCCAAACATCTTGCAACAAGAGTACATTACCATCTTGTATCGTGGTCACCCAGGTACCGACTCTACCAAAAGAAGGGTGAGAGGACTAGTACTTTGGCCTTCTCTGTCACAAGACATTGAGAGAGCACTTACATCTTGTTCAGTGTGTAATAGTGCAAAGCCACATCAACAGAAGGAACCACTTCAGCTAAACCAGATTCCAGAACTACCTTGGTCATGAGTAGCCACCTGACATTTTTGAGAGGAATGGTCAACATTATTTGGTGTTAGTAGACTCTTACTCCATTTATTTATTTTCAGTTTGATGACCGGGGAGGTCCACTGGGCTGAAGGAACCCATTTTCAGTGGAGGCCCAGGGAGAAAAGCTCCACAAAAACATAGCAGACATAGTAAAAATTAAACAATTGGTAAAAATTATGTAGTAAAACATAAGCACAGTAGAATATCAACATAGTATGGTATACAGTGCATATTTACATGTAAATACAATTAGAGGTCGATAATAGAGTCACCATTATACTGAGGTTTTAAATCTTCTGAGAATGCTATGAAAGAAACATTTGTAAGAAAACAGTAAATATGACTGAACTCCTATTGGGTAAGGTGGAAGGTACTTTATGTATATGTATGTATTCATATATTAGGCAGGATTAGGTAGATTCGAGACGGACCTACTTCCCAATCTAGCACCCAGTACAGTCATTACTAAGATGAAGCGGCATTTTGCAGTACGTGGCAGTCCACACAAAGTTATTTCTGACAATGGCACGCAGTTTACAAGCCAACAGTTCAAAAGATTTGCTGAAGAATGGGACTTTGCTCATGGCATGAGTAACCCTGAGTACCTGCAGTCAAATGGTTTGGCAGAAAGTGCAGTTCAAAGTGCAAAACAGTTAATAGAGACGTCAAAACGAGGTAATAGTTATGTTTTTCTGAATCTCTGGAAATTCAGAATTGTTCCTCATGATAAACATCTTGGTTCACCTGCTCAGAGACTTTTGTTGAGACAAACCAGAACCATATTACCAATCAATAGACAATTGTTGGTTCCATGTGTCAAGAACAACAGTTCAGTGAAAAACAATCTGTTGAAGAAACCCCTAACCCAGAAGTCCTACTAAGATAAAACCAGCAAACCGCTCAATCCATTATGAGAAGTATATGTGATGAGAATGCAAATGTCCAAAGGTTATGATCGGACTGGTGTCATGAAAAACATTTGCCCAGAGTAGAGATCATACATTGTGGAATCACAATGAGCAATTTTTAGGTGGAATCGAAAACATTTGAGAAAGGTGTCCAAGCCTATACCACAGTACATAGCTTGTGAGAAAGACTCTCAGAGTGAGTTGTCCTTTGCTGCAATTCCAACGGAAGTTCCAGAGGACATTCCTGTTCCTATGATGAATCCAGACGTTCCTGATACGAGTTGTGCACCCCCCAGACTGTCCCCGTTTCTAAATTTGTTCCAGATTATTGTTATGAGATATGGTCGCATCTCTAAACCCTGTAGCAGTTATGAAGTAACTTGGACATGAACATTATGTTTTGTTTCTAATGTATATAGTAATGCACATCTAACTCTGATATTATTTTTACAAAGGGCAATCTTTTTAAGAGGGAGGATGTAAATCAATGTGTGTGTATGTACCTTTAAGAAGCTATCCAAGGGCTTGCACAAGTGTATAAATACTGAGCACATGCAAGCTAGACTGCCATTTTGTAGTAAGCCGTTGAGATGTAAGCATGTATGCATGTAAGGCCTGTCTGTTAGCCAGTTCGTTTGTATTTTATGATGTTATCCCATCCTGATGCATTTCTATGTATTACAGCATCTAAATGATGTACCCTGCCTGCTTGTCATCTATGAGAGACAGAGAGAGAGAGAGAGAGAGAGAGAGAGAGAGAGAGAGAGAGTGATGAGCGACAAAGTAGTAAAACAAAATTTTTTTCTCCATAGGGAACTTATCTCCCTGGCATTAACTACAGGTAGCCACATCATGGAAAGTAACCGCTATTTCTGGAAACATCTGAATGCTCTTCATGCCTAGTCAGTCCTACAGCTATATCTCATTCATTTTATGAATGTATTACAACAATGAACCTTACAATGATCAGATTCTGCAAATGTGTTTTAGCAAGGAAGCTAACATAAAATAACGGCATATTTACAAGAGAGAAGGTGTTGATAATCTTAAGACAAGTAGCACCAGAAAACTGTCCAATGGATGTGGTGCTATTTAACAGATGCAGAATGCTATGTGCAAAACAAAAACATGTTTTTCTCTTGTCAGCGACTTCATCTATTAAAATGATAACTCCATGAGCTCATTCAAAAATATAATGCAAGGTATCAGTGGAATCTTGCATTAAACTTGATTATTTTAGTGATGTTGCCCCAACACTATGCCTGATTGGACCCTAACACTTCACCACTGCCTGATTGGACCCTAACACTTCACCACTGCCTGATTGGACCCTAACACTATCACTAAATGTGGTCAGGTTCAAACACCAAGAAATTTACCTTTCAACTCTCTAGCCATGCTTGGCTTAAAATATCCCTAAAGCAAAATTATCTTACACTCTCAAGGCATGGTTTGTGCCCCATACAGCTTACGTCTGAATGGGAAAGTGATTTATCCCATCTAATGAATTTAAGTTCAGTCTTCCACAAACATTCAAACCACAAATGCAGTAAAATTGCCCTCCACACTCCTACCAAACATGCAAGTTTCACCTAATTTTGATTAGTAATTAGCAAAGTCTTAATCACAAGCATTTAACACATGGCAGTAAGGCACAATAACATGGTTTACCTCATGGTGTTTAGTAAACTGAAGCAACATTCTCTATCACTAAGTAAAAGAATGAAGAAATTCACAAATAGCATGTCCTACAGATGTCAAGGCTTAATGCAGAGTTTGCCACTTTAATAATCATCTATGATTCAAGGTACTTGGAAGAGTTTGCTTTCTGCTTTGTTTATAATGCTACAGTAAGGAAGTGTGTCTGCTGCTGGCAATTCTTAGGGGTGACAAGGAGCTTGGGCTGTTCAATACGTTTAATTTTATCTGCAATTCCTAAAAACTGAATGTATTGAAAGTGACACTAAACAGTCATGATTATATCCTTCTACATAAGCATGCAGTGTAGAACTCCATTTTCTGCCAAAATGTTACTTACATCAAATGGTAAGACATCTATTGTGGTATTGTATAGTTTATCTTCTGGATGTTCAATATTCCCACTGCGGAAAAAGTACCTGCAGAAAAAAAAAACAACAAAAAAAAAAAGCAGATATTGGCAACATTATATGGGGTATTTTTAATAAACTATTGCCAAAAGTAGAAATGCTCTCATGCTATCTTATTCATTGGTAATTTTATATCAACTGCAAAATTTACTTTTAGCTCTGTGAAGTTAGCTGAAAGCAATGCATTTTCAGCAGTCAAACCTCTTGAAAGCTTCCTCTGGTCACAGTTTTTAGCCTACTTGTCATAAATTGATTCCGCTGTAGAAATCATGCAAAGCAGGACATCATCATACTCCCAAATTACAGCTCCCTAGAGTTAATTATACTAGCGGCGTATTTGCAGACATTCAGCTTGCCACCTTTGGGCGGCTTTAAAAATCGTACTTATTTCTTAATACGAAATCTGATTCTATGTGACTGAGCAAAATTTAAGAATCAATGGACAGCTCTGCTGGTGTAAAGGGATAAATCCCTATGACCCAGGCAGCCAGACTTTGATTAGCAGCGTGGGTACCTGTTAGAGCTTGTGTGTGTGTGTGTGTGTGTGTGTGTGTGTGTGTGGGGGGGGGTAACTATACTTTGAACTAGAATTAGCACTGCTGCAATATTTAAGCTGCCTGTTTTGTAAAATATATTGTCTGAGGAAGTCTGTGTAATAGCACAGACGAAAAGCGCTTCATTAAATTTTATTTTCCTGTGACTACTGTGGTTTATATTACGTGTTACCCTATTGCTTTGACTCCAGATTTTATTTCCTAACTAAACTTATGCCTGTCCTCTCTTATGCCTTTGCTCTCCTTTTGTCATGGGGAAGGGAGGGGCATGTGCTTGTGAACACACATTCTGAGGTAGAATCCCTGATGGAGACAGGGGATCACATGTATGTGCTTGCCTGTGAGGGTGGGTGGGGCCAACTGATCAGGTAACAAGGCAGTTTGGCATGCATCACAAAAGCCTTTTACATGCCAGTCACGTGAAACAGTATACTTGAAGGTGCCAAGTAAAAGCAGAAAAAAATGAACTATCCCAGTGACTGCTTCTTTGATGATCCCTTGCTGCTATCTCTCGGTCGAGTGACGGGGAATGAATAGGCCTGTTGACCAAGCGAGGATTTGATGTTCTGCAGGTAGAAGGTGGCAAAAAAACTGCAAAGACAATGTAGGCATCCCTACATGTCTTATGACAGACCAGCATCTATAAATCAAGGGCAACTGTACAGAATTTATATTCTTGTTCTGTTACACTCCTGCAGATGTTTATGGAAGACTTTGGAATTAGCAGCTCATACAGTCTGCAGCATTAACTTTTTGTCTGCAACAATTTTTTTTTACTGAGATTTTATGAAAGGTAAAGAACATCTAGTTGTGAGCAAAAGTAATAAACTAAGCATACAAACAATAACCACAAAAATTCAAAAGAAAATCTAACTTCACAGAACTACATATACTACTTACACACAGTAATCCTAAACAGTAATGAGATACATTAAAAGAAAAAAAAAACTCGCTTCCATCTTAAGATTAAAATGCCCTTCAGAAAGGTCAATACAATATAACACTAGCAAAGAATGAAACATTAGTTGTATGACCAATTGATATAAAAGGTTTTTAACCAGCATGTTAGAACATATGGAAGTTAAGTTGAGACTTGTCTAGGAAGCAGAACTAACAAAAGGGAAAAAAAGAACACTGGTGTGTAAATATCAAAAAGAGGTGGTTTCTTAAGTCAGAAGAATTTTTGTAGTTTGCACTATACATTTTTTCTTGGGATATAATACAGTTTGTACAATCTCAGATACTTCATCACTGTTAAACTTGACTATTTTTTACAATGTATAACTTGAACAGCATAAAATTAATGGGCCAGATTCAATAAAGCCTACACTATGTACAGCATAGCCAGCCTTAGGCATAGGCCAACTAGGCGGCCACCTAGGGCACAGTTCTAGCAGGGGCGCTTTTCCACTATTTATTTGGTGTAGGTAGACCAGGATGGGGACACCAGGTGGAGTGGGGGGGGTGCCACTTGGCCCTTTTGCCTAGGGCACCAACTGACCTAAGGTCGCTCCTGATGTACAGCATATGTATTCAAGAAAATTCTTATCACATTGTTGTGCTTTATTGTCACTCAGAAAGATTACACTAAGTGTACATGTAGTCTACACTTTGTGGTAACCTTTATGAATCCCCCTCGATATTTAAAGCTACAAGAATATCAGTAGAAAAACTAAAATTAGGAGGAAGACGATGCGAGTTATGTCTGTGTTGTCTTTTCACTCAGAATGGTGTACACTTGTGTAAACTTGGTGTAGGCATTATTGAATCCTGGGAAATATATAGAATGACAAATTCCTAGGATATAATTTTCCTTTTTTATACCGATTGTTAATTTTCAGTAATAATGCAGACCACAAACATTTTGTATAACTGCAGTTCTATAAAATATGTACTATAGTTCCATTGTCCAGATTACTTGCAATGCATTTAGTTCAGCAACAAAACTTAAATATTTACTCTCTAGCACACATATAAAACATTCAGTAAAAGTTAAAAGGCACATAAACTAAGTAATTTATTTTCCCCAAAGGATTCAATGTCTTGCGTGCAGTGCACTGACATATTCTAGGAGATATGAAAAAGTACAATTCTGCAAAAACTTACCATAATAGCAGATGTTCTACTGATTGCTGTTGCAATATTCCAAACATATGAATTTTCACCAAAGTTTAAAACTTGCAGAAACAATACCAAAAATACTGCAAAGGTAAGGCTCCAGGTTCCAGGTTCCAAGAAAATGTAAAAAATTCACTGAATCCAAATATCTTGAGCAGCCACAACTTTAATGAACACACAAGCGCTTTCGCATATAGCTTCATCAGGTGTATACATAAGCTAAAAGACCACACCTTATATACTTAGCAGCATCACATGACATCAATTAAATTTAAAAGTATCTAGATTTAAAAATATATACATATAAAAAGTCAAACTAAATATATTTTCTAACAAAAATATAAAAATCATATAAAAAGTCATACAAGTATATTATCTGATTAAGAGTAAGGGAGAACTGTATTATATACAAGCATTCATCTACGTAACTTTCTTTTATACAAAAAGTGGTTTGATAGGGACACAGTCATTAAGGCCATGTCCAAAGTTGGCTCTGAGTCTCACTATCCATTGTGCTTCTAATTCTTCTGTCTAGGACCTAATATTCCCACCTCTAATATTTAAAAAAGTTCTACCTACTACTACAAATTTAAAAGTATGCTGTTCATCTGTGCTTACATGTCTAACAAGAGCATTACTGTTACTTCCTTGTGTCTATTACTGACACCTATGTGATAAATCCTGACAGCTTCCAGCAATGAGGAGTTGCATGGGAACCAGAAGTTAGATGACCAGATGTATGTGCTGTCATTCTGTACAGAAATAATACTTTAATATTAGAGGAGACTGAAGTCTCAGGGGCAGTCTTTCTTGGAACCTGACATAGAAGGATCACTTACCTACTTCATCCTCCCTTTCTCTAGTAAGTGAACCAGGGAACAGTAACTCTTCGGACTAGTCAGGAAAATATAGTGAGATTAGTTAAGTAATGTGAGACCAGATGGCATAATGGTTAGGTCTTCACCCCCCATGCACAAGGTTCGATCCTGACCTCCGACCAATACCTGTTTGGAGTTTGCACAGTCTCCCTGTCTCCGTGGGGGTTTCTTCCACGTCCGAAAAACATGCTGAGTGTTACCATCTCAAACTCACCAATGAATGGAGCTGTAGGAAGCAGCACAGACTCTACATGGTGCCCTACAGAGGGAAGAGTTGCACAGACCAACCACTTTGAGCTTCTATTGTGGTGCACAGTATCCTCATGATAGGAGAACATGGATTACAGACTGTGCACAATGGCAGTGCCAGCCACATGAAGGTGTAAAAATTTGGCTCCAGGTGATTTGGTCATGTTGACTAATGTCGCCAAAATGGGCATGGGTAGTTACTGGTGATAAGTGGGCTGAGGGCCTAGCCTACTCTGATCTATGCCAGGGACCCTTGCTAATGGTGGGGGGGGGTAAATGTGCCCCTATTGGCTAGTGTGTCCCCGCCATAAAGCCCAGCAGCCCTGGGCCAATAAGCTACTGGCCGGCCGGTGTCTAGTTGCCCATGCTGGATTACCTGGGATAGTTCTGTTGAGCGAAAGCTGGATGTAAAACCAACCAACCTGCCAAACATGAACTGGGAATTTATACGCTTAATGTAGGTTCACTGACAGGATGCAGCTTGGAAGTGGATGACATGATGATACGGAAGAGGCTGGTCATCCTATATCCAAGAGACCAGATGGAAGGGCAGTGCAGCAAAGGCACTTGGCTTGGGATCCAGACTCTACTACTCAGGAGGGGGACAGGCTAGAAATGGCATAAGAATTGTGGTGAGAAAGAGGCTTCAGAAGAGAGTAAAGGATATCAACAGAATTAATAACCGACTCATGCCAATCAGACTCCAGTGTAATGACAGGGCAGTATTCATACTAAGCTCCACAGCAGGGTTGAGAGAGTGAGGAAAA
The DNA here is from genome assembly GCF_019279795.1 of Protopterus annectens. NCBI lineage: Eukaryota > Metazoa > Chordata > Ceratodontiformes > Protopteridae > Protopterus > Protopterus annectens. Next base: position 1,743,886,257 of record NC_056733.1, read on the forward strand.
GAGTGCATTCAGACAGCAGTTGTAGGACCTACTAGATAAAGCAGGTCAACATGAATTGGTGTTGACAATGGGTGACCTGAATGCACATATCAGGACAGTCGGAATAGGATATGAGGACTGCTTGGGTCCACATGGGTGGGGCAACAGGAATGATGGAGGAGAAGCCATTCTAGACTTCTGTCTGGCAAATGGCTTGATAGTAGCTATGACACCCCTGCACTGGCCCAGTAATCAAGCAGACTCAATCCTCACCACTGGCAACAGTGAGGGACATACACAATGGGAGGATGGCAAGTACACACACTGTCAAGTACAATTTTCCTTAAGAGCACACAGTGATCACAGTCAGTCTGGGGCTGGTTTCTCCCTCTTTCTCCAGTTCCCTAATAAGACTCCCCACTGGCACAGGGTTAAGATCTCAGCTGAGGGGTCAAGCCAAGACCTCCAGCATCCTCTCTATCCAACTAGTGCTTTGTGGCCCTGCCCAAGTAGCTGACACACACTTTGAGATTTGATTTATATGCAGACACACAAGACACTCCCGGGGAAGGTTGGCACAGGTTTACTAGGTATGCCCCTTCTGCTCATATTATAAAGTAGTTTTCACTGCCACCAACCCCTACTTATCAGCTACTATAAGGGTCTTACAAAGGGTGTCCAATCCTACTGTGTAATGTTACTATAATCCAAATGGTAGTTTTGACCAAGTGCCAGGCTATTTAGGAGTGGGTTGTACAGTGTCACCAAATACATAGCATGGTTTGGTTGTTTATACAAGTACTCTAAGAGCTTAAATATGTCTCACAAATATCAACCGCAAAGATAGGTTTAAATATATTTAATAATAAATAATAAAAGAACAAAATAATACTCAATAAACAAACACAGTTACTTCAGAGTTCAAAATCACAGGAAATATTTTAAAACAACATTGCAGGACAGTCTCAAAAATACAGAAAACATCTAAACTAATCTTTTATATTTATATATATATATATATATATATATATATATATATATATATATATATATATATATATATATATATATATATATAAGAGAGATACTATGCCCTAAGTCTTCCTTCCAAGCAAGTGGAGAAGTGATGATGAGGGGATGTTTCCGGGTCAAAAGCAAAATACAAAATGCCTAGTCTTCCTCCGAGAGAGTTCCCAAATCAACATCACATTTAACTGCTGGGTTAGCCTGGATGAATCACTTTTTGTCACTTGCCTTCAGTTCCCAGGCTAAACCAGAAACTAATAGGATTTAACATCTCTGTGTGAGAAATACATCTCTCTCAGATCTTTGCAGATCTTAGAAATCGCAAAACAACAAAACGCTTACAAAACAATGCAGAAGGCATCCTAGTTCTAGACATCCTGTCTTCTTGCTGCATTGAAACCAACTTTTATAACAATCTTAAAACAAATTTAATTTCAACTTATTTTCTTGAAGTTTTGCAAGTTAACTCTGTATGCTCCAGTTTCTACTATTAAAACACACATTTACACAGGTATATAGTTTATCTACACCTCTCTTCTTTTCCAGTAGGATACTCAGTACTGTACAAACCCTGTTCAACACACACTTCTGTACCAGTAGTTTAATATACACAACATATAGCTCTGTATAAATCATATCAATATCCATAAATGACACAAAATTATTTACAAAATTCCAGGTAGCTGGGCTGGCAGCATTTCGGTTTGTCACAGTAGCCAACATATGGTTCAGAAACAGTGAGTGTCACAAGTTCACATACAATAGCAGCCAACATGCAACTCAGGCAGACTTCCTCCTAGTTAAGAAAAAGGTACTGGGGTAGAATCCATGATTGCAAAGTCATCTCCAGTGAAATAGTCAGCCCACAGCATAAACCAATAGTTGCCACAATCAGCAGTAATCAGTGGTCAGAGAAGACTAAGGTCAACAGAGACCAGGCTGAAGACCTGGAAGTTGATGGGAGAGAAAGTACAACAGTTCAAGGAATTACTCAGCGCTCTAGCACCCCAAGAAGAGGGGGAAAAGGTGGAGTTTAACAAGAATAGCAGCTCCTAAAAACATGTGTTAGGACTACAGAAGAGATATATGGCTGAGCCTGGTATGGACATAAGATACATAAGGAAAGCCGGTGGTGGAATGCAGAAGTCCAGGAAGTCAAAAGAAAGGAGGAGTGCAGGAAGAAGTGGGAGATAGAAAATAATGACCAGGCTAGGAAGGACTACTGGTTAGCCAAGAAAGAAGTTGCAATAGCAAAGAATAGGGCATCGGAGGCACTCTACCAACTTCTGGAAAGTGACTCAGTAAGTGGCACACAGAAATTATATCATATTGCAAGGCAAAGACAGAAAGATAAAGAAGATGGTCAGACACCCTTCATAAGGGATGCCAGCAGCAACTTGCTCACCAGTCCACAGGACATCAAAGGCAGATGGAAGCAGCTTCTGAATGAAGAAAACTCCACAGAAGCTGTCCTGCCCCAGAAACAGCCTATGATGAGAGAAGAAGAGGCGCCCACCCTAGAAGAAGTAAGAACAGCACTAAGGAAAATGAAGTCAGGGAAAGCAGCAGGCTTGGATGAGGTCACGGAAGATATGATAAAGATGCTGGGTGAGATAGGAGAGAAATGGCTCCTGAAGGTACTATTAGCAGTGTGGAGAGAAAGGCATATCCCATATGACTGGAGAATAAGCATACTTGTGCCAGTGTACAAGAACAAATGGGACATCCACAACTGTGGGCAGTACAGAGGCATCAAAATCTTATCACAATGCATGAAAGTTCTGGAGAGGGTGACTGAAAAATGGATACACAGAGTAGTAGAATATAAGATGGGAGATGAGCAGTTCAGATTCAGAGCAGGATGTTTGCAGTGAGACAGATACTTGAGAAGAAGTTAGAGATGAGGAAAGAGTCCAACTGAGCTTTCCAAAACTTGGAGAAAGCATATGGCAAGGTCCCAAGACAGCTGATCTGGGCAGTACTATGGTAGTCTGAAGTCCCAGAAACATTGGTAGAATTAGTACAGGCTACATACAAGGACCCAATGACTTAAGTACGAACAGTGTTTAGTCTCCCAGAGGGATTCCCAGTGGGAGTGGGTGTACACCAGGGTTCAGCTCTGAGCCCACTGCTGTCCATACTGGTGATGGACTACATCAGCAAACAGATCAGAGGGTAAAGATTAACAAAGTTGCTCTATGCAGATGATGTGGCATTACAGACAGACTCTGAGCTAGAATTTCAGCAAAGGATAGGATAATGAAATGCAAAACTGAAAGCACATGGGATGAAACTAAGCACAGATAAGACAGTGGTAATGGCAGCAAACTAGGGAAATCAGAAGAAGCTGAGAATAGAGATAGAGGGGTAGACAGTGGAACAGGTAAACAACTGCAAATACCTGGGAGGTGTGGTTGAGGAGAAGGGAAGTCTGAATGAAGAGGTCAAAGCTACAATCAGAGGGGCTGCAGCCAACTGGCATAGAGTGTCAGGTGTAGTCTATGACAGAAGAATGCCAAAGAAGCTGAAAAGGTGTACAAGACAGTGGTGTGACCAGTACTACTGTATGGTACAGAAACCTGGGCAGTAAAGGTAAAACAGTTGAAGAAGCTCGAGATGATGGAAATGAAGTGCCTGAGAAGGGTGGTTGGATGCATGCTGTGGGACAGATGAAGAACTAAGGACATAAGAGCAGAAGCCAAAGTAGCTCCAATTGCATAAAAGATCAAAGAGAACAGATTACAGTGGTTTGGACACATGCAGAAAAGCAGAAGACAATCTGGTGAGGAAGATTTGGGACAGACAGAAAGACAGTCAGAGGAAGCGAGGACATCCAGCAAAAAGGTGGATGGATTGTGTGAAAGAAGATCTGCAACAGTTAGACATAAGTGTTGAAGAAGGCAAGAAGAGTTGGCACTGAATCGAGAGAGTAGGTGACAGTTAACACCATACCCTGACACCATGTACAAAACAAATGTGAAAAAGGGGGCTGATGATGATGACGATTTGTTAAGTACCATTTTTCTGTATCTGTGTGAATCTGTTCACCTGTGTTATTTTAATATTTCCTATGGTTGAAACTCTGGTGTTTACTTTAACAAGAAAATTAATATTTTCATGTTCTTTTAATTATTATTAAATATATTTCAAATTGTCATTGTGGCTGGTCCATTTAGAAAACATTTAAGTTTTGAGAGTATCTGCATATACTTATTTGGTGATAACTCCGGCCACTTTTGAAAGCCTTGCTGTTTGGTGAACATTACCATTTGCATTAATATTAATTTCACTCAGTGTAAGTGGATACCCTTTAAGAGCCTTATAGTAACCAACTGGTGGCAGTGAATCTACCTTAAAGTTTGGGCAGAAGGTGGCATAGCTAGTAAATCTGTGTGCCAGCCTTTCTCAGGTGTGTGTGTGTGTGTGTGTGTGTGTACATTCAAATCAAATCTTAAAGAGTGTGTGTGTGTCAGCTGCTTGGGGCAAGGACATGAAACACTGGTTTCTCAGAAATGGTGCTGGAGGACTTGGCTTGGACACTTGGCTGAGAACCTAAATCAACAAATGTGCCAGTGAGGAGCCTTCAGCTGTGTGATTAGGTACACTTTGTGGAGTAGCTTGTAGTCCCCTGGAGAAGTGACAGAGAAGGTGTAACCTATGTGGTCTTGGCCAAAAAAGGAGTTACCAGTAGAATTTGTTTTTTTTTTTGATCGTAAATAAAACCTTTGGTAGTGGAGAGAAAGCATAAACACTTGCCTGTGCAGTGAAAGGAGAGTGCATCTGTCCTCCATGCCAAAGGACAAGGAGTCCTGGAGCAAAATACCACCTGTAGACTATGTCTAGGAAGACTTGTTTGTTGAAGTTCCCTTTGTGCGTATTTTTGAGAGTCCTGCTGAGTCTGGCAAGATGTTGTCCTGTGATGGAATGTGTACTGCTTGCAGGGACATGTCCATCTGGGTGACCAGGTCCCACTGATTCTGAACCAACCTACACAGCTAGTATGACCTGGTTCTTCCTTGCTTGTTTATATACCACACGAATGTAGTGTTGTCTGTGAATACTTGCAGAGGCCCTGGTTTCCTGAGGTATCCAAAAACTTGTATGGCCTGAATGACAGCTCTCATCTGTTTCAGGTTGATGTATTCTTCCTTAACACTGGACTACCAATGGCCTTGGACCCTGTGGATGCCTGTCCATGCCCATTAAGCCTCGTCTGAGGCATTTGTATACATTTCTGGACTTGGGGTCTGTGCCTTGAAAGGTAATCCTGGATTTAGGTTCATCTGTGTCACCCACCATAAGATCTCTTTCTGGAGACATGGCACAAAGGTGATTACGTGTCTACAGGGTGAAGCTGGTGAGACCATACATTTTTCAGATACCACTAAATTTTCCTCATATGCATCTTGACTAAAGGAAGCACTGGTACTGTTGCTGCCATGAATCCTAGAGCTCTTACAATTTATCTGCTTGAACAGCATGTGAGGGAGATTAGAGACTAATTTTTCCTGATGCAAGAAGGCCTGCATGTTTTTGTGTCCAATCAGCAACCCAAAAAAAAACTAGGTCTTGAGTGGTGGGAGGGTAGATATTTTTGAAGTTGACAGTGAATCCCAATTGCAGTAGGTTGAAAGTGAACTGGAGGGTGTTGCAATAAGATCTGTGGGAAGATGCCTGGATAAGCAGATTGTCCAGATAGGGAAATATTTGTATTCCCTGATTCCTGCAAATGGCTACAACCTGGGAGCCATAGAAAACATGTGGAAGAATAAAGGTACGTAGGGTCTGAAGAGAAAGCATTTTGAAAGTGGGGACCTTGAGGAAAGTGTTGAGCAGTGAGAGATCCAGTATGAGTTTCCACTGCTTTTCTTTTCTTGGTATCAGAGCCTGGAGTAGAATCTTCATCTTACAAACGGAAGAGGAACTGGCTCTATTGTGCTTTGGGACTCTAGTTCCTGAAGATAGGAAGGAAAAAGATTTAACTGGTTGTGGGGTGGAGATGGGATTCCTTTGAAGGGAGGGAGTGCTTTCCCTGGACACAACATAACCCTTTCTTATTATGGTTAGTACTCACTTGTCTGCAATAATCTTTTCCCAGTTCAAGGTGGATTGAGTCTTTCTGAGAGGGGTACAGAGGTTGGAAAGAAAGTCATGATGACTTTAATTAGAGATCTGGGGTTCATTTCAGGAACTCTTTTCCTGGGTTCCTCCTTGTGTTTCTGTGAAAATATAGGTTTCCTTCTAACAGAAGGTATGAGCTTGGCTGAGTAATTCCTCTATAAGTATTTGTCTGCAGTCTTTCATAGTTTTATCTTGTTCCTGTAAGGCTTTGAATATGGCAGATGTCTGTGGTCTGAACAAAAGTTCTTTATCAAGGGAGGGATCAAGGAGATTAGCTTTGAAATCTTCTGGCATAGGCTGGTTTTGTAGCAAGGTGTATCTGCGAATGATTGTATCAGCAGCAGCTGCTCTAGAAGAGGCATCACAGCTGCATTGTATACTAGGTCGAGCCACTTGAGTGGCCTGATTTACCAAGGACAACATTTTAGATTCCTTACCTAGCATGTCAACCACAGTTTTGTTTAAACTGTTAAGAACAGGTATCCCCACATACCCATAGCCTTGTTGTCCTTGTCTGAAGGTAGGGTATTAGCATTAGGTGGTAAATTAGAGGATCAGAGGAGAGGGAAACAGCTGAAGGTTCAGCTACAGTATTCATAAAAAGGAACTCAAAGTCTTCTGGGACCATGCAAAATCTGTCTGAATTTTTGGGAGCAACAGGCTATGAGTGAGGAGCTAAAGAAGTGAATGCGAAAGAACACAAAAAGGCAGGACAGGGGAGGAGAGCTGGACCGCCCATGTCTAAAAGGCTGTGGTATCTCTTTAGGACATCAGAGATTTGCCTAGACTCTCACTCAGAATGTTTCATCATATTTAAAATGGTCTCCCCAAAAGATGCCTTTTTCATAGGGGAGTCAGAAGAAACAGAATCCTCATCATCTAAGGGAATCTGGCGGGGACAGTAAATTTTAGAGGAGCAAGCTAATAAATGGTCATCAGAATCTGAGGCCTCCTCCTCTTCTGAGGAAGAAAATTCTACTGTACCCTTCTGTGGAGTGAGAGAAGGATCCAAAAATGAAAAACTCAGTTTTAAGCCATAATGGCCTTGAACAGGCTATGAGAGAAGTCTATCCACTCCTTCTACCTAGCAGGAGGAGGTAAGAAAATATGGGTGGTTTTCTGTCACTTTTTCTTTGGGGCAATGTCCACTTTAAACAAGTGTGGAGGTTCCAACCCCTGAAGTACCTCAGTTTACCGAGAATCTCTTCCCTAACTAAAATTTGCAGAGCCTTCTGGTCCCTCTTAATATTAAGATTTGTGGTTACCCTTCTCAGCTGTAGTAACATTCTTTTCAGCTGTGCAGTCCTCTGATGTAATACCAGCAGGGTCACTATAGAGGGTGCCTGAGGTACAGTCAGATGTACTGTATGTTCTGTAACCTCTACGAGTATGTCAGAATCAGACTGTGCAGACAGTGTCAGGCCTAGCTAGGCCTTCTGAGTTTTTTTTTATGAGCTGGAGTATATCCAATGTGGAGAGGACTGCAATCTGAAAGTGGGCCAGGTGGGACTAGTGGAAGATTATGTGCAGCCTGGGCCCCAACAGTTACTTAAAGTATGAGCCCCTTCCATGCAGATTTTTTTGGGATCATGCATAAATATATATTCTGTTGGAGACACCCTCCTGATACACTGACTCGGCCATACCGGACAGGACCAAAACAAGGAATAGCAAACCTGCCTGGCGGAGAACTGCCATTAACAGGTTTTAAATAAGAGAAAGAAATTGCTGTCTAAGAGTAAGAGGGAATGAGCCCTAAACTGGAAACACTCCCTCCTCAGCTTAAACAAACAAATAAAGACTTCTTGTGAAGTCCTCAAAGCAAACTATGAATCCAAATTAGGTTCCTCAACTAAGGACAACCATAAGGCATTATTTAGTTACATCCATAACCTAAAAGGAAAGGCCCAGATTTGTGCCAAACTGGTAGTTAATACCACATATACCGAGGCTGCGGACATAGCCAACATGTTGGCTGGCAGGTTCTGCGAAAACTTTACTCCTCTGTCCCCGCCACAAGCATCCCACAACAATCCTAACACTTGTCCGCTACCTTGTATCTCTAAAGAGCAGGTAGTAAATGTCCTAAGATCAAACACACAACATCTATGGGAACTGATAACATCCCAGGCTGCATCATACATAGGCCCCAACAAGAATCAGCAACACCAATGGGTACTTTTTCAATCATAGTCTAAGCACCGGCTTTATGAAGCTGAATGAAAAATGGCCATTATTCCCTTGCACAATGGTGATGCCTTATCTACAAGGCCATGCAGTGAATCATTACGGACCTTATCAACAAAGATATAGGTAACCTCTAAAACACTTGACCCTACTCAGTTTGGATTTGTTAAAGGGAGATCATGCCTGTTAAACGTTGTGGACTTCTTTGAGACCATCACCAAGGCCCTAGAAGAGGGGAAATCTGTGCATACAGCCTACCTAGACTTAGCCAAGGCTTTTGACACTATCTCCCACTCAGTCATTATTGACAAACTTACCCAGCTGGGTATCTACCCTTGTATATCATTAGATGGGTTGTTAATTGGCTCACTGACAGAACACATAGTCAAACTGGGGGAAGCCACCTGCAACAGCAGACCTGTAAACCAGTGGTACTCCACAGGGATCAGTCATGGGACCACTACTTTTTTGAATCTATTTATGAAGTACAAGCAAAAACTAAAGGTCTGTGGTTGACAAAGTTTGCTGATGACTGCAAACTGAGAGTGACGACAGAATTTCCAAATTATGTCAACATCCTACAAGAGGGTCTTATACAAACAAATAACTGGTGCCAAAACTCATGGCCTCAAACTCAGTGCAAAAAAATGTATCATGATCCCTTTCGGTAAGAGCGATGTTCCTGCTAACTATTACATCAATAGCAACACCCTAAGTACGCACTCAGTGGTGAGACCTGGGTACACAGACTGGCAACAACCTTACTTTTGATCACAATGTCTCTACAGTGGTAAGAAGGGCATTCAATATTGCCTTTCATAAGTAAGGGCATTGCCTCCAGAAAAAAACGTTATAACCTCCCTATACTCTTCCCTCATCAGGCCAATAATTGAGTATAACATCCCTTTTGGTATATACCTTTCCAAGCACTTGTAGCAATTGGAGAGACCACAAAGGTTGCTCACAAGGAAAATTCAAGGTCTTCAGCATCTGTCCTATGTGGATCATCTGAAATTACTGTCACTTTATTCTGTTTTATACACACTACTCAGAGATGCTCTCTGCCTTGCACATAAGACAATCTCTGACCTTACTTTACTGGAAATGGTGCACTTCTGCAAGTCAAATGGTACAAGGGTACTCGCTCTCAAGACCTTAACCTAGTATATAACATTAATAGAACCTGCTGGAGGGACAAATTTGTCTCCCAGAGGTTACTACCCCTTTGTAACAGACTTCCACTTCATGTCAAACAGAGCGCCTCATTGGCCCTCTTCAAACGCAATCTGGACGATCGGATGGGTAACCGTAAATTCACCCTGGAGGTTCCACCTGTGTCCCTCTTAGACAGGGCAATAGGTGATGATCATGGAAATAAGGGTAGAACTTGGCTAGGCTTGTAAGGGCCCTAGGGTTAGCCTAGTAACTTCCTATCCTATGACAGTTTCAAATGTATGCTAATCTACCACATTATTTACATTGTGTTTACTGTTTAATTAAAAAAAATTGTTTCAGTGCACTTTAAGTTTGGACTTGAACATTTTCCAGCAAGAAATGAAAAAGTATGTATTAATATAATTATCCATTTTGGAACATTTAACCAAGAAAGTGTTTAATGAAGACAAATGGGAAAGCAGCATCTTGGGTACAAAAGACTGGCAAATGGAACAAGCTTTGTAGTTGTATTCTGTGTCAATGCAGAAAAGACACTGGGTAAGGAGGTATTTGTAGTGACTCTGCCTGCTGCACTCACAATTACCTCTCCTAGATGACATCTAACAAAATCACAGTAAAACAGTTTAGATAAGAAAGAAGATTCCACAATGGGGCACTTATCTAAACAGAGAATGCTTACTGTACAGACAACAATGCAAAGATCAGACCAACAGGTGGGAGACCTGTGTTTCAGAAGGCTGTGAAACAGTTTGTGGAGTTGCGCTCATAAGTTCTTTGATATACCCCTTACACGTATTAGCTGAGATCACACATTGGATATATGTTCCTGAAAAGGTTTCAGCTTTGGTACCACAGGTAGACATCAGCGGTGAAAATCCATCTGTTTGGAATATTGCAACAGTGGTTTCAGTCAGGACACCTAGCTGTTAAGGGCAGAACGGTTTATTAATATGAAGACAAGAAACACTAAAAGAGGCATGATTTTTGACAAAATCGCCAGTAATTAGATAGAGAACATGGGCCTCACTACTACCAAACCAATGTCTATAGGGAAGATCCACAAAAACTAGGAACACAGCTAGTGGGTGCATTCTTCTCTTCTGCCACTTCACTGCCACACTGATGAACAGCACATTCATCTGTTATGAAGTTTCTAATTCATTTGTAGTTTGATAACACCTAAGCTCTGTTGACCACTTTCTCCCATGCAAAAATGTTTTTGTTTACTAAGTGTGATGGCTGGGTGGCCCTAATGAGACTGCACTGACCAGAGGTGAACCACCTCTTTTACCCTGAATATAAGGATTCGGTGACAATGTTAAGAAAACTTCATGCAGATTAGTTGTTTTTGTCTGTATGACAAACCTATAAGTGTACCAAAATATATAAATCCATCTTCACATAATAGTGACTGGAACTCCACAAAAGCACATGAGAATATAAGAAACCTCTATACTGCCTTTTTTAGGCAAGGTTCAAATGACAAATTCACCACCATAACAGGTACAAGCAAGCAAAATCTGAGGGTAATGCTACTCAATGCTAGAAGTCTAAACCTCAAAATGCAGTGACTTGAGGCACTCCTTAAAATGGAGAACATCGACATCTGTGCAGTGACAGAGACCTGGTTCAAGGCTCCAGAGAGCACATCTGCATTACCGAGCTATAATTCATACCATACCTTTCGGCAACCTAACCTGGACCGAAACACTAAAAGTGGAGGCATGTCCATATTCATTAAGGATATCCACACCTCCAGGATAGTTGCTCAGCATAATTCATCCGAGATTATCCAAGTGCAACTAACTCTGGGTAAGACCGCAATCCAAATTGTAACTTGCTACAGATCCCCCACCATGCCCCAGGATTCCCACTACTCATTTCTTGATACACTGGAAAATATTAGGGTGCAACCCAACACCCTAATAATGGGCAATTTCAACTACCCCACCATTAACTGGGAAAACTACTCATGTACCAACTCTTTTGCTCAATGTTTTCTGGAATTCATACATTCCAACACCTTGGATCAACTTATCCACACCCCCACCAGGGGCAGCAATATCCTAGACCTGGTCATTACCAACATGGGCGACCGGTCAGGTCAATTCCTCGTTGGTCAGATCCGACCACAAGCTAATCACCCTAGACATCCACATCCCGACCCCACCCCCATTAGGGAAACCACCGTAAAAGATTTCTCCAAAGCCAACTTCACACTTAAGGACAGAAGTGGCAAACTTCACGACACATATGCAGATGGACAATAGAGGTATGACTACTGAATCCTACACAAATGCACTTTATAAGCTCTTACACGAGTGCATGGATCATGCTATCCCTAACAGAACCAAGATGCTATCCTCCAAAAATAGGAAGCCAATCTGGTGGTCCCCTGCCATAAACAAACTCTACAAGAGAAGAAAGAAACTGTTGCAAAAAGAGTAAAATCCCATGACTGGAAGAACTCCCTGGTCAGCCTCAGTAAGAAGCTGAGATCCCTCACAAAATTCTCCAAAGCTAGTTATGAAAACAAAATGGCCACTGATTTTAAAGACAACCACAAAGCATTCTATAGCTATGTCAAGAATTCAATGTCAACACTCAGATCTGTTCTGAGTTACAGCACAATGGCACTAAATATACAGACCAACTGATATTGCCAACATCCTGGCAGATAGGTTCAGTGCTAACTTTAACCACCCTCACCCCTTAAAGGGCCCATCTCTTTAATGGAAGAATGCAAAGTTCCTGTAATCACGGCTGCACAGGTAAAAACCACACACTCAAAAGCCAAGAACACAGCATCCACGGGACCTGACAACATCCCAGGCTGCGTTCTTCATGAACTACAGAATGAACTGGCACCCAACCTAAGCACCATATTCAATCATAGCCTCACCTCAGGCTTTGTGCCCACTGAATGGTGCACAGCGACGGTTATCCCACTCCACATAGGGGGAGCCACCATGTACCCCAGAAACTACCGCCCCATTAGCCTAATGAGCCTGGTCTGCAAGGCCATGGAATGTATCATCATGGAACTTATAAACAAAGACACTGGTAATCTCCAAACTCTGGACCCCACCCAGTTTGGGTTTGTAAAAGGCAGATCATGTCTCCTAAACCTGATTGACTTATTTGAAGTAGTCACCAAAGCCGTAGACGAGGGTAAGGTGGTTCACACAGCCTATCTAGATCTCGCCAAGGCTTTTGACACCATCCTCCACCCTGGAATTATAGATAAACTCACTAAACTAGGTATAAATCCCTATGACACAAGATGAGTTGCCAACTGGCTCACTGACAGAACCCACACTGTGAAAGTAGCAGACTCCAAATCCGACTTCAGACCAGTCACAAGTGGAGTACCACAGGGTTCAGTCCTGGGTCCTCTCCTGTTTGGTATCTTACTTTTCTGAAGTACAGGCTAACACAGAAGGTCTTTGGCTAACAAAGTTTGCAAATGACTGCAAACTAGGAGCGATTATTGAAACTCCTAACGATGTGGACATCCTACAAAAGGGCTTTACTGAGACAGATGCAACACCGGAAGTGTGATGAGACCTTGGGACACAGGTGGACAGTAGTCTCTTCTTTGATAATCACATCGCCACAGTAATCAGAAAATTCTTCTACGTGTCACACCTCATCACAAAAGGTTTCTCATCCAGGAAAAAAGAAGTCATTGTTCCCCTCTACTCGTCACTCATTAGACCTATTGTAGAGTACAACGCCCCTTTTGGTATGTACCTCACAAGACATCTACACCAACTGGAAAGGCTACAGAAATACCTCACAAAGAGGATTACCAGCCTCACACAGATGTCCTATGCAAACCGTCTCAAAAAACTCCAGCTTTGCTCCGTCACATATCGCCTACTCAGAGGCGATCTCTGCCTAACATACAAATCTATGTCAAATCCAGAGCTGATGGACATGCTCCACTTAAAGAAATCCCAATCCCTCCAAGCTACACGCTCTAGGGACCTAAACCTTGTCACCGCAATAAACAGAACATACTGGAGGGACAGATTCCTGTCCCAGAGACTTCCCACACTCTGGAACAAACTACCTATCTACAGAAAACAAAGCTCCTTATTAGCACTCTTCAAGAAAAATCTTGATGATTGGATGGGAAATAGGAAATTCACCGGGGGATCACCTCTGTGGCTCTGCTTGACAGGGGCACAGGAAATTAATTTTCTTGGGTGGCGAAAGCCAGGGTACCTTTTTGGCTAGGCTTGTATAGGCCCTAGGGCCGATAGCCTAGTACCTACTTATGAACCTATGAAACAAGTTCATATACAGTGCAAGAGAGAAAGAAAATCAAACAAATACAATAATCTTGCCTCTGTACAGAATGTAGCTTTTACAGTACTTACAAAACGTAAAAGGAATTAAAGCAAGCAGGGTGGTTAAAGAGGGACAAACAGGTTGAAGAAACATATATGAACAAAGATCCAGGAAAAGAGGATAGAGGAGCAGAAGAAGGAAGGTGTCAGAAAGCTTGCAGTAGACAGATTTAGAGAGAAGATTATAAGCAGCACAGTCAGAGAGGTGGCTTCCATTTATATGTAATGTGTGTGTATATTATATGTATGTATATGTACATATATATATATATATATACACACACACACACACACACACATATAGAAATATATATATATAGAAATAGATATATACATACACACACATATATATATATATATATATATATATATATATATATATATATATATATAGATATATACATACACACAAACATATATATATATATATATATGTGTATATATCTATATATACACATATATACATATATATATACACTGTGTATTTACTTTACTTGCCATGCTACCATGGGTTACAGTGTTGAAGGCCTTGGTCAGATCTATATATTGTGTATACAGCATGGCTGCTGTTGTCAACAGCTTGTGTTACTCTTTCAAAGAAGTTAATCTGATTTGCTAGACAGCATCAGCCCTTAAAGCCAACCTTCTTTAGGTCTAGTTAGGGTTGCCACCTGTCCCTCATTCAGAGGGACCATCTGTCTTTGGGCAGTTGTGCCCTGTGAAAAAAAAAATAAAAATGGCAATTGTCCTCTGAGATTTTAGGAGAAACAAATACTTCCTAAGTTTTCTTTAATCGTTGCATAAAAGTTATTTTGTATCTGAAACACCTAAATGTTATATGAAAAAGCATAAGCAACTCAAATGCTATAAGAATAACCTTTTATTTTGGCAAAAAAGTAAAGTTCTGTCCTTTGCGCTGGCTGTGGGTATGTTTTATCCTGCAAAATTTCATGTTTCTACAAAAAATGTCCCACTTTGGGCATTTGAAAAGGTGGCATCCCTAGGTCTAGTCTGTGAGATACTTAATGTCACAGTTAATTAGGTCAGTTTTAAAACATTCCAAGGGTTTGCTTATGAGACTTGCAAGCTGATGGGGCTGTAATTCTCCGGGTCAGTGGTGGCTTTTTTTGACCCTGCCACTGGCTTCCTGACATGCGGCCTTGCATATGAGTCATCAAAACTCATGCTAACATGTACCCCTGAGTACTAAGTTCTATCTTCTATGGCAGATTTTTGACTTGACTTGTTTTATAAACAGCATGATTTCGGACTTTTTTTTCCCAAAATAAAAAATAAACTGTCACTAAAGAATTAGAGAGACAAAAAATCAAAACATTACAGAAGAAAGTGAAATGTGCAATTTCTTAAGATTTAGTATAATGCAATGTTTGTAAAGCATTTTTTTTCAGAGTCACTTCCATATGTTTGCAGCTGCTTAGAAAGTAAGTGGCTTTCCTGATGACAATGTTGCTATACTTCTGTACAGTAGCAAATTAATTCAGCTAAAAACAGGTCCTGAACTTACAGCTACTGACAGAAAAATAAAACCAGATTAAAACTGTGCCCTGCTGATGTGATGACATGCACTGTGCTATCTCCTTGTTGAACAGCAGCAAAGGCAATGTCACAGATGAATATAGTTGTAATGAAGATGTTTCCGGAATGGGGCCTGGAAATCATTTATTGTCAGAAGGAAAAGTACAGTTGTGTACACCTACCATAAATGTAGATGTTCGAGTGTCTTCACTGTTGCAGTCATAACTGTAGGGTGCTCCTGCCGGCAGGCAGCCCGAGGTCGGCCAGAATCCCAAAGTCTGGGTCCGGCATCGGCTGTACAAGCTAGTACCCTGACGTCAGTACGCTCTGGTACATAGTCCTCAGCCGACGCCATCTTCTCCAGCCTTTCTTGCCCTAGATGTCAGAAGTCCCCAATAAAACAAAAATGAATCCAATAAGGAAACACAAATACACCACAAAAGAGAAAAAAGAGGGGATAGGAGGGAGGGAAACACCGACTGCAACAGTGAAGACACTCGAACATCTACATTTATGGTAGGTGTACACAACTGTACTATGTTCTTCGTGTTTCACTGTTGCAGTCATAACTGTAGGGTGGAATCCCAAAGCAGAGAAAAAAGGGGAGGAGGCTTTAGACAGAAGAAGGGGAGGCAAGAATACCCTGCAAAACAGCAGAGGCAAAGCCTGCCCTGGTCTTAGAATACAGTGGGAGATTATAGTGCTTGGAAAAAGTATGCACAGAACTCCAAGTGGCAGCTTCCAAGATATCCTTGGTAGGAACTCCTCTGAGGAAAGCTGTAGAAGTGGCAGCTGCTCTAGTAGAATGACTTCTAATGGTACCTGGAAACTGTTTCCCATGATGAGTGTAACAAAATCTGATTCCATAAGCAATCCATTTGGAAATAGTTTGTTTAGAAATAGGTTTTCCAAGAGAACTGGAGGCAAAAGAAACAAACAATTGATTAGACTTTCTGAACTCTTTTGTCTTGTTCCAGGTAAAATCGTAACTGCCTGTGTACATCCAAGGAATGCAAAATCCTTTCCCCTTTATTTTGAGGATTAGGAAAGAAAGTAGGAAGGTGAATTGTCTGATTTAAAGCCACTTTCGAAATCACCTTAGGCATGAAAATAGGATTGGTCCTCAAGGACACTCTGTCCTGATGGAAAATAAGGTATGGTTCCACAGCCATGAGAGCTTGCAACTCTGAGACCCTTCTGGCAGAAGTCAATGCCAATAAAAGAACAGTCTTCCAAGATAAAAACTTAATATCTGAAGATGCAGCAGGCTCAAAAGGAGGCAAAGTAAGTTTTTCTAAAACATAATTAAGATCCCAGGCAGGAACAGGAGGGGTCCTGGGAGGCCGCAAATTTTTAGCCCCTCTCAAGAATTGTCTCACCAAAGGATGAGAAAAAAAGAGGAGGATCAGAATTGAAATGAGCAGAAACAGCAGAAGCATGAATCTTAATGGAAGAAAAGGAAAGTCCTTTAGATAAAAGATCCGAAAGGTAAAGCAAAACAGAAGAGAGATCAGGTACCAGAGGATCCGAGCCTCGGTCCTGCATCCAAATTCAAAACCTCTTCCATTTAGAGGCATAGGATTTCCTAGTGCTAGGCCGTCTAGCTTCCAGAAGAACATCCAAAACTTGTTTGGGAAGACTAGAGGAAATCAAATTCCTTTGAAGAGCCAAGCTGCCAGGCAAAGGGTCTTGAGATTGGAATGTAGTAACTGACCCTGATGCTGGGACAGAAGAGAAGGGTTCAGAGGGAGAATCCAAGGAGGCTCCAAGAACAGGTGCTTTAAAGTTGGATACCAAAACTGTCGAGGCCAATTTGGAACAATCAAGATGAGGAACTTGGGCTTGTCCTGTTTTATCTTCAGTAATACCCGAGGTAGTAGAGGAAGAGGAGGGAAGGCATATCCTGAAAGGCTTCTCCAGCTGAAAGACAGGGCATCCACTTTCCAAGCTGTTTTGTGGAAGGACCTGGTGCAAAAGCGAGGCAGCTGGTGATTTAGATGGGATGCAAACAGATCTATCTGGGGACATCCCCAAACTGCAGTAATCCTGTTGAATAAGTTGGTGTCTAGCATCCATTCGTGAGGATCTGAAATGTTTCTGCTCAGGCTGTCTGCTAAGAGATTCTGTTCCCCTGGAATGAATTGAGCCTGGAGATGTAGATTCAAATTTAGAGCTGTGTCCCATAAGGCCATAGCTAGTCTGCAAAGGGGGTACGAATGAGAACCCCCTTGCTTGTTGATGTACCACATGACCGTGGTGTTGTCTGTGCGAATTAGCAGAGGCCCTGGTTGCAAAAGGTTCTTGAAGGCTAGAAGAGCATTTTGAACTGCCAACATTTCCTTCAGATTGATGTGCCAGTGAAGACGGTCCTTTGTCCAGGTTCCCTGTTGACAATTGTCTAGAAAGTGTGCTCCCCAAGCATAATCCGAGGCGTCCGTGGTCAGGATTTGAGTAGGGTGAGGTAGACGAAAGGGCTTTCCTTCGTTTAAAGCACATGCCCTGGAACACCAGAGGAACTCCCTCTGGAGGCAGGGGATCAGAGGAATCAGAATATCCAGATCGTGGTAATGCTGTGACCATACACTTTTCAGGTACCATTGAAGCTTTCTCATATGAAGCCTTGCATTTGGAATCAACAGAATGCAGGAAGCCATGTAGCCCAGAGTCTGCAGGAATTTCCTTGCAGTGAGCTGAGATAGAGTTGCCAAGGTGTTGAAAATAGAAGCCAGTTGTGTTTGTTTTTCTGGAGTGAGGAAGGCCCTTTGTAAGGTTGTATTTAAGAGGGCTCCCAAGAATACCATTTGTTGAGAAGGGATCAAATGTGACTTTTTTGTGTTCACTGAGAATCCCAGTAGGAGGAGAAGACGTTGAACAAAGTCCAGATGTTGAAGTAGAAGATCTTTGCTGTCTGCCTGAATAAGGCAGTCGTCCAAATAGGGGTAAATCTGGATTCCCTGAAGTCTGCAATAAGCCACTACTGGTGCCAGGCACTTGGTAAAGACTCTGGGCACAGTAGATAAACCAAAGGGCAGTACAGAGAATTGAAAGTGCCTCGAACCTGCCTTGAACCTGAGGAATTTCCTGCGTTCCTGCCTGATGGGAATGTGTAAGTAGGCTTCCTTTAAGTCCAATGTCACCATCCAAGCGTCCTGAGATAGCATTGGAATTAGTTGCTGCAGAGTAAGCATCTTGAATTTTGGAATTTCCAAAAAGGTGTTTAACACAGAAAGGTCCAGAATAGGTCTCCATGAGTTTTGTTTTCTTGGAACCAGAAACAGTCTTGAATAAAAACCTCTTCCCATCTCTGAGAGAGGAACAGGCTCTATGGCTCTCATGGCCAGAAGAGCATCCACTTGATTTAAGGCCTCTGACCATTGATGTTTTGGCAGATCTGGCCAACTGTAAGCCCTTGGCAAAGTATGAAAGTGGAATTTGTAACCTTTTAAAATCACGTCCAATACCCATCTGTCCTGGGTAATATGAGTCCAATTTCTGTAAAAAAGAGACAGTTTTCCTCCGAGAGGGGCATCCAGGTGAAGGGGTCCTGCAACCCAACCTAGAGAGTCATTGAGTTTGCTTTCTTTGAGATTGGGATCTGTCTTCTCCCCTTCTAGGTGAAGAAGCAGTCCATTGACTAGATCTGTAAGAGGCCTGACCTTGGCCACGACCTCTGGAGCGTCTATATCTTCCCCTTTGAGGCCTGTCAGACGTGGGAAAGGACCAATTTTTGGAGGGCCAATTCCTGGAAAATCTAGGAGGCTGAACTTGCAAGAAATCTTTTACAGTCTGCATAGATTTTGCCTTTTCTTCCATCTTTTTAATAACTTCCTCAGCCTTAGATCCAAAAAGAACATCATGTTGAACAGGGGCATCTAATAACTTAGCCTTAACCTGGTCAGGTAAACTTTGTTCACGGAGCCAGGCATGTCTCCTGATAACAGTACCAGAGGCTGCAGCCCTGCAAGAAGCATCCAAAGCATCAAAACGACAATGTAAACTATGTTTGTTCACTTGTTCAGTAGCATGCAAGACATCCTGAAGTTCCTTATCCTCTGCACATGCAGGAAGGGAAGCAAGCTTTTGCTTTAAAACAGACAAAAGAAATTGCTGATACTTAAACATATGAAACTGGCAATTTAAAGCCCTTACAGACAGGGTAGCAGAAGTATATACCTTTTTCCCCACCTGTCTAAAGCACGAGAATCCTTCTCAGAGGGAATAGGATTTTTAGAAGAAGCAACCTTAGCAGCCTTAGAGCCCTGAGAAATAGTTTCAGGATCCGCAGAAGGGTTCTTAAATAAGAATAAATGAGAGTCAGGAACCCTATAAAATCTATCAGGCTTAGAAGGAGCAGGAGGCATGGAATCAGGATTCAAATTAGCTTCAGAAAAAGCATCATCTACAATGTCCAAAACAGGAGGGATAGCTAAAGGCCTATGCTGAGGAAGAAGAAGAAATTCTCTAAGCCTCTTCTTGGAAGCAGAATACTCCTGACCTTCCCAATGAAAATGTTCCCTCATCTCATGCAAGGTTTCCCCAAAAGAGAAATCTTCAGGCGGAGAGGCCGAGGGTAAGGAGTCCTCAGCATCCGAATCCTCATAAGGAGGAAAAGAATAGTCCTGATCTGAGGAAGAGACAGAAGATACAGAAGCCTGGTCAGAGGAATCCAGAGGAACATCCTGTCGAGGCCTTTTTTCAGGAGGGGGGTGAGAACCCCTAATCAGTGTAAGCAAATCTTCAGCCATCTTTAATAATTGCTTCTGTGTCCTGGGAGTAGATTGAGAAGCAGCTTGAGCAGGAACTTTAGACTTAACAGGAGTCTTTGTGTTTGCCTTTGAAATAGTGATGTGAGTAGGCCTGAAAACCCCCTCAGAAGCCGGTACCTGCACAGCGGTTCCGGACCCATCTGAGGGAGCGACGTCCGAAGGTCCTGCAGCAGTTAAAATAGTAGGCCTTGATGGCTCCCCATGGGAGTCCGTATCGGCCATCGGCTCAGAAGTGGCAGACGACAGGGGCTGCAAAAGCGCCTCACTGATGACAGCCGAACCGGACGCTGGCTCCAGTTGCAACGAGTCCTGTTTGGACCTCGGAGGCCTGTCTTTGTCTTTGCGCTTCTTTTGAATTCCGGTAGTGTCCGATGACATTCTATAATTGAAGCGTCTGCCAAAATAATTTAGAGCCCAATCGTACCTGCGCTTGATAGTACGAGAGTTGAACCTAGCACAGAACCGACAACAAGAAACGTCGTGGTCAGGGCCTAAGCAAGGTAGACAGTAAGAGTGGAAATCTTTATGAGGTATTTGTTTCCCACACGTTATACAATTATTAACTTTTTCTGACATTGGAGGAACAAGAAAAAGATTCCCCAATGGGGTACTTAGCTTTGAGAAGAGAAGTAAGAACTTCGGACCGACAACAACAAAATACGCTGTTCGAAAATCGCCAACCAACGACTTGTGAGCTGCTTTCCACCGCACGGCAAGAAAGACTGGAGAAGATGGCGTCGGCTGAGGACTATGTACCAGAGCGTACTGACGTCAGGGTACTAGCTTGTACAGCCGACGCCAGACCCAGACTTTGGGATTCTGGCCGACCTCGGGCTGCCTGCCGGCAGGAGCACCCTACAGTTATGACTGCAACAGTGAAACACGAAGAACATCTACAGAATAACATTGTAATACTAGCATATTACTTATTTTTGTACTGTAATCTGCTGTTACTGAGTTGGAAACTTTGAAAATCAGGCCCTCTTTAAATAAACTGCTTTTCTAAGGGCTGGAAATTAATCATTAGCTAGAACCACATTCACCTACTAAAATGGGTGACACAGAATTTGTTTTGGTGAATCCTGCTGCTTTCTACTTTGTGTGAAACCACTGAAGGACTGATGTTGTTCCAGACCATAGTGCACTGAAAGCAGAAAGGCTCAGTTAGTTAAAGCGACTGTCACTAAATGTCAATTTAATCAACACAGCTTAACACAAGTTTTTGTTTTAAATGTGGACCCTTTCCCTAAATGCAAGATTATTATTTTACAGTTTGAAATATCTGTGCGCATGTGTGTATGTTTGTATACACATGCAAACATGAATGCATGGGGATGAGTGACCCTGATTTCTGACATCATATCAATAAAGGATATACTGTTCTCCTATGATGCAGTAAGCACAAAGCTGACTATATTAAGTAGTGGTATAGGGGACATCGTCACCTGCATGAGGACTGTGCTAGACCTAAAATATTTAAGTGTGTGTTTTGCTTTTTTTTTTTTAATTTATGTATTTATTTTTAACAACTGCTATTTCAGTTCAATGGATCTCAGCAGGAACAGCAGTTCTCAACTGCTAGCTATAAATACATGGAATATCAGAATTCCCTCTAATCGGATTAAAATATTTCTGCAAGGGTGCTTCTTCACCCTGTGCCGCTTCACACTAAGACTGCTGTACCTCAAAGCAAGGATAATACTCCAAGCTACTGCAACCTCAGACTTAATATATACTTACCCTATTTCACAAGGTCAGCCTTACTATTCTGAAGTATGCAATTGTGGTCTTCAGAATTTCAAAACAAACACCAATTCTACATTACAAAACTGTCTGTCTATATGTCTTTTGAGGAAATGCAGTGGAACCAACTGACACTGGTGCCTGTCTGGCATCAGGAATTATACCAGAAGCATCCAATACTGGTGCGTCACACATGCATGCACCTGTACATTCTTCTACACCATGATGATGCTCTCTGAAACAGAGCTACTTCACAATCCATGAGCAAACATCTGTGAATTTGCAGGTCAAGCTCTGACTGGCAAAGTGAGTACGAATTACTCCAAACCTGCTTTAAACACAATCGCCATTCTGTGTCCAACATGCGCGTATGTTTTTTTCTGGGTATTCCTTTCACAGCAGATCTAATAGGTTCCTTCAATGAGCTAACCCTAAAATGTTTAACATGTCTTTGCCTGGCAATGGTTCCTTACTGCTCTCACTCTGGTTTTTCTCAGCAGTAATCAATGATTGTGATTTCATAGTATCACCTTTTGGAAGCCTCCTTAGGCATCTGACTCAAATGGACTTAGATTTTATCCATTCTGGTTCCTTTTCTGGCTGTTTTTAAACAGTTACTCACCAAAATATTCCCTTATTTAACTTAGGTTTCTTAAACTTAATGGAAATATTATCATCATCCATTTTTTTCAATTCTTTTTTCAACTTATTTTGAAATGAATGGGTGTTGTAGGATTTTACACATTAGATTTAACAAAGTGTTAAAAAATCAGGTGTGGTGCCCCCCCCCCCCCCCATACTGAATGCAATGCAAACCCCCTAAGCTCATGAAAATCCATTGGTGTAATTATGTATCTCAGGATCACTTTTAAACAGATCTGACCAGACACATCTCATTAAGCAGCAAACTCTTCAGAAAAATCTCCAATCAACCAACTCTGGTCATTCAACAAGAAAAATAAACACTATACATATCAACATGAATATGCCCCCCCCCCAAAAAAAAAAAAATGCTGGAGAAGAAAAAAAAATCAAACAACTAATGTTTTTGATGATGTGAGTTTGGAGTGATGTTAACTTCACATGGGTGACAACCAGTGCTGGTAACACCAAGAGATTGCATTATCTTGTAAGAGGCAGACTGCTGACCTCTGGAAGAAGCAGAAAGGATGGGTAACTGAAGTCTGTGAGTAAAAGCCTGTTTGTTACTTTGCTACAAGCAAGATCGCACATATGTATCAGAAGGAGAATAGAAGTACTGCATGAAAAGACATGCTGCCAAAGTGGTATTGAAGGCAAACTCTTTTTCAACCTGTATGCATAATTTAGTTGTCATTGTATGAATTCCATCTTGCATCACATAGCTACAAGACCCATACATGCAATCTTTCAAACTCTTGGGATGAAAACACAGAAAGCAGATATATTCTAGTCACAATGACTAACCTGCATTTTTAAACGTTTTCTTAACTTAAAGTAGCAATGCGCATTTCCTTAGATCCTATTTTTGAGTGACTAACCTGGAAACACAAGTCTGTTATAATGTGAGGTTAATGTTCACACTAAATGCCCTCAGCAAACATCCAGGTCGTCTCACTTCCTGGCTGCTGAAATCTCAATGCACTTTGACATACAAAATCTTTTTGCCGTTGTTTCCTTCTAAAACAGTTATAGATTTACTTAAATGGAAATCTGAAAATGTGCACCAAAAAGACAAGATGAACAAAATTTAAAGAATAAAAAGTAGAGAATCTTACATTTGTAAAACTGGAGGCTAATGTTTGGCACTGTGCTGAAATTCATCCTACTGAAGCGTGCAACTAAGAACAGAGCCCAGTTCTGGAGCCCAAGTATGATGAAGCAGACTGGAACACAATGGGATTAGAAGAAAAATATGTATGTGACGACTGAAAATATCCATCTGGAGAGATTTATTACTAAGTAACATATATGGAAACAAAATCTCAGCCATCAGATGGCAGCAAGATGCAGTAAATCTCTAGCACTAGAATAATGAGAATGCCCCTTTCCAATGACATTCGCCATTACTTGTACTGTGTGGCAGATGGTACACACACACCAGAGTCTCCCTCCTCCTCCTGGCGTCTCTTCCATTTTCTGGCTTGTCACTAATCTGTTGCAGACAAATCTGTCACAGTCAGGGTCAGTATTTGACAAATGAAAAATTAAGGTTTACTTGTTTTTTTATCTGCTGTTGAGATTACATTTTAAAAGAATGTTCTTGCAATCACTCTCAGTCACTGCTGAAAGAAAATCTCTCTTCAACTAATGAACAGATGACATCTGTTAATGCTTCAGATTTTAAATACAACAAGGGCTACAAAAGGCTTTGCAAAAAATCTGATGGATAGGGAACCTCTGCGAGAAGACTTCTTTCATGGAAGTGACTTATGAGTGACAGCACAGCAGAATTCTAAGAAGCAGGGTTGCAAAGAACCCATTTAGTTTCTGTGAAAAAGCATATACTTTGCTGGTGCCATAAAACAGTGACTGTACAGATACCTGGTACTCACCTTACACAAAGATCTTTAATAGGGACCCCAGAAGTGGACCCGGTCTGCAGTATCATGTTTGTTGTTTCTGTTGCATCTGGCTTAAAATGAAATGTATACCTATTTCATGGATCAAAGATGTAGGTCTCTAGACTGGTTTCAGTGTTAACTACTCCTTCATACGAAAATAAAAGAAATAGGAAATGGCATTATATGTGTATGTATGTATATCTATATCTATGTATATCTCTAACTGTATATATATATATATATATATATATATATATATATATATATACACACACACACACACACACACATATATATATATATATATATATACATACATATATCATATATACATATACCCACACATATATATACACGCACACACATATATTAAACAAATATATATATTTATATATATATATATATATATATATATATACACACACATATATATATATATATATATATATATCACACACACACACACATATATATACATATATATATCCATAAAACATTCACCAGAAGCTTACTTAACTTTTTTAGAGAGACCACAATTCAAATAAAGACTTGTCATACAAAACATTACACAAAGACTTACTTAGATTACTTAACATGACCACGATCCCAATAAATAATCATTATATAAACAATAAGTCAAAATAAAAGCATTAAAAAATAAAAAATTACCAATATTCATTTAGTCCAGGAGGAAAAAAAAACAACTTTATCATCCATCGCCTTTCCTTATTTGTCGATAAACCATGCCATCCCAACGTATTAGCCATTTTTGAACAAGCTTTTTCTATGCCAATGAAACTAAACTTTGCTGTAGAATGTCTAAGTATATGTCTGAAAAGTGCATATCAGCATCTAATAAGAATAAAATGCCCCCTGATGTGTAATTTAAAATACTTTGAAGTTTGACCAACATAGAAAGCTTAACAGGTACATTGAACCAAATAGATAATTCATTCAGAATTAAATGTAATCAATTGCCTAACCTGAAAATATGATTTATTACAAGAAAACACAATTTTTAGAACCACAGAGTAGGAAGAAAGTACAGTTTTGTACCTACCAAAAATGTAGATGTTCGAGTGTTCACCCTGCTGCAGTCATCACACTTGGGTTATCCTGTCGTCAGGCTGTCCCCGCAGTCGGCCGGATTTCCAAAGTCTTGGTCCGACGTCGGTTGCTGTCGCTTCATCCCTGACGTCAGTGCGCCAGGGGTACATATATTGCAACCAACGCCATTTTCTTCAGTTTTTCTTGCCCCAGATGTCAGGTGCCCCCAAAAAGGTGATCCAAATCAGTACCAAAAAGTGAGAACAGTGAACAGACACAAAAACCCTTCAGCTATAAGCAAATACATCAGTAAGGCATAGCAGAGGTTTAGCCAGTAAATCAGAGGGTTGGAGGGAGGGTAACCTGGACTGCAGCAGGGTGAACACTCGAACATCTACATTTATGGTAGGTACAAAACTGTACTATGTTCATCGTGTTACCCTGCTGCAGTCATCACACTTGGGTTGAGTCCCAAAGCTAAGGTAGGGTGGAGGCATTAGAGAAGGTTAGAGGAGTCAATGAGCCCCTGCAGGACTGCTGTGGCGAAACCTGCCCTGGACTTAGAGTAAAGAGGCAAGTGATAGTGTTTGGTGAAGGTGTGTACAGAACTCCAAGTAGCAGCTTCTAAAATTTCCTTGGTAGGAACCCCCCTGAGAAAGGCTGTAGAGGTAGCTGTAGCCCTGGTAGAGTGGGACCTAATGGTAGGAGGAACTGGTTTCCCATGATGGGTATAGCAGAATCGTATGCAATGGCCTATCCATTTAGAAATGGTTTGCTTGAAAATGGCCTTCTCTTGAGAAGCTTTAGCATAGGAAACAAAGAGCTGGTCAGTTTTCCTGAAAGCCTTAGTCTTATCCAAGTAATATCGAAGCTGCCTGTGAATGTCCAAGGAATGTAGGAGTCTCTCACCTTTGTTCTGTGGATTGGGGGAGAAGGAGGGTAGATGGATGGCTTGATTTAAAGCTACGCTGGAAACCACCTTAGGCATGAAGGAAGGATTAGTTCGTAGAGAGACTCTGTCTTGATGAAAAATGAGGAAAGGTTCCACTGCCATAAGTGCCTGTAATTCTGAAACTCTCCTAGCAGAAGTTATTGCCAGGAGCAAGGCAGTCTTCCAAGATAGGAACTGAAGGTCTGCAGAAAAAGCTGGTTCAAAGGGAGGTAATGTTAGCTTTTCTAGAACAAAGTTGAGGTCCCATGTAGGCGTAGGAGCTCTTCTTGGTGGTCTAATGTTTTTTTGCCCCTCTGAGGAACTGCCTTAGGAGTGGATTTGAAAATAAAGGTGGATTCGTGTCGTAGTGAGCTGAAATAGCTGAAGCATGGATTTTAATTGAGGAGAAGGAAAGTCCTTTATGTAACATCTCAGCTAAATACTGCAGAATGTGAGGCATATGAGGCTGAGTTGTATCTAGGCCTTTAGCTTGCTTGGTTCCAAGCAGAAAACCTTTTCCATTTGTCTGAGTAAGCCTTCCTGGTGCTTGGATTCCTGGCTTCTAGAATAACATCCAGTACTGTTTGAGAAAGAGGAGCTGGTTGGCTACTTAATTGATTTGCCATGCCGCCAGGTTTAAGGTTTTGATCTGGCTGTGTAGAATCTGCTTGTCTTGCTGTGTGAGCAAATGAGGTATTTGAGGCAATATCCATGGTGGGCTGTGAGCCATATTCTTCAGTAGTAGGTACCAGTGCTGGCGTGGCCAGTCTGGGGCTATGAGAATCATTCGAGGTTTCTCCTTTTTGACCTTCAAAAGTACCTTTGTGAGAAGAGGTAATGGAGGAAAAGCATATGCTGTCAGGTTCTTCCAACTGAAGGAGAGAGCATCCACTTTCCATGCTTGTTGGTGGAATGTCCTTCTACAAAAGTTTTGAGGACTGGCAAACAGGTCTATATTTGGTAGGCCCCATCTTTGAGTTGTTATTGCAAATATTTGTGGGTCTAGCTTCCACTCGTGGGGATCTTTGATGTTTCTGCTTAGGTCGTCTGCCAATGTATTTTTCTGTCCTGGCAGGAAGTGAGCTTGTAACTGAATTTGGTAGGTCAGAGCTGTGTTCCATAAGATTATTGCTTGCCTGCAAAGAGGGTAGGAATGTGTGCTCCCTTGTTTGTTTATGTACCACATTACTGTGGTGTTGTCCGTCTTTATTGCCAGTTGTCCAGGCTGTAGTAGATCCTTGAAGGCTGTCAGAGCTTTCTGTACAGCAAGCATCTCTTTTTGGTTTATGTGCAGTTTTCTTTGTTCTGCGGTCCATAGGCCTTGAATGCATTTCCCTGCTATGTGAGCCCCCCAGGCGTAGTCTGATGCATCTGTTGTGATAGTTTGCCTGGGTGGGGGCAAGGTGAAAGGCTGACCCTTGTTGAGGTGACATGCCTGTGCCCACCAGAGAAATTCCTGTTGAAGGCAGGGAATGAGAGATATCACTGTGTCTAAGCTGTGGCTGTGTTGAGACCATACGCTTTTTAGGTACCATTGTAATTTCCTCATATGCATTTTTGCAAATGGTATTATCAGAATGCAAGATGCCATGAAACCCAAAGCCTGCAGAATTTTTCTTGCAGTTAATTGGGTCTTTGTTGCCATTGTCTTGAAGTATTGAGTCAGTTGTAATTGCTTGTCTGGTGTAAGATAAGCCTTCTGGGCCGTTGTGGTCAAGCTGGCACCCAGGAATGTCATTTTTTGTGAGGGTACTAGTTTTGATTTCTGTTCGTTTATTGTGTACCCCAGGCAATTTAGTAGATGCTTCACAAAAGCCAGATGTTGTATGAGAATGTCTTTTCTTTCTGCTTGGATGAGGCAGTCGTCCAGGTATGGATATATTTGAATTCCTCTTTGTCTGCAGTATGCAATTACTGGTGCCAGGCATTTTGTGAATACTCTGGGTGCAGTAGATAAGCCAAAGGGTAGTGCAGAGAATTGATAATGGGTTGAACCTGCAATGAAACGGAGGTATCTTCTGCAACTTTGTCTGATAGGGACATGCAGGTATGCCTCCTTGAGGTCCAACGTTACCAGCCATGCTTCCTTGCCCAACATGGGAAGTAGCTGCTGTAGAGTTAGCATCTTGAATTTTGGAACTTGTAAGTAAGTGTTTAAAATTGAAAGGTCCAGAATTGGTCTCCAATCATTTTCCTTCCTGGGTACCAGGAATAGTCTTGAGTAAAATCCTTGCCCTTGCTCTTGGGTTGGTACCCTTTGAATGGCTCTCATGGCCATGAGAGCTGTAATTTGCTTTTGAGCCTCTGCCCTTTGATTTTGTGGCAGGTTTGGCATTCCTCTTTTTATTGGCAAAGTGTGAAAGTGGAATCTGTATCCTCATAAAATTATGTCCAGGACCCATTTGTCCTTTGTGACAATGTGCCAGTTGTCTACAAATAATGCTAGTTTTCCCCCCAGGGGGGCTGACAAAAGAGCTTTGTTTGGCCAGTTGAGGTGCAAGTCATTGAGTTTGCCTTCTGGTGGCTTGAGACCTGTCTTCTCCTCCCTTCTGGGTTGGAGTGGTCCATTGGCGAGGTTTATACTGAGCTTGTGGTTGTCCTCTGCCCCTTGGGTGCCTGTATTTACCCCTCTGAGGCCTGTCAGTGGCTGGAAAGGACCAATTTTTGGTTGGCCAGTTTCTGCTGAAGCGAGGAGGTTGTACCTGTAGGAAATCTTTGACTGTCTGCATTGATTTTGCCTTATCCTCCATTTTCTTTAAAACTTCTTCTGCTTTAACACCAAAAAGAACATCCTGCTGCAAAGGAGCATCTAGTAGTTTTGCTTTAACATGTTCAGGTAGACTCTGCTCCTTTAACCAGGCATGCCTACGTATAACTGATCCAGTGACCGCTGCTCTGCAGGAGGCCTCCAAGGAATCAAACCCACATTGTAAGGTATGTTTGCCCACCTGCTCGGTGGCGTGCAACAAATCCTGTACTTCTTTCAATTCAGATTGTTGAGGAAGGGTTGTTATCTTTTCTTTTAACTGAGAGATCAGAAATTGCTGATACTTAAGCATATGAAATTGACAGTTTAGAGTTCTCATAGCTAAAGTGGCTGAGGTGTAAACCTTTTTCCCCCCATCTGTCTAGTGCTCTTGAATCCCTCTCAGAAGGAACTGGATTTTTAGCCATGGAAGCCTTAGTCCCCTTGGGACCCTGGGAGATAGTCTCTGGGTCAGCTACTGGGCTTTTGTAAAGGAATTTATGGGAATCAGGTACTCTGTAATATCTGTCAGGCTTGGCCGGGGCAGGAGGCAGAGAGTCAGGGTTGAAACTGGATTCTAAATAAACATCATCCACAATGTCCAGAACAGGAGGGATGGCTAGAGGTCTGTGTTGGGGGAGTAAAAGAAACTCTCTGAGCCTTCTCTTGGAATCAGAGTAATCCTGGCCTTCCCAGTGAAAATGCTCCCTCATGGTGTGTAAAGTTTCCCCAAAAGAGTAATCCTCTGGAGGGGAAGCTGAGGGAAAAGAGTCCTCAGCATCAGAATCTTCATAAGGAGAGAAGGAATGGTCTTGGTCTTCAGAGGAATCCGAAGAAATAGAAAGTTGTTCAGAGGAAGCAGATTCTTCCTCTTGTCTAGGCCTTTTGTCAGGAGTGGGCTGGGAACCCCTGATAAGAGTAATCAGATCTTCAGCCATCTTAAGCATGAGGGCCTTGAACAGGAGACTGAAGTGAAGCTTTTTTCGATTTGGAAGGAGTCTTCGATTTAGAAAACGCTTTGACTGTAAGAGTCGTCGGTCTGAAAACTCCTTCAGAAAGCGAAGGTGTTTCAGAAGAAATGGCATCCTTGGAAGGTAAGTCGTCGGTAGGGCCTGAAGTAAAAGGCTGCGTCGGCCTAGTACATTCCATCAAAATATCCGTAGCGGTCTCGGGTTCCTCAACTGCGGTAGTCGGAGGCTGTGTCGGGGCCTCACAGATAACCAAAGAACCGGAGACTGGATCAACCGAGGCCTCGTAATCAGGCTTAGGCCTGGGCCGATGATCCTTATCCCTGCGCTTTTTGTGCACGCCGGTAGTTGGTAGCTCCAACAGCATGTTATAATTAAATTTTCTGCCAAAAAAGTGTTGTGCGAAATCAAATCGTCTTTTAATAGTGCGTTTATTAAATCTAGCACAAAAACGACAAGAAGTGACGTCGTGATCAGGGCCTAGGCAGGGTATACAGTAAGAATGAAAATCCTTATGAGGTATTTGCTTCCCACAAGAAATACAATTGTTAACTTTTTCTGACATCGGTCTGAGGCAAGAAAAGTTTCCCCAATGGGGTACTTAGCTTTATAGAAGACTTCGGTCTGAAACTCGAATTCGAAAATCTCAGGAGTCGGCCGACCGGCACTTGCGAACTGCTTCTGCTTCGGGCACCGCGCGGCAAGAAAGACTGAAGAAAATGGCGTCGGTTGCAATATATGTACCCCTGGTGCACTGACGTCAGGGATGAAGCGACAGCAACCAACGTCGGACCAAGACTTTGGAAATCTGGCCGACTGCGAGAACGCCTGACGACAGGATAACCCAAGTGTGATGACTGCAGCAGGGTAACACTATGAACATCAATTACCTCACAGACTACTTCCCATAAGCCTTTTTCCACCCAAAGTCTTTTTTATTAAAAAAAGAACATAATTAAATCTAATTTTGGAATAACTGTTTAACACGTTTCAACATATGAACCCTCCTATAAATAAACTTTCAGACATCAGGCAAAACACAAGCAGCTTCTTGACTAGTCCTCAAGCTATCACAAGTTTAACCATATGTCGTTATTAACGGTAAAAAGTTTTCACAAGCAATATATTGTAGGGTGTATGTGTCAAAAGGTGAGCTCTATTAACCTTTTGAGTTAAAATCACTTACTTTAAGAACAAAGCTTTAATCATAACTTCTGTCAGTAAACCTTTGTTTCATATCTGTTACTTGATTATCAAAATCAGACTGGTCAGAACAAATACACCTGACCCTAATAAACTGAGACTTTGGTGTATTATTAATATACTTAGGATGACAACTCTTTGCTTGCAATAATGAATTTTTAAGGAAGGCTTCATACAAATTGATGTGTAAGTAGTGCCATCATGCTTTTTTGTGCAAAACGTCCAGAAATGGAAAACAAGTTTGACTAAACACTGTACTGAATTTAAGAACCCCCAAATGTTTTTTAAGCCATTCAATGATTTTTTTTTTTAAAATCTGAAACATCAGATGTCCAAACAAGTCAAAAGCTACCCAGAAAGTGATACCAAATATCCACTGCGTAAAGAAAAATACTATGACAAGGATCATATAACCTCCATCATAGCCCATAAAAAAGTCAACATAAATGGGGGCAAAAGAAGCCCCCATAGTTGTGCCTTTAACCTGCAGAAAACAATTCTGTTCATAATAGAAAATATTCTTCCTCGGTACATATTCAGTAAGACAAATTAGGAAAGTATTGAAACCAGGTGGATAAATATTGGCCCTATTCAGCTCATATTCCACTGCCAACAACCCCATCCAATGCAGTGTGCTGGTATATAAAGACTGGACGTCCATGCTTAACAGTAACCAGTCCTGCTCCATCTGACCACCATC
The DNA here is from genome assembly GCF_019279795.1 of Protopterus annectens. Classification (NCBI taxonomy): domain Eukaryota; kingdom Metazoa; phylum Chordata; order Ceratodontiformes; family Protopteridae; genus Protopterus; species Protopterus annectens. The sequence continues at coordinate 1,743,918,284 of NC_056733.1, forward strand.
CAAAACGCGCGAAAAAAACAGTAGTGATCTTACCAAAGAAAGCAATGGTTTTAAGATATTTAGTTAAGACAGACAGACAAGGGCTCCATTAAGGAACCCTTATCAGAGACAAGTGGTCTACCTGATAGGTTGATAGCTTTTTTGTGTACTGTAGGCAGCAAATAAAAGTGTTGTGGTTTGGGATCCAAAAACATAAGTTGAGAAGTAGCCATTTTACTAAATTCCTTGTACAGTCCACCTTAAAAATTGTAATGTATGGTCTAACACCATCTTATGATAACATTCAGCATTCAAAAGTTGGGAATAAACTTCATTACTGTATGTCCCGAGACTGCAAACCACTACTGCTCCCCCATGTCAGCCTTTTTAATGACCAAATCCAAATTACATCACAAACATTTCAAAGACTCTGTGTCTTAGTTAAAATTATTAATCCTATCTACAGACGTAGACAGATTAAAATATAAATATTTAATTTTTTTTCAAAAGCTGCAACACTTATTACATAAGGGATTAAATACAGAAGGTTTAATTCTAAAATATTCAATATTGGGTATGTCAGACTCTATAAATAATAATTGTAGATTGAGCCAATGAAAAAAATCCTTAACATCATAAATATATTGTCTCTCAGTAATGTGCTGAAGGAACAAAGTTCAAATCCTTGTTTAATAAAGATACATCATGCCAAGATAAATTCACGCCTGACATATTATACACTAAATTAGACTGTTCATCAGATTCTGCAGTAACTGTAATGATTGATGGTCATTTTCTATGTTTATGGTCATCCCTTCTTTTCTTTCCGGATACAGAAAGCCATTGTGTAAAGCTTTGTTTACCTTTCTGGTGTTTAGAGATGTTAAAGGTGTACACAAGTCAGAAGCAGGCAAAATACATTCCTTTTTGGAAGATTCAGTTAAATCACCATCATGATGTTTAGAATTTCAGTGAACAAAATGTTTACACTTGCTCTGAGATCTATTTGCACTGAAAGACTGAAATTAATCTTTCTTTGAAAGATATTCATCCTTCTTAAAAATTCTCCAAGAAAATTGTTTATTGGTCTTATAATCTTGAAGATCTTTTCTGTATTTATGACGCTTCCTAGATTTTAGTTGTTCCTCTAATGTAGGTAGCACAGTAGAAAATTTATTAAATTCTTCAGGGAACCCATCGTGACTCTTGTATTGTGAAGCCTTAAGATAATATATTGGTCCTGCAGCACTTTAATTTCATGCTCAAAGAAATCACCAGTCACCTCATATTGGTTTCCTACTGAAGTGCAAGACCTGATGCTCTTTCAACTCTTCAAAAATTAACTGATCCTGTATAAAAACAGAGAATTTTGAACTTGTAATTATACCTTGAAAGTATGTTTTTTTTTTGTTTGTTTTTTTTTTTAACAGAGTACATCTGCAACCTTCCAATATGGATGATTGCACATGCAAGTTCACAGGAGATTACTAGGCTAATGGCTTAAGAGCCCTTACAAGCCTAGCCATTTTTACCCAAAATTTTACCAGATTTTTGATCGCTAAATGCCACAGGATGACTTAGGTTTGTGGTTATGCCTTTGAGTATTTTACACACTACCCCTATTCATAAAGGACATGGGTGTCACCACTGGAGTGAGTTTATGATCCCCCATCCATTGATCTAAATTGCGTTTGAAGAGGGTCAGAGAAGGGCTCTGCTTTACACAAACATGGAGGCTGTTCCAGAGAAGGGGTAATCTCTGAGACACATCTGTTTCTCCAGCATGTTTTGTTTGTGTCACAGACCAGGTTTAGATCTCTAGATTGGGTGACCTTCATGTAGTTTGTCTTGCAAATGTGTAACAGTTCCATCAGGGCTGGAATTGTGACAGCCTTGTAAATTAGGCATAGATCACACCTTAACAGTCGGTAGGAGGCAGAGCAAACGGAATAGGCTTTTAGACTATTCACATAGGACTCATTGTTAACACCTTGTACTTTCTTTGTGAGGAACTCTGAGGCTGCTACAGCTGTTGCAAGTGCCTGGTCAAGTACATACCAAAAGGTGCACTGTACTTAATTATTGGTCTGATGAGGGTTGAGTACAGTGGGAACACATCTTCCTTAGATTTGGATGCCATGCCTTTACTTAGAAGCTGTGCTACACAGAAAGATTTCCTCACCAATGTAGACATATGGGGTCAAAGTTCAGGCTTCTAGCTGTGTACGTAGATCTCTCATCTGAGTTCACTCTTAGAAATGTGCTATTAATGTTGTAATCTGTAGGGGTATTTGACTTCCTAAAGGGTATGATTATTTCTTTTTGCATTAAGTTTTAGGCCATGGCTCTGGTACCAATCATTTGTCTGAATCAGACCCTTCTGAAGGGTATCTGCACCACTGGGGGATGCAACGATTGCCCCCAACTTCCAATCATCAACAGACTTACTCAGCCAAATGCCTTCTATCTTAGCCTTGACTCCAGAGAAGTATATTCTGAACAGAAGAGTGGCACAACATCAGTAACTGGCCTATTGTTGAATCTGGATTCACCCACCCTAACAATGTGTCCTGTCTGTGAGACATTTGGCTATCCATCTGGTGACGAAGGGATTTATGCTCAGTTTTGTGAGTTTATCTATAACATCCAAGTGGGGACATATGTCAAATGCCTTAGCCAAGTCAAGGTAGGCAGTATACAGTGTTTTACCCTCACTCATGTCCCTAGCAACCTTCGCATAGTCCACCAGATTAAGCAGGCATGACCTGACCTTGACAAAGCCAAAATGGGTTGAGTTCAGTGTTTAAAGGTTTCTTATGCCATTATTTATCAGGTCCATAATTATTTTTCACATGGCCTTGCATTTAAGACTAATCAGACTTGTGTGTCTGTAATTTCCAGGGTCTGTTGACTGTCACCCTTTATGCAGAGAGATGACTGTTGCAGTCTTCCACTCCATGGGGACAAAGCCAGTCTGGAGGCTGTGATTAAATGGAGAACCTAGTGGGCCTGACAGGTCCTGTTTCAAGCTATTTAAGAGGCATCTAGGGATATTGCCGGGACCCAACAAAGTCATGTTTTTAGTTTTACAGAGGACAGTGGCAACCTGTTCTTTGGTGATAACTGGTGGTGGAATGGTGGAGGGTGTTTCTTGGGGGGGGGGGGTAACTGGAGGCGAATGAGAGGTGAAATTTGAGATTAATGTATCTGCCAGCAAATGTGCTCTATCTTCTGACTAAGAATAGGTGATACCATCTACAACTAATTCTGCACATTGTTGGGTGTTGCTTTTAAGATTGTGAACATAACTGATAAATGCCTTATGGCTATCCTCAGTTCGGGAGGCTATTTTGCCTCAAAATTTGCTTTTGAATACTTCATTAATCCCTTTATTTGCTTGTTTAGACTAATAAGGGAGATTTTATTCTGTTGTGCACATTCTCTTACTTCTAGACAGGATTTTCTTTATTTTGTTGTACAACCTATTTATACCAGATGTCCACCAAGGGGGCTTGTTTTTGCAGTTTGTCCTAGACTTATTTCAGTCTAGAACTGTCATTTCTATGCCGTTGTTTATATCTTTGTACATGGCTTTTGTGTATGCCTCCACATAGGCTCCTGTGTTTTCTGGGTTTGAAGGAGCTTAGAAGCTAGCTATGTTATCACAAAACAGGAGGTAGTTAGCCTTAGAAAGGTTCTTAAAGGTTTTGGGGTTAGGTGGGGTTCTAGTTTTATATTTATTTCAAGGCAGACCATTTTGTGATCTGATCTAACCAGTGAGGACATCACACATGGGGGGAGGGGTGCAACGCTCTCCCATATATGGGAGTACTAGTTCAGGAGTGGGAGTGCTTTAGTAGGACATTTGCAATGACAAAGTGTAGAAATCTTTGCACCTACTGTTGGAAACTCCTGGTGTTCTTGCTGAAGTGTGATTCTCAAACAATCTGGAAATATATTGCTGATTGATAAGTATATTTCTTGGCATTTTAACCTTTCAGAGTTCTGCATTGTCTTAATTTTGCCTGACTGAATTATTGTTTGCCTGACTGAATTATTTGATATATTTTCTGGCATTGTTTTATGTTTCTCGTTTGTCCTGAAACTGCTTCCCCCCTCTTCTTGAGGTGGAGTTTATAAAACTGGTCTAACAGCTTTTGTGTTATCTGATTGCATCAAGGCTTGCAAATTTAAAAATAGTTTGTTTGTAAATTCTTGCATATACTGTTGGAAACTCCTGGTGTTATGGCTGAAGTGTGATTCTCAATCTGGAAATATATCACTGATTGATAAGTATATTTCTTGGCATTTTAACCTTTCAGAGTTCTGCATTGTCTTAATTTTGCCTGACTGAATTATTTTATATATTTTCTGGCATTGTTTTGTTTCTCATCTGTCCTGAAACTGTTTTTTTCCCCTCTCCCCCATCCTATTCTTGTCGTGTTGTTATAATTGGTGGCTTTGCAGTTGCCTGCCCTACTGTAAATTTGATCTGAAACACCCCCCCCCCAAATCTGGTGTTCACTCTACTTAATACAGAGAGAATATTTGAGAAGGAGAACCCACTTCCTCTATCCCTGCACTTTACTTAAAATGCACTTTATTTTGCATTTGCTTCTTCTTAAAAGTACTCAATTGTATTTATTCTGCTGCATTTATTACTGCTTGGTAGTAGCCTGATTAAATTGTACCGGTTATTCTAAGCCTTTTGGTTTAAGCACTTGGGCTTCAGACCAGTTGTTTTATATTAAGAAGGTTTGTGGTCTGCACTGTTGTGGTAGGACAGGTAGCTTACATCCTTCTAAGTTGGGAATTGCTGACTGAAGGCTCAGTGTTTGTTATTCTAAAAAAGTGTATTTGTCCTGGTTTAAGCACTTGGGCTTCAGGCCAGTTATTTTACATTAAGAAGGTTTGTGGTCTGCACTCTTGTGTGAGGACAGGTTAGATTCTGCTCTTCTGAGCTGGTAATTTCTGGTTAAAGGATTATTGTGTGCCTGCTTATTTGAACTGTTTCTTTCTGAAATTGGTGCGCCTTGTTTGCTGTAGCATACACTAGATTCAGGCATGCTGAATCTAGCTTTGTTTGTATAACTTGAGCACTAATCCAGGCCATCTTTTTTTGGAGAAGGTTCCCCTGCACCCAAGTGGCAGGAGTGTGCAGTTAGAACTTGTCTGATTGAAGATTGCTGGAATAGGGCTCAGTTTTGTGCTTTTTTTACTGGTTAATTGGGTAATTTGTTTAAATCAGTTTGCTCATTTTCTGTTATATAAAGAAAAATTGCACTTTATTCATCTGCTTTTACTGTATTTGTGTTTCTTCCTACTTTATTGCATTTATTCTGCTGCATTTATTACTGCTTGTTAGAAGCCTGATTAAACTGTAACTGATTTTCTAAGCCTTTCGTTGAAGCACTTGGGCTTCAGACCAGTTGTTTTACATTAAGAAGGTTTGTGTTCTGCAATGTTGTGGCAGGAGAGGTAGCTTACATCCTTCTAAGTTGGGAATTGCTGATTGAAGACTTAGTGTCTGTTATTCTAAAAGTGTATTAGTTCTGGTTTAAGCACTTGAGCTTCGGGCCAGTTATTTTACATTAAGAAGGTGTGGTCTGCACTCTTGTGGGAGGAGAGGGTAGATTCTGCCCTTCTGAGCTGGGAGTTTCTAGTTAAAGGCTTATTGTGCCTGCTTATTTAAACCGTTTCTTTCTGAAATTGGTATCCCTTGTTTGCTGTAGCATAGACTAAATTCTGACCTGCTGAATTTAGCTTTGTTTCTATAACTTGAGCACTAATCCAGACCATCTTTTTTTGAAGAGGGTTCCCCTGCACCCTAGTGGCAGGAGTGTGCAGTTAGAACTTGTCTGATCGAAGATTGCTAGAACGGGGCTCAGTTTTTAGTTTTTTATTGGTTAATTTGTTTAAATCAGTTTGCTCATTTGTTACTGTTATATAAAAATAAATACACTTTATGCATTGCCGCTTAGCTAGGGTTAAACTATTCCCGGCGCTATAAAGTCTGCTCTTCAAATTTTCCCTTAGAACTAGCCAGTTTTTTAGTTTTAGCACTCAAATCTGTTTCTTTGAGCTCAACACTTGTTCAGGACTCATTGTAAGCACTAAATAAGCTACAAATTACTACAGCACTCAACTTTCCTCATATGTCTAGAGGAAAACAGTTTTAGTACTTAATAAATAAGCACCTATCCAGGCATGTCTAGTCTACCTGATGAATCTGGGCATCTTGGGGCAATGCAGCAAGTGCCTCATGTACACATACAACCCTCGCCTCCTACCACCCAACACTACAACCTGTGAGAGATGCACTTATATAGCCAAATTGGAAGGAAAGCTCTCTTCACCCAAGACTGGACTAGACAGTCAAGAGGAGAAGGTAAACACTTGCACTACACCACACTCATCACACAGTCTCTCAAAACCTACACTACAAAACACACACATAGCAATACAAAACACACACCTACATTCGCGGAGGCTCTCAATAAAAATCTGCTCAAACAGAGACCTCCAAAGCAGAAACACAAGCAACCTCCACCCCCCAACACAACCCAAATGACACACAGCCCACAAACTCGTATGCCACTCAACCACAGCCCAAAATGCATAACAACGTACCCAACATTCTAGTCATAGGTGACTCTATAGTAAGGCACACTGATGTTCCACTCACCAGGCTAAACAAGGAGAAAGTTACTGTCAGCTGCCTGTCGGGTGCAAGGATCCGCCACATAATGCACGCACTCAGGTCACTCCACAACAAGTACAAATATGACTCTGTCATTGTCCATGTTGGTGTGAATGACCGGAGACACACTTCCCTGGACTATATGAAGAGAGACATGGAGGAGCTCTCCGATCTTGTAGCCCAGGCAGGTATGACCCTAAAACTGAGCAGCATCCTGCTATCACTCAGAATGATACCACAGTACAAGGTCATTCTAAGGTGATCCAGTATCTGTCTGCCTAGGATGACATGACTGACAGACCACGATGCTTTGCCAGAGATGGCCTGCACCTGTCACCCTTGGGATTCCAGATACTGGCTAAGGCTCCTGCCACCCCTATAGTGCCTTTTTTAGGCAAGGTTCAAATGACAAATTCACCACCATAACAGGTACAAGCAAGCAAAATCTGAGGGTAACGCTACTCAATGCTAAACCTCAAAATGCATTCAGTCGAGCCACTCCATAAAATGGAGAACATCGACATCTGTGCAGTGACAGAGACCTGGTTCAAGGCTCCAGAGAGCATCTGTGCATCACCAGGCTATAATTCATACCACACCTTTTGGCCACCTAACGTGGACTGAAATACTAAAGGCAGAGGCGTGTCCATATTCATTAAGGATATCCACACCTCCAGGCTAGTTGCTCAGCATAATGCATCCGAGATTATCCAAGTGCAACTAACTCTTTGCAAGACCCTAACAATGGGCAATTTCAACTACCCCACCATTAACTGGGAAAACTACTCATGTACCAACTCTTTTGCTCAAAGTTTTCTGGAATTCATAAATTCCAACACCTTGGATCAACTTATCCACACCCCCACCAGGGGCAGTAATATCCTAGACCTGGTCATTACCAACATACCTGTGACCTGTGTTCCACATCAGAGGTCACTTCCTCGTTGGTTAGATCTGACCACAAGCTAATCAGCCTAGACATCCACATCCCGCCCCCACCTTCCATTAGGGAAACCACCGTAAAAAAATTTTCCAAAGCCAACTTTACGCTTCTTAAGACAGAAGTGGCAAAAGTCACGACACCCATGCAGACGGACAATAGAGGTACGACTGCTGAATCCTACATAAATGCACTTTATAAGCACTTACATGAGTGCATGGCTCATGCTATCCCTAACAGAACCAAGATGCTATCTTCCAAAAAAAGGAAGCCAATCTGGTGGTCTCCTGCCATAAACAAACTCTACAACAGAAGAAAGAAACTGTTGCAAAAAAAGAGAAAAATCCCATGATTGGAGGAACTCCCTGGTCAGCCTCAGTAAGAAGCTGCAATCCCTCATAAAATCCTCCAAAGCTAGTTACGAAAACAAAATCACCACTGATTCTAAAGACAACCACAAAGCATTCTATAGCTATGTCAAGAATCTCAATGGCAACACTCAGATCTGCTCTGAGTTACAGCACAATGGCACTAAATATACAGACCCAACTGATATTGCCAACATCCTGGCAGACAGGTTCAGTGCTAGCTTTACCCCCCTCTCACCCCCTTAAGGGCCCATCTCTATACAGGAAGAATGCAAAGTTCCTGTAATCATGGCTGCACAGGTAAAAAACACTCTCTCCAAAGCCAAGAACACAGCATCCATGGGACCTGACAACATCCCAGGCTGCGTTCTACATGAACTACAGAATGAACTGTCACCCCCCACCTAAGCACCATGTTCAATCATAGCCTCACCTCAGGCTTTGTGCCCACTGAATGTCACACAACAACGATTATCGCACTCCACAAAGGGGGAGCCACCATGGACTCCGGGAACTACCGCCCCATTAGCCTAACGAGCCTGGTCTGCAAGGCCATGGAATGTATCATCATGGAACTTATAAAGCAAGTCACTGGTAATCTCCAAATGCTGGACCCCACCCAGTTTGGGTTTGTAAAAGGCAGATCATGTCTCCTAAACCTGACAGACTTCTTTGAAGCAGTCACCAAAGCCGCAGATGAGGGTAAGGTGGTTCACACAGCCTATCTAGAGCTCACCAAGGCTTTTGACAATATCCCTCATTCTGGAATTATAGATCAACTCACTAAACTAGGTATAAATCCCTATGTCATAAGATGGGTTGCCAACTGGCTCACTGACAGAACCCACACTGTGAAAGTAGCAGACTCCAAATCTGACTTCAAACCAGTGACAAGTGAAATACCACAGGGTTCTGTCCTGGTCTTCTCCTGCTTCATATCTACATTTCTGAAGTACAAGCTAACACAGAAGGTCTTTAGCTAATGAAGTTCACAGATGACTGCAAACTGGGAGCCATAATTGAAACTCCTAACAATATGAACATCCTAAAAAGGGCCTCACTAAGACAGATGCCTGATGTCAAAGCCATGGCCTTAAGCTCAATGCCAAAAAGTGCATTGTCATCCCTTTTGGTAAAAAACTCTGTACCCATGAGCTACCACATAGGTGGTAGTCTACTTAACACCAAAAGTGTGATAAGAGACCTTGGGACAGGTGGAAAGTAGTCTCTCCTTTTATAATCACATTGCCACAGTAGTCAGGAAATCCATCTACGTGGCACACCACATCACAAAAGGTTTCTCATCCAGGAAAAAAAGAGGTCATTGTTCCCCTCTACTCGTCACTCATTAGACCCATTATAGAGTACAGCGCCCCCTTTGGTATGTACCTCAGAAGACATCTACAACAACTGGAAAGGCCACAGAAATAACTCACAAACAGGATTACTGGCCTCAGATGCCCTACACAGACCGTCTCAAAAAATTCCAGCTTTACTCTGTTGCATATCGCCTACTCAGAGGCGATCTCTGCCTAATATACAAAGCTATGTCAAACCCTGGGCTGTTGGACATGCTCCACTTAAAGAAATCCCAATCCCTCCAAGCTACACGCTCTAGGGACCTAATCCTTGTCACTACAATAAACAGAACATGCTGGAGGGATAGATTTCTGTTCCCATACTCTGGGACAATCTACCTATCTATTTCAAACAAAGCTCCTCATTAGCATTCTTCAAGAAAAATCTTGCTGACTGGATGGGAAATAGGAAATTCACCTCAAGGATTACCCTCTGCGGCTCTGCTCGACAGGGGCACAGGAAAATAATTTTCTTGGATGGCGAAAGCCAGGGTACCTTTTCGGCTAGCAGGCCCTAGGGCCGATAGCCTAGTACCTACCTATGAACCTATGCATATTAGTGGTCATGTATGTTTCCCAGTTAATGGAGGAGAAGCTGAAATCAACCATGAGTATGGCATTGGGCTGAATGGTAAATGATCCTAGTAAATTTAGGTATGATGTATGGGTTTTTCCTGGTTCATGCTGGGGACCTGTAGCTAGAAAGGATATGGTAATGGATTTCTCCTATGGTTAGTTGGACATGGAGTAGCTCAAGCATGTCATATTGTTCAATCAGTTTTGAGGTGTGCTTATCCTTTATTTACTTTACATTTGTTTACCAGGAGTAGTCTGACTGAGCTGTAAATAGCCCTTTTTCAGCAAAGGCCGGGGAGAAAAGCTCCACTACATGGTACAACACACAAAAAAAACAATTACAGTATTTGCTGGTATTAATAACATTGTACAAGTTACAAATATTTAAAGGTAATTCATAATGCAGGTAATGTGAGACAATTATATTCTTACAGTAATAGACTGTTAGTTCAATAAAAACATTAGTTACTACAGTTGATCGAGGAGAGGTTTGTAGGAGTTAAGCTAAGGAACAGGAAAAAGTAAGTTAGACAGAAAGTGATAGGCAAGGTAAGGAAATAAGTGATTAATGCTGAACATAGTGAAAGCCAAAGTTAGGGATAGTGATAAAATAATGGGCAGATTATATGGGGGATAGGTGCAGAGGCAGGACCAGAGTGTTTTTAAGTATTCCTTTGCAGCTGACTTGAATAGTTTGGGATGAGTTATTAGTCTGATTTGGAGTGGAAGCTTGTTCCAGGTAATGGTAGGATGATAGCTATACAGGTTACTACCCATTTTAGTCCCAGGTTTGTGGATAAATAGTAAGTCTCGGTCAAATATAGATAGATACACCTACATATTTTGCCCTTTCATGTGCAGTTGTTAATTGGAACGTGTGAAAGGCATTATTTCCACGCATTGCCAGGGTGCATTCGGTGGCTTTGAACCATGTTTCACTAGCTGCACAGACATCAGTATTCTCCTCGGTGAGGACTGCTACCAGGGAGTGTAGTTTCTTGTTGTGACTCCTAGCACTGAGCAGCAATACCTTTAGCTTATGCTCAGTAGATTTTGCTTAAAATGCAAGGTTTGTCTGTTTGGTAATGCCTAAAAAAGGCATTACAGGGCTGGACACCTACCTGCATATGCACTAACTCCTGCATTGCTATACCTCAGAGTAGTTTGGTAAAGCCACAGTGGGTACTGGCAAGGTGTTACAGCCTCCTGGCACATCTGCTTTGTATTTTCTATGATTCTGTTATTCTACTTTCAGTGATGAAGTCAACATGCAGATGCTTCTTGGTTAATATTTTCTTAAATAAAAGAATGTACTATTTCTTAATGAAAGACAAATACAATGCAATAAAATAAATAATTTTAACATTTGTAACACAATCGGTGTAACAGATGCAATAACTGGTACATCACTGTACATACACTGCATTATTTCAAAACACCCAAAATGTGAATAAGTGAAGTTTCTAGTCCTCTCAATTACCTGGAACCTTCCTGTGTCCTGAAAGAGTGCTCTTCAAATTATCTGGAGATATACAGAGCTGAATATGTTTTTCTGGCACTTCAGAGTTGTGTACTGGTAATTGTTGTTTGACTAATTTTATATCATTGTTGGCTGACTTCAGAGTTGTGCACTGTTATTTTTGCTTCACTGTATAGTTTTTCAGATCTCTGCTGAAGGTTTAAATTTGGAGGTTTTTGCAGTTGCCCGCCACCACTGTAGATCTGATCTGGGACACTCCCCCCAGTCCCATCTCTTTACCTCATTCTACCTAATAGACTCCTTCTGCATTGTTTTTAGTCATTTTTAATTTAATTGCATTTTTTAAACTGTTTGGTCTAACACTGCTACATACTCAAGTGTGCTAGCTTGCACTGCATTTGAATTGTTTTGACTGCTGTTTTAGCTACTTTTCTGTGTATATAAAAAAAAAAAAAAAAAAAAAAAAAACCTTTCCTGTAACTAGTGTAGTCCAGATTCAGATTTGCTATATCCAGGACTGTATGTAAGCTTCTGAGCCCCCCCCCCCCAAGCTTTCTGTGTTGGACGGAAGCCTTCTAGCTTATCAGTGGGAGTGGTAAGCACTAGGTAACCAATCTACCACATAAGGAGTGGTTCTGGCCCAGAAATTGTAGTTATTGGCCGTTTGGGCAGTTTTTCCATCTCTCTCAACTTTCTGATTTAAAAGCCCACATTTGCACTTGTTCCCCCCCCCCTTTCCTGTAAATAGTTTAGTCCAGATACAGATTCTTACTTTTAGCACTTGAATTTGCTTATTTGTGATCAGCACTTGTTCAGAACTTGTAAGCACTAAATAACTTACTAATTACTACAGCACTCAACCTTCCTCATTACCTAGAGGAAAACAGTTTTGGTACTTACTTTCCTCATTTGCTTAGAGAAAAACAGCTCTTGTACTCGCTTTCCTCACGTATCTAGAGAAAAATAATTTTTTTTATTCAGGCATGTCCAAGGGTCAGCTTCCAGTGTTCTCTCCTGTCTATCTGATGAATCTGGGCATCTTGGGGCAATGTAGAAATTGCCTCAAGTACACAGACAACCCTCTCCTCCTACCACCCAACACTACAACCTGTGAGAGATGCACTTATCTAGCCAAAATGGAGGTAAAGCTCTCTCCAATCAAGACTGAACTTGACAGTCAAGAGGAGAAGGTAAACACTTGCACCACACCACACTCATCACATAGTCTCACTAAATCTACACCACCAAAATACACACATAGAAACACAAAAACATTCACGGAGGGTCTCAATAATAATCTGCTCAAGCAACAGAGACCTCCAAAGCAGAAATGCAAGCAACCTCCACCCCCCAACACAACCCAAATGACACATAGCCCGCAGACACAGTGTGCCACTCAACCACAGCCAAGAAAGCAAAACAACGTACCCAACACACTAGTCATAGGCAACTCGATAGTCAGGCACACTGATGTCCCACTCACCAGGCTAAACAAGGAGAAGGTAACTGTCAGTTGCCTGTTGGGTGCCAGGATCCGACACATAACCCACGCACTCAGGTCACTCCACAACAAGTACAAATATGACTCTGTCATTGTCCATGTTGGTGTGAACAACCTGAGACGTACCTCCCTGGACTACATGAAGAGAGACATGGAAGAGCTCTCCGATCTTGTAGCCCAGGCAGGTATGACCCTAGCCCTGAGTAGCATTCTGCCATCACCCAGAATGATGCCGCAGTACAAGGATAAAATGATTGACTTCAACAATTGGCTAAGCTTCTGGTGCTAGTCTAAAGGGATCCAGTATCCGTCTGCCTAGGATGACATGATTGACAGACCACGATGCTTTGCCTGAGATGGCCTGCACCTGTCGCCCTTGGGATTCCAGATACTGGCTAAGGCTCCTGCCACCCCTATAGTGCCTTTTTTAGGCAAGGTTCAAATGACAAATTCACCACCGTAACAGGAACAGGCAAGCAAAAACTGAGGGTGATACTACTCAATGCTAGAAGTCTAAATCTCAAAATGCACTCACTCGAAGCACTCCTTAAAATGGAGAACATCGATATCTGTGCAGTGACTGAGACCTGGTTCAAGGCTCCAGAGAACACCCCTGCACTACCAGGCTATAACTTATACCACACTTTTCAGCCATGTAACCTGGACCAGAACACCAAAGGCGGAGGTGTGTCACATATTCATTAAGGATATCCACACCTCCAGGCTAGTTGCGCAGCATAATGCAGCCGAGGTTATCCAAGTGCAACTAACTCTGGGCAAAACTGCAATCCAAACTGTAGCTTGCTACAAATCACCCACCATGCCCCAGGATTCCCACTCCTCTTTTCTTGATGTACTGGAAAATATTAGGGTTCAACCAAACACCCTAATAATGGGCGATTTCAACTACCCCACCATTAACTGGGAAAACTACTCATGTACCATCTCCTTTGCTCAACGCTTTCTGGAATTCATAAACTTCAATGCCCTGGATCAAGTTATCCACACCCCCACCAGGGGCAACAATATCCTAGATCTAGTCATTACCAATATGAGTGACCGGTGTTCCAGACCTGAAGTCAACGCCTCATTGGTCCGATCCGACCATCAGCTAATTACCCTAGATATCCTGCCTCCACCCCCCATTAAGGAAACCATGGTAAAAAATTTCTCCAAAGCCAACTTCATGCGTCTTAAGACAGAAGTGGTAAACTTCATGACACCCATGCAGATGGACAATACAGTTACGACTACTGAATCCTACACAATTGCACTTTATAAGCACTTACATGAGTGCATGAATCGTGCTATCCCAAACAGAACCAAGACGCTATCCTCCAAAAAAGGAAGCCAATCTGGTGGTCCCCTGCCATAAACAAACTGTACAACAGAAGGAAGAAACTCTTGCAAAAGAGAGTAAAATCCCACGAGTGGAGGAGCTCCCTGGTCAGCCTCAGTAAGAAGCTGCGATCCCTGATAAAATCCTCCAAAACTAGTTATGAAAACAAAATCTCCACTGATTCTAAAGACAACCACAAAGCATTCTATAGCTATGTCAAGAATCTCAATGGCAACACTCAGATCTGCTCTGAGTTACAGCACAATGGCACTAAATATACAGACCCAACTGATATTGCCAACATCCTGGCAGATAGGTTCAGTGCTAACTTTACCCCCCTTGCACCCCCTAAAGAGCCCATCTCTATACCGGAAGAATGCAAAGTTCCTGTAATCACGGCTGCACAGGTAAAAATCACACTCTCCAAAGCCAAGAACACAGCATCCATGGGACCAGACAACATCCCAGGCTGCGTTCTACACGAACTACAGAACGAACTGGCACCCCACCTAAGTATCATGTTCAATCATAGCCTCACTTCAGGCTTTGTGCCTGCTGAATGGCGCACAGCAACGGTTATCCCACTCCACAAGGGGGGAGTCATCACGGACCCCAGGAACTACCGCCCCATTAGCCTGACGAGCCTGGTCTGCAAGGCCATGGAACATATCATCATGGAACTTATAAACAAAGACATTGGTAATCTCCAAACTCTGGATCCCACCCAGTTTGGGTTTGTAAAAGGCAGATCATGTCTCCTAAACCTGATAAACTTCTTTGAAGCAGTCACCAAAGCCGTAGACAAGGGTAAGGTGGTTCACACAGCCTATCTAGATCTTGCCAAGGCTTTTGACACCATCCCCCTTCTCTGGAGTTATAGATAAACTCACTAAACTAGGTATAAATCCCTATGTCACAAGATGGGTTGCCAACTGGCTCACTGACAGAACCCACACTGTGAAAGAAGCAGACTCCAAACCTGACTTCAGACCAGTGACACGTGGAGTACCACAGGGTTCAGTCCTGGGTCCTCTCCTGTTTAGTATCTACTTCTCTGAAGTACAGGCTAACACAGAAGGTCTTTGGCTAACGAAGTTCGCAGATGACTGCAAACTGAGCCATAATCGAAACCCCTAAAGATGTGGACATCCTTCAAAAGGGCCTCACTGAGACAGATGCCTTGTGTCAAAGCCATGGCCTCAAGCTCAATGCTAAAAAGTGCATTGTCATCCCCTTTGGTAAAAACTCTGTACCCATGAACTGCAACAAAGGCGGTAGTATACTTAACACCAAAAGTGTGATAAGAGACCTTGGGACACAGGTGGACAGTAGTCTTTCCTTTGATAATCACATCGCCACAGTAGTCAGGAAATCCTTCTACATGGCACACCTCATCACAAAAGGTTTCTCATCCAGACAAAAAGGGGTCATTGTTCCCCTCTACTCATCACTCATTAGACCCATTATAGAGTACAACGCCCCTTTTGGTATGTACCTCACAAGACATCTACAACAACTGGAAAGGCCGTAGAAATACCTCACAAAGAGGAGTACCGGCTTAAAACAAATGCCCTACGCAGACCGTCTCAAAAAACTCCAGCTTTACTCTGTCGCATATCGCCTACTCAGAGGTGATCTCTGCCTAACATACAACGCTATGTCAAACTCAGAGCTGTTGGACATGCTCCACTTAAAGAAATCCCAATCCCTCTGAGCTACATGCTCTAGGGACATAAACCTTGTCACCACAATAAACAGAACATGCCGGAGGGATAGATTCCTGTCCCAGAGACTTCCCATACTCTGGAATAAATTACCTATCTATATCAAACAAAGCTCCTCATTAGCACTCTTCAAGAAAAATCTTGATGATTGGATGGGAAATAGGAAATAAACCCCGGGAATCACCTCTGTGTCTCTGCTCGACAGTGGCACAGGAAAATAATTTTCTTGGGTGGCAAAAGCCAGGGTACCTTTTTGGCTTGGCTTGTATAGGCCCCAGGGTCGATTGCCTAGTACCTACCTATGATCCTATGAACTTTCCTACCAAGGTCTTAACTACCATTCATTCCCAATAAATGATTAAACACCACAGTGGGTCACTAACACATTACTCTGTCAACATTTATGAAAACCTCAACAAATATTCATAGTAATTCCTATTGAAATTAGACATATATAAACAATAACAGGTTTAAAATACATTGAACATAGATACAGTCTCCGAAAAGCTATAAAGGGGAAATGTAAATATATTAATTTGAATTTTCCCTGTATCCAGAAAAAAAAGGGAGAAAAAGATGGAAAACTAGTACATTAAATCCATTTTCTTTACTTAAAAAATATAAAAAATACCCTTGTCTTATTAGCATCCCAATTTAACAAAGAACAGCTAACTAAAACAAATGCACAACACCAATGCAAATAAGTTTGATATTTAAGAATAAATGGGTAAAATTTGAAAAAACTAGAAGATTTATTTTTCTAAATTATTAGCTTTATGTATAAAACAAAACAGGACAAGAGGCCGAAAACAACATATATCATCTCCTAAGCAAACTTGTGTATAGAATAAAGTTATTTAGAGCATAAAGGTACAAGTTTATATGCTTTAGGAAAAGAATCAAATAAATTAAAAGCACTTATGAACCCTAAGTACTACTCTATACCAAATAGGTTATAAAAGAAATCTCTATTAAACAATGAATTAAAACATATTTAACAAGCTGTCACTTGCACTATACCTCCTCAATCGGTCAGATTCAATAAAGCCTACAAGGTCCATTTGCACTGTGTGTGCGGCGAGGCATGAACGTGCAAGTGGTAGCAGACTGTTTTGGATTCAGTAAGAGGCTCACCATGGTGTGCAGAGCACCCTCAGAGCCACACAAACAAAATAAATACTCTGGCATGCTAATTACAGCATAAGCAGCTGAATTGCAAGCTAATCAAGCAAAAAAAGATGGAGGAGCCATATTCAACAAGCTATAAAGTAACCATGTAGACTCAGTGCTGATTTTCCTTGCAAATTCCAAAACCTAGTGGACTAGAGTTACGGAAAGGAGTCTACACAGGAACAATGTTAGGGCTACTGTTGCTTTAATTCATGTATATGTGCAACAGGCTGAAGTCAATGCTGCTACTGCCAAGAAGGAGAAGAGTTTTCAGACCCCGTTTAACTTATCACAATCTACATAATGTGGAAATTGTAGAGTGCTACAGGGTAGATAGAGACATACTACAGAAACTCTGCAACCTCTGTTGCCCTCAGCTCAGAGCCAAGGCAAACTGAGGGGAACCCATCCCAGTGGAGACAAAGGTATGTGTAGCACTTAGAATTTTAGCTACAGGTACCTTTCAGAGGCCAACATGGGAAATACTGCAGGTATCACAGGCATCATCATCCAGGATCCTCCATCAATTCCTGAATGCTATGCTCCAACATGCCAGTGACCACATATATTTTCCCCATACGCCTGAGGACAGGGCCAGAAATATGCAGGAGTTATACCTTGTAGCACACTACCCCAAAGTTCTGGGTGTCAGATTACACAAATGTAGAAATTAAGGCACCACCAGTGGAACACAAAAAGGTTCTACATAAACATAACAGGGCTTCCACTCTGTTAACTGCCAAATGAGTGTAATGCCAAGGGAATCATTATGAATGTGTGTGCTGGCAACCCAGGCGGTTACCAAGACTCACATATCTGGCACACCTCCCAAATTTATCAGATGTTCACTAGGGGGATATCACAGAGAGATATTTACTGGAAAATGCAGGCTATGTACTGGAACCATGACTGATGATGCTCATCAGAAATGCACACACACTTGCTGAAGAACACCATAATGAGGTACACGCTTAAACTAGAAATATCACACAGCATGTGTTTGGGCTGCTGAAGTTGCAGTTCCGGTGACTAGACAGATATAGGGGAGTCCTGCAGGACAATCCACGTACATAAACTGAAATATTCACAGTATGTGTCATTCTACACATCATCATCCTGAGAAAACAGCTTCAGCTGGATCAACAAGAGGAAGCGGCAACACATCCCACCATCAATGGCAAGGTCACCACAGCAATATGCAGGTGACGAATCAAAGGGGGAACCTGCAGCTGCTGTGGGTGTAGGCAGACGTAGGTGTGCTCAATACGCCCTTGCATTGGCTAAGAGACAATGCAAACCACAAGCACTCACCACCTAAGGGGCTAAAACCTTCCTTCTATGCACACATGTATACACTGATGCCAGGCAATCCTCACAACCTGTACCTACCCACTTAACGGCTGTGTACTGCTTGCATCAGACAGCCAGCCCTGAACTAAAACTGTTGCAAATGCTGAGTTTACAAGGTAAGTGTTGAACCCAGAGTGTATTATGTAATTATAGGAAAGGCTGGCATATCCTTGCATGTTGTTACTTGTTAGTCTAAGCAAGTAAAAGGTGGGTGATATGTGCAGAAATAGCCTTAACATGTGACAGCAGAGACTTGCATGACTTATGTATGTCCATTATTAAGTAGTAGGCCTCAGGCATCAAAGATTCACACAGTCATACCTCTCAAAAGTACTGACGGTCACTGAATGTCCTCAGTTTAGTACCATATGTTTGTGATGGAAAACCATTAAAGAAAGAAGCTAGAAAGTAATGACACACCTTTCAGTTTCAGACTTCACAACCCTCACAAGATCAATAACAATACTGACGCAAAAAAATTTGATGCTATCAACTGTCTAACTTTCTAAGATCAACACAAGTCAAAGGTACAACTACCAATTCAACATCACAAATGCAGATTATACTAGGCACTAAATCAGCTATGCACCCCGAGCAGCAGACACAAGGCTTATGTATGCCTGAATCCAAAAGATAGTCAACAGGGATATGGCACAGTTATCACTTGCAAAGAGTGTCGTGTGTGTGGAGGGGGCATGAAGCATAGATTGACACAAAAGGTTGGTGAGTGTATGTGAGTAAGAAGGAGAAGCTGGCAGACATTCAGATAAAGAAACAAATGCCCAGCGAGACAAAATGAGTTTTAAGCTTCACAGCTGAACCATGTAACTGTTTGTGTCTGTATGGGTCCCCCATGTGAAATTGCTGTGCGAGGGTCTGCATGAACACAGCCAAGCTCTGTGCTAGCTCTACATCTTGGTATATCAGACAGGTGAAAGCCATGCATGGTTGAGGAGGCAGTTCATAGTCAGAACCAACCCCAAGAACTTGCTCTGCCACAAGTTACACTGGCATATCCACGCCGATGGTCAGACTCTGGCTGAAACAGATTTTTCTTAAAAAGACATTTCAGCATCTGTGACTGATGTCTGCTGGATGAGCTCCCCTCATGAGGATTCCCAGGACAATGACCTCATGGCCTGCCACATATGGGTGTGGAAAGCTCAACCACTGTTGGAGCAGTGAAAGTACTGCCAACTATGGGAGAATGATCAGGAAGATCCATGTTTGTTAACAGCAGATTATGTGGCTGATCAATGTCCATGAGGATGCTGTCCCCCCCAGTAGATATTCCACCACTGACGCCCGTTCCAACATGTCATTCATCTGATCCACTGAATCAGCAACACACGCATGTCAGCCTGTGCCACATCTACAACCCTAAGCACTTATCTGGAGGAACTATGGGAATGTGTCTGTGCCTCCATGATGGCCCTAAACATACAGTGAGTGGCACAGAAGAGACACCTGTATCAGGTGGAGGATGGAAAGCAGGCCTCCTCTGAGCATCCCCAACAACCCTGTTATGTGGCATCTCACCGACACTATGGCTCCAACGAGAGTCAACAGGCACTGAAGCCACAGTAACAACACTTCCCCGATCAACTGTCTTACCCTCCACCTCCCCAGTATCTGATGGCTGACTGGAATTTGTAGGCATAGCCTTACTGGCCATGTCTGATGGAATTACAGGGGATGGCTGTATGTCAACCTCAGTGGCAGATTCAACCTCTGCACCCCTGACTCTGCCTCTGTTTGGCCACCACCTTCATCAGAGTCTGCTGACACTCTGCCATAAGGTGGTAGAAGTCCAACACTTAAACTGTCAGGATCACCTGTGATAACATGCAACAAGCACAGGAAAAAATAATATTTACACTAATATAGTCCAATATATGTTACAAACAGAACAATAATACACAAAACAATCCTGACATCAACATCACAAACTATATATTTCTTTGGACTGCTCATCAGTACTGACATAAAAATGTTTGGCTTACCATGTGCAAATGACAGTATGCTCCCTATGCTGGATGTTCCTGGAACAAGTTAAGCAAAAGGAAAAAATTTTACGTAAAACCCCCAA